>NC_052018.1:19199032-19848640 GCF_015832195.1 Motacilla alba alba | reverse complement strand
GTTAAATCAGTTAAAAACGAGACAATATTTGATACTAAGTCTTTATAACAGGCTAGAAAAAAAGTGCACACTTTTGAATGGGTGGTCTTTATAAAAAGCTCTGATATCCAGGCTATGTTCTTCAATATGTAATAGGAGGAAAGGTGAGCTGAGGGAATGAGTCTACTAAGCACTTCAAGGACTCTTAGATTCCAGAAGGTCAAAGTCTTTTTCCTCACTTGTGGTTTGAAATTACTGAAGAGCTTCCTATAGGATTATTTTTTTGCAAAGCAGCTCTTCCCACTGGTGTAAACAGTACTGCTTACATCATATGAAATAGAACATTTGCAGAAATCTTTCTAGAACTAGAGATGACATACATTAGTGGCTTATAACAGGATTATTTTGATGCAGTATGCTCAAGTGTAATAAGTGAAATATTCAGCAAAGGAGCTGTGGTTTCTGTAGCATATAAATAAAAGAGATGCAAAATTAAGAAGGAAGATAAAGATTATGATAAACTGAATTAGTTGAGTGCATGAAGACATTGTTTTTAGCAGATACACCATTGAATAGAGAATGGGATGGCCATTTATATGAGGATAAGAATTCAGGATGAGAATTCAGGATGAGAACTGACAGACAGTCAAGATCTATAGGGGCTGGGACAACATCAAAGCAAATATTGCTTCAATGCAAAGTTACCGTAACCAAAAAGGAAACTCACAAGCCTTTTAAGCCTTGAGCAGTCATTTTTTGTCAGTCTTATAAAATGCTGTCAAAAATTGCTGCCTGCCTCTTGAACTGCACCAACAGATGTGAGTGGTAGGGAAGTGTAAAGCCAGTCTTCTCAGAACATGCAGCTGAAAGACTCATGGGTATTAGTGTTCTCTCCAAAGAAAAGGAAGATCTGGAGAAGGCTCAGTACGGGGTTACTGAGGAAATATTCACTAGGAGGCAAAGTTTTTTAAGTTAATAATTTTGTTTTCATTATGATTATTTAAAGTGTATTAGATTTGTTAAAGGCACAGACATTTTGCTAGTTAATAGATGACTATAATGTTTATTGGCTAGTATAAATTGAGTAATAAATTTGATGATGTGTCAAGACATTAAGTTTAACCAAAATTTTTTGTCTTGACAACTTAGCAGCCAACAAGATATAATAGGGTAGAGTCATTGGACTCTGCATAAAGATAAGGATATATTGTGTGATGTAATATAAGTGCAGTGACACAGAATCAGTTACATATGATACTTTGCAATAATTGTCGAGCATTATAACAAAAATAATTACCTAAAGGATGCATGGGAGATAAAAGGGGTATAAAAGGTTACTAGTTCATACATTTTCTTCCACTGATACATTGTGATGTGTGCCAATTATATTTCTGGCAAGCTAAGTTTTTGATTTAAATTGCATGTGAATTTTGCTACTGTTATTGACTTTGATTTTCATCTTGTTCAGTTTTGACTGTGAAAACTGACAGATGAACAAGAATATTTGCACATTTTAAGTAACAAAAATTGATCTGGAATTGTAGGCACCTCTGCTTAAAGAGAAAATTTCTTCTGCCATTTTGTATCCTGACGTGCCAAGTGACTACCAAGTTGCCTTAGGCAAATTTCTTTTTCATTAGAATCATTAGAATGTAGGCTGGTGTGATGGGTTGACCCTGGCTCAATGCCAGGTGCCCACCAAAGCCATCCTGTCACTTAACTGAGCAGGGGAGAGAAAATATAACAAAAGGCTTCTGCGTCAACGTAAAAGCAGGGAGAGACATCACTCACCGGTGACTGTAATAGGCAAAACAAACATAATTTGAGGAAATTAGTTTAATTTATTACCAACCAAATAAGAGTAGAATAATGAAAAATAAACCCAAATCATAAAAACACCTTCGTCCCTCCTGTCCTTTCTCCCCAGGCTCAACTTTCCTTCCAGATTTCTCAACCTACTCCTTTGCAAATGGCACAGGAGAACAGAGAGTGAACAGATAGCTCCAGCATGGGTCCATCATAGTGTTATAAGTTCTGTGAACAAACCTGCTCCAGCATGGGCTCCTCTTTTCACAGGTACACAGATAGAGTGCGGGCTTCCCATGGGATCACAGACTCCCTCAGGCATCCACCTACTTCAGCGTGGGGTCCTCCATGGGCTCCAGGAGGATATCTGTCCAGCTGTGGTCCTCCATGGGCTGCAGGGGCACAGCTGCCTCACCATGGGCTGCAGCATGGACTTCAGGCCAATATCAGCTCTGGCACCTGGAGCACCTCCTGCCCCTCCTTCTGCACTGACCTTGAAGTTTCTTTCCCATTCTTGATTCTCTCTCTGGTTGTTGTGAACTTCCCCCCCTCCTTCCTAGCTGTGTTAGGTAGAACCCAGCGATGCTACCATCAGAGTTAAATGGCTCAGCTCGGCCAGCAGCACATTCATCCTGGAGCTGTCTGGCATTGGCTCTGTTGGACATGAGGGAAGCTTCTGGCAGCTTCTCACAGAAACCACCTCTGTATTCCCCAATCACCAAAGCTTTGCCATGCAAAACCAATGCAATTGGATATACCCTATGGAGAACATTTGTAGGGGCTTCATTGATGCCAGGAAAGAAAATACCAGAACTGAACCGAGTTCCTGCATTACTTTTAGAATTAATGTACATAGGAGCGTAACCTGACCTATGCAGCTCGTAGGTGCAGCAGTAATGATTTCAGTAAATGCACTCTCTGATGCAGCTGTTTTTTGTACTGTGTATGACCTTGGGCCAAGAGGCTGACTATTCCTCTTTGTGTCATGTAACTGGAGTGTAAAAGTGCTTGAAGACCTTAGATCAGCATTCAGACTGAGTTCTCCTCCCATCTCCAATTCTGCTTAAACACACCTATATAGTCTATATAATGCTTCGAAACACCCATTTAATGTCTGTGACCATCTAGAATCAAAAGCAAAGATTATTGATGTCATAATGTATAGGAACAAATTCACTAGGCAAAAAAAAGAATATTTTAGTGCTCTCCCCATCACTGAACCTGGCAAATAGAAGAATGAACTCCAGTGAGACATTTCATGACTGCGTAGTTCACCCATTTAGTCCTGGCTGTATCTGTTTCTTTTTCATTATGCCAGCTGTACAGGTAAATATACCCTTGAAATTCAGTTTTCCATGTTGAAAGGTATCTTTATAAACAAGGATTGACTACTTCTACACTATTTGCTGAGGAAATCTTCAACCTTTAACAGCCATCTCTCTGTTATTTGTCATGCCAGGTGGAAAATCAGAGAGAGAAAGATAGTATCAACTGCTCCTTGTATACTCCAGGGTTTAATTGCTTGTGAAGCTTCCAGAAGAATCTGATTGAAGGTTGTCTCAGGCAGTGATGAACCTGGGCATGCTTTTCAGGCCTCTGTGATCACAAACACTCTGTTCAGTAATTAGTCAAAATGACAAATCAAAACCTGGTTTGCTAAGGGGTTCTTTCCAGCTTTCATCTCTTCTCCCTCTCCAACAAAAATCACTTTCTCAGTGGTTGTAAAACTTAAAACTTCAAGCATTGGCTGCTGTTAAAAGGAATTAATAGATTATCTAGATTTATCTTCTGGATTTCAGTCTTTTATTTTTACTTCCATGTTATGGTCTCAGCAACCAGGATTTCTGAAGTTTTCCATACATACAAGTTGATGTCTTATCTATCTTCAGCTGAGTGGTGTGTTCTTAACACTTTTCACAACTAGGAGATCAGGGAAAAACTTCAGGAAACATAAAGGGACAGAGATGACTTAAGTTCAGCACTCTGAAAAAAGAAGAATATGCTGCTTTAGACAGCAGAAAGCCTAGATGATTTGAGTTCAGACTCCCTCTTGCTCCAGTTCCCATTGAACCATAAATGCCTGCCCAGGGCAGAGAAATAAAGGGGTAGGAAGAGGGAACATTTCCAAGTCATTCTATCTTTACAAAGAAAGAATAGCCACTGATTCAGATGCTGATTATATGTGGCAGTTTTGTACTCTAAAAAAAAAAAAAAAAAAAATTCCAGTAGCTTAGATATAGCTACATGTATTTTTCATTTCCAATAGGCAGGAAACTAGGTTGTCCTAGATCATCTGTCTTCCACTTTCCTCCATTCCTACCCAGAGCCTGGAAAAAGAAGCAAACAAACAAACAAATATTCAGGGGAACATCAGCCTTGTCATAATTAATGAAATATCATTTTAAATGTCATCTAACCAAACAATTTAATCTATCTAAATACTAACTCATAAATTGTAGCCCTAGGTAGGATATTGACTTGCATTTGAGGACAGCTAATATGCCATTTTCTATTGCAGCAGGGTCATCAGCACAACAGAGGCGTTCTTGAGTGTTTTATTTTAGTGTGCAGTGGAAATAACCCTAAAAGCTAGTGTCCATTTCAAGATTTATTTTCAAATAGGTAATAGTTTTGTAAATTTCTCTTTCCAACTTAAACCAATGAAAACTTTGGCTATAGTCACTTGTTTTCTGCACTGTTTTGTTGAGAAAATAACAGCTTTTCCACTACAAATAGCAGGTATCATAGAAAAAAAAATAGTGTCTTCAAGATGTCAGTAACTAGAAAAGTTTCAAGTCCTGTCCTCCCAACATTGCACACATACTTATCTTCACTTGTATGTGTGGTTCAATTGAAACCTCTACTTTGTGCACCACTCGGTGTGTAATTGCATCTGCTCAGGCAGGGTGTAGTATTTGGAGAGCTTTCGTGCCCAAAGAAACAAGGGCTTGTAGGAAGTATCTGTATAGCTAGTCTGCCTACCTTCTGTGTCAGTGTTCCATGTTGTCTCAAGGAAAATAGAAAGCATAGAATTAAACATTATAGAACAGGAATTTGCCCAGGAAATTACACTTTTGTATTCTTTTCCTTCCTGAACTAACTTTGCTAAATTGCATCCTATGTTCTAAATAACAACAGGGAGCAGTAAGTAAACCAGACCTTTAATTTTCATGTCTAGTAATAGTACATGTTTTGCATTTGATATTACAAAAAAGGGCTTAATTTTGTTTCCATTGAAACATGAAATAAACGTTGTTTGATTTGGTGCTATATCTATAAATATTTCTCAGTTTTCCAGTTCCTGAAGGTCTGTTTAAAAGGGTAGGACATTAGATAGCACTTACTATCACTGAATCCTTCTTGGTGTATATTAATTACTCAGTGATTTCCTTCTGTTTCTATAACAGTCTACACATAAAGCTTGTGTAGTACTAGTGTATGTGAATCTCAATATCATTTTCTCCAGTCGAGGTCTGATTGAAATATAATTGCTGATGGTGGAATCTTTCCTCTGACTGAGTCAGGGTAGGTCAATAACAAAAGGCAAGCCACCGCAGTAGACACAAACATAAATTTTTTAGTAGATCTGTGGCTTTTTCTTCAGGGAATTTCCCTTTTTGAAAAGAGAGCAAACTTACATGAAATTTTTATGCTAAAATAATGCTTAGTTTTCTTTGTCCATTTGTCTCTGGACAGAAAGTATTCTACTGTATTTTTAAAATGCTACTGTTCTTTTGTTACACTGCATTAGAAGAATCTCTGCATAAAATAAAAATATCTAAGAAAATAAACTTTATAAGGTGATTTTAAAAGGGAAGACTAATAATGGAAAATAGCAATCACCTGTTGCATTGTTTCTCTTCAAAGGAAACAAAACATTCAACCTACTTTTATCCCTTAGGCAGGAAATGTAATAATGTTAGATGGTCCATAAACAGTGTCAAACAATACAAATTTTATTAAATTGAAATAATATATGGAATGGGTCAAATTCATGCTGTATGGAGCTGTATTGAGTTGAGCAGGCTTACAGCATCTATTTCAATTGTGTGCTTATACAGTAATTCAGATGGAATTGTTTGCGCATCAATTGTTTCTAAGAGCAACTGTGCTCAAAACCTCAAAAACGCAGAGGATCACAATTTCATTATTCCCAGCTCCAATGCTTTCCATTGTTATGTTTTTTTGAGAGAGTAACTGGCGTTACATTTCACTGCTATTATGCATTAATTTAATCATTAAAGTGTATTTCAGCAAGAGACAGTGATAAAACCTATGATGAGAGAGTCCAACTGCATTTTCTTAAAAACGCAGCAGTAATTTTATAGTGGTTAGTGAACAACCAGGCTGAAATACACATTAAATCACTGAAAAATGTCTGTGATTTTTTTTCCAAGGAAAACACCGCTTGGAAATAGAGTTTATTGTAAAGTCCAGATACCTAAAGCTATTTGGGTTTAATTGCTCTTGTGGGAGTTAGGATTTTATACAGCTTTAAACATTTTCATGTAAGAACCAAGGAAGCACCATGATGCTGAAATATTTCAGTTCCCTTTGAAGTCAGTAGAAATCACACAGCCATTAAACAACAGCCTGTACTTTGAAGGTTTGATCTGTTAGACAGTAACTCTTTTTTAAAGATGAGTAATTTAAGTAAACTGAAGTAAAATAATTTATATTAAAAAAATCAATTCAGGTGTGAATCTTTACAAAAAGTTCCTTAATATTCCATCTTGCCAGAATAGGTAAGCACAATGCATTTAGAGCAAGACATTTTATTTGTCTCTGACTATTATTTCCCACATCATTCCTCATTTTCATAATTTCTCAATTTTTTTTTGCAACATGGGGAAAACTAAATGTAGTCATAAACTAAGGGAATTTCAACAAAGGTACCAGTGTGCAGTGTGACACTGCTAAATGTTTCAGTAGCAATGTTTTGGAACTCTTGTCACCAAATGAAATCTTCTGTCTTCAGATTCCTAAAAAGAATGCAGTTCAGCCACTTTTTTCCCTGCTCTCTTTGGAGATTCAAGACAGGCCAGTGCTGTCCTTCACAAAGATCCCAATCCACCATGCACACAGATTGGGTGGTGTATCAGCAGTCTGTTCCCCAGGCTGAGAAAAAAGTGAGCATCATTAGAAGTTATTGCCTGGAGTGCTCATTTGAGAAACTCAGTATCATACTTTGGGACATATATTGTATATATCTGCATTTTCAAGACTCTTCTCATTTCTCTGTTCCTAAGAGATTTTTTTCCCCATCTTACCCAGCCCTATTGCAGACTTCAGTGTGGAAGGCTAGAGAGAACTTATGTTTTTTCCCCCCAAAACACTTCTTGCCAGCTGGAATTGGGATTTATTGCTTAAGGAATGGAGGTCTCCTACCCCTACCAAGAGTCAAAAGCATGACTTAAAAAAAACCACAGCTAAAGATATTACAGGCAACTGAAACCTTAATATGTGAAGATTCTAGGGCTTCAAGTTGTGGGTAGTGATTGTTTTTTGTTCAGTACCTGGAAGGTAAGCATTCATGTCTACTAAAGATCATATAAATAAACCTAAGCAGAATTTAGATTATTTGTGTACCAAACACTGCTGTAGCCCTTAGGATACCAAATATAGGCAGTTTAAGAGCAGGGAGTTTCAAGGTTCTCAGTGATGCCTAAATCCTGATTTAGGAATCTGCATTGGAACAAATTCAATTAAATTACTTCATGGATTTGACTCACAATCACAGAGGAAGTTCAAAGTTAATAGGAAGATGAACACTATTCAGTGATCTCACTATCAGAGCCCTTCATTTAGAGAAAATTATTCAGTATTTTTCAATATTATTCTATGTTATTCAGTATTTTCAAAGTTATTCAATATTTTAAATTTGGGTAAGCCAAATTAAATATATCAGTTCCCTTCTAGTAGTAGTAAATTGGAATCTCTATATCCTTGAGTTTCTTGTAAGATTGCCGGTTAACAAAGTCATTTTCTAAAATGCAAGGTAGTTTAAGCATCTTCTGGTCATAAATACTAAATCAGTTCCCACACAAACACTGCAGAAACCTTAGCTGACACTTTAGATCAAAATTGTTGACACACATAATTCTCAGAATGGATCATACAACAGCTTCACAGGATTTTACTGGTTCATGTATTGACTTAAACAGGGCTACCGCTTTATCCTTAAAACATTAGGTTTGATAATAGGAGGCTGTAGCCGTTATCATCAGCTAGCTCTTAGGTGTAGAAATTAAAATAATTCCAAGTAAACTCAATAGATTCCCTAGCCCTGCAAGGAGCACCAATGTTCACCAATGAAGTGAACATGCATGGAGAGAACAAGAGAAAAGTGATGAGTTCTACTTAAATAATTAGCATCAATAAATATTAATACATATTTGAAAATCGTTGGCCTCTTTAATGATCTTTAAAATTAATTAGAAACTCTCTTATGGGAAAATGCAAATGGAGGCTGTACATTAGTAGTGTATAGCAAACAACATTAATATGTTTTGTTGCTGGAAAAATTTTGACTGAAGGTAGGTTGAATACTGCAATGTTAGCTCCTCTGTCTCATCTAATGAAACCAGTTATAATTAATTTCCTCATAGAACCTTAATTATAATCATTAAGGGGTATGGAAATGTTTTGCACCTGAAGATATTTCTGGGCCACTGTTTAGTGATTACTCTTTGCTCCTGTTAAGGATAAAAATTCCTAGGCTCTACTCTACTACTCTAAAAATACATGCAAGACAATTGAATTGGATTGAACTCTCAGTTACAGACACACATTAAAACTGCTGTCTATAATTTTCAAAGACAATACCACAGCCTATAAACCCTTCATTACTCCTTCCCACCTCCCCTGTATGCTGTCAGTCAAGCTCATAGCATTTAATAACACAATCAAAGAGTGGATTTTCCACCAAAAATTTCAATGTGCTTTTATCAATTAGCAGTTCAGACCTATAACTGAGGGTTGACAATAATCAAAACAGAGTTATACTTCATCCCTTTCGGTTGATTCTATAAATGATTTATTGAGCAGCATCACATATTTGCAGTCTAGCATGATGTTGTTTTGTTTTGCACTGGGTACTGAAGGGATCATGCCTGGGATTCAGCCCCCCTGGTATACTTTTCTGTCTTTCAAGACATGAGTTTTCCTTCAGCTGAGGTTTTGCTGCAAATATTTAATCGCTGGCTGGATTCAAGAAAAAGAAGGCTTAGTCATGTTGCCTTGAAACAGCTGTAATCTGAAAAACTTTTTGATAGAAAAAAAACAAGACAGAGTTCAGTGTTTTCTTCCTATGTTTGCCAGAAGACCAAAACTCTCACATTTATTGAAATACTCCTGCCTCCAAGGTCAGCATTCTGGATCATTTAGTTAACCTTTCTGAGGACAATACTTATTTATTCAGCTTATTCTTCCTTCAGCTCAATTTATTGAGTTTATAAATTAAATCATTGCAATATGTAATTATTTATGCATAAACCTTGAAGTACCGGAGATTAGGGAGCACATCTTTTTATTAGGAAATGACAGGAAGAATGGCCATGGACCTTTTTTATTCTATTTTAAGTATTTTCAGAAGTTTAAGCAAGAAAAGAAGAAATTCAGAAAGAAGAAAGGAGTTTGGTCCCACCTATTATCAAACAGGAAAGCTGGGATACAGTGAAAGCTGGTGTATCCATTTTGTTCAAGGACATTTTTGAAGCTACTGAAACATGAGAACAATTTGTGCAGAATAAAACTGAAAGAGAAAGGAAGAGGAACTCCCTCTCCCTGGTGTGGATGGTTTCTGCATGGCAGTCAGTCACTGGACTGCCTGGCTATCAAGAGGACTTCGCAGCGTGATGCAAAGAAGCTTTTTTATATCATTCAATAAAGATTTTTGATGAAATTGTAGAGAATACATTTAGAGCCAAGAGACTGTGTACTCACTTGCTTAAATATCTTTGGGGATTCTGAGATTGTCCTGTTCACAAGCCCTGAACAGTGATTACAGTTTATTGGACTGGTAAGGGAAAATATACAGATAATGAATATTTTACATCAGAACATGAGAATTGTGGTAATGACATTTATTACCAGAAGTGGGTTAATATAAATTATTTTTCATTGATGTATTTAGATCTATGGCTCATTTGCTTTTCCACCTCAGTGCTGTTGTTTTTCACTTTACATTATTAGTACTCCTTATGATACACTCTTATGATTAAAGAGTAGTGAATTACTACTCTTTCATTGCTTCAGGAAAGAAATTTTGAATAAGAGCTGGAACTAATGACAATTGACTAGATGGGATGACTGCATAAGGATCCATAATTTTAGCTTAACTATTGAATAGATGGGTACATAGAGAAACCACATAATGAAAAGGACTAACTAATAAAGAAACTGACTACTGCCGTTCTCACAGCATCTTTTCCTATCTATTCTCATTGTCTGTATTTTATCTGCAAGTATTTGTGTTAATCTTCTCCATGTTCAAAATTTCAGAATCCATGCCATCTTCAGAATAACAGCAAACAATCTAAAATGTCATCAGATGAAAAGCTTGTGACGTAGGAAAAAAAAAAACAACAAACCAGACATATGTTGCTGTGTAATTTCAGACATCACATTTAAGCCTTTCTCCAACCCACACTGTCTTTTTGTAGCAGTCTCCTCTTTCACAATGGATAGGTAAAATAAGACCCTTTATCCAGCCTGACCTTTAGCTTTCTGGCTTTATCAAGTAAAGTAAGTGGAAGCAGAAATAAAAGTAATCTGAACAGATATATACATTTGTTACAGAGCTTGGCATCTAATTACCTGCATCCCTCTTACAGAGCTGATGTTTCCAAGGGCAGTTCCACTCACCCAAAACAGAAATCTAATATATATCAATCATCCTTAGTACGTTTCTATGCCTCCATTGCTTCTACTGAGACTCAGTTATGACACCATTTTCGTGCTTATTTTTGTAGTAAGATACTCTGCTACATTCAGAGAAGAATATTTACATGTTCTCATTTGTCAATAATTATAATCTTTAAAAAAGATAAAGATAATATTACAGTTGAACAGTAAAGAGTAAAAAGTGAAATATGCTACTTTGTGTCTTTCGATTTTAATAATTTTCTTGGTCTATTTATGATATTTAATGAGCTAGGACTTTTCCTTAATGGTCTCATAAAGCATTAGCAGTTAAATTTAACATAATATTTTTTTTTTTTGGCAGAAAATTTATTTGAAGACAAAAAAAACCCCAGATAATTTGAATAATGTTAGAAAGAGAGCAAATGGATTTTGATCTGGGATTCAGTGACAGGTGGAGCCATGAGATAGACATCTCTGTTTGAGTTATTGATCTAGATTGCTTTTATAGCAAACACAGAAAAACATAATTGAGATGTCAAAAACTCCAACCACAAAGCCAAAAGATGACTCACATCCCAGCAGTCCTGCAAGTTAATCTGAAATCACTTCATTTGTAGATGTCTTCAAGATAGAAATCTAACATTTATGTTTTTTGTACTCTATGGCTTATTCAGTATAAAGTTTATATGAAATACATTGTTAAAATTAAAGGGGTTCTTTTACTCATACATCTTTATTCTGTCTGAGCATTTTCTAGCATAGTATTTTCTATATGGAAATCAGTACTGGAAGGCAGAACTGAACATTTAACAGTGGTGACATGTTTAGCAATTAAAAATTAATCTTTCCAATGTTAAGGGAGGAGAAAGGGTGAGTTAAGGGAGGAGAAAGGGTGAGTTTTCTGATTAAGGTCTTCTGGCCAGCTCAGAAATTTCAATTATTTTTAAAATAGTCTTCCTCCTCCTTTCTCAGATGTGGAGGAATGTGAGTAAAAAATCACGGTAAAAATAATTCTACTTTAAGTTATTTAAGAAACTTCTTCTTAAGTGCATTAAGAAAAATAAACACTGACATTTTAATCCCGGAGATAAGGATAATCATATTCACAAACCATTTTTTACACTGATCAAACAATTTTTTCATTTACTTCCTTAGTTTTCCTCCCAGTAATACTCAGTTTCAGCTTTTTACACAACTAAAATTTGTGAGGAAAACTATTCTCTGCCTACTACTCTTCAGTTTAAAGATTGAGGCATTTTTCAAGCTTGCTATACTGAGAGAAAAAGAAGTACTGATGTATGTTCAAATGAAAAAGGAGAAGAGTTCCAAGTACTCATGTATTTTTTTTTTCCAGCAGGCAGGGTTTTGTGAGTAACCTGAAAGGAAGCCAGATCCTGACCTGTGAGATGCCTGTTCATATATTCAAAAGGATTCTCCTGTTCTGGGACTTTAATAAAAAAGACAATTTTTTTTTTTTAAAGGGAAATTTGAAACAAATGAATTTGCAATTGTTTCTCAGGTGAATTTTGAAAGTAAAACAGAAAGGGCCAGATGTTGGTACTCAAGTCCACGAATACATTCAGTACCAACATTGCACAGACTCAGCCCTCATGATGACCTCTTTATCTCTAATTGCCCAGCCTCAGCAAAAGCCCCACATCTCCTTCAAGCTGCCAAGAGGAGCCAAGAGGAGCAACAGTCTGGGATGTTGGCTGACTTGAAAGGCACACCTGTATCCCTGTAGTCAACATCAGAGAATGAGAACCAGCTTGCAATCATCTATCCTATTAAATTCTCAGATGTGCCTGGCTTGGTTTTGCAGGGCAATAAACAGCTCCCCAGTGCTGTTTAGGAGTAGACCCGGGAAATTTCCAAACAGGTAACTTGATCATGAGCACTCTACTTTGAAAGTTAGGAGCTTTCAAAGTAGACCATTTTGTCTCAGGCTTCAGCCCCACGGGACAGATCTTAGTACATTTAATCTACTCTTACAGGCACAGGCAATAATTCCAAACCCTCAGAATCCAATCAGATATGTGCTCATGTGGGGGAAAAATCCACAGGGTGTTCCCTTTAATATCTTCAGAATTTAGTCAATGAAGAAATAGAGGAACAGGAAGCAAAGCTACATGCTAAGCAGGAGAGAGAACCCATAAAAGGATTCCCATTTCTAACTTCTTGAATTATCTTTTTTTTTTAAAAAAAATTAATTATTTCAATAGCCGTTTCTGCTGCTTACAAAAAAACAATCAATTGCAACATAGACTTGAAATAAGGTAGTGACTTATAATCTGCCTGTTTGTTTTCTTGTTTTCTGTGGACACATTATAAGGAGACTTTGCTTAACTTTTAGATCCAAAGAACACGGCCTGTGTTCAGCTTCCTTGCCTTCCTCTGAGTCGTTCTGTCTTAGGGTATAATCCAAAAGATAATCAGTCTTACAGTCTTATTAGTCAGTCTTACAGTCCTATTTGACTTCTGACTTTATCTATAGTCTATACTTTTGAACTCAAGAAAGTATCCTAAATGTTTTCAATTCACAAAAAACAACCAAACAAAACCAACCAAACAAACAAAAACAAAAATAAGACAAAAAAAAAAAAAAAACAAACCCAAAAAACCCCAGAAGTATCTGCATGGATGTTAAAATTATCTACCATTTTGGACCTGAGCAAGAATATTTTCAGGTTATGTTGTGTGAGCCATTTTATAGACAGTGCATTAAAATGCTTGCAAGTAGCAATCTACTGTGTATCTATTACCTCTTCTGGTATTTTGTACCTCATTGCCCCTCTGATGTTAAGTGCTTTCAAATAATTTCTGTCCCCCCTTTCATACCCAGAGTCTAAAGCTCTGCAGGCAAAGAGAAAGTGTTAACAAATAATTCTGTCATCAGAAGAATTCATGTTTCCTGAGTGAAACTCACTAAATCAGATATTTCCAAACACATACCTCTGCAAAACTCAAGCTCCCTTTGGAAAAGGACTTTGGAGTTGATCTTACTCCCCCTGAAATTATCCTCCCACCTATGCAGGCACACACAGACTCAGACTCATTGCAGATCTCTGTTTCAGTGCCCTGCAGCATCACCATTGTGTTTGTGTGTGTGTGAGGATAATTTTGAGGTGACTCCAGACATTCTGCTCTCAGGCATTCTCAGACCCACCAAAACATGGCAAGCATGACCTAAGCAGGTAATACTTTAAGCATTCCTCTGTCCTCCACTTGAACCAGTGAGCTGCTCAGGCTTGTGATTCTGACCATCCCAGTGGGCAGCTTCATGAAATGAGCCTTAACATTACTTGTTGGCTTCTAACCCTTCTCCATGTCCCCTGTGTGGAGTAGATGAGTAGGGCAGGGAGTGAGTGACAGAAGACCATTTCACAAGAAAACACAAAAAGTTACAAGCTGTGACTTGTGTTTCAGCTCCACACTTGAGCCAGGAGGTGTGACTCACTGCAAGCCTGGGGCTGCAAGCAGAGGGGAGGCGTGATCCCCAGGTCAGTCAAGAATCACAGAATTCCAGAATGGGTAAGATTGGAAGGAATCACAGTGGGACCATCTCTTTCACCCTACGTGCTCAATCAGGGTTGTCCTGGAGAACATTACACAGGTTTGTGCCCAGATGGTTCTTGAATATATCTCAGCCTTATCAGTGGGCAAGCACAGCAATGGACACAGGTCAATAAAAGACACACACCATTTTACTGCCATGGTAAAGGTCAGGCAATGTGATGCTGCACAGGTTCCTGACTGCTGCTGTAAACAACAGGATATAGACCTTGCTGCAGATTGTTGGCTTCCTTAGCTGAACCAGCAGTGGTTTTCCAGTACTGGGCTGAGCCACGTGCTTTCCCTCTGCATGCATCTCTGCTCAAAAAGACCTTTTTTTTGTTCATAAACAACAAAATATTATCAACACCAACAAAGACCTGAACTCGAAGGTGATTTGTCCTCCGTAAGTCAGGCTTTTTTGCTGTGAGTGTAACATCTCAAATATTTAATTTTAATTTTAATGAAGTTGCTTTTCTTGATAAAGGTCAGTGCTGTCAACACAGAAAAATGTTGAAGTTCAAAGAAGCTTGTTTGCACAGAAGATTGAACTTTTGAATTGATGATATATATTAATAGTACTTAGTGTTCACAGTAAATACACAGTCAGATGAAACTCACTAATCCATCCTATTTAGAATTCTGAAACAAATAATGGAGGCTTTCAGATAAATGTCTGTGAGGGCTACTGGATTGGGAGCATGTATCACCAGTGGTTTATTTCATCATAAATATTGCAGTTTAAGTTTCTGAATTATTCTACTTCTCTAGGAGCTAGGAATTAATTTAATGATTTATGTATTTACAACTTTCTGAGTAAGAGTTTTTATAAAATAGTTGCTATGAAATAGTTGCAATTCTTGGAAGTTCAAAAACAATTTCTATAAGCTTAGGTTTTATAGAAATAGAGTCAACAGACCCCTGTCCTGTGATTTCTGGATCCTTTCGCCACATGGGCAGATGGCTGGCTGTAGCTGTCTTCATCTCACAGAATTTCTGCTCTCACTCTCTGTACCCATACTAGTTGTAGCAGGAGTTCTCAAAGGGGACTGCAATGCAGGGCACAGAGTAAAATAAGGTTAAAACAACACATAAATCTCACAGGAGATGTTAGCAAACTGCTTCCACTATGACTAACACATCAAGCAAAATTCACTTGAGCCACAGAAAAAAACTGCAGTGAGGAGATGAGTGAAAGGTTAATTGGATTGACTTTCTGCATAGAAAATGGGTTGCTACTATTCTAGTTACTTACAGAGATCATGATACAAAGAGACCATCAGATGCTACATATGCATGAGAAACCATTACATTTCATTGGTTTCCCCTTTAATGAAGCCAGTAACTTGTCTCTGATCAAACCATTACTTGTTTTGTGTTAAATGGATGGACAAATGCTCAGCGTAAGTTCAAAGTATTGAAAACAAAATTGAGAGGCACTAAAAGGCACAAGATAAAAAGAAAAAAAAATTAAAAAACCAACCAACCAAACAAACAAACCAAACAAAAAAATAAAACAAGAAGCATTTGAACAATGCTCTCGGGCACACGGTCCCATTCTTGAGGCTCCCCTGTGCAGGGCCGGAAGATCCTCATGGATCTTCCAGCTCAGAACATTCTCTGGAATTCTTTGCATGAACTCTTAAAAAAGAATGGATTACAAGAGTCATTCTATGTCAAATATGGCACTATCTGTTTCCAAATCCTTTACAGCACAGAAGGAATCTCCTTCAATATTTTTGTATTCTAACATATGATGTTAGAAGTATACATGGAGTATAATATAGTAGATACTAGATGCTGTCTACTACAAACCACCAAATCACACTAGAGAATAGAATGTTGGTTTCTCAAACATCTACCTCTGATGGCATAGAGGGAAGAGAACTGCTTATATTTTGTGACTTCCACCTGAGTGACTTCAGCTTTCAGGTCACGTGCAGATGCTCAAACCACCTTACGATATCTAAACACGACTGCAGTCAGTTTTCAAGTTCAGGAGAAGTTATAGGCAACCAACTGAGTTTCAATCAATCTTTTCTTATACATAAGGAATTTGATCAGAGCAATAAAATTAGTTGTAGCTCAGGACCAACAATGGATGATCCCTTTATGTTTCCTCTGATAGCAGGAAAGAAAACAGTGTATGCCTTTGGTGTGCTAAAGGTGACATTTTCATGGAGCTAGAACAAAGGATCCAACATACACAACTTAAAATGGAAAAAAACCCTCAAAATATTTTCAAAATATTAACTAGATTAAAAATAGAAAAAAGAGAAATTTGCTTCTCAAGACAGGCTTCAGAGCTATTTTTCCTTCAATCACTTTATGAACATTCCCCCAATAATCCTAACCTGCAGTGATTCAGAAGAAAGGTTATTTTGAGGAATTTTCCAGATTTTCAACATAAATGTAGTCATCAAATGGTCATTGTTCTGATAAGTGGAAGGAGAAGAAGAAAAGCCTCCCACCAATGTCACATGTGTCAGTATGGTATCTTTTAAGAGAGTTCCTCAGTATGATGCCTTTCCCTCCTAGGCTTCATTCAGAATGTAAATCCTCTTCTGAAGAGCTGTGTTGTTTAAATCTTCTTCTGTAGGTAAAATTTTCACATGACTTTTTTTCACCCTGTTAGTACTTAATCTAGAAGAAATTTATCTTTAAGTAATTTCTGGAGGCTGATAAAATGGCATACATTGTCTCTTATGTCAATCGAAGGGCAAACTGTAAGCACCTGAGGTCCAATTTAATTTTTTTTTCTTTCAGATTATAAAACCACTTTAAATATTTTTAAAGTAATATTTTTATTAAAAAATGGCCCATTTCAAAGAAAGATTAATTTAAGGCCCTGCATAATATTCACACAGTTAAACTGGGTTACCCTACAGGCACGTTCTGGCTTCCACAACCAACATTAACTCCAAGTATTCTCCAAAAATCCTAAAACTTCAAGTTGCAACACCGATGTAAAAAATCTTTTATTCTCCTTAGTATTCTGTTCTAGTGGTTCATAACTAAAATGAACATTTTATTTTTTATTTGAACTTATTTGTTATCCATATTCTTGTTACAGACTTTATCAATAAATTATTGCCCTTACAGTACTAAGTATTTCTGCTTTGTGAAATAATTTTTTTTCTTTAATCAAATAATTTTTTCATCTTGATAATCAGAAAGAATTTAAGCCTTCTGATCTCCCTTTTGAGCTCTCTCTTCTTCGAGTGTTTTTTGATTCGGATGTTTTTGGAGTTTTTGTCATTATTTTAAATGTACAACCTCTGGGAATGGTTATGATGATCTAATACCAGGACTGACCAGGCCAACATCATTGTTTCAAGACTTAATGGCAAAGGTCCATAAAAATCTGTTGTTCGTGATACCCTGTTCTATTTCCATTATTGTTTTTTTCATGACTTATGGTCATATGGAGGAAAAAAAAAAATGAGGTGGTGTCTGATGTTCAGCGCCAAAAAAATCTGGTAAGATGAATAGGAACATGAAATATATTAACAAAGCAAAATAAATTTTTAGTTTATAGCCTAAATAGATAGTTTTGGCATGGGATATACAAAAAATTCCTTTTAGAATTGTACCTGATTGGTAGCAATCATGAGAAATAGTTTTTATCCCCCTGAGACTTGGATCTATAGGACATGCTATATTATTCCCTTAACAGTAATACGCCTCATTATAATGCTACCCCAGGCTATACTGTAATCTTTTCAGAAAAAAAAATATAAAAAGCTGAGTCAAGCTCTTTTTTCTTGCCATAAGCAGCTCTTCTACTCTTCCACAACTGAGAATGGATGACAAATTTGTCTGTATAGACAAGAAAAACTTTAAAAGGTAATTAAAACTGATCTAGTGCTTCTACTGTAAATCTCCTTTGGTGTTATCTGCACAGTGCTGCAACATCGATCTTCTTAAAAGTTGTGTCTCAGAATTTCATCTCTTCACTGAGGGCATTTGCCAAGTTTCTTTCTACATGGCGGTTTAGCATTTAAAACAAACAAACAAACAAACAAACAAATAGTGAAGGAATCTAGGAACATTGGATTTGCCATGCTGGATCAGTGTACTCACCTATCAAATGAAGCATCCTATCTCACAGGATTTGTAATAAAAATAGAGGTTTATCTTGTAGAAGTTACCATTATATATGTTCTAAAGACAGAGTGAAGAGTGCCCAGTATACTACTGCAACTTGTGCCCAGAAATACTACTGCAACTTGTTCTTTTGAAAGTGATTTTGAAGATGCTTAGATGTGTGTGCCTTGAACCTCAAATAATTAAAAAACCAACCAAACAAATATTTTTATCTTAATCAGTTTGATAGCTTCACAGATAATGAAGACAGCAAGAGCAGTTGTGATGTATATAGACTGATTTTTTTCTCTAAATTATGTTGGACAATTTCCCATTTCAAGCACATAGCTTTCAGAAAAAAAATTTAAACAGAGGGGTTTTTTCACCCTTAGTCTTTATATCTAGATGCTTAATGAAAATGTCATTGTGTTCTTTAATATAATTTGAACATTTCAAGTACAAAAAATAAGTAATAACAGCATGATGTAAAGCAACCTTACAAATAAATTTGTGATATGAAGAATAAGCAAGACCAGCTTGGCAGTCCCAGAAAAGTAAAGCTCTCTGTTGAAAGAAAAGCTCTCTGTTGAAAGTAAAGCTCTCTGTTGAAAGGTTTCTCTAGCATGGTTCTCTACCTAAAAGAATACCAAACCTCCAAAATAAAACAAAACAAAAATCCCACGGATTCAAATACTCAGTATTTGTAAAATTGTTAACACAGGCATTTTTCCCATTTAATCAGTGACTTCAGTGATAGCCCTGCCATTATTCTTCCTGATGTCTCAACCTTTAGACACAAGGAACAATAAAACTGTCCTCAAAGGATTGGTAACAATTTTCCTGGCCAGAAAGCTTAAATCACCTACTTTTGTCTTTTTAAATTAAGCTTGGTAGCAGGGAAAATTTATGGCAACCTCTGGCTCCTTTATTTAATTTTCCATGTCAACACTCAAAGCTAAAAATCCTATTATTTCAACATCCAATTTAGGAAACTATTTATCCTAGAAACATTTTTCTACTCACGTGAATAACAAGCTAACAAGCAAAACAAAACCCCAAAAAAGCCCAAAACAACAACAACAAACACAATAAACCAACCAAAAAAACTAAACCTTCTGATTTACTTGTTTCTTCTTTGTCTTCTTTACATTGTGTCCAATGCATATTCGTTATGGAAAATGCACTTTTGGGAAGAGTTTTCTTATGTTTATCTTAACATTTGGATGACACATCTTGGATACTTCATTAGTTATTTGGGAATACTCATGAGGTTTTACAGAAAGCTACCAATACATCCTGTGTCTATTTTAATAACAGATGACAAGAAGAAAAGAAAAAGAACACGAAGATACTCCTGTGATTTTTACAGTTAAACTGTTAAACTGTCTGATGTGTGTCCTGTTTCCTTATAATTTTTCAGCCTTACAACAAGATGGCCATCAGAAGTTGGGAAGCAATGCCTGTCCCTTTCCTGCTGTGGTGGAGTACATGGAAATTCACTACTAGAAAATGAGTTGCAAGACGTTAGACAAGAAAGTAAAAAATTGTACTAAAATAAAGAAATCTTACTTTTGAAAGTAAGATTTGTAGTTAAAATAAAGAAAGGGTAAGTGTTGGCTGAGATTTATCACATAGTACCATTGAAAGATTTGGATTGGAAGGAGCCTTCAAAGATCACCTAGTCCAATCCCCTGCCATGGGCAGGGACATCTTTCTACACCAAAGATTACATCAAGCTCAAACCTGACCTTGAACACTTCCAGGGATGTGGAATCCACACCTTCTCTGGACAATCCATTCCAATGGCTCACCACCATCATTTTAAAGAACTGCTTCCTTATATGCCATCTAAGTCTATCCCCTTCCAGTTTAAAACCTGCGCCTTCTGTTCTGTCGCTACAGGCCTTGATAAAAAGTCCCTCTTTATCTTTTTTATAAGCCTTCTTTATATATTGAAAGGACACAATAAGTTCCTTCTGAAGCCTTTTCTTCTGGGAGCTGAACTGCCCAAACTCCCTCAGCCTTTTGATACAGGAATGGGTGTTCCAGCTCTTTCACTATTTTCTCAGCAAATTTCCAAGTCAATGTTTTTCCTTTACTGAGGACCCTGGAGCTGGATGCAACACTGAAGGTGGGGTCTCACAAGAGCAGAGTAGAGGGGCAGAATCACATCCTGGAGCTGCCTCTTTTTCTTCAGCCCAGAATATTGCTGTCCTTCTGGGCTGCAAGTGCACATTGCTGGCTCACATCCAGTTTTCACAACAGTATCATAAAGTCCTTCTCTTCAGGGCTGCTTTTAATCCATTCATCATCCAGTGATGAACTGACAGAGTGTGGGCAGTGTGGAAAAGGTCTGGTTCAAAATCCATCAGAATAAACACAGACTTTTTTTATTAAATTAAACTTAGGTTTGGAATAAAGCCACAGCTCTTCATTGCCCCAACCTCTTGACTGGTGTATTCACTGTCATAATAAGGGTCTAAACGATTTTATATTAATGCTGTTCTTTGGTGATCAAACTACAGCTATATACAGACCCTTCCTATAAAGTCTCTACAGTTGAAGAGAGACTTGAAACCAAAATAAAAGACTTGAAACCTAAATAAGAATAAAAAAAATTATTTTTATCTGCTATCTTGATTAAAATACTTAGTAAACAAAGTATTTTGCTTTGACAGATTGACACAAAACTATAGCAAATCCTAATTCAGACAATCTGCAGAATAATCAAAGGCTACAAAAGGATCTGAAATTAAAAAGGAGTTGGAGGTTGTTTTTCTCTTTCCTCCACACGCTCTCAATGAGCATGGATGTCAATTACAAAGGTAATGCTGTGATGTTTAAGGTTGAAAGGGTTTTTCTAATACATACTGCTCAAAGCATTATTCTCTAGAAAACAAATTCTTATGTACCCACTGTGTATAACTCAATCAAGCACTTCCTGACAAGGTGCAAAGAGACAGTGTTTTGATGTTTCCTCCACTGAAATATATTTTTAACAGATTTTTCTCTATTTCGTGTGCGTAGTTTTCTTAGGTTTGATGCTTTATCCTTTGTGAAATGTCCTGGTCTTTCTGAATTCCTTCAAATCCTATAGTTATTCCATAGAACTGAGATATTTTCTTTCAATCCTTTAATCTTTTTTTGTCAGTCACACCATTTGGCATTGATGTCAAAAGTTACTTAAGTTCAATCATTATCTTAATTGACCATGTTTTTATTTATATGTAAAAGGCATTTTTTGCTCTTTAGAAGCATTCAGTCTTCCCTTGTGAATTCTTACCTTTGCCAACAATGTTCCAAACTCCCTAACAATGCAAGGCTTTTTCATTGCTGTGAAGTCTTTGGGACTGAAATGTAACATGTGAAATACATTTGTCTGTCAAAATAACAGCAGTCACTCAAATGTCTCAAGGGATATATAATTGGATACATGGTACTTTCAACTTATGGCACAGTTTCAACCACCCTAAGTGAGCACTGAACAATTTTTAGCCTTTTTTGTGTCCTAGATTGATGGTCTCAGTTCACTTAGACTACATGTGAGACAGCATTGTGGTGAACTTAGTGGTAGGTTCAGCTGAAAAGAATTGTGTTACCAATCATAAAAATAAGAATATGTTGTTCACCACTACTTTACAAAGTCGCAATGGCTTCACATTTGGGGCACAATGTCTGGTTTTGGACTTAACACCTCAATATAAATATCTCTTGTGTAAAAGTTCGGTTGATAACAATCTCTCTCCCAGCTGAAGGAAAACTTCTCATGTACAGCATTTAGAGAAAAATTCAAAAAATGTAGCCCCCAAAGTTTACAAAAATTCATGAGTATGACTGTAAACACATAGGCTGACACTTAGCAAATAGTTCATGGAAATAACTATTGTTTTGTGGAAGTAAGAGGAGGATTCTTCTCAGGACAACTAATGGTTTATCTGACACCCAGTGTAAAGCACCTGAGAATGTTAGTGACGCCCAAACCACTACAGTTTAAATCTTAGAGCACATACATTGTCATTTTAATAAAATAACAAATAAAAAAAAAAGTTACCTTGTGCAGTGAAGACACATATTATGCCTGCAAGGTCAAAATGAAAATGGTATTGTCCTAACATAAGAATTTCTGGTACTTTGGCTAACCTCTTTTTCTTCCAAAAAGTGAAGAGATTTACTTATCTGACCATTTTGCTGTAGGACAGCCTTTTCCTACTGAATGTATAATAGATAGAAATAACCTCAGCTGTCCTTAGGTATTCAAAACTGAAACATCTGAATTTCAACTAGACACCCTTGGATCCCTTTGTGATCTGAAGCACAAATCATGCTGTGTGATCCAGACACCCAAAGTGAGATGACTCACCCTACAAAAGTGCCCATTTTTCTTTACTGCTGTAGACTTCATTGTCTAACTTTTAAATGTATGAATTAAAAAAGATGGATCCACTCCAACTCAGTAGTGTATGTTGTTTGTTGCCATGTTTATAGCTCATAAGTAGACTTTGCATTATGTTGCTTATTCTGCAGCCAAATAAAAACAAATGGTAACTTAATAGCACTGAGTTTTGTCAGACACCTGATTGAGCTTAAACCACAACACTGGTATTTGCCATTTCCTATATGTCTGCAAATTGCATAATTTCCTGTTCTTAAATTACTTTGTCTTCAGAAGGGAAAAGAAATTGCAGATATTATTAATGGCAGTCTTTTAGGAGGCCATTAGGATGACACTGCTAAGAAAGGAATACAGTGTACTTCAGGCTCCTTTTTACATTTTCCTATTTTTTCTTTTTATTTCTCCCTGCTCCCCCTACAGGTTTTTAATTCAATGTACCCCTTCATAAACATTTCTCAAATATTTCCTTATTCAAAGTAAAAGCAATTTAAGTCTCTAAAAACAGCATACAATTTTTTTTTACCTTACTGTTCCTTGTGTCCTGTCTTTGTTACCACTCTAATGATCTCTGAAACGATTGTCTAAAAAATAAACAGAGCTGAAGTGAAAACTTGTTTCTTTGATTATGTTTCAGTCCAAGATGTAATGAGATAAAGTTGCATCATTGTCATTTTTATCTTACAATATTTAAAATGAACTTTGGCTTTCTCTTACCTACCTCACAAAGCATTAAACGTGGCCAGTCTCTCAAATTTGCTTCTGGAGTGTTGCAGATATTCTTTAAATTTCTCTCTAATTATTTCTCTCTAATTTCTCTCTATATTCTTCTCTGTCCATTCCACAGCCATGAGTAAAAACTCCCCCAAACCTCAGTCAAGCCACTAAGATTTTAAAGTGAAGGTTGCTGTTTAGTTCATTATGACTAGTATAAATCTGAAAACAGATAAATATTAATTATGTCTTTCTACAGTTCCTAGCAAGTCTGAAGGAAAAGGAAACAGGCTTCCCCATATTTGCTTATTACTAGTGTTTGTTAAATTTTGCACAATATTTATAGAACATTTGCTGCTTAGTAAGACACATCTTAAAGTATGGTCACATAATATTTTGAGAATGCAAGCCACCATCTAGCTGAATGCGTAACATGATTTTCCTCATAAAAAAAAAATCACAGAAATGGCATTGTTTTAGCATATATCTTTGAGCTGGGGAAGTATAATCAAACCTATTAGGGAAGTATTAAAGACATATAATCATTTCTGATTCAATGGATGCTAAGCCTGTACTACAATAGTTCATTTTCTTGTTTATGTCCTAGCATCTATTGTCCTGCTTAGGTTGTTAGTATACACTGTAAAGTTCCACTCTGCTGTTTAGAAGTTTTATGCCTAAATGCTGCCATTTCTAAAATGTATCTTTCACAAAATTGCAAATGGCACATTTTCATTAGTTTTTAAAAAATGCTTACGCATAAAATTCTCCTGAGATTTATATGATTACCTAAAAACTTCACTTATTACCTACCTCTCTACCTTCCTTTCATTTCTACTTTCCTTCCATTTCCTTCATGTATTGGGAGACAGGTTATTTGTAAATATCATATTTATATTACCAGCCTCTTTCAGCAGTGATCATTTTCACTCAGAAGTATTCTCATAGAACTCCCATGTTTATGCATCAGCTAATTCTAAAAATCTGTGGAAGCTCTCAATTACTGCATAATGAAGACAAATATTTTATCCTTCTTGAAGATGTTGAAAAATAATAATAAAACAATAAAACAGAAAATACTGCATCCTAGTTGTCACTATTTGTATATTGTAGTACTCAGTTACTTAAGAACCAATTAGGATAAATGAGGCCAATATATGTATTTAAAAATATCTGAAGCAACCTAAAGATTTTAAAATCTGAACAGCTGCATCTAGTGGTTCTTTCTGAAACAACTGTTACTTTACTTATTCACAAACATAATCTAGACACCATATAATATTTTAGTCCTCTACTGCAGCCTAGATATGACCATACCTTTTCAGAAGATTTTTACCTCTTTAAAATTAAATGCAAAATGCCATGCCTTTTAAGGCAAAAACTGTTTAAAATAATTTTGAATAATCTGATTGCAGGTTTTACCCTATTCTAATCCATTGGTTTTTCTCCATTAACCACCTCCAACGTGTCTTAACTCTATGTCAATCAGTACTACTTACCAGCAACAAATGAGTGTTCTAGAATACTAACAAGAGAGATAATACAAATAAATAGAAGTCATAAAATTCAACAAGATTTGAACTAGCCTTTTCCTAAAAATGTGTGCATATTGCACATGTGCTCATCAAGATAATTTGTTTTTTTTCAGAACACTAATGGTCAGTCTCTGCCAGATATTGTGATAAATCCTCTAGATTTGAGCTATTACACAGCATTCTCTTAAAATATTTAAAAGTGAACTCAGAGGCTTAAACTCATATGAACCTATTCTGCAGTGAATTTAGACAGGAATGCAAGGAAACATTTATCACTTATTCTACCACAGTGTCCCTATGTGGAGAAGTAACTGGCAGCCTTCTTAGCTGTTCAGGTCTTTCTATAGTAATTAAGACACTGATTTGCTATTTCTTTCTTTGCATGTTTATTTTAAGTAAGCCAGTGAAATATGCTTCATCTGAAAGTGAAAATATCAATAAATCACATTAAAAATATTTTCTATATGTAACTTTCTGTTTTCCTTCTATCAAATGTAGACAATCTACAAGTACTGTCTTGCACAGTCCAACCAGGAAGGTACTCAAGAAGAAAAAAATAAAGCTTTATTAATTGAGAGCTTCCTCACATCAGCAAAGACACAAGAAGATTGTGGTGGCCAAAGAGCCAAAACTTCAAGAGAGAAAGTATTTGATGGATGAGCACAAAATATGGGAAACAATGCATTGCTTATCTCTCTCACTATTACTACTTAGCTGCTAACCAAATTTTTACTGGTGCTGTAATGCCTGGAGACAAGACAGTTTTTACACTGCAACAATACTATTTATTGTGTAATACTATTTATGCCTACATGCAGCAACATACACATGTTGCTTTTAAGGGTTATAAAACCAATTGTCCTCCACAGCAAAAGCACCAACAAAAAAAACATGCACATAATCTTCCCCTTTACATGAGCAGCAAGTGTTAAAGAAGCAACTCAATTCAACTGTAAGTTCTGACTCAGAGTCTTTCATCTGTGGGAAAGTAAAAAGGCAAGAGATTTATGAGCTGCCTTCCACCTTCCTCAGTAGCTTACAAAAAGACCAGGCCCAGGAAATCATTGTTACGACCAACTGATGAAAGAAGCGTGCCTTCTGAACATCTTTTCTGCTCTTCCCTTTGGGATAGAGGGAACGATCAACATGTGTAATTCACCACCAATATCAGCTATTCCAGATGCCTTTCAGGATGCTAAAATGGCTAAAGGAGCTCTTTTGTCGGGATAATTATTTCTGTGCCTTTTACTGAGAAGATGTTTGGGGCACAGAATTAGGGGCAATTGAACTTTCTGTGTAATCTCTGAGCAATTCAGTATTCACAAATCCACACTGTTTGTAACTCTACAACATCTCAGAGATGACCACTTTGTCTCTTTTAAAATTCTTGAGTTTAACTGATAAAAATTATCATACAAATGACAATAAATGTAGTTTTTTCAATAAATCAACCTGGCAAAAGGTAAATTTGTTCTAACAAAACCAAGGACAAAAGTACATAGTGCTGTTAAAGTTCTGCTCAACCCTAGGAGTCTGGTGACAGCAGCTGAAATGCTTAGCTAATTTGTTAAGAGCAGAGCTTGAACTCTCTCAAGGGCTTTCAGTTTCTTCAGCAGACCTTCACAGACAAGTTCACCAGGTTCTGGCAATTTACCTCCTTCTCCTTATCAAGAACTAAGTTGGCAAGAGAAAGGGAAATAATTTAATATATAAATAAAATATTAACTTAGGCTAATCTTTTGATTCAGTTGTAATTTTCTTATTAGCAAAAGTATGCAGGAATTTTGATAGTGTTATATGAGGGATTGAGGAGGCTGAATTTTGACTTCCTAAACACTTTGTGCCTGCACACCCAAGATATAACTTTTGATATATTTTGGAAGGTATAAATCTTCCAGAAAGAGTGTTTATAAATGTATAGAAATCTCACATACACTATACACTGGTGCTTTTCCATTACTTTTCTATATTAAATTAAGAAGCAATTAAATGAGCTTTTGTTTGATCATAGCTGGAACAATAGGATCCTCTTCCCAAGGTGAGGACTGCTGTGGCAAAGTCTGAATGGAAGCTCAGCCATGTAGACTGAAAGGTTTCCTCTGAGATTTTTTACAGTTGTGATGGCTTTAGCAATGTTCTGATTACAGTTGACTATCTGAATATTTGTGGGATGAACCAGAAAGCAAGCTGACAGGCAGATACACAGTGTGAATTTGGTCTTGAGAGAAATATGAATTCCTTTCAACACAAGACTATTTGGAAGGACAGTCTTAATTTTTAAACAAGGGATCTTCTGAACTTCTGAACTAAACAAGTTCTTTCTTCAAAACTATGTGCTATAAACTCCCTTATAGCTTTCCTATTCTTCTATGATAGAAAGTTTTTTGTGCTTATACTTGCTAGCAAAAAACCCTCCTCTCTCCTCAGCCTCTCTGTCAGTCATTCTCTAAGCACCCTTTTTGGATAGCTGGAAGGGCATAGAGTTGCAAATAATCCACATGGACCCTAGCCCCGGAAAAAGCGCTCCAAAAGCATCTTCAGCTTGGCTTTACATGGTTCAACATGATGAAGCTGTGACACAGCCCTGGCCACGGTTTAAAAAAAAAAAAAGAAAAGAAAACAAAAAGATTATTCCCAGAGTGAAAGTAGAAGATACCCTCCTGAAATAAATAAGCTTATAAAACTGGTTCTTTTATTTTGAAAGCATTCATAAAGCATCTAGAACAGATGAAAGCATCTAGAACAGATGTTTAACACAGTGTTAAAGACAAAGGGCTGGCAGCCTTTCTATACTGCTCTTAGATTATAATTTCAGTGCGGTCACTAATATAAAATTCAGATTTTAAACTGAATATTAATGAATGCTGAGCATTTTTTAAGCTTGAAATAGACCATTTCAAAAAACTGAATTTCTAATGTCTTGAATCTTGAAAGGTAAGAGAACCCTTACGATGGCATAGAATTTAATTAAAATAAATTTTTCTAATGCTAATATATCCATTGAAAGTTCCCTTTACTCCTAATGAAAAAAAAAACAAAACATAGCATGAACCATTGAATGGATTCACATTGAATGGAGGAGGAATCTATGCTATTTTCTGGGAATAGCTGAAAAAAGGACCTCTGAAGTTTGAGGAACTGGCAGAATAATCTAGCACAGACTAAATGCAAAACAGAGTGAGTGGGGAAAAAAAGAGTAAACTTGGTCCACGTAGTGATGGTCCTGCAAACTCAGGAATGAAACCTTGTTATTGTAAATTTTGATTCTATAGAAATGCTAGTGCAGTGCTCAATGCTGGCCAGAAAAACAGACTAACTGCTCAGCTTTATTGCGAGAGGACTAGTTAAAAATAAAAACCTAAATCAAAAAACAAGCCTAGTGTTTTTACTGAATGTACATTGAAATAAAAAAAAGTATTGAGGTATTTTAGACTGAGTATTGAAATTATTCTTAGTCTAAAAATCATGGGTATTTTTGACTATAAGTGGAGGAATGAACCAACAGAATTAACACCATTCCTCTGTAAAAGAAAAGCTTGCTGGCTGGTCCTGCCACTACTTCTGCTGACCATGTCGACATGCCCAGGAAAGCTGAAAGAAAAGTTCCTCTTGGGTAGATATGACTACTGTACTTGTTGGTGACATGACTTCACCTCTAAAGCATGTAAAAGAGCACAGACAAAGAACTAACCTTAAGTTCCTCATGTAGGATACAAAGTGTATCACAACAACCAAATTACAATAAACACGAAAACACCATGCAGACAATATTGTGGCAATAACTGTTTTTATATATGTATGTGTACACATAACAGAAAATTGAATCATATTATATATTTTGCTGTCATTCAAAGGCTTTATGTAAATTCTGCTTTATCACAATTTTTGCCACATTATCAAAAATGCATATTCATTGTCTCTTTCTTGTTCCACAGGATAGAATAGCTTATATTGTTCCATGATGTGATTTGAATCAACACTGTTTATATGGAATGGTCCTCCCTACTCTGAATGTTCTGTTTCTTTGATATGTGAACTGTCTGTGCTGGAATTCTCAATGTTGAGGGTTATCTATGGGCTTAATTGTGATTTGAAAATTTAGAATGTAAATAAAATCACAATGGGTAGGTTTAAAACAGGTACTTGAAAAACAGGTGAAAAACTATTTAACTTGGAAATGTTATGTGACCATATATTGCCTATAAAACGCATTTCCTCACTATTATATGCAAAGCTATAGTGTCCATTCTCTGAATGTGTTATACATAAAATAAAGAAGTTCTTATGATACTAAAGCAACACACCCAGGATTCAGAACATAAAGCAAATGTAGACAAACTCCATCAAAAAATATAGTCACCCAAAAGGACGTAATTCAGATGAAGCTTCTGCATAGAAATAAAAACAACTGTAAATTCTGTGATATTGTTTTGCATTGCTCCTTTCAGCTTTAATCACCCATAGCAATGATAGGTGGCAGATGAAGATGTAGTGAAGTGGAACTAAGTGGATATACCTCTCTCATTGATCCTGCTTGATACAGTCTGTCTGTCCAGGATTCCTCAATGCCAAACAGCCCATTTACAGCAGTAATAATTTTGAAAGTGCTGCATGGCTCCCAGAAATCCTAGGCAACTGTTCATTGCATGTAAAAGCTGATCCACAGATCTGCAGTGTGTTTAAGCTGCTCTTTTTGCATTTAGCATTAGTTGTGTGCAAATGCATAGCTGGCACCCAGTGCAGATTGGTGGTCGTGCAGTCCTTGTTAGGTAACAGGATATATATCCAAAGTTTGGTTCAGGTTTACGCAGGCTTAAAATCATCTTAAAGCATGTGCTTCCATGTCATGTGCTGCAATGCCCAGGCAAGGATCAAGGTATTGGTGTTCTGCAGGGCTGGCAAACTTACAAGGTCATAAGAGGAAAGATAATTTGTTTTGTTTATTACTGTCTTCAGCTACCTAATGGGAGGGCGCAGGAAATGGAGCTGGACTTTTCTTGAAAGCCCAAAGTAACAGGAGAAAAGGTAAAAACTACAATTTGGGCAAGGAAAATTCTTCTTAGACATAAAGAAACATTTCACCATGTGAACAGCAAAATACTGGAGCAGCCTGCCCAGAGGCATTGTGGAATTTACATCATTGGAGATACTCAAAAGTCAGCTGAGTAATGTCCTAAGCAACCTGACCCATTGAGCGTGCTTCAAGCAGGAATACGGATTGGATGACCTCCAGAGGTCCTTCTCATTTTACATAATTCTGTTAGTCTATAAACTGCCTGAAAGATACTGAAATTGGCTGCTGTTTATAAGTCTGAAAGTCACAAGGTATCACTTTGTCATCTAGTGTCTTTGCTATTACTTCTCATAAAACAAACGCAGTACAAAGCAAGTTTTTGTTTATCCCTCTGCCTTTCAACAAGGCAATAATTTATTTCAGAGACTCACTTTGTCCTGATAATCATCCCAGTCTTATATTCCTCTTCTTTTCTTTGCTTTTTTCAAACTCACCAAACCTGTGCAGATTCCAGGTTGTTTATTCAAATAAAATTTATTCCACTAGAACGACTGTGAAATGCAGTCCTTAAAATTTTACAGTTGATTTGGATTTAATTGATTATATTTGTATAAATTACCATTAAAAATTATTTCAATTAGAAATTTCAGGAGATCAGTCCTTTTTTATTGATGCAGGTTTTTTAGAAAGGATAGGCAGGAGAGATGAAGAGGCAGTCTTGCCCTTTATTTCAATGACCAGCTGGAGTGCACGGAGCTCTGCCTGGGGATGGATGAGAAGCCAACCAAAAGTTTCTAGATCTGGATTAAATGGAGTGCATGGACAAGGGACATTATAGTGGGGATCTGCTAGAGGCCACCTGACCAGGAGGAACGAGTGGATGGGGCCCTCTGGAGACAGGTAGGAGCAGACCTATGTTCACAAGCCCTGGTCTTTATGGGTAATTTCAACCACCCCAACATCTGTTGGAAAGACAATAGAGCAGGACATAAGCAATCTTAGAGGGCCCTGGAATATGTTGAGGGTAACTTCCAACCATTTGGGGGTGTTGGTGGATGCGAAGTTCAACATGAGCTGGCAAAGTGCACTTGCAGCTAAAAAGCCAATCTTATCCTGTGCTGCATCAAAAGCAGTGTGGTCATCTCATCTGGGGATGTGATTCTGCACTTTGACTGTGTTCTCATGGGATCCCCCCTGGAGCATTGAATCCAGCTCTAGGGTCTCCTACATATGAAGGACACAAACTTACAGGAGTGAGTTCAGAGGAGAGACATGAAGATGATCAGAGCAGGGATGGAGAACCTTTCATGGGAAGACAGGGTGGGACAGCTGGGATTGTTCAGCCTGGAAAAGAACAGGCTTCAGGGAGATCTTAAAGAACCTTCCAGTACCTAAAGGGGGCTACAAGAGAGCTGGAGAGGGACCTTTCCATGTAGTGATAGGACAGGGTGAAATTACTTTAAACAGAAAGAGGGCTAGTTTAGATTAGATATTAGGAAAAAACCCTACTGTGAGGGTGGTGAGGCACTGGAACAGATTGCCCACAGAAGCTGTGGATGCCTCATCCTTGGAAGTGTTCAAGGCCAGGTTGGATGGGAGTTTGAGCAAGCTAGTCTTGATATAGGTGTCTGCCCATGGCAGAGGGGTTGAAGTAGATCATCTTTAATGTACCTTTCAACCCAAACCATTCTGTGCTTCTACAATATGATATGAAATTGCTTGCTGGATTTTTTTCCCAATAATTTTATTCATTCTAAGTGATTATTACAAATATATTTATTTGTTTCAAATAGTAAGATTACAGATATATTGAGTGTCCTAATAAATCTACAGTCAAATATTAGCAGAACTTAACTCATTGATTTGCCTTCAATAACACACCTCCTGCACATTCTTTTTGTAGCAGAGAAACAGCTTGCCACCTCAAAGTGTAATTGATTGGTAGGAAATAGATTCTAAGGGTAGTTTTAGACACACAGCGCTCAGTGAATTTTAGTAGAAAATTAAAGCTCTGTTTCTGATCAAATGAACAGCAACATACAGAGTCAGGATTTGGATGAAAATATAGGGAGGAGATAACTTAGAATGCATTCTCTCTGATTATTCTCCTTTTTTGTTTCTTAATGCAAATGACAAATTATTCATTCAGTTAAGTGTTATTGATAACTGAACATAGAAAATGCACATATCTGTACTAACAGTTCTGGTTTTCCATCTGTATGACATTTTGTGAATACCAGTTGTTGATACTAGCTTGGATTCCTTTCCCAAGATAAAGACAATGGATTCAGTGGTTTTGATTCAGCTCATGACATTTGGGAAATTAGTCTTAGGTCAACATTGTTGGCTTGGCAAATATTCATGACAGTACTACTTTTTAAATTACCTCTCTTCTCAGAAAATACATCACACTAAAGAAGAGAAAAATGCCCAAGGATTCTTCTCTTGCTCACAGAGAAAAATGCCCCAAGATTCTTCTCTTGCTCACTCTTCTGCTGCTTTTTTTCAGATACAAACATTATATTTGAAAAAAAAATCAGTTTACACCAATACGGATAACAGCAGAGAACATTACTCAACTTGTTGTCTGTGGCACTCTTGAGGTGTTTCTACATAACAATCACATCCCATTTCATTGCATTCTTTTTGCCCCAAAATATTTGCCGCATATTTCTCAGTGATCTATTTATCCTGAGATGAGCTCAGCTGGTTAGAGCATGGTGCTAATACCACCAAAGTTGCAGGTTTGATCCTTGTAGGGGCATTCACTGAAGAATTGAAATCAATGATCCCTTCCAATTTAGAATATTCTGTGGTTCTGTGATAATAACTTGAAAATGTAAGTGACCAATGAGGCAGTCACCAGCTGGTCTAATATACAGAATTGTTTCTAAGGGGGTCTGTAAGAGGATCTGACGTGGATCCTGATACAGAGTCTTTTCAGAAGGCTCTGGTTCCAGACACTTTTTGTTACACTTGAATTACTTAGGCAGAATATTAAGGTAGCAGGCTAGCATTTTCTAGGGATGTATACAACTTCTGTCAATGTCATACACTGTTTCACAGTTACAGTGGTGTGGTACCCAAAAAGTACATACAAGCAATAGCTTCAAGTGCCACAGGAAATCTAATAGAATATGCTATGCCAATAGCTATGGTTTTACTTTTGTTCCATTCTAGAGCTGGTGCTAAAATCTGTTGGATTTTTTGAGCTGTATGTATATTTAGCAGCTGCATCCTGTCAGTAAAAAGGGTTCCTCAGAAGTTGTCCAGTCATTTTATAGTTTTGGATCTGAAGTACCAGCAATTGTTCCAGCTGTAAATAGTCAGGCTGGAATTCTGTCTGGCAGACAGCTGCCGTAAACTCAGTTTGCCGTAAACTCAAATACCTTCTGCTGTTGCCTCATACTGGCACCAGAACCTGCTCCCAGCCCTGCATGAAGTTTAACAGCTGCTGGGGCTCTGCCAATATGTGCAGGCATGTCGAGACATTTGGCCACAGGCTGTCACCCATCCCACATTAGGGAGGAGTGCATTATGGTTTTGTGTACTGCCTATGAAGATGCCTCAAATGGGCAGCTGAGACTTGGCACTGAAATGCTCAGGCCATCTTGCTTCAACCATGGCCACGAAATTCAGAGGCACTTCCCTGCAAGGGCTTCATTTCTATTTGAGGAGACTCAGTGCTGGCTGGAATCAGAGAAGCAGTGCAAAAGAACAAAAGCTTACTTAAATAACCAGGAAAATGCTGTTTAGATAACAAATCTTTTTAGCTCATTACTAATAGTCATATTAATAGTGTGACGTGTTTAATTCTGAATTTATATAGCTAGAACTCCAAGGAACTAGAGCAATGGAGGTGACTCCTGTTGTATTAGTGTATACTAAAATTTTAAAAATCAAGGAAAAATAACTATAAGTAAACAAACAAACTGAAAACCCCCCAAAAAACCCAAAACACCAAACCCCCAAACCAATCAAACAAAAAAACTAACCAAAAAAGCACAAAAACAACCACAAAAAAAAAAAAAAAAAAAAAAGAAATCAAAAGCAAAACCATGACCTCTGCTCCAGGCACTTATAATCCAAGGGCAAAGGCAGTTATAATCTAATGACAAAACGAAATGTGGGGAAACTGAAAAAGAAGGTAACAGAGAATAAACATAGATGTTTACAGGAGGTAATAAGAAGGGGGGAAAAAAGCCCTATTCATTTCTTAGATTCCCCTCAAGAATATATGCAACCAACTGCATACTATGATCTATGTGAGCAACCTACCCTACTTAGCAAAACTTATTTGGTTAAGGAACAGCTGAAGGAACACCCTGTACTCGCAGGACAAATATCCCTAAGGATGTACAGTCAGCTTTGCATCAGGACAGAACTTGAACCTCTTTGCACTGTGCCTAAACATTATAGATATTGATAGATATAGATGATATAGATAGAGAGACAAAGATATAGATATATAGATATATACATGAGAGGCCATAATCTCAGCAACATAGATATCAAAAAGCGGATCAGAGGAGGACTTAAAAAAAATGAAGTACCTTTGCAGATATCTGGAATGATTAACAGAGGTCATATGAGTTTGTGTGAAAGCCTAACGTGAGCTTGGAGAGACCAGCAACAAATATTGACCAAGAGTATGAAATTATCACTTATGGCAATGACTGGAAGCTTAATTTGTTCCAGTAATAAAGTATGAAGAAGCAGGAAAGTAAAGGTAAATAATCTCTGGAAGATGAGAACAGGTGGATGCATGATTTGCCCCTGGCAATGTGGGGTAAAAATGCAGAGGACAGGTGAAAAAGTTGTTAGGTAACTGAGAGGGAGGATCTTTCTTACTTAACCAACAGAGAGGTGATAAAAGAGACAATAAGAAAAAAAAGTATAAAATATGGTCAGAAATTTTAATGATTTTGAATAAAATATTTCTTCTTTGTGGTCCTTCAATTTGAAGAAGCCTGCAGATATTTACAAACATTTTTCAGGGAATCATTTGGATAATGAGTGTAATTCTCATTCTACATTAGAATTCTCATTCTACAATGCAAAAGTCTACACACCATTTAGTTTCACTACAACTGAAAAAGCAGGGCATAAACATGACTTAAGTGATGCATCACCTTGTGCAAGTCCTCTGCAGAGGGCGAGTTTCATCCTAAGGGAAGGTGAGGTAGTACATTGTGTATTTAAATGAATGGTTTAGTTCAAATATTCTCATAAAAACAAGGCTACCAGCCATTCCCTGCAGAAATGTGAAAGTTTATTCATTAAGTGGTTATCCAGTAATGAAACACCTACAAGATTTGCATGTTCTTATAATCACCAAGTCATTTATGCATAGTGAATTGGCATACAAACCTTCAGACTTCAGTTTTGAGGATGCATTTTATACACCTGTAGGACTTGCAGGTACTGAGAGACAGGATGACTTAGGTTTTGCAGTGAGGATCCCCAGTCCGCTGACTTTGATTTCTTCAAGTTGTATGCAGTCTTTTAGACTGATACCTTTGTCTTGTCCATTAGATACACTCCTGCAAGTCCTTGAGCATGCCATTATATATGGGCAAAATAACAGAAAAATTGAAGTCAGCCTTTTTGGCACTTATCCAGGACCTCTTTGCCCACTTTTGCCTCGGTTATTGTTTGAGCTGTTCCACTGTTTCATTAATCACATCAGTCTGGCAACAAAAAAAAGAATATAAAATAATTTGGACAGAAAAATGCCTGTAGAAATACTCTAACTGCCTTTTTTTTTCCTCCTGCCTTATCTTCTGTGTGATTTTGTTACTATTACAAGAAAATGAGTGTGTATCTGGTTTTTGGTTGCTGCCTGTTCTCATCTGCATTTCCTTGTCTTCATTCTGTGCAAATCCAGGTTAAAGAGAGTTTTAGCATGAATATGTAACTCAGATTGTCTCTGAGAAGTAAGTTCAAAATGTAAATTTCATTCTTTCAGTGCCAATATAATTTCTTTTCCTGTAAAAGAATAAAAAAAGGCAAAATAAATTGTCATATTTTACCCTTTTCCCTTTTTCTTTCTCCAGACCAGGAAATAAATTAAAATGTAACAATTTACTTTCCCATTTTTCTTACTGGAAAATATGGATGCTGTTTTACTTCTTCTCACTGGAAAGTATGAATGCTATTTTAAGACTTCCAGAAGCTTGAGTGGTACCAACATGCCCTAAGAATATGCCTTGGTTTTTCCCATTACGTCTCCTTAGGGCCATAAAAGACAGTAATTAAATCCCCTTTTTACCCTAGTCCCTCAGCCACTTTTCATATGGAATGTGCTCCAGATTCCTAATCATCTTGGTGGTCTTTTGCTACACTTGATCCATTTTATGATTGGTGGACTAAAACTGGACATGGAATCCCAAATGCAGCAGTAGGTGTTGACTAGAGGGGAATAGTCCCTTTGTCTTACCATGAACATGCTTCTGTTCATGGCAATGAAGTTTGGCCTTCATCACTGCAAGGGCACATTGCTAACTCACATACTATTCCTTGTCCACCAGGACCCTCAAGGCCTTTTTCCAGTCCCTTAAGTTCCCAGTCTGCAGTGGTGTAGAGGATTGTCCTGTGTTCCCTCTTGGCACATTCCTCCAGTTGTTTGGCCATCTGAGCAGAAGAATGGGCTCCAGTGTGCCAAACATTCCCCAAAGCTGGTGCTATCCGCAAAGCTGCAACTTCCTCAAGCCTGGCACTCTCAGACACCCTGCTTCTGAAATGCTTCTGTGCGTGCTCAAGTCCATATAGGTATTTAGGGGTTTTCAGGATGAGCAGGCACCTGATGCTCTATGCACAATTCCATAGGATGAAAGGTAATGCAGGGAATCTCTGTGGAACAGAACTGACTTCGCCTGAGAAAGGTTTTATTGTCAGATTACCCTTTTGGTTTGTACAGCAACATAAATGGATAAATGATGGCCCAGTAGAAGAAAAGCACTGACACCTCCTGTTGCTGGAGTCCTATAGAAGTCACTACATTATCTCTGTGCCATGTTTGTTGTTATTCATCCTCCATTTCTTACATAAATTTACACAAATAATATTCCTCACCACCAAAAAAGCCCAAAACAAATAAGAAAAAAACCACCAACCAACCGATCAACAAATGTCCCCCAAATTAACCTAACTTTGGCTTCCTCATTCCTCTGTGAAAGGCAATATCCCATGTAAAAATGTAGATTTTGGTGACAAGGTGTGAATATGCAGATAATACAACAAATTAATATACTGATCTGAGCATAGAGAACAGCTGTTTTCTCTTTTTTATATTGAATCAAAATTCTGTGTCTTCTGATGTCATAATTTCCATTTTCCTGCAAAATTTCACGACAATAAATTTTTCAAAAATTAAAATCTGCTTCCCTAAGATAAATTAACATAGAAACTAATCACCCATTGATAATGCTACATTATGAATGGTTGTGAATTCATTTGTAACACTATATAATCTATAGGGCCAAGTGTATAATTAATTTTAAAAAATCAGTCGATTTCTCCATTTTTGCTTGTATTTTCTGCCTATATAGTAAAGCCTATTCAACATCTCACTTATTCAAAATAATTTTTTAGAATACTCTAGAAATATTCAATGAGAATATTGTTCACCTCTATGATGTATTCAACATCTTTGAAATGTTGACTGTTGATTAGTTTCCAGTAACACTGTTAGCTCCAACAGTAAATTTTATCATCAAGAACTTTTTGAAAATTTTAAAATGCTCTGATAAAAAAAAATTAAAAAAATTAATTTAAATTAAAATTTTAAATAAAATATAATTTAAATTTAAAACAAAACTTAAATAAAAAAATCAATCTTCTGATAGTTTATCTCTGTTTTCCCAGCAATATTCAGTACTTGTGTCTCTTTCATTTAGATTTTTTTTCTCTTTGGAAACTGGCTTCAAAACAATATTGAATAATTAAAATCACAAATTCTTACACATTTGCTATGAAATTAATTCAGTGAAGGAGAAGGAAAAATCTTTAGATATATCTTTGCATTTACAGGCTATGTGTTTTTGCTCTATGACAAAATCAAATTTCAAGGTTTTATTATTCATAACCAATGTTTCAATATCCACCTAAATTAATTAAATAACAGGGGATGTTAAGAAGTGGTGAATTTATTATATGTATGTGGTATTCTTATAAGAAAATTTAATGAGAAAGTCACTTTTTTACTTCACGTCAATCAGTCTAATATTTTATCTAGAAAGAGGAAATGAACCTGCTGTTTTAAGAAATCTTTTGATATTCCCTCTGCTGGACTTTTAATAGTTGTTAAATTGATGAAGGCCACTCAAGGAGCTTGTAATCAGTCTTGCAAATTTCTAGTAGATTGTAACTCTAATAAGCTCAGATTTGCATCTTGAATCAAATTTTTTCCACACAGTTGCAAAATCTCCAAGGAAAGTTTCTAGCACAATCAGTTCTCTTAAATTATGAGACACCTGGCTGTCTAATGAGGAAATTAAAGCACAGGACAGAAAATCTGTAATTTTGTAATTACTGAAATGGCAACTTCAGTGTCATAGGTGGCAGGAAGTAAAAATATGCAGTAAAGGAAATGAAACTCCAGAAAGATTTTCTTTTTCATGTCTTTTAGGCTTATTAAAATAAGATAGCATTAAACAATATACCTAATAGCTAACATGTTTGCAAATATCAGTTGGTGATTAAATGTGTCACTTTGCTTGATTCCTTTGTTGAATTCTAGAGAAATCTTGAGGCATCATTTTTTTTTAAAATTCTATTACCTACTTTATAGGTTCTTGTCCATTTGCAATTGCCTCTAAGGTTTGCATGTCAAAATGCTGGCGCTGGAGTGCTGCAGAGTTGGCCCCTGTGAGAAAAGACTTTGGGCTGCCCTGTGCCGGGCACAGTCATTCCAGAGGGCTCCAAAAAGGCCCACCACTAAAGAAAGCTGAGCCCATCAGCAATTTTGGTGTCACCTCTGACAAAAGATATTTTCAAAAGTTCACAAAGCAGCTTGGAGAATGAAGTGTGAGAAAGGTGAGAGGAACAGCTCTGCAGACACCAGGGGCAGTGCAGAAGGAAGGCAGGAGGTGCTCCAGGCTCTGGAGCTGGGATTCCCCTGCAGCCCATGGTGCAGCCCATGGTGAGGCAGCTGTGCCCCTGCAGCCCATGGGGATCCACAGGGATGCAGAGATCCACCTGCAGCCCCTGGAGATCCACAGGGATGCAGAGATCCATCCATAGTCCCTGGAGATTCACGGGAATGCAGAGATCCACCTGCAGCCTGTGCTGGATCACACACAGGAGCAGGTGAATGTGCCCTGAAGGAAGCTGAAGCTCCTGAGAGCCCATGAAGGAGAAGAAATGTTTTAAACTCATTCTCCATCCCTCTATGAGAGTAGGAGATATGTAAGAAGTAGGAATATATCCTATAGACGGAAATATACCCTGTAGATAGAAAAAAAAACTTAATAGGCTTTTTGCTTCCTGTAAACCTAGTTCAGATATGTTAAGGTCTCTGTCTATTTATGTAATTAGATAAAAGTTTACATTTTTAGACTATGAAGAATCAACCCAAATAATCTAGAATAACCATCCAAGTACTAGAATCAGTCTCATGACATGTATTATGTGAATTGGGGTAGAATTTTCTTGAATATCTTTATATATACTAGCAGCTGTGCTCAGGGAATTTGACTTATCTGAGCATTGGCTATTTTTGGGTGACTTTCACAGTATTTTTAAAGGTAGCCTGTATTTAAATATAAAAATAACAAATTGAAAAGCAGTTTGAATGTAATGATTTCTTGGGGCCCCACCCAGTCTGCATTATTCTGTGATTCTGAGATTTTGAAAAAGTGATGGATGGAAGGAAATGAACTCATGGATCATATGTCTGCACAACCTGTAAGGGATGCAGGCTGTCAAAAGCATAAATTCTGAATGTGAAAGCCATCTGCAGAGGTTTGCAATAACTCAAATGCTTCATGGTTGAGGGCGAGGAGATTCTGCCACTCACCATTGAAAAAGGTTGAGACAGATCTAGAGTAACCTCCTGAGTGATTACCTAATCTCTTTTTGTTCTTTGCTATTGATGGTACTTTAACAATTCTTACTGTGGGCAAGAAAATGCCATCAATTTTTAAGCAGAAGTTCTCATTAATATAAATGGTTTTTTCTACTTAGCAGGAGATAAGACCCTGAGTTTTTACTCTACCTTTACTATATTTTTTCCTTCCTTTTTTTCCCACTCTAAACAGAAGGGAATTTTTTACCTTATATTCTATTTCCATTTACTTTTTTTCTTTAATCCAATTACTTGATTTATGTCAAATCCTTCACCTTGCTTGTTTAATCAGCTTCCCTGAAGCAGCAGTGCACTGAAATCTATACTTCTTATGGACTCTTCCTCCTATTTTTCCTTTTCTTCCAAGATTTCATTTTCTGTTGTATTCTCTATTCATTTCTTCAAAGGAATACGTGGTAGAAATACTTGATTTCCATTAATCATGGAATTGAACTCTTGTCCAAGTTACCAGAATATACTTTACCACAGACAAAAAAAAAGCCTTTGATATTAGTAAACCTAAATATATTTACTTGCATTATTATTTGCATCTTTCCATTGTATTTATACTCTGTATTTAGTAGAATGACCAAATTAGATGGAAAAGATCTAATCAATATAATAGAAAATAATTCTGAGATACTAGTTGTAACTTTGCTGCAAAGTATATTTACCACAGCAGTAGAACACAAAAATAAATGATCTAGCAAAAATGAGAAAGTATGTCACATTATGGAATTTCTTCATACACACTGTAAGCAAAAAAGATTATATTACAAACATGTTTTGACTTCTTAATGAAGTTTTACAAGAGTATGAAAGGCATTTGAATAACTGCTTAAGATAAGTACTTATTACAACATTTAAAAATCTGCTCATTGTCACACCAGCCTGTTCTGTGATTCTGCTGTCACTTACCTTATCCATTCTCTGTCTCCTGATAATCATCTGTTTTTACCATATAATGTTATCCCTTGTTCAAGGATTTTCTTATAATTGTGTACACATTAGTGGAAAAATTATTAGAGAATTTGACTTTCAGCTGACATTAAACCTATACTACTATGCTTATATAAACAGAGGTTATTCAGAAGCTTACAAATGGAGAACATAATGATTACTTTTACATCAGGGCAGAAATCTCCTGCAATAACCATGCAAATAGCTGTTAAAATATCAGGTTCCATTTCCAAAATAAGGGAGGTGCTAAATCTTCTCATTTAAAAATTTGCAGGAAGGATTTCGTATTCCACTTAAAAAACTTGCAGGACCTTGCTGTACATTTGGAGGTTGGAGAGCTGAAAAATACCACTCTCAGAGTTGTAAGGATGACCTTGCTTGTACCTTTCATCAGCTCTTTGTGCCAGAGTAAGGAATGATTGGTGATCTCATACGTCAACAATCTGTAACTTCATGGAGCAAGTCCCTCAGTGGAGCAGCATCACAGTGAGAGTTGTGCTTTAGCTATTCAGTGCCTGTCCTGTTCCAAGTAGAAATCTGCATTGACGTAAATGGGTATTTCTGACCACTAATCAATAAAAATATCTGACCTTCAGTCTTCCCTCTGTTTTCATAGTGTTTATTTTTTACTTTCTCCTGGCAGATATATATTGCTTTTTCTGTTGCCACTGGCCTCCTGTTTTGAGGTTACATCACCAGTTTCTGTCTATGTCTAATATTCCCTTAATTTTTTTATTTTTATCATATATAATTCCTTTGCAAATTGGTGTCAGTTTTTCTAGAACTGATTAAAATTTTACTTAAATAGATTGCGATGAAAAAAATTCAGTTTAACTAGTTAAACTCTCAGACTTTTCAGATTCTTTCTCTTCCTTTTAAAATATTATTCCCTATTTTCACAGTTGCAATACTGGTTTTCCAGTTTATTTGTTTCTTTTATTAGTAACAAATTTATATAGAAGATGAACACGAGTTTTCTGAACAGTACTTTAAGGAAGGATTCTTCATCTTTGTAGAAAATACCAACAAAGGGATCAAAAATTAAATAAAAATCACTGATCTGATGCAATTTTGAAAATAGAAGCCAGCTTCAAAATAAAACAGTCTTCCAAAATATATTTGTCTTCATGTTGATTTCTATTTTACAGAACTTCATAAAATTCTTTAATTGTCAGCAAGGAAGAATGCATGCCCTTATAAAACTTAATAATCTTAAATAAGAAAAATGTTTAATTTCTCCTCATTATTTCATAGTATTACATGGTTGTCCCCTATACAAGACTTCTGCTGAAGAAAAAAAGAGCATATTTATGGAATAGCAACACAGACTGACTCTATTTGTATCTGTGGACTTCCTGCAATGAATGCCACTCTTCATTTACAAATCCTTCTCTGTGGGAGATTTCTCATTACATGAAACAAAGTAACACCTATATGGAAGTTAAACACTAATTTGATAAGGGGCCATGATCAAAATAATTTTTACTTAAAAGCTAAAAATAAACCCAAATCTCTACAGACAAGAGTTTGTTTTTTTTGGTTTTTTTTTTTGAGAGCTCCTAAAAACCAAGAAAAAAATTTTTTTCTCAGGTAGTTTCATCCCGTTAGTGCATTTTCACACTAAATAAACTATTCAAAATAGAAGCTAAGACAAGATTTTTACATATTGCTGATCATTATGTGTAATTTATTTTTATTATTTTAAAGAGGAAACTCATTAAAGAATTTGAAAACATAAGAAGACTCAGTATGCAGCATGGGGTAGGCAAATTCATAATGGTCTGAAATCCAAAGGTGGTATGCTTGGACTCCCATGCAGGTAATAAAAAGAATATTAGTCTTAAGGCCAGAGCAGAAAGAGCAGAATCTCCTGTTGGACACTCAAATGAAAAAAAAAAAAAAAAAAAAAAGAAAAAAGAAAAAAAAAGAGTTATCTTAAAATAGTGTTTCAGGTCAAGAGATCTTGTCAAACTGTACTATGTTAGTGCTGACAGAAGCAGATTATTCATGTGACGTATCTGGTATCCAAATTGCTCTGTAAAGCATTGAGCGATGTAAGGTGGCTAAGTTACACTAGATGTGGAAGAAAACTGCAGAAGGAGGGTATATGTAAAACTAACATATTTCCAGCTTTGTCTGCTAATTCAGCCCACCTGAATTGGGAATGTAATTACCTAATATTCACAGTTTTGAAGGAGGGAACTCAGCTCTTCCCCTTCCTTGAACCTGTGTAGAACTAAGGCAAGTAACTTACCTCCCTACTTCGATGCTTCAATACTTTTAAAGAAACATGCCAGACATAATTATTTTCTATTTCTATGCTCTGTTTGCTAAGATACCACAAAATTAACTCTGATGAAAACTGAACAGACAGTTTCCACTGGTCTTTGATTGGTCACAAGAGCTGGGTAATACATGATTTACATACTGATAAAGAATAAAAAGAAAAATTATGGATGTGTATTTTTCCCTTGCCCAGATGTGAGTGGAACTAATGCAAACTGCAAAAGATCATGTAGAAATACAGTGTTAAAATTCTACAGTCAGTCAGTCAGTGTTAAAATTCTACAGGTTTTTCAACTGGCATTGTCTTGTCTGGCTTCCAAAATAAGTTTTCAACAAATAGATTACTATTTTAATATAATAGTATTATATTTCAACTTTCAGCCAAAAAATCTTCTATATTTTAATGTTAAAAAAAATACAACAAAACATTCATTTGCAGCTATGAAGCTTTTTTCCCGTGAGTATCAGATCTCACCATAGTCTGTGATATAGTCTCTGGTCTGTTACCAGTGAGGGGTTTTCAGAGAAATTATATAAAAACAGAATCATAAGATGGTTTGGTTTGAAAGGGAAATTTAAAAATCGTCTAGTTCAACCCCACAGAAATAGGCAGGAACATCTTCATCTAGGCCGGCTTTCTTAAAAGCCCTGTCCAATCTGACCTTGAATATTTCCAGGACAAGGCAACCTATCAAGTCCTCTCTGGACAATCTGCTCCAGGGTTTCATCATCCCCATTATGAAAAACTTCTTCCTTATATTTAGGCTGAATCCATGCTCTTCTACATTAAAACCATCCCCCCTGCCTTGTCCTATCACTACAGGCACCTGTTTCAGGCCCCTTTAAGGGCTGAAAGAGCACAAAAACAGGTCTCCCTAGAGCCAGCTCTTCTCCAGGCTGAACAATCCTTAAGTCTCCCAACCTGTTTTCACAGGAGAGATGTTCCAAACCTCTGATCATGTTGATGACCCCCCTCTGGACCCAATCCAACATGTTTATGTCCTTCATGATCTGGGGTGGTGACCTAACTGAAGACTTTCAGTATCTGAAGGGATCCTACAACAAAGATAGAAAAATACTTTCTACAAGAGCACGTAGTGACAAGACAGGGGGGAATGGCTTCAAAAGGAGAGTAGTTTTAGGTTAGATATTAGCAAGAAAATTTTAACTGTGAGAGGGGTGAGGCACTGGAACAGGTTGCCAGGGAAGCAGTGGATGCCCCATCCCTGTGTTCAGATGTTCAAGGTCAGGTTCAATTGGGACTTGAGTAACTTGGTCTGGTGAAAGATGCCCCTGTCCACAACAGGGGGCTCGGAACTAGGCAATCTTTTTCTCTTCTAATCCAGGCCATCCTAGGATCATATGGTTATACATAATTTTCCATAGCTTTATAATTCAATATGTGTATCAGTTTAGAAAAAGTGGAGAGTAGAGCTGTCAAAAAGTAACATTAAGAACATGATAATAACTGAGAAAAATAAGGAGGAATCTTAAAACTATCGTGGCCTTGGTATTTTATTTAATAATTCTATCCAAAGAAATTAATATTACAAGTACACATAGAGACTGGAAGACTGAATCACACTAAAACTACACAGATTCTGTTTTAATGTACAATTTTTTTAAAGATTACTGTATCTCTTCTCCCCACAAAACTGGATAACTGAGCAACAGAGGGAAAATTGTTGATTTACAGGTTTAGGCGGGGACACCCTGGGTAGGTGAAACTCATACAAGGAGATTGACTATTGCTTGAGATGTAATGTGAAGAATGCTTGGAGGACTAATCCTCGTTGAGTAAGTGCTAGCTGACTGTGAAGCATTGCAGCATTGACCTGAAGTCAGCCCTTACTATGAAGAGTAGTGTTCTTAGAGACTTAGGGGTTCTGTAGAATATATTACAGCAAACCAAATAAAAAACCCTGGTGAAAGTTTCTGAACTGAAATCAAGCTCAGAAGAAGGGATTTTCCAAGATATTGTGAAATCTGTGAAAATGTCTCCATTAATCAAAAATAGGCTGAAATATATAAGGGTTTGAAATGACTTTATCTGAAATGGTTCTCCATTCATCACTGTCAACATGAAATGCTAAAGGACCCGAATAAAAAAAAAATCCAGTGATTCTGATCACCCTGATTGCTTACTTCACTACATTTGTCCTCTTTTTTTTTTTTTTTCCACACTTTTTAAGGTTTTACATCTCTAAGTGTTATGTCCATAATTATTTCTTTGTGGTCAGACATGCAAGAGAAATGCAGAATGCCAAAATGGGGAATTAAAAGAATAAACAGTGTTGCAAGGGAATTAAAATATAAATCATGACAGGCTACTTAAATGTATAAAAATCCAAGAACTCTGTCAGGAATTACTTGAGCCATTAAGAGATGAGTGGGAAGCTAGTGATAGATACTGTAGCTGACAGCCTGAAATAATTCTTTGCTTCATTTTTCACTCAAATAAATGTAGGGTCAAACCCCAGAGAGTAAGGAATGGTAAATTTTCCTGTGGAGTGAATTAAAAAGTGGAAAACAAGGAAAGATTAGAGGCTTCATGTCTGATAGCTCAAACTGGTGTAATTAAATATGTTTGAGGTATTGAGCCTATGTACCTTTTAGCTGGGGATGGTTATGCAAGTAGCAGGAGATCTAGGAAAGGTACCATACAGAATTTTGAAAGTGTATAAACAGATATGGAATGTAGCAAGCAAAATTTCTCTTCCTCTTGGTCATTTAATGGACACCATCATTTGCACTTACTAGAGGACAGAAACTGGCTTGCTGAGGAACAAAAAAGTTTGACGATATTAAAGCAAAAACTCTGGATAAACATAGAGTAGGTTTCTCTGCTGCAGATCCATGTATCTTGGGCTGACAGGGGTCCACTCCAGCTAGCTATGTACCCCAGCCCACACGGTCTTACATGGACAAAGATAAAAGACGAGAAACGCTCTTCTCCACATGGGGACAAGGGTCCTCTGCTTATTGACTTGAGACAGGACACCGCACACTCTTGCAACTCCCCAGGCAGAAAAGAGGGCGACCCCTTCTTGCAGGGGACTCTTATACCCGAGGGAATGGGGCGGGGGGAAGAGGATTGCAGCCAACGGGACACTGTTGAGGAGGGGTGAGGGGAGGGGTAACCAGGGGACAGATCACCCGGGGGTACAGGGCAGAGGGGTGGATGAGAGAGAGACCATGTGATGGAAGGGGATAACAAACCACGTGATGTAACACCAACTATTCCACGCAATACAAGGACCACTCAGTGCAAATCCCAAATCACCCAGTGCAAAACAACAACTACATAGCCATTTGCAACACAAATGCAATGCAATACGAGTGCAACACAACACTCTGCCATCCAGAGCATCCCTCCAGCTGTGGTTCCAAAAGACCTGCCTATAGACTTCCTCTCTCCCTCTTCAACTCAGTCACTACTGAGCGCCCCCCCACTGATGTGAAATTCTGCGCTGACAGTTAGGAAGCTCCCTGGAGTTATTTGTGTCTGGAATATTTTCCAGCTTAATGGAATAACACAGAACTATGTGAAATAAAACAAAAAAAAATGCTTAAGAGCAACAAATCCCCTGATGCAGACTAGGGAAGCCCTGGGGTGGGAGTGTCCTTAACATGCGCTCACTCTATAGTCCCACAGAAGGTTGCATTTGGAGTTTGCGTTGGTGACTGGAAAACTGAGACCGGCGCCTTCACCACCACTGTGCTGCTTCTCATAACAGACTTTATTGGTCCCTGCATACCTCATAATTCCACTTTTGCCCACCTGTTTGTCCCAGCTGTACCAGCTCAAAGGGGCTGCTTAAAAGGATGCTCTGTAGCATTCAGCTCTGTGACTCATTTCAGATGGGACATGACACATGGTTAGGAAGTATGTAGAAAGGACTTTGTTTTATCCTATTTACTTTTTCATACTTCATACTGTTTTCTTAGGCAAACTCTTATCAAAATCCCAGGGAATTTTTGTTTGAATACAGCTTTCTAAACTGAGCTATTTTCAATCTAAAACAAAGCTCTCTTACATATTGTAGTCTTAGTGGAAGCTTGGGATGCTCCTGGGATGACATGTAATGTTATTGCCTAAAGGTCTCTCAGATAATATGCATTTTTTACCTATTTCCTGCTAAGAAAGTATTTATATTGCTTCTGTAGGGTTTGCCCCAACATTGCTTTATTTTTCTTTTACATATATTGTTCCATATTTAACTATGTCAGCCACTGTGGCACGTGTCCTTAAATGCCATAAACATTTATCTGAATGCATCATAGGCTAAACTTAACATGGCTGGATTTATGCTGGACAATATTTATTTCAGCATTGTTAAAGTACGGTGATAAAACCGAGAAGAAAAAAAATGCAGGCCTTAGCATTGCAAACTATCATATCTGAGCTCCATTTTCAGCATGTAAGTTGTCCCAATTCCTTCACAGCATCACATATCTGCTCAAACATATGTTGAACTCATAGCAGAACTCCTGCTTTACTCTCTAATAATGTTGGTATTTATTTTAATTTTTGTTTGTTTCTTACGGCTTTTGATAATATACTTCCAGTTTTCTATAAAACTGTCTTCTAACTCCACATCATTGTAACAAAATGGTGATTTGTCCAACCATATGCAACAATTCCTACAGCTTTTTAAATATTTTAATGTTATTACCATAATTCATAATGTGTTTAATAATGCAATTCTGGAAAAAGTAAAAACCCTCTCATTAAAAATAATCCAAAACACAGTGGGGACCTTTTAAAGGAATTGTCTTAATTAAAAAGTCAGACATGACAGTGCATTTCTGCTCATTTATTTTACACTCCCTGGATTGTAAAAGTGTTTTAGTTTTCCATCTGGTGATATTAAATTAAACTCAAAACAAATGGACAAAATGGATGCTTTGTATTGATTGACTTAGTGAAGAAAACAGTTTCATACATAGAGAATCTTTGCTGCCTCGTCCTTATTTCCACACTTTTCAGGTTCCTATTCCTATTCCTGTTCCTATTCTTTCACAATTTTAGAACAGTGCATTGCCTTCTAGTAACTTAAATTTTATACATTTTGCCTTTTTCCCTGCATTAATTAAATTAATTTGGGAAAAATATTTTAACAAAACCTTCATCTAGCACAAATAACTGATACCATAAGCAAGTATGCTTATTTCATGCATCAATTATTTCATTATTCCAGTTACTTTTACTGCACAGTCTGGTAGGGACAAGTAAACCCAAAGTTCTCTCTCTGGAAAAACTGCACACCAACTTGACTTTCCATTAACAGAACATCTCTCAGTTCAGTTCCATCTATGTCTAAAAAATAAAAAAAAAAACAATTCTACACACATAAGTTAGAAAGGTTGTTTATCAGAGTACATCCAGGAAAAAACTAGCTGTTAGTAATATGTTTTTCCGGGAGGAGTTATTTGTTTTTATTTAAGGGAAATCAGTGTTTTGGAGGAAAAAAATAGGCATTCCTCTTGAGTAGGAACAAAGGATATTCAGTCTACATGAAAGGAAAAGCTTCTTTTTGCCGAAAGAGATTGTGCAGTCTCCATCACTGGAGATACTAAAAAAGTGACTGAACATGGTCCTGTACAACTGCCTTGAGGCTGTACACAATGACCATCTGAGGTTCCAGCCTTGCCTCATGTTCCCACGAAATGTTTATGGTCTGAAACTCCAATGGACTTTCATGTTTTCATTTGTCATGGGCAATTCTTAAAATTAAATTGTTTTTCAATCCTACATGGGAAAAGGTTTTTTCTATCCCAAGTATTTGTATTTGAGAAACTGTCATTAAAAACAAAATTAATTAAAATATATTTCATATTATTTTCATAAGAACGGAAGGAGAATGAGAAGAAGAAATAAGTCCCCCTGTCTGCTTCAAACTATTTTTTTCCCCTAGATTTTTTTTCTCATCTACTACAGTCCAAGTAAGATCACAGAATCACAGGACGACCTAGGTTGCAAGGCACCATAAAGATCATCCAGTGCCAAGCCCCTTGATGTGGACAGGGACAAGTTTCTTTAGAGCAGGTTGTTCAGAGACCCATCCAACTAGGACTTGAACACTTTCAGGGATTGGGCATCCACAGATTCTCTGGAAAACCTGTTTTAGTGCCTCACCACCCTTACAATAAAGAATTTTTTTCCTAATATCTCTTCTAAACCTCTTCTCATTCAGTTTGAATGCATTTACCCTTGTTCTGTCACCATGTGCTCTTGTAAAAAGTCCCTCTGACAAGCACCACATCACTGCCTGTTCAGTGCAGCATGAATTATCAAATATGCTATTCAAAACCAATACCCAGTAGACGAGAAATCTATCAAAAAATGAAGTGAAATATAAGCAAAGTGCAAACTCCGAAATACGTTGGGATGAAACTGAGAGATTGATCTATAGCAGTTCTAATTGCTTTATTTGAGAGAACTGGAAATATTTCTTATATATCTGGTTTATAGTCAAGGGAATCTTTGAGTTTTTTGTCAGACAGTAAGAGGGGAGAAACTGAAAAGTCATGAAGATGAATCCCTGATATGTAACTTGTAGTGAAGCATTCTGTAAATAGTGGACTTAGAATACCAGCTCCTTCAACTTTGGCTATTTGGTGAAAATGAGGTAAGGGCCATCTTGTTCATTATCAGATCAATATGTCTTATGAATTCATCTACACTGAAAAGATATTAAATCTATCACCTGAGAAGAACACCCCTCTGCACTCTTAAATGTTGCTCTTAATGCTGATGTCATGAAGAAAAATTCATTTAAGTAAAAAGTCCTTTTGTTATGGTGATCCTCCAAGACAACTTTTCAAGTCAGTAGGAGCAGCTGATACTGAAAGTCATGTTTCAGTTTTGACACAAATATTCAAGATAAAGCAAGACTGGGGTGGGGAGGAGTAAACGACAATGAAATTATGAAAATAGTGAGAGACTGTCACGCCAATTACTTTGATTCATTCCACCACAACACCAGCAGAGATTATTCGTACATGCCTGTTGGAATCCATTTATGAATGCTTCTGAGTACTCATCTAAATCATAAATAATATGCTTCATATGGTTCATTGCTTAAAATCTGAATACACTAACAAATCCTCAGTTCCTTTTTAAACACTCTTATTATTGTGATACACACATACTGAATGTCATTCTGAAGTTTTATATCAAACTTCTTTTTGTGGTATTTAAAGTCTTCCCAGTAATGATTATCATTAATATTGTCACAATACCAATCTTTTCTGTCATTCTCAGTAATGTGTATGAACAATATAGAATGTCTAAGAGTAATTGCTAATGTTAGTCAAAAACATAATAAAGGCTTTGAAAGGATAATTTTTTCCAGAATTGTCAGAAACAATACAGGCATACTAAGCTCTTTTAACAAGTTAATTAAAAAAGAGCTGTCATGCATTTCACCTCAAGAAAGATGTTGCTTTATTCCAGAGACTGGTCCTGCCTTGTCAGTATAAAGAAGGTGACAAGGCAATAAAGTTGATCCGATGAAATACTAAGTTGTTATCCTTTTCTGTCTGATAGTGTATTTCGTGTTATACACGAAAATATCTATATTATCTATATCCTTTGACTTCAGCGGCCATATGACATTCAGAATTAAACATCAAACAAGGCTGTGCTCTGACTCAATGGATAGTTGCAAACCAGGATGAGATTCAGTATTATATTTTGATGTTTATAAATCAGATTCTCCTCAGAGATATCACACAAATAAAGCAGAGATAGTTTTCTAGAAAACAAATTATGAAAACCAACCTGACTGGAAGTGGTCTTCATCACAGTCATACAGGCACAGCTGCTCAGTTGAAATTTGAGAGATTTAAAACAGCAGTTAAACTGCATCCCATCTAATTAAAACATTGTGCTCACGTGCACAAAACTTATAAAATGTCTAAAATGCAAGGAAATGTTGATATGATTTGATATAGACAGAATAATGACCAAAGTAAAAGACTGACCCATGCTCTTATATGGTTGGTTTTAATTTAGTAAGCTTTAATATTGAAGTGGATATCTCCTAAAAAACTATCTATTGTGTTTGCATGGAAAAAAACCCTTCTAATTTATTAATATAAATTAAATACTGAGATTTATTTTACAGTATTTGATATGCTATGTATTTATAGGTTATTAAACAACTTCACCCTTAACAGAAGAGGCTAAAGGAAAAGATTTCATAGACACATTAAATACAACATAAGTGCACAAAGATTCCGTCTGTCATCAGTAATGATGAACTCTTAGTGCCTGCACATTTTACTGTCTCTGTAGATATGTTTGTTAAGTCACAATTGTTAGAGCTACTAGTCATGAAGAGCAGAACACTTAAAAGTGCTGCATGTTGTACTGGTAGAGCATAAACACTGATATCAACCCAGGTGAAGTGCAGCAAAACAAACAGTCTGAAAACCACAACAATTAGCAAACCCAAAAAGTTTAGGCAAATGAAAGTAGACCAAAATTGACAGATAAAATAGACAGGGTTATCCAATACAATCAACACCTTTTAAAAGGCATGTAAATGGATTTCAGTCATTCACAACATTTTCAAGACTTAATCAGGTAAAAAAATGACTGTCTACAATTTACTTACGTATGAGTCTGTGGAGTTAATGCAATTATGCCTTATCAACCAGTCTGCAGTGCTAATTTCGTTTTGCCACATCCACAATACTGTAGTATGCTAAAAAAATCACCATGGATTTCATTTGTATCTTATAAAGACTTCTGCATCTGTATTTACATGTACATTTTATATTAAAACATGTAAATAATATTTTATGGTAGCAAATTAAAATAAATATGGAAGTGACTGCATATGAAAATATACAATAGTTTGTAAATATGTCAAAAGTTTACAACAGTTAGAAGTATATTAGTAGTTTTATGAGTTTCAAATCCCGTTAATATGGAAATTATTTGAATAAAATTTTAAAAATTATAGATCATGCCTCAGAGGGTTGTTTTTTAAGAAAGAAATTCTCAGACTTTGAAGATATAATTGTGTAATCATGATGCCATTTTGTGACATTCTAAAAGGTTTATAAGTGTTAAATCTATTAAGGCATGTGTATCTGAGATTTAAAGTTCATAATTTCAACATCAAACTTATATAATACTGTCATAAATCTTCATTGCTTTGTCGAGGTGGATGGCTTTTGTTGAAATTTATTCAGAAGACAACACTGAAATTTAAACTGTGATTTCATCTCAGTCCTACTGAGTAGGAAGAAGTAAGACTTCAAAAGGAATGTTCAGAATTTTTCCCTGTCTTTTAGTTGAATGTTTCAAGCAGCTTCTGTACAAAAATTTCTACTTTGGACTCTTGGTTTTGGATTTCGTTTGGTTTTGAAGTGGTTTTGGGAATTTTTGTCAGGAAAACTAGTATTTCCAACTTTCAGGCTTCAAAAATGAATACAAAGCATTTAAAAGGCCAGTCATGCCTGAGAAAATCACAAACTTTGCCATTGAGAAAAACTGGGAGAAAACATTTTCAAGTCTGCCTCACTAGCATTACCAGCAGCATTCTGTTCTTAACTAATAATCCATCTAATAGTTTAATCCCAGTACCTGGAAGTTTTGAAACAATGCAAGAGGCTGCATTGACAAGGAAAAACAGTGGTTTTTTTTTTTTTTCAAAAATAGCATAAATATTTTGGAATCTTGAGACTTCCATTATAAGTCATGAGGTTGTAAAACCAAAAGTATCATTGTAAAATATAAGCTTTAAATCTACCAAAAGTCTATAAAGCCTGCCTGCATATAGATTTATTGAAATTCTTTACCATTATGTAAATAAACATAACTTGAAATTATTACAACCCTCTCTGTTGCTGCCACTATTCATCTCTGTTTCTCTGCACCCTTTGTTGAACTGTGAAAAATCAATGCCATTAAGAACAGCTATTTAACAAAGTTGTGTGTTTTTGTTTGTGTAGAACGAGGGCTGATTACATCTGCAAAATAAATTATATCAGAATTTTTCCCCCACATTTTCTTCCTAGGGGACTGATAAATATCTAAGCCATGCACATAAGAATGCCTATACAGGTGGAACACTGTGTAGTAGGCAAAGAATTTACTCACTAAGAATGTCCTAGGAGTGAAGAATAGCTACAATTCCTTAATTTAGAATTGAAAAAGGACCAATCAAATTGTATCTTTGTTGTAGAAATTTCACAGTCCATTTGGATACAAACAAGAGAAGTAGGTGAATATGAAAAAGCTAAGAAAAACAAAGAAATAGAAAATATGCACTGCAGTGAAATAGGAAGGATGGAACTAAGCAACTGAGAAAGTGCTAAAGTTAGTCTGCTATTCACAGAAAGTGTAAACAAGCATGTCCAGCCACTGCCTTTTCAATAGGAAAGAAAAAAAATTATTGCATGGGGCACTGCAGGTTATTTTTCACAGAGAGATAGGAAGATACTATCAAGTCTTTGCTTGGAAGCAAAGTCAAAACACCAGAGCCAGGGTGCAAAAACACTTTTAGGAAGCTGGCAAAAAAACAGCAAACAGACTTGTAGGAAGCCTGAAACAAAATGTGACTCCCCCTCCTAAAGCATGGCCATGCATTATATACAATTAAGACTAGAATAACCCCATGAGGAGCAGCACCTTGGAGAAATAAATATGACTTGGCTACAGCAATGAAGGGTCACTTGCAGAGATAAATAAATTTGAATCAGATTTGGGGCCACAAGTGGTATAATAAGAATTAATCTGATCCTGTTGGGGAGTTCAAAAGAAAATAGGTGGAACATACAGCCAATTTCTCTTCTGAATAGACAAATTCACTTTGGGCATCAAAGCCTAGCTCACAACAACTTTTTTTTCTTTGATTCAGAGGCAAACTTTATTGTAAATATAAAAAATCGTATATTTTGTATATACAAAAATATACAAAAACTTCACAGTTTTTTATCTATCCCTATTGTGCCCTATAAAAAGCTAAATGAACTGTGTTTAATCAAACTATTTGTACTATCTCAAGATTTAGACAGAAACGTCTCCCTTTTCTGAGATTGATTATGTCCAAGCACATAAATTTTCATTATCAAGTACAGAAATTTTAAAGGTATTTAGAACTGGCTTGTGAGGCATGTTCTAAAATAATACCTCAAAAAAAGTTTTTCTATGCTGAATATTATTTTATAAAAGTATCTTTCTTTTCTTGTTCACCCTGAAATGCAAAACACTTGAAAATTTTGCAATTCACAACTTGACTAAACAAAAAAATTAGGTAGGATAATAAAATAAAGACCAGAATTTTCCAGACTGGACTTTAGGGGCTGGGGTTTTGTTTTTTTTTTTTTGTTTGTTTGTTTGTTTGTTTTAACTTATAATTGCAAAGGAACAGTGGTCCTACAATAACCAAAAAAGATCAAAGAATTGACTTTGGGTGATCTGCCCTCCAAAAATATTTCTGTCTTCCTGTCTAATATGATCTAGATCTGAATGCAAAAATATGATATTCATGTTAATGAAATGAGGAGTGGGAGATGTGGCTTCTGAAGCATTGCTATGCACTTCTAAAATCAATGTGATTTTTTTTTCTAAAACTCACTTTAATTTCCCATTTCTTTCTCTCCTTCTCTCTTTCTTTCGTTCTTGTTAACATTTTCAAAGTTGCTATACAATATTTTTTCTCATCTTACCATCTCCAAGCCTCTTCAATGCTACCTTCTCTAGGAGACAATATATTCATGGAAGTAATACTGAAGCACTGCAGTGCCCACAGTGACACTCCTGCAAACTCCATGTGGGTGGAAATCTCCTTCTGCCTAAAGCATCGCTGACTTCATGGGACAACAAAGCTGTAATATGCTAAGTAAGACAGAAGCATTGCCAATGTGCAACATTTCCTTAGGCTTTCTGAAAAATTAGGACAAGACGTGGTGCATGACCTTCATTTGTAACAAAAAAGGCTCATAAGCTTTCTTCTCTAGATCTGTGTTAATGGAGGATAAGATGCATACCATCAGCCCTGCATTTGTTTAGTGCATGGCATTTCTAGCTCTGGGCTTGAATAAAATTATGTTGCTTTTGGTACTTTGAAGTTCTGAGAATTAAATAAAGCATAATATAGGATGGCTTAGTAACATGCAGATTCTTAAAAAGGTGTCGTCATGGCAAAGAGTAACATATTTCTACTGTACTAATTTTTCATCAAATATGACAGGCTCTGTTACAGCATTTGAAGATTTGAAGACAAAACAGACTCAGACCCTTGCAAAAATGTACTGCTGTTGAACAATAGATTTTAAAAGCACCTGCTGGTGCATATAGCTTTTTCTAGATGTTATTACACTGCTGTCATTATCAATTGTCTTTAAAGGGGAATATAACATGACTTCCCAGCATTTCTTTCTAGAATGGAATTTGGTATTAGATCTCATCTAATGAGAAACCAGAACGTCAGTCATTTTCTTAATACCCTGAAAGGGGTATCATTCTTTTAAAATGAGCACACAAAAAAAAGAAAAAAGGCATGACAATAACTAGAAAATTACTAGGTTTGAAAAAAAAAAACCAAAAAACAAACCCAAACATTAGATAAAATCACATTTTAGACTACTTGCTGTGTTTCCGTGGTGTAGCACAAACTTTTCTACACAAAGAACCTGTAATAAAGAGCTTTAAACACCAGAAATGGAAAGCTCCGGTTCAAATAGAAAAATTGCTCAATGGCTTTCGTGGTTATAATTAAAAGGAGGTTTTTCAGCTCACTGTCCGCAGTCCACATAATTAGCACCTGAAATAACATTTCAATACAATCGAACTGCATAATAAAACTTTTTCACCCTGATAATTAGCAAGGTTAAATGTAATTTCTTTAGCACTGAAAGAAACCTTTAAATACCTTCCTAGTAAGATTGAATCAAATCAGGAAAACTAATCATCAATAGAAGCATTTATTTTATATGTTCTTATTTCCATGTAAAATAAAAAAATGACATATTTAATGGAAATTTTCATAACCACATATACTGAAAAAGAAAAGTTAACATTAGAAATGTTTTCAACAAACCTTTTTTTTCCTCTCTGTGCTTTATTTAAGAATAAAAAGTACATTTCACACAAAACCTAAAAATGCCAATGTTATGTGTGCCAGATAATCAGTTGTATTAGTTTTGCATGGCCTGGTTTTGCTAGCAGGGGGGCCTTCTCTGTGAGAAGCTTCCAGAAGTTTCCACCATGTCCAGCAGAGCCAATCCCTGGAGGCTCCAAAGGTGGACATGCTGCTGGCCAAAGCTGGGCCAATCAGAAATGGTGGTAACACCTATGGGATAACAGGGTTAAGAAGAAATCAAAACAAAAAATGGTGGCACAGTTTTAGTTGTGACTGGAGAAGAGCTGAGTGAGAACATGAGAGGAGCAGCTCTGCAGACACCAGGGGCAGTGCAGAAGGAGGGGCAAGAGGTGCTCCGGGCTCTGGAGCTGGGATTCCCCTGCAGCCCGTGGTTCAGCCCATGGTGAGGCAGCTGTGCCCCTGCAGCCCATGGGGATCCACAGGGATGCAGAGATCCACCTGCAGCCCCTGGATGAGACCCACACCAGAGCAGGTGGATGCCTGAGAGGAGGCTGTGACCCTGTGGGAGACCCATGGAGAGAGGGCCCCTGCTCCCACACTGGAGCAGCCTGTCCTTGGAGGACTGCACCCCATGGAAGAGTGACCCATACTGCAGCAATTTGGGAGGTTCTGTTGCCTGTGGGATGGACTCACACTGGAGAAGTTCATGGAGATCTGTCTCCTGTGGGAGGGACCCATGGTGGAGCAGGGGAAGGACGCCTCTTCCTGAGCAGTGGGGAAAGCCACCAGTGATGAACTGACCATATCCCCCATTCCCTGTCTCCCTGCAGTAGGAGGTAGAGCTGAAAGGGGGGAGGTATGGGGAGAAGGTGTTTTTAAGGGCTTATTTTACTTCTCATTATCATACTTTGATTTTGTTAGTAATAAATTCACTTTACATCTCTAAGTTGAGCCTGTTTTGCCTGTGATGGTATTTGGTGAGTGATGTTTCTCCTGGGCCCTATTTCAACCCACGAAGCCTTTGTTAAATTTTCTCTTCTTTGATCAGCTGCAAAGGGAAGTGAGTGAGCAGCTTTTGCAGGTGCCTGGCATCAGGCCAGTGACTACCCATGATATCAGTTAAAAAATTTTCTTTTCATCTTACAATTTGAAGATGTAACATTACTGAGTTAGTTCATATTAGTCTCTTATTTAATGTTTTGCTATTCTATGTTGACTTCTGTTATACTCCTTTTAGACAGCCTCTAGTTGTATGAGCAACTTCCACTTTGGGAAAGAACTTTTTTTCCCAAATATTACAAATCTAGCCCTAAACTGCTGCTGTTGTCTCATATCCATATCCATTTATTACCCTTTCATCTCTTTTTAGAATGTGGGGAAAAAATATGAAACTGGACCACTGTGATATTTCATTAAAGCTATTTTTTACAAGCTTCTATGAAAATTTAAAAAAAATTAGATAACATTTTGTGAAATAAAAGCCAAACTTGATTTTTTTTCCAATAAAACTCTTTTTTATCCTAAAAGTCTGACTAGCACTGTCTGTGTGTTGGTAAGGATACCCATAGGATCTTCCCTGGATCAAAGTCAGTTCCTCGAAACTTTAAAGAATTAAATGCAAATTTCTAAATTGGGGGTTTTAATCTATAATGCCTAAACCTTTACGTAAACTGTGGGACACTTTTCAGGTACTGTGGGATGTCTCTGTATATGCATGAACTACAGACAGTATTTTTAAAAGATAGAAGTTTTCTCAGAAAAACCTTTAGGATTAAATTCCATTATTTCCTCTATTTGTTCTATTTCAGTTAAGGCTCTCAGTTATGGTGGGGCATATCCTCTCCACCTGCTCCTTGGGCCCACCCTATGACCTTAGGAAATCCCATTAGATCTTGGCCTTTGTGTAATGAGTTGGGCAGGGAAACATCCCTTGACCATACCAGGAACACTTGCATGGCAAAGGTAGGGGTAACACTATCCAAATTGGGAACTCCAATCACCTGACCAAGATGGGAAAAGAGAGCTCATTCTTCTTGCCGTAGAGCCTAAGAAAAATACTTATCTGAATTGCAGCCTGAGTGGAATCATACCATTGTTACTGGACTTTTGAAAAATTCCATAATTACTGACTTGCATTGGGGCCAGGATGGAAATTCACTGATGACTAAAGCAAATCAGTTAATGACCCTATAAACAGCAATCCTAAGCTGGGTCTTCAGAGCTCTCCTGGCCCTCAGCAAGCTGCAACCAGCTCCCTCCCTGGGACCTTGTGAACACACACATATGAGGTCATCAGAGGACCGTTGCTGAGCAGGTGATGGGGCCTGGACCAATCCCCCTCACTCCTAGAGGCTCCACCCTTGCCCACTGAGAAATGTGAAGGCATTCAATGGGAATATTTCATTGAACTGGAGGGGATGTTTTAAGTGGTATACACCTTTGTACATGTGTATTTATATCTATAACTTCATGTCTGTCTGCATGACTGTGTGAATTATTTAAACACTTTCTAGCAAGTACACTATGAATGTTGCCATCTCATATCTATAATTAAGTGACAGTAGTAATTTTACTAAATCCTATTTAATCACTTTGTAATTGTTAAATTAGTTAATCATTAAATGCTGCTAAATCTTTTAGATATAAAATGTTGGCCAAGTCTGAGACTAAGATTGGATTTAGCCTCACCTAAGACCCATCAGACAAAGGGACCACTCTGAACCTTGAGATTAAACAGGAGGGTCTCCCTTACCCTTTTGTGTCTTTGCTTTCTGTATAAATCATTCTAAATTGATTCTAACCTGACTTTTCTTTGTATATTTCATCCATGTTGTACTAGAGGGAACTTTGTCATCAAACTTAATAAAGTTTTGCTTTCACATATTTATATTAAACCTACTTTTGCTAATACCTTTGTCAGCGATCCTTTAGGCAACCTAAGCCATTCATTCATGAATGGCAGTCAAACCTATATATCAACTCTCCATAATAGCAGCAACTAGCCACTCTAAAAAGCAACTAGGACACAATGAAGTTTTAGACTATATTGTTACTAGAGATTGGCTTTCCCCTCCTCCTGCCATCGGCGAACAAAGTTTACATGACACTGCTTCAAGTGCAATGTATTTAACTGCACATCAGTACTGAGATACCTAAATTATTTTAACTACTTCTGAATAAAACACAAAATCTATCTCACCAAAATAAGACTACAAAGAAAGATTAGAAATTAATCATAAAGTGAAAAAGAAAAATATTTATTTATGTATAGTCTCTTACTATCATAGTATTAAAAAATATGGAAGAATAATGAGTTGAAAAGTAGTGAACAACAAAATACATGCTTTTTAGCAGCTATGATTTTTTTTTAACTCTTACTATCACATTCTGTTTAATACTATTGACCCTTTTAGTAGATTTAAAATCATGTCCTTTAACTTATATCCCAGTAGTTAGCAAATGGCAAGTGAATGTAGCTATGACTAGAGTTCAAAACTGCTGATGCCTGATTATTGTTGCACAGAGATAGTAAATAAAGTTATATCTGCCATGTGGTCCTAGTTAGTTTTATGAAGTTCAAGTAACACTCTGATTATTAACTACCAAAGTGTAATCAGATTCTATTACTAAGAAAAAAATGCTTTTGGGGGAAAACAATAAATTTACTTTCATATTTCAAAAGACTCAAAGTTTTTACCCTTTTCTGTAGAAGCAAAAGCATATTTCATATTCTCTCCCTAGGGGTTATAAACCTAAGATCTGTGTTTGTGCAAGTAAGCTGTAATTGAGATGCTATAAAATGATCTAGAAAGTAAGACAAGTGGGAGGACATGAGAAGATTCAATTGAGAATGGAAGAAGAGAGACGAAAGGTGGAAATAATTACTCACACAGACAGAAAAGGGTTTCCATGACAAGGTTTAGGTACGTCTGTTACTAAGCTGCCAATAGCAGAAACAGTGATACAAAGCTTTAGTCAGCTACATTTAGGTTATGAATTTTTGCAGGAGTGGGGGAGTTGGGAGGGTGGAAATCTCTTTATTAGTGCTTCAAGCAGCAAAACAAGTTTCTAAACCTGTTTTAAAACAACTTTCACTGGGGACACAAATGCAATCTGGTAAAGACATCTGACAGCTGTATTCTAAAATGAATCAAGTCCATCCTGCCGCAATGCAGGAGGATGGACAAAGTATCTGTCTCTTATCTCAAATTATGTTTTCTTATTTTCCATGTGGAACCTGAAATAATTTTCATTTAGGTGGAATAATAAAAAAGGTGAAAAGTTCTCTCACTCATTTTGTAGATCTGGATTGGGACATTCCAGGTATTGCAAAAAGATTCATGCTACAAAATGGATACAAGTAGAAGATACAGAGTGAGAACAGAATCATAACACATCTGCTGTTCCAGATTCTCTTACTCTCATTGTTGCTCCAAATCCCAACATCCTGTGCCCTGCTGGCTAGAACCTTGTATTACAAATGTTCCGTTTCTAATGGATTTGGAAAGTGGTACAGAAGGAGAGCATGAAAGAATTCAACAGTATACAGTAGTATATTTCTGATAAGAAACCTGAGTTTTACCCCAAAGCCTCAGTTGGAAAACAAAGTTCTGAATGAGGAACACTAAAGGGGAAATGTAAAAAGCCAAGCTGAATGAATAAGCTATTAAGCCATTGAGTAAAGTTTGAGAAGGGGTAATTTCCTTAAGGCAAATTCCTGAACAAATGAAGACTCCTTTACCCAATCTACACATCCACTCAATAAGGTGAGTGATCACAAAAATTCCCTTTTTGATTTGAAAAACTCTATACTGCATGACTGATCTTTCCAGAAGTGAAGAAGTTGTCTAGTTTCAAACTGATACAAAAGCCAGTCTTCCTTACCCTGGAAGAGCAACTACTCTAACCTTGGCCTGCATATACCTGTGAAATTCTGAGTTTGCTCAGGCTGCAGAACAGTAAAACCATAAAACTGACAGCAGTGTCACTGAGCAGGTATAAAGTCTGATCAAAACATGTCATTGTGCAAGGACTGCTACCACCCCAGTGTTACTGCTTATGGCCAGAAGATCACTGATTTGGAAGTGTGCAGGTTACAGCAGCCATCCTGGAAAAAGTTAGGAGCCCAACCAGGCACTCTGTGCTACTTCAGCGTGAAATGAATGAAATGCTCCCTGTAGGATGATAGTATACATCCCTATAAGTCACTGAAGAAACTTGGAGATCGTTAAAGATCTGGAAGAAATTTAGGTTCTCAGTGGAAATTTTAAGTGAAAAATTATAATTCGGTATTTGTGAAGGGAAGGGCTACTGGGAACAGTAGTATGCATTTTTATCAAGTTCCATTGTGTAATATTTGTCAAAGGAATACATGATGTTACACAGGTATTGTTAGCTCCTTTAACAATCTATTTATATGGAGGGACAAAGGAGAAAAAAAATATTAATAGATTAATAGATTAATAGAATAATCAGATTTCAGCATCTTTTGTTAAAAGAAACTGTTTTAACTAACAGCTAAATAACCATCAGCAAAAGCAAAAGCATTTCCCAATGGCACATGGAATGGAAAAGCCAATGATATAGCATTCCTACTTCATGTAAGCCAAAGAAAGCTGATCTCCTCCTTTTAGCCGCAGATGTCATTCCAGGGACTAGCACTGCAAGGTGCTGTGTACCATGAACTTGGTCATAGACCTGTTGTCATGGCTCATGAAGAAAATTAACTCTACCCCAGCTAAAACCAGCACACCTGTTCAACACAATGGCAGAAGCAAGGAAGGAGTCATGCTCTGAGGCTGTTTGCTCCAGGGCCTGGTAGATTTAATGAAAACAAATGGCAGTGTAGGAATGAGTTGAAAAGGCAGAACTTCTGCCTCCTGATAATTAGTGTAAGACTCTAAGGAAAATATTCCCCTGTTTAAGCCACATTTTTAGAGTCCTTTTAAAATTAGTTTGCTGTACTAGGCAGATAGCTCTTCATGTAAATGTTCTGTGTAACTGAAAAGAAAATGGTAAATAATGAGAAAGTAAAATTGGCAAATTTGGAGAAAAGCCTATTTACTGCAATAACAGTGTCATGTATTGTTTTATCAGTGTTCTTACAAAAACATTTTAAAAGTGCCTTTGGCATATGTATTTTCAGTAAGAATGGTGGCAGCTGGGAATTAGTCTGTAATCAGCTATATTGTCTGCCAGATGTGACCTGTATACAATGCATGGTGCATTAGGTCACTTAGACCTTAGAGCACCTTACAGTACCTAAAAAGGGCCAACAAGAAAGCCAGAGAGAGACTTTTTACAAGGACATGTAGTGATAAGACAAAGGGAAACGGCTTTAAACTGAAAAAAAGAAGTACCTTAAGACTAGATATTAGGAAAAAATTCTTTACAGTGTGAGTGGTGAGGCACTGGAACAGGGTGTCCAGGGAAGCTGTGGATAACCCACACCTGGAAACGTTCAAGGCCAGGCTGGATGGGGCTTTGAGCAACCTGGTCTAGTGGGAAGTTCCCTGCCAATAGCAGGGGATTGGAACTAAATGATTTTTCAGGTCCCTTCCAATTCAAACTACTCTATGATTTCCTAATAATTAGGTCAGTTAATTAATGGTTTTAATTTTGTCACCATATTTAGCAAACTGATGCACAGCTAAACATTTTGTTAAAATTTATGCAAAATCCCTGCAACCCTGATCATCTTCTGTGATGTCATGGAGTGCTCTGAAGAATTAGACAAGAATGCCAGCATTATGAACTGTGTCAAAAATCGTATTATAACAGCAATATAAACTGCTGTAAAAAACGGCTATCCTTAAAGAAGGGAAAAAAAAAAAAAAAGAAGAGTCACTCTTTACACTACTGTGTACTTTTAAAAACAGACAGTTTGCCTAAGGAAATATGGGTCCTTTCTTCATTCTCTAGGGATTGCTGTTGTATCTTTTTCTACCCTTCTTGCTATATTTTTTATGAGAACAGAATCAAAACTACAATGTCTCATGTAGTTCGGGTTTTGTTGTGTTGTTTTGTTTTGCTTTTCAATACTGCTAGATGGATCTGAGTGAGCTCTGACTGGAAACAAGAGTTTAAGCTATTTGTTGTTTATCACACAGATTATTTACAAGGCACACATCTATAGTTCAGATACAGAAGGTAGGCGTGTCTCATATCTTGTCAGAATGCCACACTTGCTGTCAATTACCTGAGCTCTCATAGCTCTTGTGAAGAGCAGATCACATACCTGAAGGTGTGACATCCCAATTCTGACAGTTTGGCAGGGGAACATTTATATTCATTGATTGCTGCTATCACACTATCTGCTTTGAAGACATGCACACATGAACACACACACACACACACACACAGAAAAATTGGTAAGACTAACCTACAGGCATGACCTGAGCTTTTTGATTACTTGTACCTGCTTCTCCACCTAATGACCTGAACTGAAATACCAATCAAATATTATGTGTCCCAGGAATTAACAGCTCATAATTATCTCTATTTTTTAAAATATTTTTAGCCTGCCTGATTGATCAGATGTTTAGAGTATTGGCAATAGTGAACATTTGGAAATCAGGACCCATTCCTTGAAATATCATGTGTTAAGGGTATTTTAAACAAAATGCTCCTTTTTGTCATACAACAATTCATCATATCTTAAGAATTTCAATGTGCAGTCACAAGGGAATAGGAAATCTGCTATATCTTAATACTTTTAAAGGGGAGACAAGGTTATTATATCATTGTGTAATTGCAGGAGAGAGGGATTTAAATAATATTCTAAACACTGTAAGAAAAAAATTTGGACAGTTATCAAAATAGCACAAAAGTAGAATGAAGAAGATGCTATGTCTTTTAATTATTAATAGAACCAGCTGAGAAAATTATAACATGGATATATCTCTATACTCCATAATCAGAGGAGGAAGCAGAAGGTGTGAATTCAAGCTAAGGAGACAGTGCCAAGAAAAACCTGCCTAAAATATAATTACAACAGACTAATCAGGATCTCATCCTGTCATGGAGGCACAGCAAAATCCTAAAATCCTAATATATGGTGTACAGAAGCACATATACCAGGGAGAAGGCAGCAGGTATCTCTCTCCCTGCATTGGCATCGCTGTGCTGAGCTGACCTGTACGTCACAGGAAGGCAAAGGTGATGTAGCAGAGGCAGCCCTTCAACCCTTACACTGCTGGCATCACACCCCATTGCCTGGGACACCCAGAGCCAAGGGAGCTGGGAAAACAAGGTCATTCTCTCTCAAACTAGACATGGTGTCTTGGGATATCTCATGGACACTTTAATATAATTGTCTGCCCAGGTATAATTGATATTTTGTAAATATTCCTGTCCTTCAGAGGGCAGCAGGTAGAGGGAGAAGCCAAAGAGAGTGGTCTCTGGGAGTTGCACAGGCCCCACCAGAGTGCGCAGTTACGGGTCTTCAAAATCCATTTGAAAAATTAATTAACTGAACTTGCAATTTACTGGGCATATATTCTTAAGTGAAAAGTTCCTACTAGCTAAATGGTGTATTAGATAATCTTGGAAAAATAGGGAATGCCTCTAATTCTATAACAGTGTCCCCACTTTAAAACCTTGTGGGACACCTGTTCTAAAATCACACATGGCAACAGCTTCCAGGTCAGCCGCAGGGACAGGGAGCGACTGAAGGCAGATGGGAGGGGCGCTGTGCCAGTTGGGCACAGGGCCTGGATGGTTTTCACAGTGTTTCACTCCAATGCCCCACCCATAAACTAAGCCCTCAGCAGCAGTGTGTTTGCCACAGAGCAGAGAACCTCCTGGAGAATAGTATGGGAATGCTCTACTGCAGCACCAGGTGCCAAGGGAATTTAAACCACTCGGACCTGGGTAATGGGTATTCCCTGCCCAATTCCCTAAGTGGTGGGGTCTGGGATTACTGTGGAGATCCAGTGGAGAGCCCACGAGGAGTGAATGTGAATGTCCAAGGGTTGGTGGCAGAGGATGCCAGGAGCTGAGAAACCTTTGCTGACTCTACCAGCATCTCCCTGGGCTGCCCTGTTCCCCTGCCACATATCAGGAATGGGCTCTCTTCCCTCCTGAACTGGGCACCTCCTCACTGTGGGACCTGTATGTCGAGTCCCTCATCAACATTAAAGATATCCATGACTAAATGTACTTTGGTACCTGGACTCATCTAATTCCTACACTGTCAATTTTGTCTCAGACCACAACAGATGCCAACATCTCAGGGTCTGGGACAAGCACTGTGCTTGTTCTTGCCATGCCAGCAGTTTCCTTGCTGGGCAGGGAAGAAACCCATCCCATCGCATTATAATGCTGTTACTCATTTTTTTCATTCTTCTTTCCAGCACACCTGTACCTCCCTTTGCCCACAGTAGGCCTCACGCAAATGAACAAAATTCCCTCTAAGTATTTTTCCCATTGTTTCTAATTTTGTTATGTCTCTACTTAAATTTGACACTTTTTCTATTATCAAAAAAATAATCTTGTTTATATATATAAAAAGCACTACATTTTTGACTATCCAAGTAGTATTAGACCCACAGGTGTCTATTACCCAGCAGGTCCTCAGTACTCCTCTTCAATGACTTGGGAAGTACAACTGCTTCTCATAGAACTTCCCTGTAGCCACTTTTGAAATTCAGGAATCACTCACAGCAATATTCCTAATTTCTGTCAGTTTCTTGCATGGTTATCTAACATGCCTGGCAATTTCTCATGTCATTCCTCATTGTACCTCATGTCCTGTGGATGCCTTGAGAGGCTACCTAGAACAGAGGCTAAACAGTGTTTAAGGAATAAAGTAGGCATTTATTAAAAAGGCCTTCAAAGGATACACCTTGGGCAGTACAAGAGGCTGGCCTGGGCTACACCCAAGATGGACCATTGGTGACACATTTTCACACTTTTATAAGTTTTGGTCCATTTACATATTGTCCAATTTTGGGCCATTTACATATTAATTTTCCAATTACAACTTCAGGTTATGAAGTCCCATCCTCCTGGTTTGCTGTCCTCAATTCACTGTTGTTTACACTTTTTGGGGCTGAAGCTGTAGCGGTGTCCTTGGTTCTCAGGCTCGAAAAGGATTGTTTTGTCTAACTAAAATGTGAAAGGGACTTGATAACACTTTATATGAAGTTCAAAGTTATATACTAATGCAGTACAGAATCTGGAAAATATGGAAGCTAAAACTTTAGGCATTACTGTTCTGTTAGCTTAACCTTAGACCAGAGACTAACCAGTGGCTTAGGCACCTGCCTGCACCCTAACAGTATGTATTTCCTAGTTTTTCACCAAAAAAATAAACAGGAATTTAAATTACATTGGAAATTCAGGAAGACTTTCAGTAGAAAAAGATCTTAGGATGTCTTATGTTTAGAAATTATGTTTATCAAGGCATGGAATTACGCATATTTGAGACATCAATCTTGCCAAATAAATATTTTCTTTGCTGCACTTGAGATACCGTACAAAACTGACATTTAAATGACAAATAGATACCTCAGTGCCCTTCTGGAAATTCATCTACGATACATTCTCTCATAGATCCTGAATCTTACAACTTAGGCAGATTTTTTTCATTTCTAAACCAAAACTGCATTTCTTTGATATTTTAAAGCAGTTTTTAAATATTCACTTTCATAATCAAGCATCACTGTTGGCCTGCTGCCTTTTGTGAAAGCATTTACCATGTGTTGCCCCTTCACTTTCATTTTTTCTGTGTGGGCAGACTGACTGAGGTGAGCTTTTTGCTAGCAAGGGTTTTATACTGATGCCAAATAGTCTTTCATTTTGACATTACATTTCCTATATTTTTCCCTTATCAACAGCTTTGTCCACTCTGCCTGCCCTCAAATACTCTAAGCCTCAATCACTCATCTCTTTTACTGTATATTATTCTGTCTTACATATAGTTTTTATATATTCTATTCAAATACATAATATAATGGATATCTTTGAAAGTTGCTGGTTAGTTTTTTCCAAGGTGTTGAGTTACAATTCTCCACACTCATTCAAAAACATGTTTCCCTACAAAAAAGAAACAGAATAAAGGGAATCTGTGGTGTGTTTTTTAAATACTTCCATTCATTAAACTGAGTGGGAGGGGAGTAAATGACATGGAAAGAAACTTGTAGAATTGTACAATAGAAACATATTTTGATAGAGCAGTGCCCAGCCTTGCCAGACGAATATGAGACTTTTGAAATGTAATGTGAGGTTAAAATTACTCCACAGGCAGAGGACTATTTAGCCATCAACACAGATAAATCATTAAGCTGGGGTCTTTGGCAAGTTGCTACACTTATAAAATGAATTTCAGTCACTCTAAAGTCATGTGAGAGCCAATAATTTATAAAGCCTTCCCTATCGGTAACATAAACTCTCATCCTGTCCAAAAAATATTATTCCTTTCAACACAAAACTTGAGTAGCAGTCACATGAAGTTGAGGACAACAGTACTTTATTGCAGAGTACATTTTTTTTTAATAGTTAAGGTTTGATTATAACAAGTTTTGGTTTTGTTTGGAAGGGAGAGAGGGGGTTATGAGTTTTTTTAAATGTAAAATGTATTTCTAGATTTCTCTGAGATTTTTTGGTCAGTGGGTTGGTTTTTGTTTTTTTGGGTTTTTTTTTTTTTTTGCTCCACATGTTTTTACAAAGAGCTTACTGAGCAGAACTAGACAGCAATGGAGAAAGCAGAAAGACCTTTCTAAGTTTTACAAAGTCCTGCAGAGGCTAGTCTGACTGTGGTCTTGAAAAAGCCTTTGTCTTCAATTTTGTTTCACTTTTTATAAAAGTAAAATACAAAGTTTCTTGTGTATGCCAGATTAGTACATGGGTCATACTCAGAGGTATGCCAGTGGGGTTGCTGGGGGGTCCATCCTGGGACTTGTCCTAGGTAAAGTCTTCAGCGACCCAGCAATGAAGCGGGCAGTGGGCACTGGAGCGCACTCGGATCACACTGGCAGAGGACACAGTCTGGCCAACACAGATGATATCCTTGAGGACAGGGCTGCCACACAGACAGCCCTGGAGAGGCTGGAGGAATGGCACAATGGAAATGGAAATTCAGCAGTGAATAATGCCAAGTGCTGCACCTGGGAAGGAGGAGCTGCTGGCAACAGTACTGACTGGGGCCTGTCTGCCTGGGGAACAGCTCTGCTGAAGAGGGCCTGGGGTTCAGCTGGGCAGATACTGAGCTGAGCCAGCTGGGAGCCCTGGCAGCAGGAATGGCCAACAGCATTCTGGGCTGTGATAACAGAAGCATGGTCACCGGTTTGAGACTATGTCTCAATGCACATCTAATTTAAATCCCATAGTACAGGAAAAACATTGCTAAAAAATAAAATTCAGTACAGAACCACTGGGATGATCAGATATTGCAGTACTGTCCCTGTGAGAAGAAGCTGAGGGACTTGGATGCATTCAGACAGTTCTGGGTAGGAGAAAACAGTAGCCCTGCAACATCCAGAAGATTATTAGGAAGATGGAGTCAGGCCCTTTGGTCCTTGGCAGCAAGCACAAATTTTCATAGGAGAGCTTCTGACAAGACTTGGGGAGAAGCACTTTGTCCATGATGACAGTTCGGCAGTGGAGCAAGTTACTCAGAGTGATTGTGTAGTCTCCATCTGTGGAGATTTTCAAAATATGACTGGATTATGTTCTGAGCAACCTAGTCCGAATTCATAGTTAATCCTGTTTTGAGCAGAAAGCTGGACTAGAGACCTCCTGAGGTCATATTCACCCTGAATTATCCTGTGATTCTGTGATATTTTGTGAATAAAACAGAAGCCCTTAAAACTGTGCAAAGCAAAAATGAAAACGGTACGGGCGTAAATAAAGTGCAGTTATGTGTTAATCATATGCATCTCTTGGAGGATGTTTTATTTTACTTGTTCAGACAGTAGTCTTGGCTGTCATCCTTTGTGGCTACGTTAGAAATATCCTAAAATCCCTAACTGAGTCAACTTGCCATTTTAATGAAGGAAAATATATATGCAACCATCTTGGTACTAGTGCTTTCTTCAGCTGCTTTTCAATGCTGAATTCATTGCTTATAAAAATTGTGGCTTACTGTAGCTTTGAGGTCACCCACATAACCAGAGAGTGCTGTGAGCCTCATTGTGCCAATCTTGAGAGTCAAAGCAGGCATGAAAGGCATCAGCCTGAACTTCTGGAGCAAGAGATGTTAAGTGAGACCCATTTATCTTTCTGGTTACTTTGCTCATTTCAAATAGTTTGATAAGCTTTTTTTTTTTTTTTTTAATAAGCTTGTCTCAGCATTAGACAAAAAAAATGTAAGTGGAAGTTACATCTACTTACAGAGGTAACCAAATCAACAGCTTCATTCAGAAAAAAAAAAAAAAAAAAAAAAAGAAAAGCTTTTAGGCATATCTCCTTCAGTATTACAAAAAAAATCTTATCCTTCCCTACAAATCATGTTTGACTATATCAAGACCCAATTGTAGTCACCAAAATGTATTACTGCTTAAACATTATTCCATTTACAGAATAAAAATATACATATTACCTACTAATCCAAAATACAATGTTTTGGAATAATGTTACATTTCTCTAAGATTTGTAAAACAAATCCTGAAAGGATTTATTCCAGATATAAATTTTTCAGAAAACCAAACATTTTTTTCCCTGGATTTTCTCAGGAATCTGCAAGCAGCATTGAGGCATTAAGACATCACAGGAGTTTTAACAGAAGTTTTACCTAAATTTTCCATAAATGCAATGTGAAGTTGCTCACTGGCACAGTCTTAATATGACTGAGACCTAAAGACAGAGTAAGTGCATTGAACTACAAGGACTGGGTAGGAAGATAGGGAAAATTAGGGAGGACTATTTCTGCCTTGCTAACACCTGCCCATTAGTCAGTGCTGGTTTGTATTTTACCTGAGTAAGTGGCAATCTTAGTATGTCACTGTTCAAAACCAACACTTTGGCGGGGAGGAACTGAAAGTTTCTCTATGTGACAAAACGTGCCTTTAATGTAGTCCTAAATAAAAGAAAAATATGGCAAAGCCAGCAATGGGTGCCTTCTATAGTGCATAGGCAAGGGGACTTTTTAACACCTTTGTTTTTCAATTCTTGCCTGAAATTTTGATAGCACTGATTATAGATCACAGAACAGTTTGGCTTAAAGGGACCTTAAAAATCATGTCATTTAACCCCCCCCTGCCATGTGCAGGGATACCACTTGCTGGACCAGGTTGCTTAGATTTTCATCCAGCCTGGCCTTAAACACCTCCATGGGGCATTCATAGCTTCTCTGGGCAGCCTGTGCCACTGTCCCACCACCCTCACAGTAAAGAATTTCTTAGTATCTGATCTAAACAGGCCTTCTGTCAGTTTGAAGCTGTTCCTCTCTTGTTCTATCACTACATGCCCTCATATAAAGCTCCTCTCCAGCCTTCTCGCAGGCCCCCTTTTAGGAACTGGAAGGTGCTGCAGGGTCTCGCTGGAGTTTTCTCTGCTCCAGGCTGATCAACCCCAGCTCCTACAACATACTATCTTATGAGAGGTGCTCCAGCCCTCTGATCACCTTTGTGTTCCTCCACTGGACCTGATCTAACAGGTCTATGTATTTCTTTGTGCTGGGATCCCCAGAGCTGAACACAGCACTCCAAGCAGGGTCTCGTGAGGGCACAGGGGCAGAATCACCTCCCTTTACTTGCTGGTCACACTTCTTTTTATGTGGTTGCTTTCTGGGCTCCAAGCGTTTGTTGCTGGCTCACATACAGCTTTTCATCCACCAGAACTCCCAAGTGCTCTGCAGTGCTGCTCTCAATGAGTTCTTCTCCCAGTTTGCCCCAACCCAGGTAAGGCACCCAGACTTGTAGAACCTCATGAGGTTCTTCTGTTCTTCTGGGCCCACTTTTCAAACTCATACAGGTCCCCCTGGATGGTGTCTCTTCTGTGAGCACCAGTTTGGTGTCATTGGCAAACTTGCTGAGCGTGCACTTGATCTCACTGTTCATGTCATTGATGATGATAATAAACATCTAGGGAACATCAAAGATCAGAGGAGAGAGCCCTGAGGGACACCACTCATCACCAGCCTCCACCTGGACACAGAACCATTGATCTCTGGCTACATCAATCCTGCCTCTTGTCCACTGACTAGTCCACCATTTTTACTCATATCTCTCCAATTTAGAGATTTCTTTTTGCTAGCTATGAGGTCTTGAATGCTTCCTGTTTCATTTTTACCATCTGTAAAACCCCATCTATTAAAAAAAATAAAAAATACCAGATTTATTACTAGGTTTCAGTTAAGCCTTTGTCCTGATGGTAAAAACATCTCAAGAAAATTAAAGATGAAAATTTTCATTATGCTATTGCTTTGGTCAGAGGGAGAGTGCTTAACCAATAGAAAATTAATAGTGTATTTTTTCAAGCTATACAACAATAACTTCTTCTTTCCCTTCCCCCACACAAATTAAAAATTGTAAACAGACAAGTATTAGTATAAAGTCTGTCCATTCTTAAGAGAATAAATATATACTCACAGAGTAGCATCTTTTACTACTTTGTTTTCACCTCCCTTTTTTTTTATAAAATAATACAACTTCCTCAAAAAATAATACAACTTCCTCAAAAAATCAAATAGAAATTACTTTTTTTAAAGTATCAAGTGCTACATATTTTACCAGGAAAAAAAAGACAATTTTTTCCAAGGTTAATATGACAAAAGAGGTACATGAAAGAAGAAATCATTAGATAGGAAATGCAGTGATTATGAAGCTAAAGGCTGAACTGAACAGTGAAGGTTCCCTTAGGAAATATAAAGAGGCTTTTAAAATTTCTGTATGTGAATGGATTTCCTATCACATTCTTAAAAATTAAAAAACAGGGTTATTTAACACAAATTAAATAGACCTGCACAGAAAAGCTATTTTCTGTCCACAGAGGAGTAGAGCAAGAAAGCCAAATTTTATAAGACTCTCTAGGATAACCTGCTTTAAACTTGATTTCCAAAGGTCATCTGTGTGAGAAAAATCAGACTTTTTCAGTGGCTGTTGGATCATTTTTCTGAGAATGAAAAACTGTCCCATAATGTAAATGACATTTTTTTTTTTATAAGCAGCTTGGCCAGTCCAAAATTGAACAATATTACAAATTAGATTGCATATAAATTGCATTATTAGGATCAGAGAGTAATAGCTGTTAATGTATACCAACCAGAAGAGTTTTGACCCTCTTGCACTAAGCCTGAAATATTCTTGCCCTACCCCTGGGGCTCTCTTTATTCTTTTTCAATTTTCTTGTGACGGTGTGAAAAATAAAAAAAAAAACCTAGCGTATTACTAAGGTTCACTTTTTCTTTCTCTTTATACTTATGCAAATATATATTTTTCAGCTCAGTAGTAAAGTAGATGTGAAAAGATGTGTGGTCATATTTCAAAGCATGTCACTTCAAGTGTTCATCTAATGCAAGAAGTTTTTGGAAACAAAGATAAGCATGGCTGGTAAACGCCTTCAATTTCAGAATCTTTCCAGGCATAATGAAAACAAACATGTTCAACTAAAACTTCAGAAGGATAAAGTCACCAGTAGGAGTTTTTCAAAGCTCATATAAGCCAGCAAATGAAGGAAAGGTCAAGAAAGTCAATATTGAATGGAAAATGTTTAGCTGATGCCGCCTCTTTATCTTAGAAATTTCTCACCTTGGTGATATGTTGGCACATTAGCACTCTTTTGCTTTACTAAGTTCAATTAGATTTTCATCTGTCTTCAATGATGCCTAGAACAGTTATAAGCAAGAAACCTCATCTCTTTCTCATCACAGAATCTGTACTCCTAAAGCATAAGACATAAGATGTTTGCTATTGAGTTTCTGGATCCAAATCTGTTCTTGGATCCAAACAACCTCTGCAAAAACTGCATATCCTAAACTTCCATATTTGCAGTTAAGATTTCTCACATGCTTCAGGCACCACCTTTCAGATTTAATTTTTACAACAAAGCAGTGCTTAAGAATCAGCCAATGATAAGCAGAATGCTAATAGGTGAGATCTGTCCAGAAAGAAGTTGGTTTTTTTTTCCTCTTGAGAAAAAAAAAAAACCAAAAAAAACCAAAACAGCTTTGCACAGAGACTAAATAATAAGTTCTTTGGTGCAGTTTCTTCTGAATCCTCTCCTGGATATGACTAGTTCTCTAAAGCTGTAGATATCACAACCAAACTGCACACAACTCTTCTGGAATCCGTGGCAGAACTCACCACTCTATCTTCTACAGACTCTCACAGCCCCATTCCTACTCATTTATGTGGCACGGCCATTTAGTTCTCCCACTGATGTTACCATAGTCTGATTTTGGCCTTTTGACTCTAAACTCTCTGAGGTTGTGTGTAAAAAATATTTACTTTCTTTCTAATAAACTAAAAATAAGAAATAAATTAATGGTCCCAGTCTAGCATTTTTAAGTGTGCCGCAAAAAGACAAGAACACTGTCCTATTCTTCAGGAAATGTTACAGTGCTATGTCAAAAGTACGTTGGTCTCCATTCATCAAGTGAAGAAGAGGCATTGAGGATGTGCTATTGCTGAGAAGCATAACTATCTTTTCTACAATCACCTTTGCTAATTTAAATTCCACCACACTGCTGGCAGAGTAATATGAAGAGTTTCTGAGCAAAAGGCAGAATGCCCGAAAGCAAGAGTATGTCAGATGAGCAAGGATTATTTGGTCTCAGAGGAAATCACATTAACAACTGTCAGGACAGATATTCTATTCTGAGTTAAATGAGCTGGGGTACTGGAAAGCTGTGCTTTAATTTGAGAAATACACACTAGTGACCAGCTAGATCTTCTCCACTGGCATGTCTGTCTCCTCTCTTATCTCATTCGGTTGTGACAAATTGGAGAAAACCATTGGCAGGGACAAGTATTGAGTCATCCACCTTTTTAAATTGAGTCTGACTTCATCTATGTTCAAGCGGTTTAACCCTAAATTATTTTTTACCTAGACAGATATAAAACATACATTTAGACACTTTCATTCCATATAAAGTGTAACACAGTCTGATTATTTTAAAAAAACTTTCTGAAATGTTCTAAAATAAATTGAAGACACTTTTTTTCTTTCTCTTATTTTTCTTTCTTTTTTTTTTTTTTTCAATAAACTGTATATATCTACTTGTTCCAGGCACAGGCTTACTGCAGGACTGAAAGACTATGAAGAGATTGTGTTAGGGTGACTTAGTCTCTATATTGTGATTGCTGGTAACTGATAGTGACACTATAAAACCGCTCACAATGCTGTCCAGTTTGGGTATTAACATCAAGAATACATTCAGTTCTGCACAGGATTTCTGTTAAATGTGTTTTCAGCCTGTGTTCCAAATGGAGAGATCTGAGAAGACACAGTGTCCCAGCCTCCCACATCTGCTATTCCCCATACTTTTAAAAGATCAGCATTCATGTCTTAACTTCAGAAGTGAATTCTGTACTCAGAATCCCTCCCTGCAGGAAGACGGCAGTTTCAGTCTCTTTCCTCTTTAGAGTGAATGGCTCCCACACAAAAATTCCCAGTTTGTTCTGAATTCAGCAGAAGCTGTAAGAGCTCAGGAAGGCAGTAACACAGTTGAAAACTCAGCAGGAATCTTGGAGTCTCACAGAGTCAAATAGAGTCTTCAAAATGCAGCCCTTCCTGTTTTCAGCTCCTGCAGAGTGCTGTGACAGCCCAGCTTTAGCTGAACTGGGAGCCACTACCCCATCTTTTCATTATCTCAAGCTTGGCCCAGGAGTGTTCCAGTAGTTACCTTCACTTCAGCCACAGGTCATTTCCTCTGGATAGATTTCTCCAGATAGAAATAGGGGCAAGGATTTCTAAATACTGTATGCAGTGGTCGTTGCACTTGTTTCAAAAACTATCTTTCTAAATTATACAGCTCTGAAACCAGTAATTTACCCAAGTCTGAAGCATATTATAATTACATCTAAAGTGGAAAGATAAAGCATTTTAAAAATCAAAATCAAATCCAGAATTTTATTTAAAATGCCTCTGTCATTCACAGCAGAATTAGTCTTTTGGAGTTTATACACTCCAGTTATAGTTTGAATGAAAGAGTTGTGTTTTGGTGGTGGATCAAATATAATATCCTAGTCTTAACAAAAAAATCAATTTTTGGGGAAAGACCAAATCTCTTTTTGGAGACAGAGAAATGGGTTTTCAAAACTAATTTTATCTTACACTACCAATGTTGAGAGAAATTGTGTGGCACCACAGCAGCATTTTCTTGCAGCCCTCTGTTAGCATGTGTCAAGCCTCAAAAAGAAATGTTCATCCACATGTCTTTTGATGTAATTTTGAAGTAACAAATGATAAGATGGATCCCCTTGTTCTAAAAGGCTCAGTGCTGCTTTAAATTAGTGTGGTGGAATCCTGATCTTCTCATGAGCTGCATGCAAATTCACAAGAAAATCACTTATATGAATAATCCATCTCCTGCTGATGTCACTTTGACAGGATTCGTAAATAGCATTTCATCAAAGTGCATCATATGTAAAGTTCAGCAAGATCAGGGACATTGACAAGATAAGTTTGCTTTGCAAATCAAATCCAGATGGTATGGTGCAAATATTTTTTTTCTATCCTGAAGCTCTATCATATCTTCTATAATCCATCTTGCATAAGGATGAGTCTTTGACAACTAAATTTGATTCCATACATTTTAGATCAGAACAATCTCCAAGTGTACATATGAACCTGTTTCACTGTTTCATACCTTAGCTGGTGAAAAAGCTGTATTTAACAAATATTTGTTTACATTAATCTTTATGGTGTGCCTTTAATTAAATATTTTTTAATGTTATTTGAAAATCTGTACTACTCTCAGGCCATGTTTCTGAAGAATAGATAAAAGCAGCAACATATAAAAAAAGGAAAATCAGTTTGTATCTCACTGTGACTGTAATTTCAGTATTGCCTGAAAAGCATAAAATATTTCTGATTTTTGTAAAAGAACTGCAGACTAGCAAAAATCTACTTAAATTTTACATCAACAGGAAACTTACAGTGAAACACTGAGAAGTGTTTCTCATGGTCTATGTCATTCTTAAAGACCTCTGCAATCTCCAGAAATGTCTCTATCACAAATAGCATCATTGATATGGTACTGAGACAGACTTGAGATCCAGACCAAGAATTAGGTAACCTTCTGAGAGCACTTCAGCTCTCCAGCTCTCTCCTTACACCTAAGGTGACTTCTTACACCTACAGTGACTGATGTAATAGGGCCTCCTTATGTGGCCTATAATAGCTGTGCATTTTATTCGGCCAAGTAAAAGCAACTCTTATTTAATTGTGTGTGCGAGACAGAGACATACAACCATGCTGTATAGTGATAGAGTTTTACTAAACTCAAGGTCATTGCAGATTTTTTTTCCTGTACCTTAAAAATCTCTCTTTCAAAATGTTTCCTTCTCCAAGAGCTTCTGTACATTCCTTTCTTCATTTAACAGGAGCGTATGTTTCCTAAGAACCATGTTTAGTACCTGGATGCTAGAAAGCCCCTCTTGCTTCTACTAGTTAACAGTACAAGCCTATTCAAGTAGCTGCTCAGTGTGATTTTAGAGTATATAAAAATTTGTACATCAGGAAGTTGTAAACGGAAACATTTCTCTTGCAAGATCATATTAGCATCAAAAAAAAGGAAAATGTGCTTTTCAGTAGCTGCCTAAACAACATTTCCAGTAAGAACATCCCTTTCCAAGAACAGAAGGAAGTTTTGTTTTATGCCTCTATTACATGTCTTCTGCCAGCAACGTCTAGGAAAATATTAAAAATTTACACAAAATGCTTATACAAAACAGAGCATAATAGACCTGTCTAAAAAGTAACGCTAAACTGGGCTGACTGATATCATGGTAAAATGACTTAATGCTACTCTAAATTTTTCTTTTAAAGCATAATAAATTTAACAACAACTCTAGGAAATTCAAAGAACTTTGTCAATAAGACACAATTGGTTTTATTTAAGCTCTTCTTATTAAAAAATAAATAGGAGAACAGCCATTGCTCTGTGGCAAAATGTCTATTCTTCCATTAATACACAGAAAAATAACATATATTGTTCAACTAAAATAGATTTGGATAGATCACTGTACATCTATACGAAATTGTTTCATATAGCCTTACAGCAATGTAAAAGGTTCACAGAACACAGTTCAAGATCATGAACTAAATGGAAACACTAGCAATCAGATTGTTTTATACTGAAATATTTCAAGCAGTTATATTAATAAAAGGTCGTTTTCACCCCTGAACTTTATTCTTGTGATAAGGTAATCCTGTTTCATACCTTAGACAGCCAATGAAAAAGCTGTATTTAACAAATGTTTGTTTATATCAATCTTTATGGTATGTCTTAAATGATTTTTTTTTTCTTTAATGGTATTTGAAAATTAATGCTACTCTCTGGCCATGTTTCTGAAGAACAGATAAAAGCAGCAACATATATAAAAAAAAGGAAAATCAATTTGTTTCTCACTGTGACTGTAATTTCGGTATTGCCTGAAAAGCAATAAAATGCTTCTGATTTTTGTAAAAGAACTGCAGACTAGCACAAATCTACTTAAAAGATTGAATCCAATGTATGGCTTACTGAATTTACATACTTAGAGAAATCTTACTTGTTCTATTTAAAGTCTTAAAGTACAAAGTTATGAAAATTAGTGGCCACTAGTAGCACTTCATAGGACTATGGTCTCTTTCCAGAACATTTACATCTACCTCACCAATGTAGAATCCACCTACTAACCAAAATATACAAGAACTGATGATTGTGGGGTATAATTTCTGGGCTACAGAGATAATACAAATTAAAAAAAATAAGGGCAGTGTTCCAAGAACAGTAAAATCCTTTGGACATTACAATTATAGTCTCACAAATAATTTACATATGTTAGCAAGGTAGGAGAAACATTGTATTCTAACACCAAAGAGCTGCACACTAATGTGCAGATTCAAAATCAGTGAAACTACTTTATAAATACCCTTGTGCAACTGAGAATAAGAAGACCATGCAACAATAAGGAGTTTACCACAATCTGTTGATCAAAGAGACTGAAGCCACAAAAAATAATTTCACCTTGATTCATGAACTTTTGTCAAAATCTGATTCTACCAAGCCCTGCTTGTTTGTGTTCTCACTCCATCATCACAAGTGGCACTCCTTATCCTACTGTTCCTGCCTGGCCTGTCTGTGCCCTGTGTAGCCCCAGCTTCCTGCCCATTTGGACACAAGTGCTGCTCAGGGAGTATCACAACTTCTAAAGAAACTATATGCCAGAACAAAAGTCAGAGAATGCTGCCAATCATTCTTTCGTTTTCCTTAGAACAGAGCAGATTTTTGGGAAAAAGTTGCCAAGCGAAGGAATTGAGAAAATTGTGTGCCAGCATCTAGGCAACTGAAGCTGAGGGAGAGTTGCAGATTCAAGTGACTAAACCTAGTGTCAGAGGAGGTCAGGGTTTCATGACTTTTATCTACCATCAGCTTCTCCCTTCACTGGTTGATATAAAATCCTCTCTGATTTCACTTCCATTAGGATTTAAAAGCTATATGAAATGGGACATTCAGTTTTGTATTCTTTTCCCCCCATTGAACTAACTTCTTCTACCTTCCAAAGGAAAAAAAACCCAAAACCAACAAACCAGCAGCAAAATCCATTATTCTATCGTAATGAAAAGGGACAGTAAAATAATGTATTATGACCTTTGAATGAGTCCCATGGAGGAGATGTAGTAGCTTTCTAGATGTAGTAGTTTATAGGAACCAAATATTTGGGTAGGAATTATGGTCCCAATCAGAATCAGATTATTGCCAACATTAAATGTAAATCAGTGAAATAGCAAAGCAGGAGTTGTGTTTCTGTGTTATGTACCAGAGTCAAAATGCTCCCCAGGCTTGTCCTGCCTCTGTCTAGCACATGCACCAGCCCACCCTCACAGCCATACTTAAAAGGATTCTAGCCAACACTGGTTTACAACTTGTCCTCTTCACATTCCAATATCTGTTCCACACTTATGACCTGCACACAGGAATTTTTGCTTAAACTAAAGTGGAAAACTGAACTCATTAAAAAAATAAGTAAAGGCTAATAAGATGCATATAATGTTCCTTGAAAATGTGTTTTACAGAGATCATGTGCACCACCATGTTCACCACTAAAACATGTCCTCAGAAGCCACATCCAGATGGTTTTAAACATATCCAAGTGTCAAAAGTAGGTATTTTAAGGTCACTTAAAGAATCACCAGCAAAGGTACGTAGAAACAGTTTTAATAAAAGTGATTTCACTGCTTTCCTAGGAAGCCTATTCCAATTCCATCAAAACCTCCCTTGATACAACTGGAGACCATTTCCTCTTATCTTGTCATTTGTTACCAGGGAGAAAAAAACCAACCCCTATCTGACTACAACCTCTTTGCAGGCTGTTGTAGAGCAACTCCCTCCTAGCCTCCTGCTCTCCAGGCTACACACCCCAGATCCCCTGCCTGCTCCTTGTGGTATGTACATAATATGCACTGTCTCCAGAGATGCTGAATTTACAAGGATGCAAGTAAGCAATATAGATCTAAGATTTAAAAGCTTGTTCTTCACTTACATTTTGCTGGTTTCTGGAGATGATGTCGCACCCCTAATTTCTGCAGTTCCAGTAAAACGCAAGCTCACATAAATGTCAATAAAATTTGGACAAGGGTTAAGTAGTTTCTAATTGATGATTCTGGTTTGCACTAAAACACCTTTAGACCACTGAGGGTACAGTTTTATCACTGTCTGTTCAGTATAATCTTTCTGCTTCTACATGAGGGGACTGATCAGGGCTCAGAAACAGCATTCTCTCATCAGTCATCAAGTGGTGAGCAATTGTATTGTGAATTCCTTGGTTTTCCTTGGTTCTTTTTTATTATTATTGTTATTACTTTAAGTAAATATTGTTTACATTAAGTAAAATATTGTTATGATTTTACTATGTTTCAACTTTTAAACTGTTTCAGTCTCAAACTACAAGCTTTACCTTGTATTCTCCTCCCGATTCCACTGGGGTCAGGGAGGCGTGTATTTGTGAGTGAGTGGCTATGAGATGCTTAGTAGGCAGCTTGGCTTAAACCATGACAGTACTTTTATATACAGTATTAGATTTAATAGAAAATATAAGATTTTAGGCAATAAATTTTAAAATCCAAAAGTATCACATGGTTGATTTTTTTCAAATAAGTGTAATAAACCATCAATAAGGACTGACTTTTAGTATCTCGGCAAAACAAACATTTCCATTCCCTGGACATAAAAGATAGGCAACAGGGATTACAAAACTTTACCATCTTTTCTGTGTGATTCCAGAAGTATGAGATTATCTGCTTCAGCTGTAACTATTTGATGGTGTGCCCTGTGATGCATAGCACCATGGAACACTAGAAGACCATCTAATGACCTTATTGACCAATGTACATTCCAAAACTCTATTGCCTACCAAGGAAAACACTGTTTGGACTTTAATTACACCAATGCACCTTATTGGGTGTGAAAAACAAGCCTTAAATAATTGTCTTTCTAGGCAAACTGACATTTACAGGTGGAGATATTTTTAAGAATCATGAATCTCATGGGATTAGCACAATGGCCTCTAAAATCTCGAAAACCAAATACCAATCACAAGTAAAAGAGGTTTTGTTCCATACATTGTTGGCTTACTTCAAAAAGCCACTCTTGGACTGTATTCCCAGAGCTCTATCACTAATAAAAGCATTGACAATACTGTTTGGAGGGTGTCTATACCTTCAGTCTGCAGATGACCATTGATAAGGCATCCTGGAGCTGCAGTGGGGGATGACAGGGAAGGGGGACATGCAAGAAGTAGACAAGAGCACAGCTCCCACAGTGCAGCAAGGAGAGGAACATTTGGGCAGAGATGGGACAGCTCACAGAAAACAAGGATGGGACAAGGATTTCCCTCTATGTAAAGGAGCAGCCTGGGCTTATGGACCTCTTGTAGGGTACTAGCTGAGTACTAACTTGTGGGTCAGATCAAGGAGAAGCCAGTGAGGGTGATGCCTTGGAGGGAATGTATTACTGATCACCTCAGGGGTGTGGGGAAGCTCACAAAGACTTCTCCAAATAACTCAGCTTAGAGAAATTAAGGCTTTGAGGTGTCCTGAGGGAGGCCCTCATTGTCTACACAGAGGTCATAAGGAAGAGGGAGCCAGACTCTCCAAAAAGCCTATTCTATGTTCTAGAAGTATGGGTAACTATGAGCACAGTTTGAAATGAGAGGTTCAGGCCAAATATAAGAAAAAAACTTTTCCTCATGAAGACAGTACAGCAGCTGAGAAGGTTGTTCAGACATGTTGTGTCTCTGTCATGGAAGTCTGCAAGACCACCCTGGATATGGCCCTGCCCCAGCAACCTGCTCTGACCTCACGGCTGACCTTGTTTTGAACAGGAGGCTGGGCTAGAAACCTCTTGTGTCTCATTAACCCAAAGTTACACTATGAGCCTGTGAAAATGATCTGCTTCTACAGCTCCATCTACTTCACAATTGTGAAAGCAGTGGCACTAATGCTAAACAGGAATATAACACGTACAATACTTGTTATACCCCTTCTGTATCATTACGTACATACACTATGGGCATGGCTTAAGGGATTTAAGCTTTCTGATTGGGCAGCAATTTTAAAACTAAAGTGGTTGTTTTGATTGGCCCGCCAGGCTGTGGTAAGAGCTGTTACTATTTTGAACAGGAAGGCACGGAATACTACAAGTTCCGCGGACAATGGTGAGATGGATATACCAACCAGGAAGTGGTCGTTATGGGTGACTTCTACGGATGGGTTCCTTTTTGTGAACTGCTCCGCCTGTGGGACAGATACCCACATAAGGTTCCAATCAAAGGATCCTTTATGGAGTTCAAAAGCAAAACCATCTATGTGACAAGCAACCAACCACCTGAGAAATGGTATGATCAAGAAAAGTTTGAGATAAGGGCATTGTTCAGAAGAATAGATGAGATATACACCTGGAGCACAACTGGAGAAATGATCAGATACCCCGAGGCAATGCTGGTGCATCCAATTTGCTACTAACCCCGAGGAAAAGAGCGGCTCGGAGTCCTTATAAAAAGTTAAATGGAGTGATTGGAGTGAGCAACTTCCCGGGTAGGGCACCCGCGTGGCGACAGTGCCGGAGGCATTGGAGCTCATCCCACGAACATAGCAAGCGTTACGTTTGATGAATAAGACATCATTGAAGATGAGACGAGATTGAAATTGAAATTGAGACGAGATTGTTGTCTGAGTCTTCATTAGCCAGAGCTCACCAATGGAGCAAACTGATGGAATTGCACATAGAGAGTGAATTTGACAACAGCTCTGAAATCATGTTCGGGTTTGGGGAAGGAAAAGGCCAAGCCATAATGCTTAATGGTGGTCCCCACATTAGGCCCATTCACAGGTATCCAGAAATTGTTCCCCCTGAGTTCAAATAGTAGTTGGGTAAACCCCTCCCCCGAGAATTGAGGCCTAGGCCTGAACAGTCTCTTAAATCCCTTTCTGATTTGCCATTGTCTAGCCCCATCATAATTAGCATGGGGGTCTTGGGTCTGGTTCTCTAGCTTCAGCTTCTCATGAGAGACTAGATAATGGTAAACAGAGCAGCTGCAAAGACACAAATACTACAGATTTTATTACCAGCAAGACCAGAAGAGTCTTTTCAGGATAAGAAAAGAAATTTGAAACGTCTACTGTAGTCAAGAGCTACTGGTTTGCAGTTTTTACACCAAATGTACTGCTAGAAAGGTATGTGAAGTTCATTATGGAAACCAGAGATACACAGCTTTCACAGGCCAATACACTTCAGAAAAGAAAGCCTTTGACCGTTCATGCCAGCAACATGTAGATATTCAAGTCTGATTCAAAGTTCAGCAGTCTAAACAGAAGGGCTTGTTATTCATGTCTGATGTTAATTTGATTATCATCAGAGGTTTTGATTTTCATGGACACATTTAATTTGAGAATTTTTACCAATCTGAAGGGGAGCACAGGGGATGAGGTAAAATAATTAATCCAGTTAAACTTCCTAAAATGTAACGTGTTTATATACAGTATCAGTTTTCCACTTGAATCCATATCTGACAGATCTCCTAAAGCCACTTGAACACAGAAGAAGGCCTCAAGTTAATGTTTAAGCATTTCAATTTGTGATTCTTTAAAAAAAAGAGCATTAGGCACTTAAGACTACAACATTAAATTAAATTTTAGTAAAAGAACACATTACAAGCTATTAATTGTCTATAAACTGTAAAACTAGGCAACAAAGGTAAATATGAAAAAGAAGTCAAAGTTCTAGGAAAACACAGGGCCAGAATTATCTCTGGGTATAATAACAAAATTGATGACCTGTTTTTTCACCAAGAACATTTTCTTTGCTATTTTTACTGAGATATCAGGTACCACAAACCCTAACTCCACTGCATTTCATGCTTTCTGTAATGTGAAGACTCTTGATGTCCCAAAGAGCTTACAGACTGAGACAAGGTGTGCACATGGATGGAAGAGGGAAGAGCAGAGGAGTGGGAAAGGCAGTGCAATAACAAGCTGAGACTGCTTGTCACCCATTGCCCCTAACACAATCACTAATGAGAATTCCAAGAATCAGATTGGATGGCCTTTGCTTTTGTATTAATTGCAAGATTTGATGATTTGATGATTTTAAGATGGTACCCCAAATGATAGAAAGCATAAGCTCCTATATAGAGGAAACATTGTAGTTGTTGATTACCCTGTGGTGTTTTTGTAAAGCCCCCCAGATCACTCAGAATGCTAGTCTGAATACTGTGTAGTGCTATGCCTTTCCCATAAAGTACCAATGTGTTTACTGAAAGGCACTGAACCCTTTCACTGGAACAGAAAGATCAAAACCTTTTTTGGGGATTTAGAAACTGCAAAACAAATCAAAGTCATTGCCTTCTCTTTTTTTCCCAGTTTCTTCACATTTGCCATTTATCTGCCTACAAAGAAAATGAAACTCAGAAATACCAAAAAAATTCTTCTGTTCCCATAGAGAGTTTCAAAAGAAAACTTGCTTTTAAAATGTAAATCAACCACTGTATAATATGAAGAGAAAAACAGGTACAGGGAAGCAAAAATGAGATGAAATAGGATAATATAAAATATCTTTTATTATAGCTAAAGTAGGATGCAAATGGATCAGTAGGTATAAAAATATGCAGTATACAAATTCTTCACCAAGCTCCAGTCTTCTGATGGATAGAAAAACATGCCTAGTATTTCTGAGAAGAGTGTGAATAAATCAGATGTCACAAGTTAAGCAAAAGTAATTTGTGAGTCTGGGAACCTGTCAATTGATACAAAAACAATGTATGCAGTAAAAAAATCCCTCTATTATTTATAGCTGTAACTGGGGACAGAAATAGGGAAGAAAAGTTTGTTCAGACCACAATACAAAGCAGTTCTGGGTAATGAACCTAAAAAGTAGACATGGTTGTGATTTTCAGAAATTACTGTAATAGAGGAATAAATAGCATTAATTTTAATGAATACTGGATGTTTTAATGACCCTAGGCAGCTTTTAAAATCTTGCATATTTTTCCTGTCCTGTCTGATGGCTCTAAAGAAGGCTGCAGAGATAACTTTAAAAATTTGCAAATAAGTATCCTCAATGAAATTTTCTTCCTTTTCTTTTCCCTCCAGGTTTTTTTTAAGGCATCAGTGAAATAAGGTTTTTCAAGGCTTGAAGATTTAGGGAAAATTCAGGTGTATAACAACAATGTCTCAGAGGCAGTGAGGATCTCTAAAAAGAACAAGTGAAGGTGCTGCCTGTGGCAGCAAAAGAGACGTTGAGAAATGGCTGGTATCAAGTAGCCATCACAAATGTAGATGCCTTCAAGTCCACAGCCAGATCCAGCCTTGTTCTAACATTACAAATGATTGAGAAAAATATATCTGAACATTCAGAGTACCCACAGAAAAGCTGAAAGCAATCTCAGTGCTTCATGGGCTAGAGCTTCACGTGAATTAGCACATCTCCACTGAACCCGACAGAGCTACCCAGTTGTTATGACTTAAAGAATGCAGCTGAAACACCTCAAAAACTGTCCCTATAAGATAAGCCACCACAACAGGCACAGGTGGAAAATAGGAAGGTGTTAATTTCTGGCCTACACAGAGGTGACAGGTTTGGAATTAATACACCGGACAAAATTCCAGTGCGCAGACTGTGGGAACGCAGACAGCAAAATCAGGGAGAAGTAGATCTGTATAACTTACCCAGACAAAAATTCCCACCATGGCAAACCGTAGGAAAGAAAGCAGCTGCTTACAGCCATGCCATTCTAAGCTGTGGGAATGACACGTTGTATCTCTGGATACCTGGGACTTGTGCTGTACTTCCAGAAGAACACGCTGGAGGCCCCCACCACCAAGAAGATCAGAAGAAAGACCAGTGCAGACACCCATGTGGTGGTGATTATAATCTCTTTCTCCCTCTCTCACTGTCTTTCTTCCCTCTTCTCTTCTTATTTCTCTCTTTTTCACACACACAATTACTATTAAATAAAATCCTTGCTATTGACTTTGGCAAATGGTCTTGTTTGTTCCTTAATTCAGGCAGAGGTGTCTTTTAATAATTGGACCCTAATTTTATTTCAGAAGGTGGATCCTAAACTAGTTTATCCAGACAAAACAATCTCAGTATGAAAATGAGAGTCAATGACTACAAAAGCTTTGATATCCACAGGACACACAAACTCACTGTGCTTGTAGCACAGGACACAGTTTTAGAAAGCAGCCCACATGTTCTCTTAAGGAACATTCATGCTGCCTCTCTTTTGCCATCTAAACTTTGTGCCAAAAGCACCTCCCTCTGTGATCAGCAGACAGCCAGGAGCTCATCCAGAGGCAATTCGGGTAGCATAAGAGGTCTCCTGCCCTAAACTGGAAGTGCATACTTCTCCTCTGTGTGGCTGCCCACAGATTTTACTCCAACCATTCTCCTGCTGTGGATTCCCAAAATTAGATTCTGTTACTCCCTGCCTTTCTTTGCTGGAGAACACAGATATTATCAAAAGAAACCATTCCCCGGCACAATTTCCTTAAACTCACCAGCTATTCACCCTAAACCAGAGTGCTATTTCACAGTTTTCAGAGTCAGCAATCTCCTTTTGTCCTTCCTCACAAAGATATCAAGCTATATCAACACATCTTTCCTATTTTTCTTTTACCACAAAAAAAGCCAAATCAGACTTAATTCACAGGAGGTTTCTTGAAGAAGGACGTGAGTTTTACATTGGAAATAAAAAGTAAAATAAAAAAAAAAACTTGGGGAAGAGCAAAAGGAAGGTATGTCTGTGAGGAATAAAGAAGAGGCAGACTATTAAAAGCTTTGCAGAAGTCTGAATAATCACGTGAATCCACTGAGACGAATTCAAACAGAACTGTTTGATGTTAGTCCCAGTGCAGCTGGGACAGGATATGGTAGTTGTCAGCAAATTCATGATTAGAATGTTACAAACTCCTTCAAATGACAAAGTGAGAAAGGGGATAATGAGGTAATCCAAAATATAGTATTGGAAAAACCATGTTGGCTGAAGCTGAAAACAAAATACGTGGTCTAGCCCACTGAAAAATAAAAATACTCTTAGTAACTCCTATTAAAAACTTGATTAGGGGAAAAATTCTGCTTATTTTTCTCAAATACAGAAGATGCTAATGTTTCCACTATTGACAGGGTGGTCCTCTGCAAGGTCAGGAGTTGGACTCAGTGATCCTTGTATATCCTTTCCAACTCAGCATATTCTGTGATTAGGTGACAGTGGCACCTATGGTAAGCAGCTATCAGTTCATTTATTAATTCCATGTGCAGCAAGATGAATGTGCTTGTCCTTTTAAAGTAACAATATTTTGGGCAATCAAAGCATCCTAGGTATATATGTCCAAAATTTTTTTCTTTCTTTCTTTCTTTCTCTTTCTTATTCTTTTTTCTTTTTTCTTTTTTTTTTCTTTTTTATTTTCTTATTCTTTCTTTTTATCTTTGTCTTTTTCTTATTTTTCTTCTTCTTCTCCTTTTTCTTCATCTCCTTCTTCTTCTTTCTTCTTCTTCTTTTTTCTTTTTTCTCTTTTTCATTTTTTTCTTGTATTTGTGACATTATCATAGTTCCCACTAAAATTACCATACTCTCAAAAATTGTGCACTCATTGAGCAGGGTCAAGGGAATTTTTGGCTAAAAAAAACCCTGAACACCGTGAACAAAACCAGCAACTTTCATGCATGTCTAAAGATTTTTTTCTGCTTTCATTTATTATACCGAAACTTCATACTCTGATTTTAGTCACTGTTCAAAAGAGAGACTGTTTAGACATTTTTGAGACTGTTCAAAATTACTGCAAAGCACAATTTTGCATACTTATGTAACACTGTATGCCAGACTCCACTTCAGGTCTTGTAAGGAATGTTCAAAGTCAGTCTCTAAAGTATGGAAAAATGAATATACTCACAATTTATACCTTATGCCCATCCATATGATGGTCTGAATTTATGAAACTCAGTCACAGGTCTTCCTGTACTTTTTATTTACAGTAACTCCATCTGCAGCACCAAAGGAAGTAATTCATACTAAAAGTAGGTGTGATTACAGCAGTAAAAAAGAGCAGCTTTTGCTCTTTTGGAAGACCCTCAGAGTCATAAATAACAGAAAAAGAAAATCACGAAACAAACAAACAAACTAAAAACCCAACTAGACATGTGGCTATATGGCTAGGTAAAATATTTTCTGGGACTTTTGCCTTCAGAATTTCAATACTATAGTAACCTTCCATCACCAATAATTTGCAATAAAGTGGTCAGCTGCCTCCACTATAGAAAGCCACTACTTGCACTTAGCAGTTGTTACATTTATGAGCATTCATCAGAGGATGTTCTATCTGGGTAGAGCTGAGTAAACAGATAAGTAAACATTGTTTGGACAAAAAATTCTTAACACTATTTTCCTTTTTCAAAAAAAATCATCCTTTGAAATCTGTGGGTCTTTCCTATTTTTCATGTTCTTGAGATAAGGAGAGATTTTTATATCAGAAACTTTCTGTGTCTTATTCCCCCAAGCAAAATTTGTGAATATTAATATTCGCGTGACCAGTGAAGAAAATCTGTAGATTCTCTCGGACATTCCCTAAGTGTGTGAGTTTCAGCTTCACAACCCTAAGCGGAATATTTGACACAATGCCGCCCTTTATTACCCTGCTGATGTAAAATACAAATTTGATCCAGTTTTCATAGCCTCTGCCTGTTTTGTTTACTTTTTATCTATCTAATCTGCAGTTTTTGAAGCCTCATCAATGTCCTTTTCTGTGTGTTGTAGCCTCAACTTGAAATACCAAGTCAGAAGAGACAACATGGGCTGTCACTATAGGCCAGTGTTAACCTCCTAAACCAACAGAATCACAGCTTCGAAACCAATGTTTCAGTATGTTAATAAATGAAGAAAAATCCTAAGTACCTTTCTCCCTCTCCTACAGCTTTTCATAATTCATAAACAAGAGACCACCTTTATGTGCCATTTCTTTTTGCTTTGCAAACGACTGCCTCTATGCATCTTATTTCTTGAAGAGAACAGTTCTTTAACAGTTCTCAAGAGTTCTCATAAAACCATTGAGTTTGCAAAGAAGCAATGTCACTTTTTCTAACTTTCTGGAAACAGATTCTTTTGCAAATAAAAGCAGTCTTGATAGATTTTTCTGTCTAAATGTTGTCTTAATTTCTTAGGGGAACTTGAAAAAACTCAGCTCACATAAGATAAACTTTAGCTATTTAAAAGTTACACTTATAACTAAATTCTGTGTGTGGTCTCTAAGCAACCAAAACATTTTTTTTTTTTGTGATATTACTTGCCCACCAGGTAAACATATTCTAAAGTGAGCATAGGAAATATGATTAAGTCTGACTAAGTTAGACAAGCTACTTAACCTTAGATGCTGAAGTTAATCTCACCAGTATTCCAATAATGCAGTCAGGCAGTGCATACTGAATATTAAATATTGTCTTTACAGCTTTATGCATCTTTGAAAACGAGAGAGACACAGATGAGTCCCAGAAGGAATTTCTAGAATCTGAACTCTGAGACAGCACTGTCATGCTAAACACTTCTATTGCTCTGGAAAGCAGCACAAGAAGCCATCAACTAGGTTAGACTAGAAGCTACAAAGTAATACAGTGAGTCCTTCTGTGGAACTGACTCTACAATGTCTGCTAAGCAAGATTGAAGCCTGCTGCCTTCTGAAGAGGCCAGGAAAATCCTGAAGGGAAGGCAATACTACAACTGCCTTGATAATGCTCATAAATAATTAATTAGAAAGTGAATTAAATAGTGCCTGCTACACTTTTCCTCACCCAAAGTGAATCTTCCTGCTTTCATTGCTACTGCTCTAGGATTGGGAAACTCTGCTTCTTTTTTCTTGGTAAAATAAGTCCTATTTCTTTTCATTTTAAATTACCAAACTCCAACTGAACTGTGATGAGAATTTCAAAAATGTCTATTTAGAAAATATTTCTCATTGTCATTTTAGGGGAATTCTGCTTAAAATCAGATGCATGTGTTTACAAACAAGTTTATAAATAAAATATTTAAGTACAAGTAGTTTCCTGGCTGAAAAACCGGTGCAGTAGACACACAAGTACTGTGTGATTGGTAGTGCTTGGAAATGACTATAGATGGCAAATGGAGATTATGACATGCAGCTCCTGCTACTGTCACACAGAAATGTAGATCAATTTCTCACATGCTGTGTTGAAAGATAATCTCCAAGAATCTGATGTTCTCTCTTCAAATTATAATAGAACTCACTTATGATAGCCAAAAAAAAAACAAACAAAAAAAACAAACCGAAAACAGCCCAAAAAAACCGCCAGACACTTGTCAATGCAAAAAATTGCATCACTCACATTAGCTTGAGTACATTAATTCTCCTGCTTTTTCTGGTGGTTGTTTTTGCTTTTTATTTCTGTTTCTCCAATGAAACCTCTTCTTCTCTTGCATTCTGGCTTTACAATGGATGTTCTTACCATCAATTAAAGTAAAACAGATATCACTTTAAAAAATTACAGTCTTGTGGAACCTGTCTTTCTGAAAATTATATATTGGGAAAAGTACAGAGAAGGGCAGGCAAGACTTTTAGGAAGTTTAAGTAACAGACCTTATAAGAAGTGATGGAAAAAAGACTATTTTAAACCAAGAGTATTTTACAAATATTTGAAGATATATTTGTAACCAGATGGTAGAAGTAATATTTAAAGTATTTGATGATTATAAATTACATTAGTTTTTTATATGCAATAAATTAGATAATTTCCTAATTTTAAAAAAATTATATCTACAAAATAGACCACAAAAATAGACAACAGAAGCATGGACTCAGAAGATCTAGATGTCATCAGAGTAACTGTGTTGTCTTCTCTATATTGAATTTCTTCCATGTTTGAGACCCATAATACACTGCTATCATACTGCCTGTAAAATCCTGAAAAATACTTTCATAGCACTATAAAAAGTCTTAGGCCTGTTGGTGGCAGTATAAATTTCACATTTTCTGACTCTACTTCTGTCCTTGAAATCGTGGTGTACCTTTTTTTTTTTCCAAATCCTACAGAGAAACTGATTATTTTCAGTCTTTTTATCTGTCAAAGTTTACTCTACTGATTTTGAAATCTATAAATCTATGAAATATTGAAAAACATAATACTAATGGAAATATAATTAATCAATAATAAATTTTAAATACCTACAAAAATAGATTAGTATTAAATGTAAGATTAACATTAAGATTTTTTATTAAAGTGTGACTTTTCAGCCTGATGTCACTATGTTTGAAGGTGTTTTTTAAGAAAATATTAGTTACGAAGCAAATGAAAGAAAATACTGCACTTCATATATTCTGAGAAAAAATGCCTCATGACTTTTTAAATGTAGAAGAGATTGGTTATGCAAATGTAACATGGAAACCAGCAAGGACTCCTTTTGACCTCATCCTTTTTGCAAATACTTGTTTTCAAAGGCTTCAACACATCTCTGCTCTCATTGCAGAGCTTCCTTAAGCTGCTTGTGGAATGATAGATTAATATTAGAGTATTCCACCTTGTAAATATTGAATGCTAAAAATTGTGTAGAGAAACATGTAGGAATCATCTTCAGTATAAGCAATAGACTGAGTTTAGTATATTTGAGTGACTGCAACCTTTGTGTGTGCAAACTCCATCAAAAAAGGAAAAAGAATTGGCGGAGAAATTTAAAAGCCAGGTAAGAAAATAGATTACTTCCATTATGGTTATCAAACCCAATTAAATTAAATTTGAGATAATTATAGGGCAAAAAATATTTAGCATGGTGCTAAACTGATTCATCAGTTACAAGAAACATAAAACTGAGTTTAGACAAAAGGTTAGTGCAGTAAATTAATAAAGTGAGTTCAAAATAGCAGTAACATGTCAGGGCACTGCCCTGACAGTACCATATGCCCCTTAATATGGTCCTCTGCCCCATAGTGCAGAGCCCCATTTCAGCCCTGCACTGGTGCCCCAGCTGCCCTCCTCCTGGATGGGAAGTGGGATGTGCCCCTCTGGCCACCCTGAGAAGAATGTACTGCTTTCTGAAAATATACACAGGGAGAGAGCTGCAGTGAACCTCTAAAACCAAATAAACAGTGTGGAGCAGAGTGGGAGCTGGGAGTTCATTCCACCTTACAACTCTTTATGAGCTTGCATATGTTCCTTAATATCCAGAGAAGTACAAAAATGTGTGGCAGAACCACAGCCACACGTTGTTGCCAAATACATGCAGAGTCTCTCATCATCCATAAATCCTTATAATTTCAATCTACAGCTGTCAACCTGTCCTTTGGTTCATTTTACCAAGAGTTCTGGGAATAAAATGAATTACTGACGTTTTAAATACTTCTGTATTTCCAATAGCCTTTGTATTTATTCCGCTTTTAGATGGAATGAATGTGGCAAAAGGCCTTAAATTCTGTGTTTAAGAGAATATGGTACAATTTTAAAACACAAACAATTTTATTGTTTCAAAAAATAAAAAAACCCAGCCATTTAAAAAAAAACCTAATGATCATTTTGAGCTATAGAGCTATTGTTCTTTCTCGTAAAGCTTTCATGAGTCAACAACAGGGTTGAGTCTTTCATGAGTCAGCAATTAGTTGTTGATATTCAAAGATACTATGACAGTGTTACTTTTTTCATTACAACAACAGCACTTACATCAACCTGATGTTTATAGTCAGAAGCACTTGTGTTTCTAATCACTTTTTTCACACCCTCTCTTACACCAAAGGACTTCTGCAGGATGATTGTCAAGGCTGCACCAACTAAATTGAAAGTCTGCTCCCACTGGAAAGAGTGATACATTGCCATCTACTACAATCACTTATTCCTGTGCTTTTCATCTATTCACTTATTTCACTTATTTGGGTGCTTTTCATCTAATCTATCTTTAGATATCTACTGCAGAGATACCTACCTGTGACCTTCCACCTCTATGTTATCTTCATAATTAGAAGAAAGAAATAGACACTCTAGGGCATGATTCATATGACCTACTTTAGGCATCTACTTTGGGAGGAGATGAATTGCACCCTAGAGGTGTCAATCTCTCCTTTGATTATAAAGAGTTTTAGATCACTAGCCACACGTACAAAGAGATGTCTAGATTTGGCCAGATGAATCTCACCCTCAGTGACATGACTGAATAGGGTCTGAGCCAGGCAAGCTTTCTCTGAAAGCAGCTCAGAACCGGCAGTAGCAGAACTGTAAACCATCAGTGACCTTGAGACATCCTGTTATTCTAGTCCAGCATAAAAAAAAAAAAAAAAAAGGAATGTTAGTATCTTGACTGTATTGATTGTATTTTGAACCTTTTCTGTCAGATTAAAAAAATGTATATGAGATTTATTGCAGAGTATAATCCACCTTTTTTCTTTGATCATATTTTCAAAAGAGTTGTGCTCATAAATCATATAGATGTTGTATTATGTACGGGATTAATATAGCAACTATATTTATTTGTGTCAACCTATTTAAGTTTCTCTTTATAATGAGTGTTGCAAAGGTTTTTTTTGATGTTGTTTGTGGTGTCTTGTGGCTCTACATGTCATTTCAGAGATTTCATATTTTTCACTGCTAATACTCTGTTGAATGCAAAATGCATTTTATTCTGTACAATTGCAGTTTGCACTGAGTGCATATTACAACCAATTATTCCTCATAACAATGTAGCTGTCTACTTATGCCAGACCTCATTACTGTGTCTTAGAGTCAGAATTCTGGTACCCAAGAGTTTAAAATATTTGAATACAAAGTAAGAAACCCATGGATCAACAATCTTTTGTTTATTTTTAGTATGCCATTCTCATTAGACTGACATTTTAAAATAATTTGACTCCAAGACCTTGACTTCCTCACTCTTGGATAGTTGGATGCTAGTGCTGTGAAATGATATATTATATTTACTGAAACTTATGCAATTAGTTTGGTATATCAGGAAAATCATTCATCAGACTGAGACTTTAATGAGTTAGAGAATAACAATTTTAAAAATCCTGATTACTTTTAAAAAATACATTTTGTCTTGTACTTCATGACTACATAAAAGTCTGCAGTAAAAAGTGTCAAGAGAATTTACACTGAATTGTTCTTGATCCGCAGGGATCCAAATATCACGTAGGTGTTCATGTAACTACCAGGTTAGGGAGCCAGGTTCAAAACTCACTTTTAACCTTAGCTACTCAGAGAGATTCTTGAGATCTCTGAACATCCTCATTTTCAACACAGTTTCATAGAATCACAGAATCATAGAAGAAACTGAGCTGGAAGGGATCCACAAGGACCATCAAGTCCAACTCCTGCCCCTGCACAGCCTCATCCCTGAGAGTCACACCATGGGCCTGAAAGCACTGTCCTGGTTACTCTGCTTCTTGAGCTCTGTCAGGCTTGCTGCTGTGACCACTTCCCTGGGGAGCCTGTTCCAAAGCCAAACATCCTCTGGATGAAGGCTTTTTCTAAACTGTAACCTAAATCTCCTGTGACACAACCGCATGCTAGGGAACAAGAAGCTGGAGAGCAGCCCAGAAGAAAGAGACATCACAAGCTGACTGAGCCAGCAGTGCCCTGGCAGCCTGGAGGGCCAACAGTGTCCTGGGCTATCTAAATTTCCAGCTATCTAGCCACACACTACTATGACGTTTACAACAAATCAGATTTTGTGTTGGCTTTCTAGGTAATTTCTGTTTTGCTTGAATTTGTAGATCTAGAAAAATTAAAAGCTTGTTTCAATTGCTGTTGTGGATAGCATGAAGCTAATTAAAAAAGATATATAGGCACCGGTATATGAATTGAGGTAAAGATTTAATAATTATATTAAAAAAAGTTTTAAATGTTAAATTTAATAACCAACTACGTTTTCTGTGTTTATACCTACATGCGAATGTGTACACACACACATACATGTCATATAGGTATTTTATGGAAAGACATAAATTAAGAAAGAAATTAATGTCTGCAGAGATCTAAAAGAAAGAATCTCAGTGGATTCATTGTGTATTGATTAGTTAATTATTGATCACTTCACTTTAACAGGGTGATCCTGGCAATGTTCTATTTAGAAGAAAAAACGTTCCTCTACATTATTCACTGGTGGAAGGGAATAGGAGTTTACTCTATTCCCTTCCTATTACCCTATTACCCTCTTCGCACATTGTTGCAACAAATTATTTCTTTCTACATCTCATACATTACATACTCTAACAAAATCAAGCTAAAAATGTCAAAAATCATGAGGTCCACCAAGCACAGGAGCTATGTGAATCACGTGTAGCAACGTGATTCATATAACGCTGGAAAAATGCTGGAAAACGCTGGCACAAGAACTTGTAACACTCTGATGGTGGTTTTTGTGATAGCTGAAGGGATATTTGAGAAGCTGTCCCCTTCTCTCCTGCTCAGGACAGGAAAACACTAAGGTGATGAGCTGTAAAGTCTTTCCCACCCCAAGGTACCTCATCAAGAAAAAAAAAAGCTAAAGGAAGCATGAGTTGCTTGCCTCAATTTACTAAAAATAGTGCTTTTAAGTGCCAAAAGAAAAAGAAGCTGCAGAAGAGAAGAAAGAAGAACTGTCAGTTGCAGAGTATAGTCAAGAGAACATGCTTGTTCAGTGGAAGCCTTTGAAAGGAAAGCAAGGATATAAATGTATATTTCATACAACTATGAGTTTTAACACAAATCTGACTTCTCAATGTTTGTGGTGCCTTTCTTTCCCTGTTTATTTCCCTTTCAAGTTTTTTCTTTCAGAGCTGAGTTAATTTTTATTGTCTGTCCTACATTTCTCATCATATGGTCATTTGTCATTTGTTCCTAGTCTTTCCTGGTTAATGTCTTAGATGTTCTGCATTAAGCTGTCTCCAAAAAGGATGGAGATGCTGCATCTCCTAGAAGCCAGTAAACAAAACATTAATAGTTGTCTCAGGCAATGCTGCACGTTCCATATTTTCACACAGCATAACAATTTTATGCTCGTTGCTCCATTTAAAGCTGTATCACTGAGACAGGTCTGTCATCTCTCCAGCCAAAAAGCCCAAACTTACAACAACAAGAAGATGCAGAGCACCATTTTCCTTAATATTGATATATTAAGTGCACAAAGCATCTGTCTCTGGGCATATGGGCACAGTGCACTGCTACTCTGAAGTGCCAAGATGAGGGGATGGGGAGAGGAACCAGACAAAGCTCTGTGCAGAAAAGATTAAGTTAAAATTAAGGGGGAGGTGTGGGGAGAATCAAAGTAAAATGAATAAAATAAAATAAAATAAAATAAAATAAAATAAAATAAAATAAACAAAATATTGTTCTGGTAAGGCCCATAGTTTCAGGAAAAAAACCAAAAAACTCCAGAGGAGGTATTTTACTATGCTCATCTTGTGAAGTCATTACCCAAATAACTGTTTCTGTATCCTGAGTCTGTTCTGTATCCTTTGCTCAAAATGAGGAAAATATTCTAGGTAAGCCACAGTGCTGGCACTAAAAAAAAAAGAAAAAAAAAATTACTCAGAACAACAAGATGTCTGAAAATCTTTGCTGATATGTTACTCATTCCCATGACAAAACATTTTAGAATAGTTTTAATTTTTAAATGGTTTTACATCACAAAAAGAAACCCATATTTTCAATTTGCTCTGGAAACATTAATTGTTTAATTTCTGACCTTGTTTTATTTTGGTAATTTCTTACCGTTTTCACCATTTGCATGAAGTCCACTACACTGTTAACAAAAATTCCATACACTTTTAAACTCTTTATATTTGTGTTCAGCAAAAAGTTCAGTAAAATAAAATTTATTTATTTATAATAAAAGGATCATTTGCTTTGTGAACAAGAACATCAAACTTTTAAAGATGTGAACCAATTGTCATGACAGTAGAGGTATGGACAATTACTCTGTTACATAATTCTGAGGTTGGATTTTTCTACTGAAACATAGTGTTTACATTTTCATATGTAAAAGTACTTTTTAAAAAAACAAACGCTTTTTTTTTTTTTTTTTTTAATCATAGCCACAACAGGATCTCACAGAGTGAGTGTATAGTTGTTAGAATGCATTCCCTAGATGTCAAAAAGGCTTTTCATCCACAGGATAAGTTCTCTTGACTGAGCTTTTTATGCTGGTATAGCCATGGCAAGAACCATTAAACTTCATGTACACTACCCTCAGATGTAAAATATTTTTCTTCAAAAACAGTAGAGACACTTCCCCTCTGCCTTTACAGGGCAATCTATCAAATCAGCTTCAGAGCATTTTCTGCATTTCTCTCTTCTAAAAATTTTTTGTTATCTTTACTTTCACTGAATAAGACATGTTCATAAGTATCTTTGTGAGAAAATACTGTCTATTTTACACTAACTCCTATTGCATAATTTTAATGCAAACGGTGTGAATTTAGGTATATGGAGGATTACTCATTTGTTGCAGAATCATCTTAGAAACACAGAGTGGTTGGGATTGAAGGGTCACCTAGTCCAACCCACTTCCAATATGTTGGGACACTGCCAACTAAATTAGGTTGCTCAGAGCCCCATTCACCCACTTCAAAGTTTCCTAGGGAAAACTACAACTTCTCTGATCAGTTATGAGGCACATAATATTGATAGAAACAATGTAAAATACGGTATAATAAAAGAGTGAACTTCAGTCTCTTGAAAAAATCAAAATTCAGTCTGCAAATTCCATCTTCTAATCACTGAAATCAGTAGCAAATTTGATCAATTTTATAAAATAGAGACAAGAAGTTACTCTTCTTTTTTTTTTTTCTTAAAATACTTTCAACGCAACTAGAATAATTCAACAAATTTGTCAAATGGTCTTAAAAGATCCATATTCAAGAAAATAAGTTGCCCAGGTATACCTTTGCAACAATATCAGATAAAGAGTACCTTAAAAAGACAGTGAAAATTCATTTCTTATACCAAATCTTGCAAAGGCCTTCAGCCATGTAAAACTGTTATCCATATCATTGATAATTTCCATGGGATCTTAAGACAGAAAGTTAATTTCTGAACTATACATTCACAAGTCCCTTATCAACAAATTTCTTTGTTCAGAACTTTTCCCATGGAAATAGTTTCATCTGAATTGAAAAACTATATACTATAGATTGTTCTTTTAAAAGAGTTTGGGAGATAAAAAGAATGTGGATATTATGACAGAATTGCAATTTACAAAGTTGCAACTACCACAAAGACTACTTTGTCATGTTTCAAAGAAATAAGGTTGACAACATTTATTACAGAAACGAAAGCATCTGATGTTCCAGAGACATTTCTAGTGCAATGACATGTCCAGTTTAAAGAAAAGCCATCTTCATTCTCTGCATCAAGAGAACCATATTAATCATTTCATAGAGTAGCCATTTATTAACACAATATTAAATATGTGTTTGAGCTCCATGCATCATGTCCATCAAAAATTATGCAAATCTATCAGAAAACTGGAAGCAGTGTACTGAATATATAAATCAAAATACTATTTTTGTAGAGCTTATCAGGGACTTGTTATCATAACAAGCAACAAGAACAGAAACAAGTTTCAGTAGTTTTTTTCAGAGCACATTCACTGAATATAATAATCTACCTTTGCAGTAGATGTGATAAATACAAACTCCATATAGCTCAGTGACTCTGCTTTTACTGTTTACAGAAAACATGATTAAAAGCTCCATGAAATATTAGAAAAATACTCTCTCTTCAGTGTTTGAACAAAAAGTGGAGTAATCCTCTAATATTACAAACAAAATCATGCAGACTAGATTACATAAACTAAATCTCTTGAAGGAGCTAATATTTCCAACAAGATGGAGCTGTTCCAGTGTTTTATTTTAAAGATCAGATATAGGTTTCTTAAGTAGCTTTTATAGATAAAAGGAAAATATATATGACATTTCATTTCTATTACTATAGATAAGATGCAGATAAATATTTTCTACAAGTGAATTATTCAATGTTCCACAAATTGCTTTTAATAAAAATAGCCTGTCTGCTTAACAAAGAATTATAGGTCTACTACTACTACTACTACTACTACTAACAAAAGTAAGAATTTGGTAGGAAGAAGAAACCTGAGTTTAAGACAGCAGGCAAAATTGCCAGATAATTTAAATACAATATAATTAACCATGGTGATCTCAAAAAAAAAAAAAAAAAGAAGATTTATGCAAGAACAGTTTGGAGGAGTCAGGAGAATGAATAGGCATGAAAATACTCAAGGCTGAAGTTGAATTTCAGTAATACGAAAAAGACCACATTCCAGTGACTGAACACATCAATTAGGCACACCTTGGATGGCTAATCAAAGGAGGTGGATGAATACAAACTCAATATGAGAATTTTTAACTATTTTTAATTTAAGATTTTGCTAGTATTTCATTCTAACAGTAGATAGAAAAGATTTTCAGGGAAAGATCTAGAATTGAGTAATAGGCAGTATGAATTTTACCACGGAATCAATTAGATTAAACAAAATTCATTTGATTAAGCAAAATTATGCACAGATTAGAAAAATTCCTTTTGTATACATTGTTATAAGTTGTTATTTTAATTTTGAACTGTAATTTCCTATTAGCTTTCCTGCTAATCATTTGGTTTTTTGTGGGGACCTATAAAATCTGAGTTGTCTTTCACATCACATGCAGTATTTTTTACTATAATAAATCCTATTTTGGAATAATCATATCTTAAATTTCACGTGTGCAAAATACAGTGGACAATTATGATGCAAATTTTAAATATGAAAATGACTAAATTACTAAAGGATATTCAGTATTTCCTAGTGCATTCTCTGAGGGCCCATTTCACTCACCTGAATACCAATACCTGTGCAACCAGCCCACAGAGATGCTCTAAATTTTCAACTGAAACTTTAAAACCTATTTGTCTTCACAGTTCACTTAATTTAGATTTGCTTTTTTTTCCACATAAAAGTCTAGATTTCTCAGATTCATTTTAAATGCTAGTTAAGCTTAAAAATTAAATTATGTTTTCATTTAGAAGGAAGAGGCTATGTTTCTGAACATTCTGGAATGGAATTTTCTGGAATAATAAACTTTGGAAAACTAGAAAAAGGAAAACTAAACCAAGGAATTTGATTTTTGTTTGCTGGTTTGTTGGTTTCCGGAGGGTTTTGTTATTCTTTGCAGCTGAATTTCCCTCCAGCTGTTCCAGGTTTCCCCAAGATTAAACCAACATGGAGTTCTGTCTGTTCAATACCACTCCAACCTCATAGTACTTACGTCTTGACTGTAGGGCAGCTAAAACTCTTGCACCTTCTCCTCAGTTTTGCAAATACAGAATTCTTGCTGCCTTCAAGACGATCTTTCACATCCCTGTCTCATACACTTATGCAGCTCCAGTAACAGAGACAACTATTGACATCCTCATTCTTCATTCTTTGCTTTTATGTAACAAACTGTTGATTTAACACGTAGAACTTTTGTCCTTCCTGTGGGCTTTTCAAGATGTACCCTTCCAGTGTGTCCAGCAATTACTGCTTTGCTTTCAACTTTGATAAGCATTAGATTTGATGTCTGTGTGTACCCCTTTCCAAAATCATAGCTTCAGTCTTACTTTGACAGTTTTACAAAGACGACAAATTATGCTTTAAAAATAAATTTTTGTATTGAGAGCAATTTTTCCTTCTCCTTTACACAGTCTGATAGTTCTATAAATTCATGCCATCATGTTTAAGTACTTAAAATGTACCAGCAGCTTAATCCTACCTTTATCAGTTTTTGCCGGTTAACTGATATTTCTTGAATGGAAATGTAGAAGTGCAAGCTCTTTAAAAAAAAAAAAAAAAAAGAAAAAAGGAAAAACACAACTTTTTTTTTGTTTGTTATACTGCAAACTACTTAGATTTCCTGAATAATAACAATACATTTTATAAGTGACTGTGTTCATTTTGTTTATTCCAATATTTGACCTAGAAAAGCAACCCTAACTTTCAAATTAGAACCTTATGAATCTCAGCAGAGGCAAGAACCAGAATAACTAGGAGAAAGAGCTAAAAAGTGGCTGAGCACTATTCATTTCTGGCTTCTCTGCTGGCTTTTTTTTTTAAGCTTACATAGAATATCAGATATTAATACAAGAAAACATTGTTACCCTAAAGAAGGCATCAGATCTCTCTTTTAATGAAGAACTCATTAAAATTAAAAGACAGAGGGAGCCCAGGCTATCCCATCTGTCCAAGAAGGTCCAGGACATATAGCTCACCTTGTTACAGAAGCAACAGCAAAGCAACATTCACTCTGCTGAATATCTTAGGTGAGGAAGCTCTAAAACCAGGCTTGTTTCCAGAGGGCATAGCATCACTAGTTTTAAAAATTCCCTTGAATGAAAAATTTATCCTTTATATGCTAATTGATTCAGTAAAAATGTCAACTAGGTTATTAAAAGTAAGAATAAAAAAGGAAAACCAGAGGGTGGGGGTATCATAAGTGGCTTTATAAAAAGAGTAAAAATAACTTTAAAGGAAAATGCTCCCCATTCTCATTATAAAACATGTCTCAGCTACTGTGGCTTGAGGAAAGGTATGCAGTGGAAGAAAAGATTAGTTTTTGTCACCTGACTGATCATGGCTGACACTCGAGTTTGTCAACACAACATGTGAAATAGTAAACATTTTAAGGCTCATAAACAACATATAAATGACTGCTGCAAGCAATCTTTCACTCTGAGAGAGTATGGAGTTTAATTCCTTCCTGTGCCCATGTTTTTATTTGCATGCAGTACCCGTATTTAAGTTGACCTACACAATACTTGTTGCTGTGACAAATAAATTGGTCCAGTTAGCCTTGGGCAGCCTTTCAAGTGTTAGTAAGTATATTGAAGTACACTTTAATGGAGCTCAGAGCATATAATATCTTATGGATGTCAGCAGTTTTCCTATCCCAGAGACTATGGAAAGAATTTGTCTCATGGTAGTGATGCCTTCATTATTTCTCTGTGGTGTAGAATATCAAAGCCTCCATCACTATCCAGTGGCATGATGGCATGCACTTACCTTCAAGTACTGGCTGGTATCACCAACAGTCTCTCACACTGCAGTTTCCCAGTTCTCCATTAAAATTAAGAAAGGAAGCAGGGTTGTAGTGTGAGCTATCATCACTTGTATCAGTGGCAGACTTTCTCTGAGCTATTAAATATCTAACCTTATATTTATACAATAGTAGATTTCCCAAACAAGACAGAGAGTGCTTCTTGTGCAAATAATATGCTGCTTAAATATAATTGACTTGATCCTACTTGCATCCTACTTGAACATTCCTTTCCCATATACTGGATGGCTATGCCCTACAAATTATTGGAGTGCTACCCTTTGTCATTTGGACCTTAAAAATTTAATCTGAACCTAATAAATAGTTCTTTACTTGATTACTGTGGAACTATCCCTTTTGGAACGAAAAAAGTTTTCATTTATCATTCTGGAATTTTATCCTAGAAACTGAATACTCAAAAGATGCTTGACAAGCCTTAAAAGGAATGTGGTGAAAAAGTTATATAATTTTTATTATCATTGCTGTGAGAATGAATGTTTAAAAGTTTCCTAAAATTCTGTAACACTCTTCATTTTTTTCAGATGACAAGATAAAAATTCTATGAGAGCTAATGTAGAAGAAAACTATTTAATAATGTGGTTATTCCATGTACCCATCTTGCTCCCTCTCCTTGGACTGACTGCCCTTCTATGAGATGATAGAAACAGAAGAGTAACATGGGGCAGAGTTATGGCTGAATCTTCTTAGCATGATCAGGTGGTAGGAAAGTCAGTTATCACTGATAGGATAAAGACTTTTGAAACATGAGATATTCAAAAGAAAGGTAGGACAGGTTATCTGGCATCATTCCACTGTCATCAGTAGAGCTGTGATGACTGAATGAATAGAAATTTGACCCAGACATCTAGAACTAACTTTCCATTTCATGAACTCAAAACCAGATCTGTGCATGACCCCATGCTGTGGGTAGGCTGGAGAGCGCATCTCAGGGATCTCACTGAATATCTATCCTCCTTTCCTCTAAAAGCCCTAGAATCCTGCCTCTACACTCCCATCCCCTAGCTCCCCTCCTCCTAACATTCCTCTCTCCCATGGTTGCTTTTTCTCCCAGGAATCTGGTGTCCTCACTTGTCACTGACTACTCCCGCTTATCTACCTTCACCAGGTTCATCACTGGACCACAGAAGAGGATGGAGGTCTTTCCTTTCACCTTTCCTTAACACCAACATGCATGAGGAATCTGCAATGTGAACATAATCTCATGAACATTATAATCTCAGATCCTTGGAACCAGAAATCAGATGAAAAATGCAATATAAGAAAAGTTAATTGTTATCTGACTCCAGAAAATGACTAAAACTCTATTTTCCTTCTGTCTTTAACAGAGGTTGAATAGAAACCTTCGAAAATCTCAACATCTACAAACAAGTCTTATAAACTGCAATTCTTGTTTTGAGTAGAACCAGTATTTTTGATGTTATATATCAAAGATTCTCAAAACAATAACCCTGTCATATTAAAGTATAATTTGCTTTTGATAAAAAGATTTTGCTTATTACCAAGACATTTCCTATGAGGGAAGAGTTGTAGAAATCTCTTGGACCATTAACGCTGGACTAATTATAATTAATTATTGTATCACAGTAGAGTAGATATGCAAAAGCACTTCAATGCTCCATTGTATTGGGCAGCCAGTTCACACATACACAGAGCAAGAAACAGCCCTTGTCAGGCAGAGATTCTGATCTGAACAACACAGAGGAACAGACGGTTAGAGATGAGGAGCGTGTACAAAGTCACAAAGCAAAAAGGAACTGGACCAGCAGCCTGAATCCCCATGGAAGAATTCCTCTTCCATGCTGCTTGATTACATGTGTGAGAAAATTTTTAAGGACTCTTTTCTAGGCATAAAGAATTTTCATTATAAAAGATCACCCAGTGTTGGTCCAATAGTAGAGATAGAGGATCTGAACAAAAATATAAAACTGTGGATGTCTTTTTTTTTAACCTACATCTTTTGGAGCCTGCAATTTACCAATTTAGAGGACAGTAATGGAGGCTGTAATGAACAAACTAGTCACTACACTTTTACATAGTATCTTTTTAAAAGGATCTATTATATCCATGACTTTCAATTACAGTTATACAGGAAACTTAGAACCGCTGTATTATAAAATCAGACCCATCACAGGAGAGTAAGAAAAAGGTGGTATACTGTTAAGAGAAACAAAAATGCTGAGTGGATGTATTTTCAAGGAAAAAATCATATATACTGAGTTCAAAGGTCTTGGATGAAGGATTTTTTTTAAGGAAATCAACTAATTGTGCTATCAAAAACATAGCACATTTCTTATTCAGAACACTAGAAACATTTATCTTTTTCTTTAGCATTACATCGATATAAACTCCAGGAGGACCATCAATCTCTAGAGGAAAGGAGTCTGTTTTATCAGGTGGGAAATAATAAATGCCATTACAAAAAAAAACCCTACAAGGCAATTATATTTAACAGTCTGCTGACACTCACTGACAGAAATAGTGACAGAGGTTTTTATTTTGGAATGACATAAAGGTTAATTTTAGAAAGCATCTTTTCAGAAACCCAGTGTTTTATCTCATCAATTTGTAGTAGTAGTAGTAGGAATAATGAAGTTCTTGTTCCTTGTAATAGAAATACATCGAATCCATGTTCAATGAGGCATGGACATTGCATGTTTCCCCTTGGAGAATGGCAATTGAAGCAGTGAAGTGAAAACTTCTATTCGCTGCTTTCTCACCAAAAAGAGCCATTTCTGAGTGTATTTACAGCAGAGCTTGTGGGTCCAAGATGATTGTTAATAAAGCCTCTTTCGGCTTAGCAATTCTTAACTGGTAATGGTAAGAAACAAATTATCTGCTCTGATAACAGCCAGAGAGAGGGCTCTCTGATAATGAAAAATACCAAACCCAATAATATTTAGTTTGAAAAGAGAAATAAGAGGTCTGTTCCAGAGGTATTAAAAAGTGAAGAATTATAGTAAAAATTAGCATCCTTTTAAATTTTTCTTCTTTTTTGGTCTTATTGGTTGGTTGGTTGGTTTTTTGGTTTGGGAGAGTTGATTGTTTTGTTTGGGGGGTTGTTTTTTGGTTTAAAGATACTATGCTATGTGTTGTGGTTTTGTGGGAAAACAGAGCACTGAAGATACATTTACTACATTTCAAGAAGAAGATGCATTTTCAATTCCTTTATAAATATCTAGATCAGAGCAGGGCCAGCGACAGGATGGACAGCAACAACCCACACATCTAAAGGTATTGCTAAATTCTATAATGTCCAAAGGAAACTGAGAAGTAAAAAATATGTAGCCCTTACATGAACTTCTCAGAGAACTTTTACATTATTATAAAGAGAGCCTACAAGGAAGTTGGTGAGGGACTTTTTATGAGGGCAAGTGGTGATAGGACAAGGGGGGAATGGCTTCAAATGGATAGAGTTCAGATCTAGATTAGATATTAGGAAGAAACTCTTCAGTTTGAGATGGTGAGGCACTGCAAAGGCTGCCCAGAGAAGCTGTGGGTGCCCCATCCCTGGCAGTGCTCAAGACAAGGCTGAATGGAGCTCTGAGCAACCTGGTCTAGGAGCAAGTGCCCCTGCCCACAGACAGAGGGGCTGAAAGTAGGTTTTATTTAAGGTCCCTTATAAGCCAAGCCATTCTGTGATTCTGTCCTTATATTCCGGAGCTTAATACTTGTTTTTTTCAGACTACAGGTTTTGTCAATAGTTTAACAGATTATTTGTCTTCTGCTTTACATTCATAGTACAGTTTCTATTGATAGCAAAACTTTTTGTCTCTTCTTCCTTTCACATAATTTTGAGAAAGCTTTCTTTTTTTCCAACAAAACTAGAAGATATAGAATTCTACATAATATTTTCATTAATTATATGTATGCATATATATTTTGTTAGATTTCTAATGATATTTTTCCTTTAAAGGCATTATATAATTTTCTCAGAAAGGGTATAATGAAAATTATTTCTGGGACAAGTTTTAGTTAAACAGTTCAAGGTTCCAAATTTGAACATGCTATTTTTAAAACTGCAAACTTTAAATGTATGTGGTTTTTTGGTTTTGTTGTTTTTTGTTTTTTTTTAATGAGGCATGAGACAACTGTTAGATTGGGAATAATTTATGAACAAAGCAGGAAAATGGCAAAAGATGAGAATTCTTCTCCTCCCTGTTTTCCTTTAAGAAGAAAGGTAAGTAAGCAAATGCTGCAGTATTTCTCAACTGAGACCCTAAAATTGATGGGTTTGAAAGCCCCTGAGAACCATTTATCTGTCTGTAAAAAGAATATCAAAACACTAGCTTCAGAGCTATTGTGAAGTTCAAAGTCTTTTGAGGCCTTTTATTGAGAGATATAAAACATTATTATTCACTGACCAATTTGCAAACAAATGCTGTTGCTTTAAACTGTTTTTATTTTAAGTGACTGGAGCAGGTAAGCATATATCTACTAAAATTAATGTTTCTCATAGGACCCTCTTTTTTCTTTATCAGACAGCTCTGCACCATATCATGAAGCAAAACCTATTAAGATGTAATGCCACTATAGCTGATAAATGAAAACATGTTTCCCAAAGTTCATTGTTCTTCTGCATTCTAAAATTGAACAAAAAAAACCCAATAAAAACAACTTCTCTTACTTAAAATCTGAAAGAAGACATTACAAAATACCCTTTAAAAAGCCAGATTCACGTATATTTTTACTACTCTAGAGTTAGGGCATGTTGATATTCATTGATTATATTCTATCTATTGATATATTCTATCTACACATCTGTGGGTAAAACATATTTTCTCATTGTGTACGATTTTTTTATTCTTTTACCCTCCTATTACCTGAAGAGTAAGAAAATATTTGTATTTTGCTTACATGGTACAGAGATGTTGGGAAAACCGGGTCATTTGCCATAAACTGCTAAAAAGCACTACAATCAAAATTGGTTCTGTGATCAGGGAGCCATTGTGCTCAGAGCACAAAACAAGCTACAGAACCTGCCTTGGGGAATTCACAGAATTTATCCTTGAGCTAAGTTTGACAGAGATGGGTCTCCAGAGACTCATCTTCTAGCTGCAGGCTAATGTCTTACAGACATTTCTTGTATTCCTGCTCCATTTCAATAAAAACTTGTTTTCCTTCAGGATTTCATTGCACTGTCACACTGTAGATCTCCTGCACTGTTCTTCTCCTGCACAGCAACCACAGCTGTTGCCATCTCCTCACCTTCCAGCACCTACCCAACACCACCTATCCATCACCCAGAGGAGTCTGTTTGGTTCTCCTCAAGAATATGGCTCACCAGGCATGTTTATTTTCTTTATCAAAAGAGATTTACTGAAATTACATTTTTCAGTCCTACTTACATCTATACTTGCTATTCGAAACAGCATACTTTATTTAAAAGATCAAAGGTCATGTCAAACTACAAATGTTTTACACTGTTCACTTCTAATATTGTGTACATGTATTCCCAGACCTTGACTACTAGATATTATAAGAAAAGTAAACCAGGATTTTTTTTAAAAAGCATATTTCTTTTGATAGTCTATGTTACAAATCGCATAATTTCAGAAATTAACTGTACTATCTTGGAAAATGCTTCACACTTGTTCCTGTATATCTCCATTCCCTTCTCCATTTTTTTATTTATAATACCTGATTTTTTTTTCTGACAGCCCTTTGTATTGGAGAATGTTTCCCAGATATCAGTTTAACAATTTTATCTTCTTACCTCATCCTTCTGAGTAGATTCTTTTCTTTGCAATATTTTTACTCATAAGAAATTTTAAAAAATGTAATTCAATATTTTTCATCATATTTTGAATAATATTGGTTTTATTATTTAGTTGGTTGAAAAAGAGAAACTTCCTTGGTTAGCTACATTTCCCTGTAGAGATGTTAGTTAAGCTTCTGGATTCACAAAATATTGTGCAAAAATCTTTTAACTCACGATGGCTTTGAGTTTCCTTCAGCATTGTATGGAATTACTGTTTTAAAAATTATTGTAGCCATTCCTTTAATCCAGGTAAAAACCATCTGGATAAGGTCTCCTACACCTAAGTCACCAGGTGATTCCCTTGTGACATGAATTTAGAGATATCATATGGATAATGTGTGAGATTGCAGAAATAATTGTTTTCTGCTCCAGCTGATTCTGCAGAGGTTCCAAACAGGAAAATTCTGAGAAGGAAGAAGAGCCATATGAGCATCTTGTTCTTTCAAGGTACTTAATGTTTAAACAACTGTCATGTGAAAAGGGGAGTTTTCTTCAATCCTTAGTCTGAGGAGATTTCCTTGACCCTTAGTGTTTAATTTGCCTGTCAGTAGCCCAGGAAAGCTGAGCTCCTTGTGCCTGACCAGTCTGTCAGTGTCCCATTATGGGGACCCTTTGCTGAGCAGTCCTGCTGGATGGGAGGGCAGGACTGATTTGTTCAGGGAAATGCACCAGCAGCAAAAGGAAGACCCCTCAGCAGGTATTCCACTGTATTTGAGTATGTTACTGCCAGTGCCCATGAAGTGAATGTCAGTGCCATGAAGGACTCACACCTACACTTTTATAAAATTGTGACAGATTAGGTTTTGATAGGTGAAAGCATCTAATTGCAAAAATGTATTTAAGCAACACACAGACAAGCTCTAATCCCTGATAAAAATATTCAGCTTGCACAGAGTGTGATTGTTACACAGCCGGTGTCCCTACAGGGGAGAAGACAGGTTCAGTGTATCTACAACCCAGCAGTTAAAATGGAGTTTTCCCTGACTTTGCCCCCATTCTCAACTTGATTTGACACTATTTCTCTATGTTTAGGTGGAGCTTGAGTGACTCTAGTCATACATGTCTTTGTTACTGATTGGTGTAAAATTTTCTTGCTTTGCTTTTAAATATATAGTCAAAAAGAATTTCGAGCACATGCCCAGTGAGGGTGGCTGTACCATGGAGATGAGTAACTTTGGGATGGAGGTGTGGGTTAATATTACAATTAGGGTACAGTGAACCAAGTTCATCTGAGGAGAGAGATTTCGCCACAGCTGTTGGCTCAGCAGCAGGACATCTCCTCCCCTATCTGCCCTGGCTGACAGATGTTATGAGGTTTATCAGATGCAAAGTACCATCAGGTTCCTTTCCCTTCAGGGATTTCAACAGAACCTGGCCATGGTGTCTCCACTCTGCTCCACCCTCAGTTCCATCCCCTTGGCAGGTGTGTGTATGGGGAGTCACTGTGGAATGAGTTTAGAGCATTTCAAGTATGCCAACTGCATTCCAGACAGGGAGCAGCAACTGTATTTTACCCTATAATTACTCTACCATTATAGCTTCTTAGGATGTAAATATAACTCCTTGGTTTCCTCACTTTTTTTTTTTTTTTTCCCAGTTATCCTTCCACAACAGCATTATCAAAAACTAAAATTTTTCATCTTTTGTACAGGAAGCAACACAGATTCCCACTGATAGGTCTTGCAGGTCAAAGCTTGTACAGCAGGAACAGGTATGCCTGGATTTTCCAAGCTCTGTCTTCTTTCTCCGATTTTAAAATAACAGGATTCACATCTTCATGGCCAGGTCACTATTGGAAGACCAAAGACTACTCCAGATAACTGAAGTTTTATATCTCTCACCTTGGAGCCAGATTTACAGAGCCCTCTAATGTTCATGATACTACTTCAGAACACTCACATAAAAACAAATTTTAAAGAGAAACTTTTTGCATACAGCAACTATTTTCAAAATCCTTTGTTCTGAAAGTGTTTGTGAACTTGGGATTCTTTATCAGAGAGGTATTCAAGAAGCATAAAGCTTACTCAGGTATGATATTTTAACTTTGCCTTCAATAACAGTTAACTCTTCAATTTGCTCTGCTATAGTTCAGGGCTCATTAACATTTCTATTGTAAGCCTTGATTACTCTGGCTAAGGATATCAGCTGTTACCAGCCTCACATTTAAAAACAAAGCAGGTTTTCAGCCCTGAATATATTTTAATTAATTATTAGAAAGTTTTTAATGGGTGACTGATTGAAAAAGTACCTTATTCAAGAATAAGATGCAGTGATTCAGGTTCAGTGAAATATATAAAGATTTGTTCTAATACAAAAGCTTTTTTTTTTCATAATTTCTAACTGAACAAAATTGGATTAAAGAATACTATAAGGAAAACACTTAGTTTTTTTTCAATTTATAAGAACACACAAAAGGCCAGAGTAAATGTTTATTTTCTGCAGTGTCCTGCCTCTGACAAGGGACAATAGAAGATGTAATTGTGGAAGTCCATAGTCTCTACCCCTGATGGAAACCATTGCAAATGTTCAGTATCAGAGATACTGAAGTAATTTCCTCGTGAAAAGACATACTTTAGAAGTCCTCATAAATCTACATCATTGGTTTGTAGAGCTTGGCAAAGGCATGAATTTATGAAGGCAAAACCATGCCTGACCAGCCTGAAAGCCTTTTTTTATGAGGTGAATAGACTGGTGGATGAGGGGAGAGCAGTGGTCATTGTTTACCTTGAGTTTGGTGAAGGCTTTGACACTGCCTCCAGTCATTTTCCACTGTGTCCCTTAACAATCATCATAAATAAAGTATGGTTTACATAAGGGGACATTGAAGTACATTAAAAACTTGCTGAAAAAACAGGTCCAGAAGGTTGTGATCACTAATACAAAGTGCAGCTGGGGGCAAACCACAAACAGCGTACCAAGGGGTTGGTTCTGGATCCAGTATAGTTCAGTATCTTCATTAATGACCTGTGCTAGGGAACACAGTACACCCACAACAAGGTTGATGACACAAAAGTGGAAGGAGCACCAGATGGTTGTGCTGCTTTTCAAAGTAGCATTCAATACGGGCAAATGAGAAGTCCTGCACCTGATGAGAGATAAGCCTATGTGGCTTAGCATGCTGGGGCTTGACCGCTAGGAAAGCAGATGAATGGAAGACCTTGGGATCCTGGTGGACAACTGGCCATAAGTGGCAAAAAGGCTGACAGCTTCTGGGCTGCATTAGGCAGAGCATTGCCAGCAGGTCAGGGGAGGGGATCAGCCCTAACGTGGTTGTATCTGGTGTGTCCCCAGCACAGTGAGTACAGACACTTATTAAGGCAAGCCCACCACAAGGCCACAAAGCTGATGAAGGACTGGAGCACCTCTCACATGAGGAAAGGCTGAGGGAGCTGGAAATGGCCATTATCATAATAAAAGGGGTCAGGGGGATCTTAGCAGTTTGTATAACTACCTGATGGGAGGGAATGAAATCAGAAAAGAAAAGGATATCACTCTTCTCATTGGTACCTACTGGCAGGACAAGAAGCAACAGGAACAACTGAAAATACATTTGGGAAAATATGTTCTGTCTGAGCAGAAGAAAAGGGGTTTTTTACTCTAGAGATAGTCAAACACTGAAAAAAGTACAAAGAGGCTCTGTTTGGTTTAAAACAGATGTAACTGCTGATATGTTTGAAGATGGATGAAAGGGAAGTGTTGGATAAGATGTACCAATAGGTAAGCTTGCCTACAGGTTCTGTTCAAATGCAACACAAATCCCAATTTTGACATCTCTCTTTGTGAACTGAAGGATAGTTCTTCAAGAAGATTTCTTTTATGCCCCACAGAAACTTTGTATAGCTTATGAGACTGGACAGGGAAAAGCAGCTGCCTAGGGAAATTAGCTTCATGGGTCTTTAATAACAGACAGCTTCACAGAGGTTATATTATGGATGATGTCTAAGCATCAAGGTATCTAACAAGGCAAACACAGACTAAGAATCTGGGTCTATATTCAAAGACGGATTATGGTCCACAAAGATTAAGAGGTCATAATTTTTGTGTAAGAATTTGCCAAAAAGAGTTTTACTATTTTATTTTCTTTAATATAAAGCAGTTTCAGCCATTTACAAAGGCAACTGGCCTTTGGAGTGATTTTGGGTATTAGCCCTTAGAGTGCATTAAAGCTACATTTTAGATGGAGATTTTCTACCTTTGTTTTTAGAGTTTTGTGTCTCATCATGCCACCTCTTTAATATTGTATTACTTAAAATTTAAAACTCCCAATATAATTCCTTGCTGGTGTTTCCAAGTCAGCAAATTAGCAACACAACACATGTTATATAGGGAATAGCTCAGCAACAGAATCAAAGCCCCTCAGCATTCTCCTTTTTTTAGATTTATTCTGGCTTATTCTGCCAGATGTGAACCAAATGACACATCATAAACCTCAGAGACTCTTCTGTAGCTTCTGCTCAGACTGGAGAATTCCATCTGGTCTATTAAGAATCATTAACAACCAGGAAAGTATTCCAGACAGTTTCTGTGAAAACTAAAAGATAAAATTATTATATTATGTTAATTAGTTGGGTTTTTTCTCATTCAGCCAGAATAGCTTTAATCAGCAACTGGCAGAGGAAAGCTCCATGGGACCCAAAAGCAGAGGGGCTCATCAAATTACATTGGGAGAATTCTGCACATTCAACTCATGGTGAAAGGCATATGCTGCTATAACAGTGAATTCTCTTTGGGACCAGAGTATAAATTGTTTCACATTGCATTTTAAAGAAAAAAAGCTTTTCCTATGAGGGGAAAATAAAAAAGAGGGAGAGTGTGCAAATCATGTCTGAAAAACTAGTAAACATACCCACAGAGAATTCAGAATCACACACTGCAATAAACATTTACATCTCTAGGACCTGAATATAGAAATATTGTATTTACTTGTTCTGAATAATGTCTCCACTTCCTCTCAGCTGATATTCTCAAATGAGCTCCACACTCCCTTCAAATTGCACACACTTAGTTCTTCACGTAGAAGTTGCATACACTTTTTCAAACTTAATATACAGGATTCAGGAGGAAGCAAGGATAAAGGTTGTTATATTGTTTATGCACCCCAAATAGTTTTTGTTAGACAAGTTATTAATTCATAATTTTATTTCTTTGTCGAGCAAGCATGAAATTTTCTACATGCTATCTTGTGAATAGCAGGAATCTTAATATTTGTAAAAATTTGAATCAATAGTATTTCAGAGTATAACGGGCAGATTAATTAGTGTGATCAGTTCAATTACAGTCAACTAGTAAAACATGATTTCAATATGACTTTCTTATTACTTTTTAACTTTTAAAAGGTTACAATTCAGTAAATCTCAACATTTTTATCATCCAAGTAATTATGTCCACATCTGTGCAATAACACACCTGATAAAAGTTAAAGAACTTACCTTTCTCATCCACAAGAACTGCCAAAAACAGACTTGTCAGAATGAATTGTGAAGTGATCATAAACATATTACAATGCTTACATTTCTCTTTTGCTTTTATTGAGAGATGTTGATTTATTTTTCTTTTTCAATCATAATGAGTTCATAAGAAAGATTTTCAGAGATAAAACCTTCAGGTTTCTAGGAAGGGTGTAATAACAAACACTGGTGTGTGCATTTTAACTTTAGCTAATATGAATGGTGAAAATCCAATATAGTTCTGGAGTTTGGAGTTTTTCTTGTTGTTTATAGTAACCTAAGCATCTTTATCTAAACAAAAACCCAAACACAAACAATCCACCAAGTCATAACACTGTTAGATTGTCCTAGTGTTCTCTAATAGTTACCCATGCAATCACTTGTTTGCATGTCTCTGTCTGAAGAGTAGGCAGGTTTTCCACAGATGCTCTCTGTTACTATGAAATGTAAACAAATAAGACATCTGTCTTATAGGAAAGCTAAAATTTCTTGAAGGTTTTACTATAGAAATTTCAGAATTCTAAATTTCAAAATTCACATTTAACAAGCCAGATAATTAATTTATATTTAGATTTCCCATTCTGCTATGCAAATTTCACAGAAATTTATAAAATGTGCAAATGGAGACTACCTTCAAATTTAGTCCTGTTTATAATGATATTAATGCCAGGTTTACATGATAAGATATGACTATAAATACTGGGAAGCTAGTAAAAGTCTAAAATACAAAGTATTGAAACCTTTAGGGCAGATGGCTAGAAATTAAGTAAGAACATGGAAGTTCTTCATGAAGGATTTAGAATTAAGGTACTGAAGGAGAGCTGTAGCAGAAATAAAATTACTGAACTTCTCCTAACTAACAACGTTAATCCAAATTTTTACCATTTTCTCTACTTGGTGGATTGATTTCATGCCCTTAAAGAAACTCACTTTGCTTAAACAGACAAGAGCTTCTTGTAAAAAAGCAATCTAGACAGCCAAGAGACTAGAAGACATGCTTGACAGTTTTCCATCTCTAGTTCCTGAGGGAAGGGATAACAAATCGTTGAGTTCTTCAGAGGTGATTATTTGTTATCAACTTACTTCCTTTCCTTTGGTTAGAAAATCATATGCAGTCCCCTTAAACCAGGCTTGATTTTCTTTGATTGTATCCATTATTCATGGGCATTCACAAAAACATTAGGTGAGTGTTTTTCAGAGATGGCCTGTGGGCTTTGGGTGTTTGCTGTTAGTCAGATGCAGTATGCATTCAGTCACGTGGGATGGTTTCTGCTCCAGAAATGGACAACTATTCTGTTATGAAAATCACACAATGTTGCATTCCCAGAGTGTCATGTTGATGACAGTTATTTGTACTGAAACGTATTTGAATTTCAGATGCACTACCCCTCCTAGCCCAGAGAATTTACTAAAGATAAATGAAAAATGAGTATTGATGATCTAAAAAAGTAAAAAACTACAGTTTATGAACAAGTGAGTACATAATTTTGGCTTAAAAAAATTCATAGAGAATTCAAAATCTCTTATTTGCCATTTTTGTGACTGATATAGGCTTTAACTTTGCATTATCTTCCTATTTAAACCATTAGGGATGTCCTATAAGGACTTGTGCCTGTCTCTGTCGCATACATTTATTAAACTAAAATTATGATAAATATCAAAGTCACTAAAATGATTGTTGCATGTTGCTGCCTGCAAATATTCATTCTTTGCCAAGGTTCAGAAATTTTTCAAAGATCAAGAAATAATCCACCTAGCCACAAAATCAGACATAATTTCCAAACTGGAATTAGGACTGGTCAAAAAATGTTAATAATTATCTAAGAATGAATAATCTGATTTATTTCCAAACTAGTATATAACAGGTGGCCAGACCACTGGCACAACCATAGGAATAAACTAAGGCAGCATATAAGCCTTATTAAAGTTCAAAATAAACAATTCCTCATGGATTCACCACACAGATTTTTCTTTGTTTTTCTTTTCTTCTTTTAACAAAAGAAGTATTTGTTATCTAAGATCCAGAATATGTCCAGTGCATTTTAAAAAAATATTAGTACGAATAAACAGTAAATTATCAAAAGAAAGATGGATAAACCTAAAATTATCTACTCTGTTCTTTGTTCAACAAAGTAATTACATGTTCAACAAAACATATTGATAAAAAGAAATCCTTATTCCCTAAAAATTTATGAAAAAAATCTAATTTTGTTTTAATCAATTGTTTAGTCTGAATTAATTCTACTACTGTTGAAAGAAGACTGATAATTACAGCTGCTTTTGATAGAATTCCATGAAAGGTAGTGGCTTCATTTCACAAGAGCACTTAATAATCATGCAAAAAAACCTCCAAACAAGTATTCTTAAAAAACAGTGAATTCCTGTAAACTTTAAAATTGAAAGCATTTGAAAACCCTCTGCTCAACCACAGTTGTATAGATATATTTAAGAGTATAACTAGAGTAAGGTTGTCCTTTGAAGGACCATAATGATTAGTTTGTAAGACAGCTGTAAAAGCACTTTTTAGTGCAGCATTTTACCAATAAACTAATATTGTTTGTATTCTACATTCATTTCATACACACAAAGATACATTTATGCATTATTGTTTATGAATATTCATACCCCTTAGAGACAAATTCAAGTGACAGTTGAATCTGAAGATTTCCATGAAGTAACTATGTAAAATATGGCAAATATATCCCAGAGCCATTGGGATATGCCCATGGTGTGCATTGGCCAGATGCACTGCTTCCATTGCAGGGCCAAGGTGGGCCTGGGGTGCCTTGTCTTCAGACACTTTCTTTTATCAGAAACCCACCTGTGTCTCAGCTGAAGCATGTTAGACCTCTAAGGTGCAAAGTCATCAAATAGGAATTTCTAGTACAAAATTTGTACTTTCCTGAAAGATTTTTGGTTAGCTTTGCTCAGGACAATCCTTCTGCAGGGCCACCTTTCTAATTTTCTGCTACACTACTGGTCACCGCAGCCCACAACTCCCCATAGGGTAGCCAGGAGGCCCAAAGGTATCATTGGTTTTGGTGGGATGCCTTCTGCTGCCCCACTCCCATTTAGATCTTTAACACTCAGAGTGCTCCTGCTCTCTCAGAGCAACGGCTCTGTCCCTTCACACAGGACAGCGAGTCACAAGCAAGGTAAAACCACAGCAGGACCAGGTAACACACAGCTTATTTCTTTTTTCAGTCTCTGTTAAAAATAGAGTGCCTTTAACAGTGGCTTCAAAACTAGTTTGGGGTATAATGGATTAAAAATAATGTGGGTTTTTTTTTTTGTTTTCAAAGAAAAAAACATTCAAAGATGCAGTGGTCCATATAATTTGCTCTGTGGTCCTTGTTTCATGATATAGAACACAGTGTAGTAGAACACAGAGATTGATAATACTGAGGCTGATTTTCTGTGATGGTGGACAGCCACAGTCAACATTTACTTGGTACATAATTGATAATGCTCACTAATTTACAAAGTCAAATATAAATGAATAAGCCTGTTGGGCAATGCCAGCTTTAGATTTTCAGTCATGTTAAGGAGTGTATGGAGATCGGTTCTTTTCTAATTAACTAGACTGAAATGTTAACTGTAGAAAAAATTAATTATACTTCAAAGAAATTGTTTTGTCACGTTGAATTGTGAAGAAAATTAGCAGCAGACATTGAATAGTATAAAGCATAAAACAATACTAAGAAACAATGTTTGACTAAAATTATTAAAACCTCACATATTGATTCAATTGAATGCCTGTTGGACAGCCACAATAATAAGGAAGGAAATAAGCTACAAGAAAAATGTTCAGCACACGTGCAAAACTTTATGAAGTCCTGATCTAAATCTATAATTGCCATTTAAATAGGAATTCTTTTCAAGAGGAAATAAGAACTTATACAGTTCACATAAACAAGCTGGTTTCAATCAAATGGTCACCATTGACCATATCCAGTCAGGTTTCAAATAACCCCAGGGGTGTGTTTCCATTTGTGCGCATTGCCTGTTGACATGCCGATGGGCACACTGAGAAGGGGCTGGTTTCTGTTTCATCTCCTCCTGTCAGGTGCTTACACACATCTTTGAGATACCCCTGACTCCTCTTCAACAAGTCCCAGCTCTCAGACTTTCTTCACAGAGCAGATGCTCCAGTCCTTTCATCACCTTTGTGGCTCTGTGCTGGACACCATTAATGCTATGTGTTCTTGTACCATAGAGCACAGAACTGGACACAGCACTCCAGGTGGGAAGGTGGAGGGAATGCTGTCTGTGCATGTACAATTTCAGGTTTTCCGCATAACAGTAGGAACAGAGTCACCAATAAAGCAGCATATCAGCATGCTTTGTACATGCTGTATATGCACCAATTTGTATAATTAGAACTGACATTACTTTTGACTACAATTTTTTTGTTTGTTTTAGAACTGACTACCTTTGAATACATTTTTGTCTATCTGTTAATGTCAACGTGTTATAACATAGTTCATATAGAATGAGCCCTCTTAAAATAGTACAAGACACTGTTACACAATAATGCTTTGCTTCCATAATATATTACATACCCACTGATTTCACTGACACCTTCATCAGTTCCACTAATTAGCTTGTTTCTATGTACATTGATTCTTTTAATTGACTTTAGCAGAATTCTGCAAACTCATTTAGTGTCTTAATAGACCATATATTTAATAGCTCAGTAATTTATTCAACCTGTTAGGCATTGCTCTTTGACATTATTGCCCATTATGTACTCCACATAACAAATTCTCCTTACTTGTAATCAAAAGGCAAAGGCATTCTGGCAGTCTGATCCAAATATTAAAGATTTATGTCAACAAGATTAACTTTTATAACCTCTGTAAATGGTATTTACACATTGTGTAGATTAATGGTTCTCACTTCTGTAGATCTCTGAAGTTCCTTCACAATCAAGCATATTAGGCTTTACCTAATTGAAGATAACTGCTCTGTACAACTGCTCATGGCATCAAGCTGTGAAAACTCCCCCAGCCAAAAAAGGGGATGGTCCTTGTTTGTCCAGGACTGGTATGATTTAGCTGAATGATGCAATTGGTAGATATGAACTAAACCCACAACTTTATGAAAGTACATTACGAAGTTGAAATGTACTGCCAGAACAAAACACAAAGCACTACTTTCTTGAATTTACTGCAACACTTGGCTGCCAGAGCATCTACCAGTGATGACATCTCATTGGTAAAGATACAACAAGATGAAGACCATTACAGAGGTGAATGAAAAGAATTTTAGGGACAAACTTTTTTGTTTAATTTCCCCAAGATTCCTTTCTTCAATACTAAGGATTTAACAAGGTAGGAAAAAAAACATTTTTCCCAACACATGCATCTTTTATTATCCTATTCCATCTAATATTAGTTCCTTATGTGCTCTTCCAAAGTTATCCACATCTAATCAAAGAAAAAATTACTATACTTTTTCTCATTAACATAGCAAAGCAGAAATACAAAAGATCAACTTTCTTTCATTTGCCACAGCCTAAAAGAACACACATGAACTTTTGTCATAGTTATCTTGAAGAATTATCTCATTTTTTTGACCACGTTCAACCTGATTACAGGGTTACAGTTTCATGATTCTTTAATGACTTGTAATTGCTATAAAATTAATCTCTGTGATCTCCCATGTAGGTCAAGTTGTGTTTATCATCAATATTAGAAGCTATGCCCTTGTTTAAAATTTTTAGTACTGCCTTGTTTTATCACTCTAGCGCTATCCCTTGTCGGAAGGACCTTTTTCATATTAAGGAACATGTAGATAACAAGGAGTACCATACTGCCTCACAACAACTGTCCTTCTGGCTCAATAGTCCTTCCCTGTCAAGAGCCATAGGGGATATCATTTAGGGATAACCTTGCCAGCACCTAAGGTCAATTCCTGTCTTATTCCTCCAACAGTCATTTTTAGATTCCTCACAAAATATTTTGATACCTGACTTTTCTATGTTTCTCTATGGAAATATTTTGTTCACATACTGGCTTTTGAACTGAGCATCTTACTCTTCCTCCTCTCTCACTTTTTTTCATATTCTTTTTTCTACCTGTTTTGAATACTTTCCAATTTTTTTCAAAATCATTCCAACTTTAGACTTCAGAACTGGATGAAATAATTGCAGTGATGTAATCAAAAAAAAAGCATATCTTATTTCTTCCTGATGTTCTCCTGCTCTCCTATAGCTCCTGTGCGCTCTACCAACATGCAGAGATTCCCTGTTCAGCCAATGATCCATTACTACCTCTCAGATATACCTTTGCAATGGAATGACGTGTCAACCTTCATTCATTGGTGGCCAAGTCCATTCTTCTTCTGGAACATTCATCTGTGGTCTCCTGTATCTCAGTGGAATGCAGACTAAACTGGATTTGATACATGAGGTGTACAGGTTTGTAACATTTTTATATGTTACTTCTCTCTAAAGGCTTTTAAAATTTATTTATACTCAGTAATTTTCTTCATCTTTGAAGTTAAACTGGTTAAAAGCAATTGTCTTTTACAAGCTAAACTGTCATGTTACTGTTCCAAAATCGGCTAATCCCAATTTCTGTTCTGCAGTACACTACCATGAGATAGCATAATGTTATCTCATCTTCAAGGCACAGACATCTTTGCATTCGTTCCACTGAATTTTCTGTTTTCTATAAAAGATAGGTATTTCCTAGAACTCTACCCAGTTCAAAGAATGGATCTATTACCTAATAAATTTTTTACTTACTGGTAATCAGTAGTTTTGTTAATGAAGGTTGAGAACATGTATACTGTTTTCTTAAATAAGCTGTTTGAAAAGTAGGACAGACAAATGTGATAAGATGGATGAAGGAAATGCAGGAACTACAGATAAAATTAGTTATGACTGGATATTTTATTATTTTATTTCTTAGTCTTTATTATTTTATTTCTTAGACTCCTCTTGCTGATGACCATTACTGAAATCTCTTGTAATTTCCAGCTTGTAATCTGCATGATTTGTTTTATTTAGGTGTTGCCTTCTCCCTGTTTTCCTCTTACCTGCTGTGATGTTTTCAAATGTCCTTTATCCCAAAACTACCTTCTGCAAATATTTAATTGCTTGCACCCATTTTCTACCACTTCCCCACTGCTGTTTTTCACTTTGCCAAAGAACATTTCTTCATTCCACACTTAGCACTAGTGACTTGTACTTGTCAGTTTTCCACACAGTTTCCATTTAATTGCTGTTCCCGTTAGCAGGAAGGCAATGGAGCAGAATATGCTCAGAGATGCCTAAAGTTCTGAAAAAAAAAAAAAAAAAATCCAGCATATTTAGCAAGGGTTTAGGGTAGCAATGCAAGAGCCTCTATTGGTACCTCCAGCTGCAGAAATTCTTTCTTCCCTCAGCATGTTACCCTTGTAACCTAGACTTTGTTCTGAAATAGCCTTGTGGGGTGAGATAAACAGGATAGTTACTCTTCTTTCTTAATTTTTTTTTGTTTTTCTTTTTTTTTTTTGTTTTTTTTTGGTTTTTTTTTTGTTGTTGTTGTAGGTGTGAGAAATACTGGAAAGTAAGCAGAATATGAAAAAGGAACAGTCAACCTCCAGGAGCCAAAGGACGTTCTCTCTCTTCACAGTTCTTCAATGTCTCCCCCAGCTACAGATTGGATAGAAGAGAGGATGGCAAAGGCAATGGCAGGATCAACAGCCCTCGCTGGGCAGGTGAGGCATGTCACTGCACTCTCCCTTCTGTGACCAGCTGGGCTTTCTCTGCTATGACTTGAATTTTAGCTTTGATACCAGAAATTCTTCCTTCTGCTGTTAAAGTGTGGTATCATACACTTTACTATTGGTACTGCAAAGCTCACTGCATGCATGGTGTTCTGGTTTCTCCTAGTGGAGAAGGGGGAAGGACTGAATCACTGGAAAGATGAGTAAATTTGCCCTTAGCATCCCATAAGAGACATGAGTAGCAACTGCAGGCTACTTCTCAAACAAAGTTTTAATCCACCTGCCTTCATGGTTTACAAAGAAGCATACATCCCTAATCCCTAGACTTTTTGGTTAACAAAAACAAGGAAATATTCTCTTGCTTGTGATATCTATCACATCTTCCTCACTTTCCTGAGGACAGTAAGATCTGACATAGCACCTCTGCAAATAGGAGCAATATAAATCAATAATTGGTAGTCTTATAGCATATTAGTGCTTGTATATACAGCTTATCCCAGGCAATACTTCTTTCATCAATCAACTGCTCTTCCTTCCTATCTATCTATTATGTGTTCTTTACAGCATGCCTGTATGATGCAGTGAAGGTTTTCCCTCTCAGGTGAAAGTAATTATACTGATATATGAAACATCTAATAATGTGCAGCAAGAGAAGCTCAAGTATCGAGGATGTCATTTCTGCCTAAACTGATTCCTAATACTGCTTAGATTTCTACATATAGTTGAAAAATGCTAAGTGACATGCTGAACTTAAGCAGCATATGCTTACATCTGGTTTCTTTTTGTCACCAACTTCACAGTATCATAAGCCATAAAACTCACCTGTCACACAGTACTAGCTGAATTACTAATCAGGGTGCAAAAATACTGAAGGAAGAGTAATATAATTTTAATTGCACAGCCTGCTCTGGCTGTAGCAGTGGAATGTCTGTGTTAAGACACGACACATTATACCATATCACATTTCAATTTAAAAGAGTTATTACTTGAGGCTGTTAAGATATTAATAGCCTTGTCAAAAAACTTTTTTGAAAGAAAAAAAATTATTTTCTGAACATCTCTGTTTGACAAATGCAGAAAGTGCCAAATGTGAAGAAACAACCAAGGTCTTACTATCTCGTGTAATATTAGTCTCTTGTATCCATATTCATGTTTGGTCTTTAACTGAAAGCTTCTCTGTGCACTCCTTTTTGGTAAATATTAACTACTTTGTAGATTGTATAGATATTATTATCAACATTTCCCTGAAATCATTATAAAAGGATTTACAGCAAGTGAATTACAGTAATACATAAAAGCTTCCCAGAGAAATAGTTTCCTTGATCATTTTGCCCAAGTCAAACACAGGGACAATGCCTCTCATGAAGGCTAGGTCACTGCTGTCCTTGCTGTCTATATTCTCCAACTCCTTTTTCACTTTTACTAAATTTTTCTCCACTATATTTTACTTCATTTCTAACCTCAGTCATTTTTCAAGATTGTAGAGCACGAGAGAGCCCTTAACAGCAACGTTTCACTGTAGGAGAGCTCAGAGACATTGGAAAGCAAGTGCCAGGGGCAAAGAGGTACACATGGATCAGAAAAGGGGACAGAGGTAAGACTGACACCATAGGGCCCAAAACTCAACCCCTTGCACAGAACAGGTATCTCAGATATTGAAATGCTGCACAATCTGGTAGATCTCTCATTAGTCTCGCATTCACTGCAGACACCAACTGCAATTCTCATGGAAGTGATAGGAAAGATGTTACAGCTACTTGGTTTGTCTTCGGTTGTTTTCTGTGCAGGGTGAGACTTAAAAAATTTCTTCTTATTAACAGAATTCAAATTGAAGCAATTTTTCATCTTTCAACGTAGCCCAAAACCCAATTAATTAAAATAACAGCTAAGATTTTGTCATTACAAATAGTTTTTAATCTTGTCTTCAGAAAAAAATCCTTTTAAATTCTCACAGCAACAATAAATTTAATTTTGATGTCTGCACTACCTTTTTCAATAGCAGCTGATTCTTTTTTCTTTAAAAAGTGCTGAAAAGAAATGTCATGCACCCCATCATAAGAAGTCCACAGAGATATCTTCCTGCACACACTTCTTCATTAATTTACCCTATTTACTTTATTGAAGATATAATACTAATGGATTTGAAATCACAGTGGACAGTGGACATTCCTAAAATTCATAGGATGAATATTACATTTGCACTGAGTAGAAAAAAATTATGCATTTTACTTGGCTTGCAACAGAGAGACATTTAAGCCAAGAAGAAGATTTTCCTCATTGCCAAAATCCAGGCCAATGGCTTTGGCACATTTTTATCCAATTTGCAGTATTATTGTATGTGATGTGCAAGCTGGATCATATATTACTATTATTATCTGTTATGAAAATAGTGAAAAATTCTTTGAACAGCACTAGAAGTGTAGCATGTCCTTGTTTCTGCATGATGAGAACATATTTTTGGGAGTGTAACACACCACTGGTTTTGAAAGTTAAAAGAAAGATTCTTCCTATCTTTCTCTGAAAGTATTCCTGTTGAACTGTCAGAAAAGATTGCTGTCCAGAAATGATCAGCTGTGTGAATTATCCTCTGCAGATATAGCATAATATTTGGCTATTAAAAAAAAGACAGATATTCTGGAGATGCAGCATTAACTTTGCTTTAAACATGTTTTGGCAGTCCTTTTTCTTCCACAAGCTTGTTTTTCCTGGAAAGAAAACAGAAACAGAGCTGAACATTCTTAGGCTTTTTTTAATCAGAATAAACACAATTATAAAAATGAAAGAATGTTGGCAATTCAATCAAGGCCTAATACAAAATAAATGAATTCATTTAAACATTTTAGATAAAAATATATTCCAGTTTATGTGGTAAGTCATGAAAGTTATTGTAGTGTATTACAATGCAAGAATAGTTCATCTCTTGTATCAAATGAAATTAGCACCTTTTCTGGCAATGAAGTTCAGAATTAAAATATTTTACTGTATTCACTATGTGGCTTGAAATCATTCATAGCCTCTATATTGATTTCAAAGCTCCTAGATATGAATAATCTGGGTTTTTTATTAGGATTTTTTTACATTTTTCTTTAAAGATAGTAAAAAAAAATGAATCATCCAGCAGTGTATCAGCCATGTTATACTACAGCCATATTACTGAAAAATATTAATTTATAAGAAGTTGTAACACTTCTAATTAAAATAAATTTTCATTTAAAAGGTCATGTAGCATACCTAATGTCCTTTCTAAACGATCTAGACTACTTATTTAAATGGAATTCTTCTCTTGGAAAACTGTGAGAAGAGATTTGAGATTAAATTCCAGCAAATTATTTTCAATACAAGTTCTAAATTTCCACACTTGGTAAAGTATTCTCTACATTGGGATGTAGGGTTTCCCTGGCTCCTCACAGGTTTTAGGCACTGGAGATGATATGAAATACTGAACAGTGAACACTGAAGAGCTGCCAAAAGAATTAATGGATTTTTGGAAAAAGTGGGATGAAAATCCTCATGATCCCAGTTAAATCTAACTCAGCTGAAAAGCTGGCAGCAGAATGGGAAATGAATAAATTAGGTGTTTTCTCAAAGTCCCACAATAAGCCAAAAGAAGAGTTACTTGAACTCCATAACCCTGCACTAAATCTAGGTGCTTAATTAATAACAAAATTTGATCTTTATTCCTAAGTATATCTTCCTCCTTTGCACTAAAATCAATTTGAATAAAAGACTAGGAGATACATGTTTAAATTACTGAGACTCCCTTTCTCAGTTAAATAAAGCATGTAACTTGGACAGTCAATATTTACTAAATTTTTCACCATGCAGTCAGACCTAAAATGACACAGCTCTTTGAGTTTCATTTTCTACCTACAATAAAGCATAGCTGTCATCATAAGATTCCAGTGTTTTGCATAGGAAATACCTTTACGCATTGTTCCGCCATAGCCTGGATATTATAAGCTGGTGACTGCTGATGAGCTTTAATGCTATCCAGGGTACTCTAAGTTCACTTTATTGCTCTGCATATGTTAGTATTCAAGTGCAAATCTATCTACTGTTTTAAATCTCTTATTCATCCCTTGTATTCTACCAGTTTTCAAGAAAACAAAACAAAATAAAAACCCCACATTAATTTCTAGTCTATTATGTTGCTTATGCAAACATGAAATGAGAAGTTGTGGAAAGTTTTTTCACCATCTATTCAGCCAGGTATTACACTTTAAGAATTTAGATGACTTGGAAAACTATCCAGAATCTTCAGTGCTCATTATATCTGCTCTTCAGGGGTCCTCATCATTATTGAAAGCTTTTCTATTTTTTTTTCTTTGAAACTTGTATGATTACAAGTCATGTAATCTTTCTTCAGTCATAATAATGTTTCATAGTCATGTTTCATTATATATTGTATTTTCATAAATACTTCATAAAGTCTTTGAACATGAAACAAGTCATTCTTTGTCATAAGTTTTTTTAACATTTGTCTCAGCTATTCTACAGGAACAGAACCTTATAGAAACTTAACTGTCCTCCACAACTCCTGTCCACACTCTAGGCTCTTTAATCCCAGAAAAGTGTAAGTAAGTGCATCTGTTTTAGGTTTTCTCTTGCCCTTCAAATTTCTGTTGCTGTGCAAAAAGCCCTACTAGCTCTCCAATTAATCTATTTGCATCTACATATATATGCACTTACAGCAACCCCTCACTTTGCACTGTCATACACGGGACCATACAGCATCCCCACAGATGTTGCTACTGCAAGATGATCACCAGAAAGACACAAATCCCAACACAGGAGTAAAACCATGATTCTGAATGCTCTGCTCCTCTCAGAGTTCAGGAAGTCATGACAGGGACCAGATACAGACTTTAGCTAGGCATCAATATCAACAAACTTTGGCTGTGAAACATGCATATTATTGGAAAAATTCATTAAATAAACCCCCCAAAACCTAGAGTTCAGCATCTCTGTTTTAGGAATCTCTAACCTCTGTGTGAATGGATGCTATAAAAACATTTTTTTCTGTAGTGTTGTGTGTTAACCCCAGCTGGTAGCTCAGCCCCACAGGTCTCCTCTCTCCTCACCATAGTGGGATAAGGAGAGAATCAGAAAAGCAAATGTGACAAAACTCATGGGTCAAGATAAAGACCGTACAATAAGTGAAGCAGAAGCCACGTGTGCATGCCAAGCAAAACAAGGAATTCATACGCCACTTTCCCATGGGCAGGCAGGTGTTCAGCCAAGCCCAGGAAAGCAGGGCTCTATCACATATAGTGGTGACTCAGAAAACAAATTCCATCACTCTGAACATTCCCCACCTTCCTTCTTCTCATCTATGGAATATCCCTTTAATACTGAAGTTGCTACAACAGGTGCACTATGCTAGATAATGACAGGAAAAAAATGTCTCAAATGAGTTTTAGCAAAGCACTTGGACTTATGCTTTACATCACTAAAGACACATGTAAGAAACTTACACACAAACTATGAAGTTCAGCTCTGGAGAATATTTTTTCAACCTATATATGTTTGATATTTTTAAATTATCTCTACAATTCAATATCTATACCACCAGTGGGGCTATACTGCAACACAAACAAATCAAAAGTTGTTTTATCAGCACGTATAATACAAGACATATGTCTGATTTTACTGCGCAGGATGGTACAGCTTGGATCTAAATAACATACCTTTTTTCTAAATTTTTCTCTGAAAATGAGGCTGTTGAAACCATCAAACCATATTTTGTACTTTTAATAATTTTCCTTTGGCTAGCCTAAATTGAATTTCAGGACACTATTCCCCAACCAAAAGTAAATTTTTGAGCTTCATTTTAGCAGAGAAAAAAATTTAAAATCCCACAGCCAACCAACCAACTAACCAACCAAAAACTGGGAAAAGATGTTGAGAAAAGATACTTAAATAATTGTATAGCAATTATTTTCTGTATCTTGTGTACCCCTTTTAAGGGGACTAATCTCTGTTTTTTTAATTTATCTGATAAATAGGAAGATACTGTTACAATTTTACATGTTTATTCTCAAAGTTTATAGCAAAACCACGGGCTTGCTATCTTTCAGAAGAATAAGTTGAGTAGATTTGCAGACAAAATGAGATGCAGTTCAAATTCAACAAATCATTTGTTCAAAGGCCCCAAGATTGCACTGCATTGTGTTAAACTGTCTTTATGCATAGGCATTTTACTCTGATCCTGACAAAAAAAAAAATTATATGTGAATGTTATCAAATAAAAATCTGGATATTTACTATACATATTTTTTTCAAAGTTTCATTAGGATATCATCTGTATAATCCGTGTTAATTCTTTGCTTATAAAATTTTTAATTTGACCATTATTTCAGCTCAAAATATTAATCATATTTAAGTTATTGAATGTTTTGAATGACAGTGACAACTAAAATATATATATATATATATATATAAACCAAAGAATCTGAAAATTGTAAAGTCATCTGTGTTATATTTGAAAATTATTTCTATTATTATCTACACTGTGTCTAATACCTAGTTCTAGGCTATATCAAGAAATATGATTCCTGTCTCCGTTTGTGCTCCATCCTCATTTTGCTCTGAAAAGACATAAATAAAGCATCAGTTCAGCAAATCTGGTGTTCTTTTATCCTTTCTATCCCTTTTCAGCTACAATTTCAGTGCAGCAATTTTCATTTTATCTTCAGTCTCCCGTAAATATATTTGCAGAACAATTTACTATTAGCTGAAAAGCACTCTGCAATTCAATAAGTGTATTTTTGTGTCCCTGATTATCCTTTTAGTATTTTTCTAATCAGTTTTATGTCTACTTAGCAGACAGCTTGTGGTTTGAAGTTGAAAATCTTGCATTAATATTTTATTCTGAGGTCAAAAACTCTGCTACCCTGGATTCAGGATTTAAACTGATCTCTTTCAATCTGTAACTCTCAGGAGGAAGAACAGAAGTGTTATGCTCAAATATATAAAAAAAATCATATATAATCTTTAATGCATCACCTATTTGTATGTGTAAGCATTCATGTAGCTGTTATCATCAGTATTTATCTGCTTCCCAACCCTTTAAACAGAGCCACATATCTAGCAGAACTTCTCTTCTTGTCTCTCTTCTGAAGGAGACACAGCTGGATGGCCATGACAGGATATTACAAAAGGAAAATAAGCAAAAGAAATAAATGCTGGTTTTATTAGAGTACATGTGAAAATTTAAGTGATTTTTTTTTTGCTGCATCAGTGGGTATCAATTCTTGTCCAAAATGAAAGCTCAGTTCTCAGAAGATCATGATCCTCCCAGGACTGGCTGACCTCTCCAGCTGTGCCAACAAATAGAGCTGAGTGGAAACAGAAGTGATCTCTGAAGTTGTGAGGGACTGGTCCATGAAGAGCTCAATCTTTGAACTTCATTTTACAGATATATACTTTTCCTTCTTTGTTACATTCATTCAATTTTTGGAAGCGGTGCTATTTTTTGATCCAGCAATTCAAGAATAGCTCTGAAGAATCATCCTATGTAGTCCAGGAATTCGCATTTCAAGGAAAAAAAAAAAAAAAAGCAATCAACCCCCGCCATCCAAGCCAAAACTCAAATCCAGCATCAAACCCAACTCCAAAGCATAACAAACAGCAAACATGCCAAAGATATCATGATGTCAACTTTTTAATTGATCCAATGTACCAGTTAAAGATATCTTAGGGAAGACTTCCTGTGCTATAAACTTTAAATATGGAGTATTGAGAAGTTAAAAATTATGGTAAATACCTGCAATGCAAAAAATAGTCACTGTTTATCATGGTCAACTTTCCTCATCTGCCACAGTCACAACAATTTTAACAGTTTTTGCCTAAAGGTTTGGGATATTTAAGTTTCATTTTCTGTGTGTAAATTGGATTGGTCAAATACAGGATGAACTAATTCACTAATATTATACAAAAGAAATATCTTACTGTTATATGCTAGCTCATATTTGTTGATATTTATGACTATTTATTCATGAAAATATTATTAAATCCTTAAAGGATTACAAAGTTAAGCATAAACAAGGGTGTGTCAAAAAATATGCTCTAGCTATGTTTTGTTTCCCTTCACTATCTGCCTTTTATCATCTCTGTTTCTTAAAGAGTTTCAGTCATCTAACTAAAGAAAAAATATACAATTAGATGTATGAGACATATCACACTCACTGAGTAGTCCATATTACTAGTTCGTAAAGAATACATGTCGGGAAAATTTTTGAGAAGTCATTCATTTTGTCTGTCTGAATAATGAATACATCAGCAGGAAAGAGAGGGTAGTTTTGCATAATCTTTATAAACAGGACCAAAAAGAGCAGACGTAAATACAGCCAAGAACTGGTTTCCAAAGAATAGTTTAACGAGAAGCACTAATGATACTTAAAGGATTGCAGCATATGGTAATTCAGTGGTGTTCCCCCCTGAGTATTACATTTGTCTGTTCAAACACTATCAAAACTCTTAAGCATGTATATATGCACAAATATGCATGGATATATAAATTCAGAATATATTCATGGAATATGTATATCTTTAGCTTTTATTATCTATTTTAATTTCATTTATAATTTTTCTTTTTGCCTTTTGACATCTTCAGAGAATTTCTACCTAAGAACCTCCAAAGCTCTGGTTACAAACTATTGCTCATGAAGAACTCCAATAAAAAAGTCCTTGAATTTATGTGAGCATATTTTTACACCTCTGTATTACAGACAGTAAGCAGTAAGGGCAGACAGAATGCCATAAGTTATTGATTATGGTGATGATGATGATCAGGAGCAGAGGCTCTTGTAAGCTAAGCTGAGTTAACTTCAGGGTTTCTGTTTGTCTTCTGATGGGCATTAGAATGAAAAACATTAATTACCTAGACATAGCAGAGCATGGTTCATATTGTTTCATCCTTTTGCCTCCCACACAGCCAGTTTCAAGAGCTGTTGCATGTAGGCAAATGTTCCTTTATTTGGCCCCACCATTCATTTTTCTTCCACTGTTCTTGGTTACTATTCTTTTTTTCTATGAATGCTTTTAAAATGCCCTCTTCCCAAGAAAACTCTTAAAGAAACTGTAAAAAAACCAAAGTACTGCAACCTATGGAAAAAGCCAAACTTGTCTATTCAAAAGCAACCTAAATTTCTGATTTCTTTGAAAAGTTTTCTTCAATTTCTTTGAATTATTATCACTCTTCCAATTATTCTGGGAAAATATTCTAGAAATATAATCGAATAATATAAATTATTTTAACATCCTTCAGGAGGCCTATTATTATTATTATTAGCAACTTATACTTAGATTTCCATATTATTTCAACCTAAATAGTGATATATCAGCAGCTCACCACTCTCTTGCATCGAATTTGCCATTTCCTGTTTTATTTTCCTCATCCCTTCAGTAAATTCTGAAATGTGGTATTTCAAACCCCTGATGAATTTCCAATTCAGTGTCCCTGTCATTCTAATATTAATCTCATACAGTGCTTATCTTTGAAAACATGAAAAAAAGATGAAAGAGAAAAAGACATTAGAATTCTTTTTAATATATTATGCTGTGCCATACCAGCATAAGGCTTACAGTTTTACTGCTGTCCTTAGTGATGAAACAGAATCATGTCTTCGACTCTCCTTGTTTCCACAGTTATCTGCCTCAGGGATTTTGTTCAATTTTATTTTTAAAAATGTTAAGCTTTCACTAATGATTTTTCAATTTCTAACCTGTTTCTGTCAGCTGCAACCAAAAATCAGCTCTTAAAGGTTCCTAGTTAAGACCTGCCAAAGGTTGGGCTCTTATTGGTTTGTTGTTACGTGACCTCAATTCAGCAAAACACTTGAAGTACCAACGTCCTGCATACACACTGACATAATACTGACTGAGACTACATTGCTGGCTGAAATCAGAGACCTACACAAATCCTGCATCAAATTAGGTGTATTTGAAGAAATCTTCAAGAACAAGCATTCTTTTTTTCAAAGAAAAATGAAAATTTCAAAATTTCAAGAATTCACTCTCCTTTTTATTTCCTTAGGAGAATTTTCACAGTAAAGGTACAAACTTTGCAAATTGCTGTGTGAAACTTGGTGACAGGACTAGAGTTTGCAACTGCTTATGCCTTTACAGATATTCTGTTCTTGACACACACATGGCATATTTTAACTTGAATCATAACAGAAAATTATACATTTGGCTTTTTCTGCATCAATGGAGTCCAAACTTTTCAGAAATCCACAAAGCCTCACATCTTTGGGCAATTTATGGCAAGTAAAAGTAGCCGGTATGCAGAAACTGATTTCCACTCATATGTTGATATTATTTAATGAATATGCGATAAGGCTTCCCTGCTTGTTGCTTTTATTATTCATATTGGGGTGGTACTGTGCAACTCTTAACAGAAAAAAGCCCCTCCTATACCAAGAGTATATTCTAGAGTCATGCTTACGTCCCTTAAAGAGCCAAAAAACCAAAACACAGATATCCACCTCCTTGAGTTTGTAGACCGGAAAGCACTCACCTCTGCAGGTAGTTTGCACCTCCAAAGAAGGTGCCTCTGGCACCTTCTCACTAAGTTTGCAGGTGAGAGAAGATTCCTGATGCTATATGATTATGATGTTGTTCCTTCAGTCACACAGATTCTCTACTGAGCCATTTAAAACAAATGACAAACTAACAGTTCAAAAAGACATTAGTTTTCAGTCTAGAATTAGGGCTTCTGCCATCAATAGAATGCTCATATCACTCAACATATGAGTTTTTACATCTCTTCCATATTTTACATACAAAATTTTGTGATTGATTTAAATACATTGTGGCGTTAGCATAGGATCAGGAAATATCTTGAAAAAAATACATTTTGAATTTGTTCATCAAAGGAACTTGTCTAAATGTGGATACTCAGTTTGGGAATACAAAATCACATAATCATGGAATGATTGATATTGGAAGGGGCCTCTAGAGGTCAGCTTGTCTAACCCTCCTGCTTGAGCAGGGCCACCTAACAGCCAGTTCCTCAGGACCATGACCAGATGCCTTTTGAATATCTTCCAAGGAGGGAGACTGCACAGCCCCTCTGGGCAACCTGTGACAGTGCTAGATCCTCAAAGTAATAAAGTGTTTCCTGATGTTCTGATGACACCTGTGTTTCAACTTATGCCCATTACTTGTGGTCATGTGAGGAGGCACCCCTGAAAACATGTTGGCTCCATCCCTTCAGTTATTTACATACATTAATGAGATCCCCCTGAGCCTTCTTCAGGCTGAACAGTCCCAGCTCTCACACCGTTTCCTCACAGGACAGATCCTTTCCTCATCTTTGCAGCCCTGCCATGGACTCTCTCCAGTATGTTTATCTGTTGTACTGGAGAGCCTGGAACTGGAGACAGCAGTCCAGGGGAGGCCTCACCAGTGCTGAATAAGGGAGAAGGAACACTTCTTGTGATCTGGTCACAATGTGTTGTCTAAGGCAGCCCAGGTACTCTAAGTCTTCCTTGTAGCAAGGGCACACTGTTGGCTCCACCAGGACTCAATACTCTGGAACGTAGATAACCTTTTATGTTCCTCATACTGTAAAATAGGCCTTTGTTTTTAAATGTTTTTTTAGGCTGGTGTAACATATTTCAGTATAGCAGCTTTGAATTGCATTGGACTTCTTAAGCAGTTATAAATTATATGGTATGACTTCTGAATAAACAAATGCTAAGGAGAGTAAGGGAGAAAGGAACTACTTTAAAGAAAGTCAGAAAGACCTGTAACATCATGTGACCTAATTTGTAACATGGTCTAATCCTATAAATTGACTGAATAAAAAGAAATTTAGCATATAATGCTCTTGTCATGTTCAGCCTTCAGGCTGTCTTCTAGTATATATTTTTTCATTAGATTATGGACTTCTGCTCAGTCAGAAACAGCACTAGAAGAAATTCATTTTCATTAACAGACTTCGTGGCAAAGCTATGCAAACTTTCCTATGCCAGATTTCAATTTCTTTTTCCTTTCTCATTTTTCAGCAAGCCCCTATTAAAATAACCAAGCATGTATTTCCTGTCAATGCAGTGAATATTGAGCAGTTACGTTCACAATGGTCACATGTGATTCTCTATGATTCTCCTATTGGGGAAAAAAGCTGCTCTCCATCTGAAAACATGGTTTTGGTTTTTGACCTTCAGCATAAGATTGTCTCTTGCCAGTTTATTAACTTCACCTATACTGCCAAATTTAAGAGTGGTTCTATAGGACAGAGAATCAAATCAGGGCAGGATGTCAGATCCAACAAAATTACTGAAGACTAATACAAATAGCACCAATAGAATATGTACTTCCCTTTGATGCTCAAAATAAAACTTACATATCACAACTCTAGATACAATAGTGATAATGTTTGCATGTCAGGTTCTGAATTAAGGCACATGTGAATTAATGGCACAATTAATGGCTTTCTTATTTTCAAAGTAAAGATGGCTCCACCTATTCTGCGAGTCGTGGGCAGTAATTGGTAGCTACACAGTTCTATACATGTTGAAGTAACACCCTAAAATCAATCCTTTCCAGCCCCAAATATTTAGATTTTTTGAAATGATCAGTAATTGATCAATTATGAATTCAGCTTTTACCTTTAGGGCTTCTCATGTTATCCTGCTCTTGTACTTCCATGGCCACCCTGTCCTTAGACTTTCCCTTTTGTAGTCTCTAGTTTTCCTTACACAGCCTTGAAGAGGTGAATTGCTGCAGACATAACTAATCTTTGATGAGCTTATTGTGGCTCAAGGGTCAGTGAATAGTTCACCTCACAGATGCAGTGGACTGTTAGGAGATACAGATACAATACTTGGGTAAGCATCATGAACTATGGAAATATGACTGGTATTTTACTAAAACTGCTTTCCAATGGAAGCAAGCTGCCATGGTTTGAAGTCAAGGTTCAGATCAAAATGAGAAGCTGCATGCCAATGGCTGAGCATAACTAACCTGAGAAATAGGTTACCAGAAGGTTCATTACTAGCACACCTCCATGCTGGCTTTGAATACAGGCAGAGCTAGTGCAGGCACATCTACTGTAGAAACAACGTCATCATACCCTAAAATTTCCTTCTTAAGCAATCTGGAGTCAGAAACAGCTCTCTGAATATCTTCTATGCATTGCAGGTTCTTTAGATGTACTAATAATCAATACCTCATCAGCAGCCATCTTTAGTTGTCTCATAATGTGTGCACTTGAATTGTTCAATAGTGCTCCACCAATTGTTCTTCATGGATGCATTGTACAAGCTGCTTTTTTGATGCAAAATTTTTAATTTAATTGTTTTTACATATATGAAAATGTAATTTTCACTGTGTATCTATTTTCCTCACAATTGTAATGGTGAAATATTCAATAAGGTGCATTTTTGCACTATTTCTTGGACATGCATTAATGCACTTGATGTTTACTTGAATATTCAATACACTGGAATATTCTGGGTCTTATTTAGTAGCTACTTGACAAAAGAATTAGGATCATTATACAAGAATTAGGATCATTATACAAGATTAGCCACAACAAAAGGTTTACTTCCATGTGTACACCTTGATAACACATGGCAATGTGTCATTAACATGACATACATAAGGAGACAAAGCACTTAACATCATAATGGGGACAGTTCTTTAGCCTTCATCCATATGCTCCACAAAAGTCTTAAATTGATCTTTTGGTGATTAAGCAGGGAATAATGTTATTGTATCACAGTTGTCAAACTACAGTTCCAGGGTTTTCCTCTAGTGTTATTGCACAAAATAAAAGTCCATTAGGTGATTGCAGTGATCCTGACCAGAAAACCCTTGTGTAAGCCTGATTTAGTAATCCACACATAATTTCTAGCACCTTCACATTATGTTGAGCTGCACAAATGCTATGGCTGCATGACAGCATCAGCTGTCTCCTTGTAACAGAGGAACCTGGGGGCAGCTCCCACTTTGTACCAGCAATTATCCCACCTCCATAGTCTTGCCTTTATCTAAAAGTGCAGCAGGAAGTTTTCCTGTGAACATGTTTTATGAATAGTGAATAGTTATTTCTTTTCTAGAAAAATTATATAATACCTCAAACAACCAAAACAGAGGGAGCTGCCCCCATGGACAGAGTCTGCTGTATGACGTGGGAAAGTCCACTCGTGGTCCATCTGATGCTGCACAGATGCCCAATACAGATGCCCAAATGATGCCCAGCATCTTAAGTGGCATAAGATTGACTCCTTTTTGTATTCCTCTTCTTACTCTGTCTCAGTGAAGCTGTTAACTAACTGGCTTTTGTTATTGGGCCTTTGTTACTGAGAATCATTCAGAACCCATGCTTGCTCTCTCTCCTTCTCTCTCCCTCCCCCACCTCCCTCTCCCTCCTCCCTCACTCCCACCCCAATACAGAACAGGGGCATATGATATCTAATCAGTGCAAATCACATAGGCACTAAAATTAGTAAGCAACATTTGTTTGTTTCATCAAGTTCTTGTATTAAGACAGAACAAATACTATTTTGAAGTGCCACAATATTTTTCAAGTACTCAGAATGAGGGAATTTTGAGTACCTTTCCCTCTTCTCTCTGATCCTGAAAAACATTTCCAAGGTGCAGATTTCTCAGCATTATGTGTAGCATTTAGGTACATTATGCAACCATCTATCTAAAGGTTAGTGGAAGAATATACTTACAACCCAGGATCCAGGCTCTGGGAAGTTCTATATATGGTACATCTTAGTTTAACATAGAAATTTTATTCCATGGCATAATTAGACTGCTGCTGTTACTCAGTTCGAAGTAGCACTTAAATAATTGTGATGACATCTGCTGAGTGCATCTTGAGAGAGTCCTTTATAATTAATTACCCATTTTCATGAATCATGCATCCACCCAAAGTATACCTGTTACCAGCAAGATGGTGGTAATGGAAATTTGATATAATTTTTCTTAGCGCATTGCAGGGTTGAGATTTTAGTCCATCTTTGGTGGACATTATATGTGAGTTATTTCATGTATATACCCTGACAGCCTTGATTCCTGGGCTGTATCTATTACTACTAAATCATTGTATGTTCAGACACTGGCAATAGGCTCAAGTTGGCAGAGATGCACAGGCTGCAAAGCTATAGCCCTTCTTTTCTGAGAAAAGGATGACTTCTGTGTCAAATTGCAACTGAGTACATGTGACAAAGGACAAGACTTATGGTACACTTTACCTGTGTTCTTCTAACTTGGTTTCAAATATCATATTCTTTTCATAGTACAATGTGTATATATACTTTTGCCTATTTATGTTTGGTTTTTTGTTTTTAAGAAGAATTTCTGCTAATCCATGGAGGTATAAACCTTGTTTTATAATGCATATAATTTTTGTTTAATCGTGCTATGAGGATGGGGTTTTTTTTAGATAGAGGAATGTTTTGCCAATAATTATTAGGAGTTAGTTATAATTGAACAATAATATTTTATATACAAGATTATCATATATAAAAAAGGTTTATATAAACATGTATCTTCAAAAAATAATATTAGAAGTTTCCACCTAAGGGGTAGCAATAGGAGAAATGCTTGCTGTGACTGACTGACTAAAGGCTGTTTGGTGAGGAGACATGGCTCATTTTTGCTGTTCAAGAGGTATCTAGGTCTCCCATATTTCTTTCTTATGCTCCAGTCTACTTTTTTTTTTTTTTTTTAAATGTAGTCTTCCAGAGCAGCCTAATTTTTACTTTTTGTCATGTTGGGTGCAAGTGGACTAACCAGAAAAATGTTGTCCTGGGGTTTCTAACCCAGAATATTTAGTTATTGAGAAGGAATCTGAAAGACTATTTTGCTTTCTTAATTTATAGGCAGAGTGATTTCTGAACTGCAAATTTCATAGTATCTGTGGCTGACAAAGACCAAGAAACTAAATTATAAATATAAAATAAAAAACTTAAAGCATTTGCAATTATTGCAATGCAACTATAAATAAATACCTGTGCAATCAGGGGTATCTTACTTTGGTCCTCCTCTATCTAATGGGAGAATATAGAGCAAAAGAGGCAGGTATTTCTTTGGAATTTGTAGCAATGTAACAGGGGGCAATGGACACAAGCTGCAACAAGGGAAATTTTGACTAGACCTATTTTCACACCCCGTGTATTTAAGCATTGTCACAGATGGTCCAGAAGTTTCATAGGATCTCCACCTTTGGGGACAATCAAAGCTCATCAGGATAAGGCCCTGACCAACCTGCTCTGACTCCTCTTCAAGCAGGTTGGTTTTATTAGACAATATCCAGAGTCCCTTACAAACTAAATTGTGCCATGATTTTGTTAACTACTCCCTGTCCTTTTTCTTCAACATGAGTAATTTTGGGCTGTGATTCAGTCAGCTTTCCTAGAAGCTACATAGTCTGACAAGTCAATTTCAATTTAAAGGATTACCCTGGAAAACACGTGAATGTTATGACAAGTCTTAAAATGTATTATAGCTTTGTAAGGGCCTCGCTTTGGTACTTAATGTGGTAAAGTTTTCAGTAGTTTAAAAGTATAGTAGAAGTTATTTCTAGTATTTCAATTAACAAACCTAAAGATCTCAATATAAATAGTCTTTTACTCTATAACAATTAATGATATTTACTCTATAACAATTAATGATATTTATTTAGGTCTAGTACAGATTTTCTGCTGCTGAAATTTTGTTTCAAATGAACTCCAGTGATCTGGAAATGCTGCTCATTTTGGGGGTATGTTGCAGAACCCAGAAGATTTAATGCCATGCCTAGACAAGTTATAATTCAACTGTCCAGAAAAGTAACTTGGTTGCAGTAAAAGGTATAGTAGCCAAATTTTGCATTCCCCCTTCCTATAATTCAATTTATGTTCATTTTCTTACTGTCTTGTAAATATCATCAGTAGCTAATACAAGCTTATCAGCAAATCATCAGCAACTTAATTTATACACATATTTTTTAGGGTGTACATGAATGCAAGTTTCATGTCAAATAAAATTGTAGTTAGCTGAGGAGCTTATACTGACAACTGCTGTGCAAATTAAAGTCACTGAAGCATTTTCTAGGCTCTTGTGCAAATGTATTCAGTGCTTCAAGTATTTATATTTTCTTATTTTTTAATTAATTAATTAGGGCTGCTTTTTGTATGATTTGTTAAGTATTTCTGATGGGCTCTAGATTCACAAATCCTGGCACAGCTGATAAGTGGAGGAAGATCTCCTCTGGGACACAGTACCACTTTGGATTGAATGCAATATAACTGACACTTCAATGGTAATTTATCAATACCTTGATCAATTATGCTGTAATAACTGTACAAATGTTACAAATTCACAGGACCAATGTGAGTAAATAATATTTGTTTCAAATTAAAGCAGATACAAATAGAGGATAAACCATAACAGTTTAAAATATGATAGCTATTGAGAGAGATAACTATGAATTATTTTGGTTAGTGATTAAAAGTAATCTCAAGTAGAAAGCTTGTCTTCTGCAGTATGAAGTGAAACTTTTGAAAACAAATACAAGTGTTATTTTTGGCATTGGCCAGTAATGACACCTGGACTCCAACTCCCTTTCAGCCAAGTGACTATATGAAGATGTAAGTACTCCATGGCACCTCAACTATATCCAGATGAATGGGCCTGGGTATATATTTTGCAACAAGAAACTTCAGTTTCTCTACTTTTGCTTCTGTTCTGAGGCAGGTGGCCCATCAGTATTTTTTTTTAAGTCACATATCTCATCCTTCTCATTTCTCCCTACTACACCTCTTGTATAAAGTAGCAGGAGCTAGATCACAGAATAATTGGAGTTCAAAGGGTGATTATTCAGTCCAACCCCAAGCCAAGGCAGGGTCACCTGGAGCAGGGGACATAGAAATGCATCCTGGTGTGTTTTGAATGTCTCTGGAGAGGGAGATCCATGCCTCCCTGGGCAGCTGTTCCAGTGCTCTGTCACCCTCAGTGTATAAAAGTTTTTCCTCATGTTGAGGTGGAACTTCTCAAGTTTTAGTTTACAGCCATTGTTCTTCATCCTGTCGCTGGGAGGCACTGAAAAGGGCCTGGCACCTGCCTTTGAGATATTTACAGGCATTAATGAGATCCCCTCTCGGTCTACTCTTCTGCAGACTAAACAGGCCCATGTCCTGCAGCCTCTCCTAATTAGAAAAATGCTCCAGACCCCTTTAGGTATATCAGCCACTCCCCCCAGTTTCATATCACCAGCAGACTTGCTGAGGGTGCATTCTATCTCTTCATCCAAGCTGTTGATAAGTTAAATAAGGCTAGACTCAGTATTGATCCCTGGGGAATGCTGCTGACTACAAACGCCCAACTGGATTTACTCTGCTGATCACAACCTTCTGAGCTCTGCCACTCAGCCAGTTCTTGGTCCACCTCACTGTCCATTAATCTAACCCACACTTCCTGAGCTTGCCTATGAAGACGTTATGGGAGACAGAGTCAAAGCCTTGCTGAAGTCAAGGTACACTACATCCAGTGCTCTCCCCTTGTCAAGCCATCCCACCATGCCATCCTAGAGGGCTATCAGATTGTCCAAGCATGACTTCCCCTTGGTGAATTCATACTGACTACTCCTCATGACATTCTGTTCTTGTACAAGCTTGGTGATGACCTCTAGAAGGATATGTTCCATCACCTTTTCAAGAGTGGAAGTCAGGCTGACTGAGTGGAGTTTCCCAGGTCCTCATTCCTGCCCTTTTTGAAGACAGGGATAACATTGGTCTTCCTCCAGTCATCAAGCACCTCTCCTGTTACACTTTTACAAAGATGATGGAGAGTGGCTTAGCAAAAATATCTTCCTCAGCACCTGTGGGTGCATCACACCAGGACCCATGGATTTATGGGTGTTAAGTCTGTCTAGCCAATCTCTAATCCAACCCTCTACAAAAAAGGGAAACTTGGACAATCAATATTATACAAAAGAAAATTCTTTAACTTCTGAAATCTGAAACTACTTCTATGATGAAAATGTTAGCAAGAGTAGTCAGTGCTACAGGGCAGCCTCAATAGCTGGAAAGACCATTAGTAATATGTGGAAAGACCATCATTGAAACAGACTTCTGCAGCAAGAAAAAAGGCCCTAGATCTGGAATATAAGAAAATATAGAAAATGTAAAAGATTAAGAAAAAAACCTCTTTTTTTTTGTAGCACAAGAATCACGTGACAGTAAAGAAAAGGTCATGGAGTAAGTTTAAAATGTTCAATAGGCATTAGGTTTCCTTACTTGTTTCTTTCTTCAAACAGAACATGACTATTTGTCTCCTTTACAGGATCTCATCCAAAAGTAATATGCTGTTTAAGGGGATGGGATGCTCATATAAGATAGGATTCAGTCACGTCTCTGAAGGATAATGGGCCAGAGAAACCTTTGGATTGCTAATTCTCTAAAACACAACTTGTTGAAAGACAGGAAGTTTTATTGAGTTCTAGATATCACATAACTCTTACACTCTTTCCCTAAATATCTGCTGCTGACCAGATCGGAGGTGGTATAAAAAGTATTTTGAATGAATATTTGACAGATCAAAGGCAGTAGCTAGAGAATACAGCTGGAGAATGTAGTCAGAGAAAGCCTGAACCACAGGAATTTTACTTCTGTGCTGCAGAGGCATACCCTAAATTTGCAGCCCCTGGATCCAATAAAACCAGGTATTTTCCTCAGTTTTTGTTGGAATAAAAAATATACATTTCCATGAACACTGGAACTACTGATGTTTGATTTCCCGTAAAGTTGTACCTCCTGGTAAACCTTGAACTTGGAAAAAAACGTTGACCATCCTTGTGGCATTATAACATATCAGATCAATGACGTCTAACTGTTCTTCAGTTATGGCAATAGTAGTTCTTTTCCTTATTCTGTTGTTAGTCTGTTCCTTTTCGTTATTATTATGCTGTGGCAGTCCTTTTAACATCCTCTGCCCTTACTTACTGTAATAATCTGTAGCAACTACTCAGTGACAAATATAATTTTTTCTTTCCTTTGACTGATCACAACCACTACCTGGATATCCAAGATATTTCAAGCATTCTGAAACAATTGTACACAAATAAAACAGAGATGGTGATCCCACCACACTTAAGACAAATTAATTCAATATTAAATTATAGCCATTTCAAAAAGATTTTTATGTTCAGTTTCATTGACTTGAATTATGCTTTTAAATGATTCTCAACATTTAGTAATTATGTATTTTTTACTAGATCAATCTAATATGCATAAGCAATACTGGCAGTGAGTCTGTCACCGTTTGTTTTCAGAATTAGCACACCATTGAGACAAATACAGGAGTACCTTAAATTTTCAGCTATATGTTTGCTCTCATCAAAGACTCAGAAATGTTAAATTCTATTTTACGAATAACTGAACAACATACGGGAAAAGGAAAGGAAAAATAATTAGTCCTTTTTTGCATGTGCTCCCAGGCATCAGAGATTTTTGGTTCTGCAGGGATGTGATTTCTGAAGCTTTTTCCTGCCTGAACCAAGATGATTATATCGATTTATGAGAATTTACAATTTATAAATGTAACTTATTTTACTCTTACATTTAAACCTAAAGAGATAAGATAGCTGAAATAACTGCTTTTGGTAGAAGATTCTTCTGCTTATTCTGGCAGCCATATTGGTGAATAAATACTCAGCTGGCACTAAATGTATACAAGACAAGAAAATATTGTGAACAAAATTTTCTTTCAGTGATAATCTCTTTCAGTGCTAAGTACATGACCTTTAATAGCCAATTTTCTTCAGTCGTACTATGTCTTTGCTTATTTTATTTGATTCTTTGTGGTCTCCTGCTGATCCAAATGAGATCTTCTCAGATATTGGAATCACTACAACACTGCATTTTAGGTATTTCCTGTAGTAAAGAGCAGTCATGAAAACAGCAGTGAAAGTTATCTGATTTTAGCCTGGGTTCATGTAGCTCTGTGTGAAGAAGAGCTTAGATCTCAAAGCAAGAACAACAGTTTTGCTCAGAAGAATTAATTTAGGACCTTTTGAGAGCTCACAGAGCAATTTTTATACTGCTAGTCATTCAAGACCCATGAATCCCAGCTAATGAATCAATTTGTGGCAGACCCACAGTAAGGCTCAGTTAGCAGTGATGTATCCCCTCACTTCTCAGCTGCTCTCAGCTGCTCTCATTGGAGAAGAAAACAGAGACGTGACTGCCTTCCTAATGTGCTCTGACCAGCTGAGGTACAGCCTTGTGTGGGACTTTAGTCAGCACAGTCAGGGCTCATGCTCACCCCTTTCCTGTGATCCCTGAAGGAAGATTTCAGAGGAAAAATGCAAGAGCTGCAGCTACCCTTTCCCAGCCAAACTCCTTCCTTCTCCAGCTTGGCATTTATAGTAACCCCTTTATTCCTCCTTCAACTCCAGTGCTATGCAATGAAATAATTTTTCTTCAGACAAAATTGTAAAAGTTTGCATCTGAGGCTGTGAGATGAGTGGGGTGAATAGGCCATGAGATAGACAGCAGTTTCATGCTCCAGAAATGAGTGAAGAACTCCTCACCCCAGATCTTTCTAGCATGGCTTTACTGCTGCCATCCTGACAGCAGCTGAGCAGGTCAAGGCAGGGGATTCACTGAGCATGTCAAGGAACCTGAAAGGAAGAGACAAGGTCAAGCCCTCATTTATTTCACCAGGCCTTTTTGCTCCTTTGCTATTAGCCCTCCATCATCCATTGTCTTTGTAGCACTCAAGAACATACATAAAAAAATTAATCTATTAAAAATGTATATAAACCTGTAAAAATTTATTACATTGAATGTTCACTAGAAAAATGGCAGCAATATACACTGTATTGTACCATAGACACTTACATTGAAACAATTGTCTCTATGGACACAATACAACTTTGATTATGTTTTTGACTCTTAGTCTATAGTTTCAGGTACAGTTTCATACGTAACCTCTGAGACTAAAAACAAGAGGTGCCAATTTATTTTTTTTTAATTGTGCAATTTTTAATCTATATTCTAGAATCTTAAAAAATTTTGTATTAAATTGGTTGTTGAGCAGTGATCACAGTCCACGAGAGAAGAGAAATCTCAGAAGGATTAAGAATCAAATCCTTTTTCAGGTCTGAAGTTAAATGAGAGCACATTAGCCGTGTTTTATTAATTAAATAATTCCAGGAAAAAGCAAATATATTTAACTATTATTGCAGTCACTGACATATTTGCAAACTAATTATTTCAGTAAAAAATAAAAACTGCTTTGGATTAGTTTAGCTGGTCAGGCCAGCAAAGCTTGTGAAAAGCCAGAACTGATGAAAACTGCTGTGATCTTGAAAAAGGAAAGTCAGGTCAGTAATTCTTTGCAATTCATTCTGCCCTGAATTAATTATGTGGATAAAGAGAAGCTGTCTCTGACTGTCTCATTCCTTATCATGAACTTGGGACCAAATGCAGTGGGTGAAGCCTGTTGTGGTTTCTGATCTGTCCCCCACATATTTTTGAATTTTTCTTCTGCTCAAAGAAGAAACCTAGATGACTACTTTTAGTACAAGTTTGTTATACAATCTGATTTGATGTTTAGGATTTCTTGTTCAGGCCTCAGTTTTGCTCATTCCTACCCCTTCACAAACCAGTGATGCATCCAATTAATCCTTCCTTTGACTGAGGTGCTGTAGTCATTTTGCCTATGCTTCTTGCCAAGATAAAAAAGAGGACTTCAATAAGTAATGAGACACAAAGTTATCTATTTACCTCTAAAACTGTCACCAAAAATAATCAATATTGTCAGGTATGCAATATGGCATTTAAGTATTACAGATGTATAGAAGAAAATCAAGCTTGCTTCTAAAAGGATTACCAAACCACCTATCAAATTTTCTTTTATGGAACATGAGAATTTCTGTCTTACAATGTGATCTAAAATTTCATTTAATCCCCTTCAGTTGTTGAATTCATCTTATTATATTGCAACAATTAAGAAAAATAACATACATAAAAAACTTCAAAGGAAACATATTGCTAATCTATAAAAGCATTTAATAAAATATTTGTGCTAACAATATGAATTTATTGTGGCAGCTTGACATGCAACAGTGATGTGAGCTGAAGTGTAAGGTAGGCAGGGAGCGGGATGGCAATGACATCCCTGGTCTGCAGGCAAGGAAAGGAAGAGGCAAAGCACACAGACTAGTGAGGAAGAAATGAGGAAGCAGGAATAACAAGAGAAGAAAGAAACATCTGGTCTCAGATTCAGAGGCAGAAAGATTACAAATCCCTCATTAGGAATAAAGCATTCTTTTTAACAAGCTTTCCTATTTATTTCTACATATTTGCTGCCTTTGTGTACTTCTGTTGCTTAAAATAAGTGTTCATAGATGTTTCTTGTGTACTTTATTTTTAGAGAACTAGCAGCAGATAGGATCCTCCTTACACCCCTATTTCTGAGCTGCTAATGCAGGTTTGACTCTTCAGCTGTGAATTCTATGGTTTGAAAATTTTCTGCTTTGACACTGTTCTTTTAAAGAAAATCCCATTACTGAAAACAGAGATGCTTGCAAAAATTAGCCAAAGGCATTAAATAAAAGGAGCTGCTGTTTAATATTTTTCTATAAATAGCATAGTGTTTCTCTTCTCAAGAGACCAGCTGCTGTATCTGTTTGAGAAATACACACCTATAAGACAAAAAGCTGAATAAATAAATATGATAAATATAAAGATGTAAATATACATAAGTGTATATTTATAAATATATATATATATGTGTGGACTATATGAAATTTGTTCACTGAATTTGAAATACATAATATATTTCAAGATTATATCTCAAATATATTTGAAATATGTCCATCTCTATATATGTGTGTATACTATATTCAAAATATATTTATTTCAAATTTGGTGTTTGAAGGATTGGACTGACATTACCGCAAAAGAGCTTTTAACCTGTCACAGGAATTGGACTTGTTAGAGAGAGGGAGTCCCCAGAGCACCTATTCAGAATCTTTCTTCTAGGGCTACTTGGAGTTAGGGTAGTTTCAGACTAGATACTTGCTCTACTGTTGGTCTTCCAGGAGAACCTTCTACTTAACATTAGCTGCAATGGATAAATCTAAAAATGCAAATACTTTTATTTGGTAAAGCACTGGTATTTTTGGAAGTTGGCTGACTTCAGCAGTTAGACATATCCAGTGGCTGTGCTTGAAATGGAAAAGTTGTGATGTCTGTTATAAGAGCAACTCCCAGAAGATTTCCTCAGCACTTCCCCTTCTTGCAGAACACATTACCACATTATATGTGAGTTGGCATAAGGAATAAAACAGATAGCTTAAGAGCACCATTTGTGGTGTTTCAAAACCAGTAGTTAGCTGCCTATGTAACAGTAAATTGTTTATGTTTTACAGGAACCTCCAGAAATATTTTTCTGACATTCACTCAAATGCAGGGGCAGTTCTCCCCTAGACAGCAGTGGGGTCCAGTCCCACAGGAGCTTCCTAAACCTTGATAAAACCTTTCTGACTTTTTGCTTTTCCCCCTTGCTATACATGGATGGCCCATGTCAGCATTGAGCCTAGCACCATGACACTGCATGACAAGATGTTCACACTGACAAAAGTGGATTGCACTGCCTAGCAGGAATCCCCACCAGCTAAAGATGTCTGGAGTCAAAGTTTCAGTGATATTTGCCTCAGTATGATTAGAATTATATCAATTTTTCAATTGAAATTCCTATTGTTAGGGTTTTTAATGCCTGCTTTTGCCATTCTTAGCCTGACTATATGAGATAAAACATCCAAGCTCATACTTTCTCCTGCTAAACCAGTATTGCATGTATGTACAACAGTTGCATATACAATAAATTTCTGAAAGTAGATTCTATCCTGCCATCTATAGCTTCCTCAGAAGCCTATAGCTGTTAAAGGAAGGATCAGAGGAGTTCTGCAAAGATTGTAAAATTCTCTGAATATACCAGATTCAGCCCCAGCAAAATCCATGTTGCACAACTACTGGCACTCCTCCTGAGCAGGAGGTTAAAGAGAAACAGAGTGATGTGAACCCTTCCTCAAAGCCAGGAAAAAACCATACACATTTACAGTAGAATCATTTTCTGACTTTGAGAAAGCAAGGAAAGGGTCCAACATACTTGCAGCTGAACTTCAGAGTTGTAATCTATACCACATCAGAAAATATTTCAGGTCTCTGTGTTTCTATATGAGTCAGGAGAGAACTACCTACCAGACCCTAGGAGATTTTGGGTCCAGGTCACATAACAGATTTCCCAAAGAATTTCTGATTGCTTGAAAGAAGTGTGCCTCTGCCATCCCCCCTCCAAATTTCAAGGCTAAACTTTTCATTGTTGCTTGCTGACAGCTTCAGAGGCAGAGAATGGTACTTGGCATATTTAATTTGCTAGTATCGATATAGCCAGAGGGTCTATGAAAAGTGTTGTCAGGAGCACAGCAGATTTGAGACATCATCTGAAGTACTGTGATTTTTTAGTCTCATAAGGATTGTAATACAGACTGCCAGTAATTATACATAAGCAAATGTGAAATATGGCTTGAAAGTATTCTACTGATTTATTTCAAAATCTATATATATTGATTATAAACCAGAGGAACACAACTCTAAATTATAACAAAGTAGAAGTCCAGTAATTCTGCAGAAAATTTTATAGCATTATAAGTACATATCCCATATATCATGCTCATATTTTTAAAGATAAGATTTTAATTGTACTTCAGCCAATGAATTATTTTCGAACAAACATAAAGCAATAACAAAAGCAGCAATAGACTTACTAATACTTACAACTTAAATTTTTGGCTAAAGGAAAATAAGGTCATTAGTGAGCTCAGAACATTGTCCCTCTGGAGTAAAATAAACTGGCTTAATATTCTTGGAGCTGCTTAAAGCATAGAGATACTGTATTTTCCCTAAATTAAACTATTTTTATTTCATTGGGCTGAAGAAATAATCCCTCAAGTATCTATAATGCATAGATATATAACAATTGGTAATTTTGTTTAATAGTGCGTAGAAAATAAGGATAATGGATTTTTGAAAAGTAAGCTTAGGCAGCTTCAGGGACCTGACAAGGCAATATGTAGTCAAAGTATTTGAACGGCTGCTTAAAATTAGCTTCCTGGTTTACACAAGATGTAATATCCAAAGACTTGGTCCACTGATCTTATCTCCCCATTTTAAAAGGTTGCTATCCATGCTGGTAGCTTAAATGTTTGTACATTACAGTCCTTTTTCATTCAAAAGCACCTCAAAAAAACTCCCTAACTGTGATGGTAGAGCAAAAAATCACAGAATGGGCAGAATCAAAGAGAGAACCTTGAAATGCTGGCATGGAAAAAAAAGCAACTAAAATGTGGAAGCAATTTAGAATTTACATACAAGACTTGGAGTGCAGGTGAAATAAGGCCTGAAAAAACCCCAACATTTAATTTCTTCATGAAAGTGAGAAGCCATTGAAAGCAATTGCATAAATATATTTTCAAAAATAAAGTGCTATCTTGGAGACATGCCACTACCTTCAATTAGGTCAGGAAGAAAAAGTTCTCAGGTAACGTCACGTAAGTTTGCAGATCGCTGCACTCCTAAGAAGAATAAAGCTTTTGAAAGATCCTTCTTTAATCTCATAAAGCAAGAGAAAGTAAGAATATAAAATATTTCAGTCAGATTTTTGTGTTATTTAGGTAAACATTGAGCTTTGATGAATCTTTAGGCTCTGTGTGGGATCAGATTTTAACGGGCCTCAATAGCCCAAGAGTGAAGGAATGGCACTGGAAGTGGTCGATGTAAGGTAGAAGCCAGTGCAGTTTGCTCAGCCCGGATTGCATGTTCTGGCAAGGTAAAAGAGAGCATTGCACTGCAGAAAAGAAAAGCAGGTCCCCACACTCTACTCCAGCAAGTGCACAAAATACTAACATCTTATCCTTTTTGGCAAGAGACGAGTACCACAGTAGATGTGGAATAAAACACCAGTACAGCGTCTGCCTTTAACTGGAACTGCTGTAACTGTTTGAATTAGAGTTCCAGAGAACCAAAGCTAAGTTTTTTGCAGAGAGGAAGCAGCACAGTCCAGAACAGCTACAGGCTGCATAAAGATGGCAGCAGCAATCAAGGAAGATTCTGATCACCAGGAATGATTTTAGATGCATCAGCATAAACAGCACCTCTTCACAGAATTTGTTTGGGAAACTTTCAAGGTTGGATCTATCTCATCTAATTTTAGGCTTATTATTGATAGATATCTGAGGTGCTTCCCGCAAGCTACTCAGGCTGTCAGTGCTGGAGAAATACCTCATCCTAAAAATATAACTCATTTGACTCCTTCTAAATGACTATTCTATGAAAATATGAACTCTACCTTAGAAGTCAATTTCTTCCCATTTTTGCTTCAGCTGCAAGAGTCCATACGAATCGTTCAGATGTAGCTCAGGTAAGTTGTACAACGTTAGTTATGTGTATTCTAAATAAGGCATCACAAACGCTTAAGACAGAAACAAAAGACATATATAAAGAACACAAAAATGCAGCTTAAGAATAAAAAAAAAAGAATAAATGAATAATAAAAAATGAATAAAAATTAATCAAATGAAAGAAATTTAAAGCCTAAAAATGTATAAAGACAAAGCATAACAAAGAAGAAATCAGAATCTTAAGCTCTCTGTGAAATGAATTTCCCAAGAAGAATTGTCCAATTTATGCTGCAAGTTTTGCATAGGTTTATTTATACTGAAGAAATAATTGTACCCTGCTTCTGGATTATTATTCCCATTATTACATCACTTTGTTTCAGTAACCTGAAACAAGAAAGCCAGTCTGCACTGTTGATATCTGGACTAGACATTGATTCCAACTTTGACAATGACAGGAATGAAATCACAAGTAGTTGTTAAGAACTAATATATTCTGCAAAAGAGGACGGTTTTGAGTACATTGTGCCTGTACCAACAAGTGGCAAACAGATTCATAAGGAAAATCTTGGTGCTTAGGACCCCACACTCACCCTTTAATCCTCCCAAAGTATGCTTATGTAAAAGTCTTGTAATTGATACACAGATTTTGAAGGAAAATATAAGTTTGGGCCAGCAGCTATAGATTTCCTCTGCTGGATCATTAATCTTGCATGCTCTTTATATAATATTGACTGTGAAAGATACTGTCATACATCTAACAGTGATCAGGCATTTGTCTTGATAATTCATAGGTGGTAGTACACATATACTCCGCAGGTATCAAAAGGAAAGTGTAGTGTTCCATCTTTCTTTCATGAGTGGTATCTTTATGATTTAAAGGTGATCTTGCTTTACTAAGGCTATTTTCTGCTATGGGCTACAGAACTCCCTAACTCTGAGCTTCTAAGCAAACAGCTAGGGCTGTCCTCTCTGCTGGGCGCCAGCAGGTAACCGAGTGAGTGTGCAAAGTGTGCTGGTGAAGGCTGTGAGCAAAGAAGTGTGTGAGCAGCTGCCTGCCACTAACAAGAGCAGCTAGAGGCTTGATTTTGTTAATACTAACTTAATGATTAAAGGAGATTCTAAAAAAATTCTGGTTGTGATCTGTGTGTCCCCCTGGCTGCCAGAGAAGGAAGTTTAAAATGGTCCATCCAGTCTAGCTTTAGCTATCTCAGGGCAACTCTCCAGAGACTCTGCAAACACCAGACTGTATCAACCAAACACCACATGTGTTAACTTTTATGGAGTTTCATACATTTGACACTTAGGTGTCTTTTCCCTTTTGACTACCAAAATGGCTTGTATAGACCTGGAATAAATACCAAGTTTTTAGAAGGTTGAAGCAGGATGAAACCTTGCCAAAATAATATGTTATGCCAAAATAATACATAAAAACCTTTCAGGTACGTTGCTTTTTCCGCAGCAAAGATATGTGTATATCACACATGTAAGAATTATATCCAAAAATTACTTCTTAGGAAGTTACTTATCTTTGAAGATTTGTCATTTCCCTGCACACAAAGAACAAAGGAGGAGTTTTGCTAAAAGCAAATCCTATTGAGAAACAGTTACTGCTCTAAAATTAAAAATCCTGAGCACCCCAAACTTTTTAGTTGTACATAATCCTCAATGAATGAACCAATTTAGAGAATTATATTTCAGTTACATTTTAGAGAAATTACTACATCCTTGGACCTTGGATTTTAATATTCTTTTGACTAATAAGAGCTACCATACAACCATGAACATAGTCAAAACATCAAGTGAAACATTCATATCACTTACCTTTGAATATTGAATATGCTTTGAACCTTCCAACTTTTTACACTGATGTGAAAATGTACATGCCTTAGAAGTTCCAGTGGAACGTTAACATTAAAAGGTGCCATGAAATTGGATAGCTTGACAGCCTGGAAATCATGAACTATAACCTTCACTCTGTTTCTTCTCTTTTTGGTCTGGTAGTACACTTTTGAACTAAGCAGCACTTGCATTTTGCTACTCAGTGGTTTTAATCTGATACTTTAACATTGTGCTAATTTTTTTCCAGGAAAAGAAAAAACAGTAAGAGATTGGAGCAAGCTGATGGACAGAGAAGGTAGAGGACAGCTAAACATTTGGAAGGGAAGAACTGTGAGATAGTGCTCGTGTTTTTCTTTCAATCCAATCAAGTTTGCTTTCAAATGTAGTCTTACTGTTTTAAACTATGTCATTCTATTTACTGTATCAACTATGGCAGAGAGGAGCTAAATTTAATCATGTATGGGTGTGTTGCAGTCCTAAGAATACTTATAGAAAGCATTCAACTTTAAAAATAAATATACAAAAATTGTGAAAGTAGTCTCAGATGGATGCAGTTTTTCCAATGTATTTAAGAGTCCTTCAGTTCCAAATATTTAAACAGAACATCTCAAAACTATTTATAATTTCTTAATTGTGCCCAAAGTATCAGAAAAAGAATTAATTTGTAGCCTTAGAATTCTAAAAGTCTTTACACGTCTCAGTCTGTTTTCTGTGATTTCCATTACCTTTTCTCCCATTTGCTGCTTGCTTTAATGGAAATGCAAATACCAAAGACTGGTCATAGACAAAATAACTATATCTAATCTTTCTTTTCTAATTCCTTCTGTTTTCCTCTTTTTGGTGTGTTCTCTGGGCAGTTCACGCTTCCTTGAGCATCAAATTGCAAAACTAAAAAATGCAGGTTTTTCACAGCACAAATCTCACTTGCCTCTTTTTGGTTGGTTGGGGTTTTTTCCCTTAAACCTTCTTGTATTCGGAATATTACTTTAGCCGTCCCAGTTCTGAGTGTGAGTAATAATCTCTTGATGGTGCCTATCCCAGCATGAGTAAAGGCATCCTATTGCTGAGACACTGAGGTTAAAGTGAATTCACATTGATGGTGCTTTATGATTGCTCTTTTTAGGCTATCTTGGTGATTCAGTTATTGTTTCTGCTTCTCTGTTTTTTAAGACAATTTTCTCAAAATGATAATGCTTCTTTATACAAAACACTGAAATATTTGAGTTTGTTATCTTTTAAAAAACCCCTTATATGGTATATAAAAAAATCCTTATATAAAATTCTGTATTAATTTCAGATCATATATTCTCCTTGTAACTTCATACATTGGTTACAATAGGCTTTTGAGTTTTAAAAGTTACAGACAATAATTAATCTGGTAATAAATTATTTCATTAGCTTTTTGAGGTATTTTCCATAGGGAGGAGCTGATGCCTCCAAGATTAAGAATTTCACCTTTGCATTAAACATGTTAGAGCTAATTTCGTAGACTGATTCTGCTGATTCAGCCCCCAGTGAATCAGCACAGATGCCTGAAAATGTGAGTGCCTGCAATCACTTCAGTTCAATACCTGATTCATATACAATGTGTATGTTATGTGTGTTGCAATAGAAGTAGCAATATAAAGAAAATGCAGAACCCCTGGACTGTTGATTTGCTCTCCAGATGGTAAAAAAGGACATGCAAAAAGCCCCAAACATGTGACTTACTGGTGAGCAGTCATCTTCAGGGTTGGATTACAGGTCAGGAATATAAACACTGCTTTTTCTACTCCCACTCGAGGAGCATAAAGCTGCCATAAACCCAGCTGAATTTATGTTGAAGGATTGATTATCTAGGAATAATCTGAACAGGAGTCTTTGTGACTCTAATAGATCATGTGAACAAGAAAAAAGGAGATAAGGATAACACCTATTTAAATTTAGTAGTTAATATGAGATAAACTGAGTTTTCCAGTCAAGGTATCATTTTTATGTCTGTTAAAAGGATTGGATACACTTCACAACTTTTTTATCCCTGTTTAAGCTTAGGGGAATTGCCACGTCTGTAATTTCTAAAAATGCATAAGCCTTTCACTACTAATGGACTTCTCATCCTAAGTCAATTAAGTGCCTACTGTGAGTTCTGCCAAGAGTTTTCCTCCCAAGTCTGTCTGCCTTTTCCTTAAGTTCAAGAGCAGAATTTTCCCATATGATATTTTTAAAAACATATCTATGTATAGGATTTGGATCTTCTACATATTATCTTAATAGAAATATTTAATATAAAATTTTAATATCCACAAAGATTATAGTTATTTTGTAGAACATTTCTGTTCTTGGAGCTGAATAAAAGTTTGCAACTTTTTTTACAAAAGATAAAATTAAATTCCTCCTATACTTTTAGTAACAGAGGTATTCATTCTCTTACAGTACATATTGTCTCAACAGGACTTTGAAAATTAAAATGATGAAACATTTTTGTAAAATTTATTAAATATCAGCATACTCTTCAAAATTGACATGCAGAAATTTCAGTGAATATTTAGCAAAAAACGTGGTCAATGGCTTCCATATTTTCATGTCTCCCATCTCTCATGTATGTTCTCACTCACTAGAGACCTCATTTGCTAAACACTAGCTGTCCTCAAAAAAATAATAAGAGAATGTCTAAAGCAGTTTGAACAAGTCACACATTCAAACAGCTACTTGAAATTTTTATATGTTTTTGCTGAAAAATTTCAACTACTTTACAACACCAGTTGCGCATAAAAAAAAGAATTCCAGTCAAGATACATCAAAGAATTAAAGGTTCTGTAATTGAAATCTTGCAGAATAAAACCATTGATAGGAAACACTCATTAATTAAAAACATTCATTAGTGCTGTGGCATGTATGGTGTGTTCTGCCCCTTCCTTGGTGTCAGATATCACTACAATATATTTTGAACATTGTCTCAGAATCACACTTGTTATCACAGAATACACGTAACTTTGAAGGAAGACTACCCCTAGGCAGAGGCTTCAGGTGAATTTCTTAATGTAAGAGAGAAAAAATACCTGGATTTGTTCTATTTATCTGAAACAGGTGGCCTGCCTTGGCTTGTATGGGCATATTTGCAGAAGAGTGTCCCACTTGGAGACATCTTGTGGATGTTCTATCCCTGGAAGTGCTCAAGGCCAGATGTGAGTGGGTGGCATCCCCTCAATAGCAGATGGGTTTGGAATTACATGATCTCTAAGAAACCTTCAAACCTAAGCCATTCATACCCAGTGAGGATCCAGACCCTCATGCCCAAAAGATGGAAACTATTCCCACTGAGCAAAGGATCCCAAGACCAGCGCTTATGCATGGGACTCCCAAACTATGTAAGAGGGAAAAGGAGCAGAATGATAGCTCTGTGAGTTTTGAGGCTTCCTGGGAAGAAAAGAAAATGGAGCTTTTGATTAGTGCAGAGGACAGGTCCTATTAGCTTTTGATTAGTGCAGAGGAGCAGCTGAGGGAAATGGGGTGGTTTATCCAGGAGAAAAGGAGGCACAGAGAGTTTGCGCTCTCCAAGTACCCAAAGGGAGGTTGTAGCAATGTGAGGTCAGTCTCTTTTCACAGATAGTAAGTGATAGGAAGAGGAGTCCTCAAGCTGTGCCTTTCACACCAGATGCCCAAGCAAGTGGTTGAGCATTCATCCCTGGAGGTATTTCAGACATGTGGATGTGGCATTTAGAGAAGTGGTTTAATGGTGGACCTGAAAGTGCTAGGTTTACTGTTGGATTCAATAATATGAAAGGTCTTTCCAAATCTAAATGATTCTATGTTTCTCCAGTCTATGACCTCACATTCTGCATTGCAGTAGGTGGGTTTTCTTTGATGAATGTTATCAACAGCAGGCAGGACTCCTGCTGAAGATTTTCCTCAGACCTATGCACCTGCAGAACACATTTCATTATCCAGCATAGGGGATAGCCTTAATATATTAGAAACTTAGCAAAAATGTGCAAATTAAATGTATTGTACATATCCAGTATGTGATTTGTGAACTCAATTCAAAACAAATGTTAACTAGAATATGCAGACACACTTTTCCACAGAAAGAGGTCTTTCCATGCCAGGCTTCATCACTTGATATCAGCAGCAGTGGGAGTGGTTCTGTTAAAAAAAAAAAAAAAAAAAAAAGTAGCAACTGTTTTTTTGTTTTGTTTTGTTTTCTTCCTTTAATGTGACAGAAACATATTTCACTCTTCTTTATCACAATGTTCTAAAAATTGGTTTAAAGGTTTAAAGAGAAACAACAAGCCTGTGGAATGAAATCAGATCTAGAAAACTGCTCCTCAAAGTTTGAAGTTTAGGAAAGTGAAGGACAAGTGAAATATGTGCTTTGAGACTTCATTGCAGTTACTGCTTTCTGCAATGAAAAATTGATTTTCAGTGGACCTTTCTGAAACACACTACAAATTTTGAAAATGTAAGGAAATCCATGGATTTTACTTCTTTTATTTAATTTTCAAATCCTCAGAATTTATTTAAATATTTTCATTTTGATTTACTTGCAGCATATCCCTGAACTTTGAGGGATCAAAATACAAGGGGGCTGTTTCTGTGCACACTAGGGAACCTGTGCCCAGAAGGTCAGATATTACAGATGTTCCTTACTTGAGTTTCTGTGTATCAAAGGGGAAAAGCAAACTCCCTGAAAATCTTCTCACACACACAAATATTTACACTGGAGAGCAGGCTGCAAGAAGAGAAAAACAAAAATGAGTTTTAGCTAGGTGACCACAAGATTTTAACAATTCTAAATCCATCAAATGAGATAGGTTTAAAAAGACAGCAGTCTACAGATAAAATTCTGTAGACTAAAACTCTTCTCACTAATGGATATTGTGTTTATCATTAAGTATCTCCACTTGTAATAACATTGAGAAAAATGCTATTATGCTGACAAAAAGATGAAATACTATCATCAGCAGCAGAAGCAGAGGCAATATCCCATGTAAAAAGGAAAAAAAAAAAAAGAAAACACAAGACCCCCTGGTGTTTTCTACTTCCTATCTCTCCTAAAAAACTGATAGTGTTTTTTAAATATTCTGCCACAGCAACAGGCTGCGAGGCTCAGAGATTGCATGTGCATTCTCTTTTTAGTGCCAGTTTTACCCATCTCTAAAATTAAGTTATGATTCCACCTGCATATGTCAAGGTGCCATGCATTCACCAAGGATGAAGAGGACAAAGTCCCTGGAGAGGATGCAATTCTCTTTGTCAACAACCATGTCCAGGCAATGGGAGCTAGATGGGATAGTATGTCCACAGAAAATACCTGCTTAAATCACAGAGGCAATCTTGCCTGGGGTGATTACCCACCTATGCTAGCCAATATGATGACAGCTCATGGTGTTTCTTTTAATATACAGATTGTTTTAAATCTATGTAGTTTAGAGACCTATTTTTAAATTTCTGTAAGACACATTAATTTAGTTTATTCAAATTAATACACTATGTCAGCAGTGGCAGAATGTGGAAAATGGAAAAATGACAACTGGTCATTACATTTTAAATCTAAATTGTAGTTCCCACTGAACTGTGATAATGTCGGTAAATTAACACAAAAGCCCAAAAGTATTTTTCAAAAGTAACACTGAAATTTCAAAAGAGGAGAAACTTGTTCATACTTTTTAACCATGAAAGGCCTATTTCAAGATAAATAGAAGAAAAATTGTAAGAAATGTTAATATTAAATTAATTACCTGTAACATTATAGCACACCTTGCTCCCAAACAGAGCTCCTGAAAGGTTTATCACCAATATTATGACCACTTATTCAAGAGTCTAAAGTCTTGCACCTGGGAAGACCTACTTGTCTGTGCAGCAGCTCTGTGGAAAGGGACCTGGGGGGCCTGGGGATGACAAGCTCAATGTGAGTGGTGCTGCTGTGGCACAGAGAGCCAGCAGGGCACTGGGCTGCATCAACAAGGGCATCTCCACAGGGACAGAAGTCATTTTCCCACTCAGTGATTGTCAGGCTATACCTGGAACATGGTGCTTGGTTTTGGCTCACACTATGCAAAAAGATGTGGATCAGTTGGAAAGGGTCCAGACAAGGGACAAAAAGGTGATCCAAGAACTGTAATTTTGTCAAGGAAGGTGTAAACAAATGATCCTCAAGGTCTTTTCCAACCTGGTGTTCTGTGATTCTATGAAAAGAGTAAAAGCACAAATAAGACACAAGCCTTCACAATTCAAAACATAATTTGCAGATTCAAACAGACATACTATCAATGGTACACACAAAACTGGGCTTGCAAATTAGAAACTCCTTTTGAAAATTTGGCCCACTTTAAAATTTATTCATAGTGTTTAGCTTGATGAATTTTAGTCGAATGGTCTAATATTGTTTGTTTCTAATACTGAAGGAAAATACCAGTTCCTTCGAACACTTTTTGATAAAAAAGAGAATAGCAGCTGATCATTGGCTTCAGATTTTTAGTTTTTACTTCTTAGTGATCTCAGTGAGGTAGAAGATGGATCCTTTAACAAATAAGAACAATGCATTCACTTCAAATAGAAAGAAGTGGGTTAGGGAAACAAAACTTGACAATTTAAGTCGTAGTTTGCTTTAAAGTTCTTAGATTTAAGTGACCCTGAAACACAAGCAGGGAAAAGAATCATGAACCAGGTTACCATATGTTGGAACTACGGTTGAGCTTCCATTCTATGATACAATGGAGACATATGCTTGACTATGATCGATATCTTTACATTAGAGGAAAATCTGGGGCCGTGGGTTTTGGTTTTGTTCTGTTTTGTTTTAAAAAAAAGCATCTGACCTTTCTATAAGAAGACAGTCTTTGTGTCTTGAACTTTATGGGTACACTGAGGCTCCTGTTTTGCTATAAATAATATGCTTTTGAGAATAAATTTTTCTTAGTTTAAAACTAAAAATTTTTTCTGAGTACATCAATGCACTTGGCATATGTTGACATCAACTCTTTCAGGTGAGATATTTACTTAACAGGTTAATTATGAAAGCACTAATTATTCTATATTTCTGTAAGGCAAACTGCTTCTGGAAAAAAATTTATAATTCTGACCTAGTGAGGCATTTCTGTCAGGAACTAAAAATTAACGTACAAATTCACTGAACCATTAGCAAACTTTGATGTTTAAATTCTTTCTGCTCTGAAATAGGATGATTTTTTATTTCATGAGTAATCTTTGATGTTGGCAGTTACACAAATAAATTAGGAAAATCCCAGTGACAGGAATAGTGTTGATGAATTACCGTATTGCATGAATAGTTTCTTAAAAGTGCTGAAGACTTACTACAAATAAATTTATGGTTCATGTAAATTCCAGCTAAATTAACCTGGGCAGGTAGGTTGCCTAATTAGTACCCTACAGCTACTGCACAGATATATAGGGAAGTAGTTTTACAGACATGGCTTTTTAGGAGGTGACTTACCATTTCTTTGAAGTGATGATCTCTATTTCATTCAGTGTGGTATCATATTTTTAAACTCAAATACCAGTTGCAGACAATACAGATCAGAGCAGCAAGATTCTTCAACATCTTTTTCTGTTGTGCTGTTAAAAGTCATAGCCCAACACCCTGGCTTTGCCTCAAGCATTTTTATTAAATTGTCTAATATTTATAAGCTTTAAGTAACCTAATCAATTCATCTCATGCTTCCTATGAAACACTGCAAAATTGGAGATGGTCTATGGTCAAATGCTGTACTGGTGAGAGGACAGAAAACAGGCATCTCTTGTCTGGAATTTTCTTCCTAATCAAGAGGAGGGCACAGTTTTGGTTTTTAGGTCATCATAAAGTTTCAGAAAAGCTTATAGGTTTAGTAATCAAAGGTCTTTGAACTGAGATGATATTAAGCATGACCTGTTCTCATTCATGTGCTCCCCAGACTGGGTTGTTCCTGCAGATCTTTGCTCCTACCACAGACAGAAGCAATAAGCAAATTTTAGGATCTTTTCACTTTCTCACAAGAGAGCTGAAAAAAAAAATGCGCCTACATTAGAGTTTTAGTTTGGATTAATTTTTGAAGTGCATCTCCTGACTTACCATGGTTCAGTTGGCACCATGGAGTGAACTCGCTGTGCTCAAACTGCCTTTGGGTATACTTCCAGGATGATGATGATGTGTTGTCTGGAAATCAATTGAAAGGCTGCGGTATTCAGCTCAGGAGGCCAGACAAAAATGACTTTCCTTGAAACACACATGGTGTAGGCATAAGGTTCTCACACCTGTTCTCTCTTTCTGCATCATATTTTTGAACCATACTAATCACATTATTGCTTGGGTAGCCATGGCTGATAAATTAAAGGAGTGATGCAATATAAGGGTGTATTTTGGGTTGGGCATTTGATTTTTATTTTCAGCATTTCAAGTACATTTTTCCTGGGACAAACTCAAATAATTTGTCTCAAGGTTTGATTTATGAGAGATTTACAAGCAATACTGGCTTTGGAGACTGCTACATCTGCTACCCTAGCACCTCATTCTCCTTACTAGGTAATTTTTAACATTGATTTGTTCATGGATGTAGTCTACAGCACAAGTCAAGGGGTAGCACACATAGGAAGGATGCGAAAGTTTCTTAATCAACAGCCAAAATAAAAACATTCTTCCTTCAGTTTTGGCTGAACCATATTACTTCATATGGTGATTCATCCTATTTTACATTATTTTTTTACTCCTAAATTATAAACAGCCTAAGCTAATGCTTCTTCTTTTTTATATTATCTATTATTGTTTTTTTCCCATTCTACCACAAATGTAAAATCTCAGGCACTGCCTCAGACCAGATTAATTTCTGTACTAGTAAATGGAATAAGTGTCTTCACCTAATTCTGTTAATTATGTCCTGAAGTTAGTTTTATTTCTCAATATTTCTAGTTTGTTTGTCCCAAAACACTTCTCTAATAAAAACTAAGCCTAATTATATGAGGGAAAATAGTGAAAATAGAGACAATAAGCCATCTGCCCACTGACATTTAAGAAGTCAATGACACTTTTCTATGGGAGCTTTTTTTGTTATTCTTCTTCAGCTCTCCTTGCACTGCAATGTTATTTCCTCAGCATAACCTTACATATCAGACAAAAGTTCCAATTCAAATTCGACACTGTTTCATTACTCTGTATTAATACCTGAATTGTAGCCTCCTTTCTTAATCTTTGTGAGAGCCTAGATCTGAATTTCACTTTGTTTGGCACGCTGAAATGTGGTTGGAGTCTCTGGATTTTCTTGAACTATTCAGTAACCCAGATTGTTTCTTGAGTTCTATACTCTATACTAAAACATAATATTAAAACACTTTGTACTGAAAATAGCATTGAAATAGTTCATTTTAAAGTTCAGATTCCTTTTTCTTGATGCTGCTATTCTCTGGTCATAATTAACACTGGTATCTTCAGGGCTAAAAATATATTTGAGCTTTTTAAAAACACTTTCTATTTCCATCGCAAAAATAATGCAGGTATATGTATCACTGCATTCTTTTTAAATATTGCAATAGGAAACTAAAGCAGTTCCTTAATTTATATAACCTAAAATAGAACAGTTCACTTTCAAAGGAGAAGAAACAAAAATAAATAGAATGAAGAATGCTAGAAGCAAGTAAACCAACAAAAAAAAACCTGTCAACACTTTTTCTGCTTACTATACAAATAGCAACCCAAACAATTCTCTTTCATTCTTCAGTAGATAAATTTTAAGTAAAAACCACTTTATTTATATTAATTATCTCTTGCCTGATCCTCTTGCATAAAAAATTTAAAATGTATTTTGCAATAGGACCTTGGTGAGTGGGGAATTCTACAGCTGATTTTTTTTACAGTGTATACCCTATCTATCTATCTATCTATCTATCTATCTATCTATCTATCTATCTATCTATCTATCAATCATCTATCTATCTATAATTGGATTGAATTTCATATCCAAATAAAACCATAAATGCCAATTGGTATCAAAAACAGAAGGAGGTTGACAATTGGTAAGAAGCCACAAAAGTTAATGATGATTACAAGAAAAATTTAAAAAATTCAAAGTCATGACTGATCAATTAAAGTATGTATAAAACATGACTTAATAGTTACATACAGATTATTTTAATGACATGATTGTCCCTGCTTAATAAAAACTAGATCTGAGCATATGGAGAAGAGGCTGTTGACCTGATCAGAATAGTAACAGCATTTTTACACAAAGTATGACATTTGCAGCTGGACCTGCATCTCAGTGAAGCTCATTGTAAACTCCTTTGGACAGAGATGTTAACAAGTATTTAGAGCAAATAGCTCACCTTTGACAGAGAGTAGGAACTGAATCAGTGGCTAGTTTTTTGTACTGTCTTTCATTACGTTAAAACAAAACTGTTAAGAAAATCTGAGGGAAATTATTGTAACAAATCTCTTATTGAATATGTCAGTTGATAAAAGAAATCACAAAAACGTGTGTGTGGGGAAACAGGTATCAGGATTATGGACACGCTTCTATATATTGATTAAATTTAGAACTTCTGCTGTGATATGCACTTAAAATTGTATCTAATTCCTACCTCTACTACATAAATCCTACCTGGGATTTAGAAAACTCATAATTTTACATTCCTCATACAGGGTATCTGTAGCATATTAGATACTGATCTTGAACTTGAACTGGTAAAAGTCTGAGAACATAAACTAATTTAAAATACTCTAAATTTGAGCAGGCCCTTTCTTCCTGATAGTATATCAAAGTCATTTATACTTTACATAGTTTTGCTTGAATAACTACCTTCACTGAGGTGCTAAGGTCATTTGGGACATACTGGGCCTACAGTATTTTAAAGGCATCTAAACCAAAAGCATCTTGTTTGCATGCAATTTATTTGGGTAGCTCCACACATGCATCCCCAATTACTACTAGTACAAGACATTTTAGTGCCTTCAATTAGCATTTAGCTTTTTGGTCTTTACCTCACTTTAGAGAAAAAGCCTGTTCTCCATAATCAGAGCCTCCCCTTCCCCCACCAAACCAGGACAGAACTGGGTCATCCCAGTGTGCCTGGGTAAATGTGGACGTGAGACAGAGTGAATCTCCTAGAAACTTCTTCAGAAATCCTAATTCAGCAGGGTTTTATTTCCTCTTCCCTTCCTCCTTTTTATATTTTATCCCCTCTGTAGGGCTATAGGGTTTCATTCCTTATCTCTTTGACCTTTCATGTTTACCCTATAAATTCAGAACTGCTCTACTGTAGGGAAGAAGAATAAGACTGCTGCTTGGCTAAGAACATTTAAAAGGAATTCTTCGGATTAGTCCTTCTCATCAACAACACAAACTTCCCGCACCTCTCTCTCAGTTTCCTCTCCCTCTCAAATTTTCAGCAAGTCCTCTCAGCAACATTTGCCCACACTGTCTTCATACACCACCACTGTGTTGCATTAACCACGAGCAATATGTTTTGGCTTAACAGAACACTCATCATATGCAGAGCCATGAATTTATTAGTAGTCTAATTAGTGTTTTGGCAGCCTAATACAACAAAGACATATATTAATCCAGTTACAATGATACTAACACATGTATTCCAAATTATCCAATTATTGCTAATCCAAATTAATTTGATTTTTTCAGTTGTATGCTGAATTTTTGCAATCTAGCCCTGTCTTCTTGTGTTATGCTTACCCTCCCCATGACCTTCAGGATACTAAAATTGCCACTGTGAGCCTCACTCCAGAAGAGGAAGGGTTTGTACTGAGTCACCAATGACCTGAGTTCTTTGCTGGGAAGTTTGTTCTTGCTGTTCTCTCTGCTTCTGGGTCTTCTTAGGGTTATCTTATACAGGTCCCTTTGATTGACCTGCCTCTTCCTATTACCTTCAGCTTAGTTATACAACAAACACCCACTTTTTCATTGCAACACTTCCTGAGACTATACATAAAACTTCACTCAGTGCTAAGCTAATGTAAAACATATTGCAGTGGGGCAATAGCCTCCTATGACACTTTGCTGTTACACATCCACAGTTACCCAAGACATCAGTGAAAATTCCTGAAGTCAATTGTTAAGTTTATTAGAAGGTCTGTGGTTAAGCGTGTATAAAAAGAACCACTGGCTGCTTTTCTTTGGGTTAACTTAATACTTGCAATTAATTCCTCTGTAAAGAGAGGAAATTAGCTTAATCAGCACTTTGTCCAATCTATGACTGAATATGAAGAAATAAAATAAGATTAAAAATAATTTGGTACCTAAATGTCTATGAAAAATTAATTTTGTATGAAGATTTAGCATATTTTTGCTGTATCTTTCATACACAAGTATAAGTCTAAATCTTAGGAGATTAAAAGCTAGAGAAAAACTGGTTTAAAACAAGTAATATTTTGTGGTACCATAACACAGAGAAAACTTTTTTACTGTTATAGAAAGATGAGAGAAAAGGGATAATACCACTGCAATGAACATTTTCTTGTGTTTCCTATTCTATTTTCCATGGGAACTATTAAATATATACTCTCCTAGCATTTTCCAGGCAATAAAACCAGCAATAAAATTCTTACTTTCTTCTAATTATCCACTTTACTTTTTTTCTCAACAAAGAATGTCTGTCTCAAACGAATCTCCTTTAAATTAGCTATAAATTGATTCAAAATAGTATAAGGATGGGATGGGATGGGACAGGACAGGATGGGATAGGATGGGATAGGAATGCAGCTACTGGAACAATTCAAGAATTGTACCCTTGCTTCTGCTAATGAATTACTCACAAATGAAGCAACAAATCCGTAAAAATCATGTCCATCTGTAATGAAATTATAAATAGACAAGGCTATGGAGTTTTTGACAGAAGTTGGCCATGAATTATGTACTCATAAGTTCCCATCAGATTTATTTATTTATTTGTGACACAAACCACATAACATTGCTTGGTTCATTGATTATAACTTACCAGTGCTTTGACATATAATCATGTTTACTTTCTTTGTGAAACACATTTTCTTTCTTAATTAAATAAGTCTTGGTTACCTGCATATACATATTGGATAAGAGAGATTTTGGTCAAGTAATGTTGAAGCACAAATAAAAAATCTATGCAAACAAATGATGTGATATGATAAGTAGCTCACAGTGATGCTTATATATTGTATAAGCAAATATAACCCAAATGTAATGAGCAGAAACCAGTGTGAAACAGAAAGCTGAAAAGAGCATCACATCCTATCTCAGGGAGACAGTCACTTCCCAAGAAGCAGGGACTTCTATACGCTACTGTCTCCTCCAAGAACTGGCAACTATTTTGGTGCCAAGCAATTTCTAAAACTGAGTAATGACTGTAGGTTTCCAGAACTTATTTCTTCCCCCTCTCACAAGGTGAATACTTGTTTGTGTTTCCTTTGGCCATGAAATACCATATTCCCTTTTGCATATTGGCAGAGCTTCCACAGAATGTCTTGGCACACTGCTGTCTGCAAAGAACCAGCACACACAAAATACTCAAGTTTGCAGAACATCAGCTCCTCCGCTTGGCAGTATAAGGCAGATTTCAAGGACAGGCAAGAATGAATATTTTATCAGCAGCTTCATGAAGCAGGACTAAAATCCTACTTGGTTCCACAGTGCCATTTAGCCAATTGCTTGCCACTTGCTACTTTTCCTCAGTTGGTGATAAGCGCTCGAAGTCTACATTGATGTTTTCAGTGTTATCAAAACTGTCTGATTTTGAACAATACATACTAATCAGTTCACTGTTGCTCTATAAACACCCACTGGGAATATATCTTTTAGATGTCCACTTTAGATGTCCAGTTACCCATTTTTGATTATCTTGCATAATAACTTGCTCAGGACAGCAGTGATGAATTGCTGCCTTGAATAGCCTGGGATGCTGAATTCCTGATTGATGCAGTAAATACTCACTCTTGTGATAGTGACAGCCAAAATAGTACTGGCTTGCCCTAGCCGATCCTTAACTTTAGCAGCAGGGTGCCCTGGTAACATGTACCTATGTCTCAATAACGGGTGGGGAAAGACAGTTCAGCAAACTTTTCAACAGTGTCTCCTACATGCTGCTCAAGCTGCCTGCCCCAAAGGATGAGACATTTATTTCAATCACCTTTTCTCAATGAACAGTTGTTCAAGGAAAGATTTTGTTTGTTTCTTTGAAATACATCAGTCTCTTCCTTTCCTTTAATATTAGACAATTTTACTGTCTCCAGTTTGCTACTGTCATATTTACAGTTACAGTTTTTTACCCTACTGAATGAACTAAAGAAATTTCTGGGGCAACTTATAGGGTATTTGATGCACATTATAGTTTTGGAGAGCAAGGGAATGCTTCTTTTGAAGAAAAAGAACATATCTGTGAAATTTTAGTGATTTACCACTGTGTATTTTAAGAAGACTCAAACATTACTGTCTTCTGATAGGCTGTCCAGTTGTTATTTCCTGTAATTTGCTCCTTATTCCTGATGACACAATTAAAAGTGGCAAATGGAGAGCAGATTGAGATAGGTATCTAATGCTGATAGTCAGCATATTAGTGCCTTCCTTACTCCTCCTAAATTGGAAAATACAGGTGGCTAAATGGCAGCATCCTCATCAGGATAGGTAACAGTTTCCTTGGGACATCTGGCATTTTTATAATGCCTTACCTACAATTTCCAAGTCAAAAACTTCTTTTTCTAGTTGGTTGACTGGCGGAATTCCAGACTCCCATCAAAAGCCGATCTCTCATTCCCTTTTGCAGCTGGACAGGGGAGAGATAATATAACAGAGTTCATCGTTTGATATAAGGACAGGGAGAGATCAAATCAAATACTGTCACAGGAAAAACAGATGCATATTAGACATATTAAATTTATTGCTAGCAAAATCAGAGCAGGATAATGTGAAGTAAAATAAGACCTTAAAAACACCTTCCCCTGACCCCTCCCTTATTCCCAGCTCTATCTCCCCCCCCCACCCCACCCCAGCAGTGCAGGGATATAGGAATGGGGGTTATGATCAGTTTATTACTCATTGTTTCTCCTCTCTCCACAGCCCTGCAGGTCCCTGCCAGGACCCTTCTCCAGCACAGGCCTCCCACAGGGTCACAGCCTCCTCTCAGGCATCCACCTGCTCTGGTGTGGGTCTCCTCCACGGGCTGCAAGTGGATCTCTGCATCCCTGTGGATCCCCATGGGCTGCAGGGGCACAGCTGCCTCACCATGGGCTAGAACCACGGGCTACAGGGGAATCCCAGCTCCAGAGCCTGGAGCACCTCCTGCCCCTCCTTCTGCACTGACCCTGGTGTCTGCAGAGCCTCGGAACATTACTCTCATGTTCTCATTCCACTCTGCTCTGGCCTGCACAATTACACCTGCACAATCACTTTTCTTTTTCTTCTTCTTAACTCTGTTATCTCATAGGTTTTACCACCATTTCCAATTGGCCCAGCCTTGGTCAGGGGCACATCCATCCTGGAGCTGTCTGGCATTGGCTCTGCTGGACACAGAGGAAGTTTCTAGCAGCTGCTCACAGAAGCCACCCTTGCAGACCCCCCACTACCAAAGCTTGGCCATGCAAACCCAATAGACTAAAAAGTATTCTTTGCTTCGCCATATCTTTGATCTCTTCCCACAACACATAATTAAATGGCAGAGCATTTATTTTGGTAGTAAAATATTAGGTGTAATGAAGTTCACAAAGCAATTAAGTTTTACAAAAGGCTTCCTTCCCGATTAATACAGAAAATATTAATATCTAAAAACTAAGATGGCATCTCCAAATTTTGGAGTTTGTATTAAGACAACAAATGGACTTCAATAGCTTTGTGAAGGTTCTTGTATTGACAGATCTATATTTTAATGTCTGCATACCTACATTTCCTGGAAAACCAAATTATACTCTTTCATTCACTTCTCTGGAAAAAGTCTTTATCCTTGGCTTCTTAGTAAAATGAATTATTTATTGTTTTAGTGCTAATGGTCTTCTGTTTCTATTTTCTAAGCTATGTATCATCTCTGTGTGTGTGTGCTTGTATGTACAAATGCAAAGCATCTCTATGAAAACAGAAGGAAATAAAGACAGGTCTGTAACATGATACCTTTCAGATTCAGCAATTTGCATCTGTTTTCATGCATGCTGATTTTATTCAAATCTTTTGCACAATTTTCAATTTTCCTGTTGTGAACCAAGTCAGATCTGAATGAAACTTCTTGGCAATTATCTAATGTAACACCCCAGAATAATGAGTGTGGCTTAAAGTCATCTAATTGAAAACATTCTGCATTGTCTTGAACTGCTGTCTCTTTGCATGATTACTTTCTTGATATTTTGTAGATTTTTATGAAATTTTCAAATAATTGCCTTATTTCAAATTATAGGATTTAATATAATCCAGAAAAACAAAAACTCTCCTCACTAAAATAGCTATGTGACAGCCAGCTTCTATTTATTTTATTTCAGAAATGGCAAAAGCATAAGATTTTGCAGGACCAGAGACACAGTAAAACTGAAAAAGTACAAAAAGAAGAAAGAAAAAAATGCATATATGCTTTCAACTAGTAACAAACTGGACAAGACATCAGCTCCTAAAGAAGCTCATGGGTTTCTTAAGCTATTAAACCTGATAACCCCTTGAAATAAAGCATTAGATGGGGCTATCACAAATTTGCTTAACTCAACTTAAGTAAAAATATTTATTGTTTTCCTAATCCTTCCCCAAATTATATGTACCCACTTATGTTCAGTACAGCAATACCATAGGAAAATATGATTCACTGAAGGGCATTTGTTAATTCCAAAAAGCAATTAACATTAATAGTTCTTTGGCTGTCTGAGTCTATCCAGTTTCTGATGAATTCCAGAAATCATTTATGTAGTTGTCAATGTTAAGATATGCCACTCAGGAAGTCATATATTGTGTACAAGGCTTAATTATATCAACTGACAAAGATTTTTAAGTTTAAAAAGCACAGCTTGTAGGTAGAGAGAAACATTCTAGAAAGTAAATTCTTTCTATTTTATTTATCTCTTCCACTAATTTCCTATATATATCCCCTGTACATTATCATACAGCTGTCATTTATTTTATATTTACACTAACTTTTATCTCTACTTTTTAATCCCCACATATATGCCATATTTATTAAGAAGAACCATGAGAAGCAATGCTGGATGAGGCAACAAGTTTGTTGTCACAGGAAAACTATTATCTATACTAGCAAATACCTGCCAGGACTGCTGCTGTTATTTGCTGGCTCCTGGCAACTCCCATGGAGCCTGGAGCAGCCCACCTCCAAAGCGAGTGCAGCTCATCTGTGTTGCTTTCCTTTCTTTGGCTGTCTTTAGCCTGAAACAGACTCACCTCTCAGAGTGTCTGCATGCACCTAAGTTTGGATGACCACGCGAGGCAGTGGCCCAGTCTCATCTCCTCCTATATTTCACACTCTGGTGTGAAAGTCATGCACTTTTCTACAGGCACGGAGTGAGATAAATGCCTATTCACGCACAGGATGGATTGGGGCAGATTGGCTTGAGTATGAGCTCCAGCTCTTTAGCAGAGTGGCATCAACTCCTTGCTGCATGTTGAACTCCACACTTCTGTGCATGGTAAATAAAACAACTCAGGCACAGGTGGAGGGCCCTGTGCAGCACTGGAGAACAAATGAAATCCCATAGCAAACTGCCCTCTTGTCCACCCCTCCCCATCTTCTCCAGGGCTCTGGTATGTATGAACATCAAACAGTAAACAGGGATGACATCAGGTATTTTTGACCAGGAAAACCTGGGAAGAGAAGAATTCATTCTAGGGTAAAGTATAGCAGTGACAACCAATATTTCGTATGAATTTACCTCCAAGAGAAAGACAATGCATGTTTCTTTCCTGCTTTACTCATGTGCTTTAACAGGAGAAAAAAACCCCAACTCAAAGAGTAACTTTTTATAAAGTCTAACCAATAGTCCAGTCATACTTTGATTATCTATTTGTACATGACAAAGGTAGAGGTGTCAAAAGGGAACAGAGATGCCTTTTCAAATTACATTTATGTAAGGAAACAGAAAACTATGTGCATGAATCACATATTTTTAAATCAACTGATAGGAAAATTTAAAAGCTTTCTCTGCTCTCTCCTTAAGAGTTGGAATAATAGTCTCCTAATAAAGTAGAATATTAAGGACCAGGATGAACTTCTTTGCCTAGGGACAGCTTCAACATTGCTACCACTGGACTGCAAGAAGCTCCTCCAAAACTGATAGTCTGGGCCACGGACCATGGTCAGGAATTGAATGGAAGCTAAAGATGCATGGGAAAGCAAAATCTCATGACAGTGTTTAGGACTGGGGGCTTTTCCTGGCCAGTTGTTACACACTGCAAGGGCACCAAAAATACTCGAGGGATGTTAAACTACTCTTGGTTTTGATTCAGAGATCAGCGAGTGAGGGTTATGCGAGGGTCGCTTGTGACCCAACACGAGGCACAACTGCCCGCTACGGGCGCGGACAAGGCGAGAAGGGCTGCGCCCGGAGCGGCAGCACCCTCTCCCCCACGCCACGTCGGCCACCTTCCCCCAGCAGCAGCGTCCCTTCTCCACCGGAGGTGCGGGAGGCCGGAGCCCCCGCCCGCCTTTGCCCCGCGGGGCGGCGCGGGCGGGCCGAGCGGGTCCGTGCGGTGCCGGGGAGGAGCGCGGCAGCGCTCGCAGGAGCACCCAGAGCTCGGCTGTCGGGATGCGGCCGCGGAGGGGAGGGGAACAGGAGCGGCAGCACCTTCCCCCCGCCAAGAGCCAAGTTAAATAGCCAGAGCCACGCCGCCGCCTTCCTCTTCCCTCCCGGCTCCGAGCCCTCGGCGAACGCCCCCGTGCCACCCCGCCCCGCCCGGCCGCGGGCGGCGGAGGGCAGCGCGGAGCCAGCCTGCCCCGCGGAGCCGGGACGCCGGCGCTGCCGGGAGGGGCGGGCGCTTGGGAGTCGGTGCCGGAGGCGCCGCGTCCCGCCGAGTCGCCCGACTGAGAGGAATACGCCAGCTGCATGGGAGGAGATGAGTGTGGCGGGGAAGCAGCCTCCTCCAGCACCGCTCGAGCGGCCCGGCAGCCTCCTCGTCCCCACCTGGGCAAGTACCGCTGCCCCTCAGCCCGTCCCGGTGCCAACTCCCGCGGCGGGGCGGGGGTGGGGAGGGTCCCGCCGGCGGCGCTGCCCGGAGGGCGGGAGGGAGGCGCCTGCGGGAGGGACGGCGAGCGGGGCGGTGCGGGCTTGGGATGCCGGCGGGGCTCTCGCAGGGACGAGGCGGCAGCTGCCACGGCTCCCCGGGCGGGACAGCCCATCCCGCCTCCCTCCCGCAGCCGGGCGGCACCGGGGCCCGAGCGCGGCCGGGCGGGACCTGTCCCGGTTGATCCTGGTCGCGATTTTCAGCGCGCCGTGACAGGCTGCAGCGTGACGGTCGAGTTTCCCGGAGACCGCGCTGAATCACTCAGTTTGAAACCCAGCTGCAAGCCTGCGATGATAAATAAAAAATAAAATTAACCCCCCCCCAAAAAAAAAAAAAACACCAAAAAAAAAACCCAGAAAAACCCGCAAAGGTCAGCTACTTGGATGTATTTAGCACCTCATGCACTTCTAGGAGAAGCCCGTGAGGGAGTTAGAAAATAACTTGCTACTTCACGGCAGCGTATTTGGCAAATCATTCATGAATGATGCCCTCTGACGGCGGCTCTCCGCTGTCCTGGTTTATATAAAATGTAGTAGGTCTGCCTTCTAAAATCATTACAGACTCTGTGGTTTAACACGCCGCTCTTCTTGGCTTGTAAAGCTGTTTTGTTGCAGTGTCATTGCAATCGTTTTCGATCACCAGCTACAAAATTATTCATTGTATTTATATAAAATATGTACCAGTGTACCTGTGCTAAAATAAACTTTTTTTTTTTTTTTTTTTTTTTTTTTTTTTTTTTTTTTTTTTTTTTTTTTTTTTTTGCCCCTATCCTTTGAGCTGTTTTGGTGACCACAACCCTGCAGTTTTTAAAAGAAAAACTGTTTGTCTTCCTGATGTTTTATCCGGAGTGTTGTTTAGAAGGTGCCTCAGCTGCGTGAAAGCTGACTTAGAGACACTTTCTCCCTCACAGTGAATTTGTAGCTACTTCAGGCTTCTGTAATCATAAAAATGAAAGTAATATTTGGAAATTCAAGTGTAGAAGAAAAGAGTAGAGGATACCTGTCATCATAAGCATCTATGACAGTTGCACATAAATCTGTGGAAACAAACTGTTGTCTTGTCTGAGAAGGTTTCACAGCCTGTATTTGCATCTATCTTTTGATTGTGTGTGAGGAGATGCATAATTTTAACCTTTGAGCTTTTAGAATTTTTATAATTTAAAAAGAAATAATGGAATTAAGCCTACTGTGGAATCTTCTGTGTTTTAAAATTGTTTCACAGTTCTAAATTTGGAAGACCCGTTCAGGAACTGCAAAAATAATCTGTGCAGCAATTATCTAAAATGTTAACAGCTGAGTAGGTTGTATGGCAGTTCAGGGTATTTCAGTGTTAAAGGTGAGGGATAATCACTATCATTCGGTGAAATTTATGACTGGTATTCTTGTAGTTGTGTCAAATGTGTATGTTTAAGACCAACAGGACATGCCATTTCTGCTGTTACTCATGGGATTTCTGCCTGGGATCAAACTAGGCACTTCACGAATGGTGAACTGACCTCTTGGACAAGAGCAATAGGAAAAAAAGGCTTGTGACTACACAATTTACCTTGACCCTAAATGAGAAACAGTGCTATGAATCTAAGGCTTTGGCAAGATGTCTGTTTCCAACAAACAGACAAATTTACCCTCACTTTCCTGGCTATTTCTGATAGAGGTATGTGACTGAAAGAAGGAATTAATAAATAGTCTTAGTAAAAAAACCATTTAGACTCAAGTTCAATATCTTATGGCAGATATTTATTTAGGTGAGTTCATAATTGCTTGGCTCCCCAGATATGCCACATACTAAACTTCTGAAGAAAGTTATGCTCAAAATGTATTGAAAAATAAGAACTTGATTTATAATTCACAGTGTGACAAGTGCTTGACTTGCATCTTCTTAAGTTATTTAGCAGTATTGGAATCTAGACCTGTTTACCTTGTTAAAAGAAAAATGTGTGTTTTAATGCCTGTGTATTGACTGTGTGCACATTTTTCTCAGAAATAAGATATAATAACAGTAGTTAGTGTTTACTAAATATTGCTTGCTGAGTCAAATTAATTGTTTGAGATTCTGGTAGCTAGACAGTATTAATACTAAAAGATAGATGGGTTGTCTTTATGGTTTTTTTTTTCCTCTTCAGAAGGATAAGAGTTAAATACTATCCCCTGGAAAATAACTCAGCATATTTTAAATTAAAGACAATTCTAAATTTGGAATACAATACTAATTTGTTTTGCATGCATGTATCTATAAACTTCTTGAAGTGCAGTTGTTTATGTTCAGTTCTGTAGAACTGAAGTTTCAGTCAGACCTTGTCTTTAATGGTTTGCCAATCTCAGTGTAATGAAACACTTGTTTCAGTCAGTATCAGACATGGATTCTTATTCATCTGATTTCAAAAATCAGTTTCCTCTATCTGTATGTTTCCTCTATCTGTAGTGAACTTTTTGTTCTAATTTCTCATATAATCCCTTCCACCCTTTGCCCTAGGAAATACTGCAGGGGTCATATCTCTTAGCAATTGTTACTATGCTTGTGCCATGTGCTTGTGCCATGTTCTTACATGGATTTTATGGTCTCATTGATCTAGTATGCATTAGTTACTGTGGTTTTCAATGTGTTGCTAGAAACTTGGAAGGGAATGATAATGTAAGAGGCACTTGTACTGTTGATACACCACGATTTTAAAAGAAGAAATAAATGTAGTGTTCATTGCTATGTAGAAATAATTTTTCTTTTTTTTTAATAGGGACTATTCTCTTAAACTTGGGCATATTGTATGTAGTAGATCCAGTTTTCTATTAGCTTCCATACACAACCAGAAAAAAATCAATAGGTAGACTGTTTCTTTTTGCAGCAGAAACCCAAAGGAAAAAAAGCCAGCCACATGAAACTTGTTTGGATAGCACTCTTCTCTGCAGTTATCCAAATTGTGTACTCAATAGGAGGGGCAAGTGCAGCACAGGCAGATTTTCCTTTCCTCCTCTTGGTTTTCACTGTATCTATTAAGCACTTGCTTAGAGAAGCTAGTATAAATATCTTTTTTTTTTGGAAAGAGGTCCTGGGGCATTGATGTTTCTTCAGCATTTGGCACCCACCAATATTGAAGCTTCCTGAAAGTGAACACTAGATGTCATGTTACCACAAGCCTCAGTGTCTTGTCTCCTCCCTGTCTTTTCAGGGTCAACAGTTAATCTTGACAATTTTGTAAAATATATGACCACCATTTTATTCCAGACCAGTATTTTAGTAAGTCTGGAATCCATTCAGTCATACTGTATGTTACGGTGAGAAGCTTCAATCTTCCTGTGATTTTTATGAGAAGTTATCAGAAATGAGGTGGCATGGATTTCAAGATTGTTTCCAAGATCTGTCTATCCCACAATACAAATCAATAGGATATACTTACTAATTGAAGCTTTTTCTCACAGATACGCATTTTCTATTAAAATTCCTTGCTTCTCAAAAGCTGATTTCAGAAGCTTTTGCTGTAAAGTGAACAGAATTTATCTTCTGATTTGGGGATGGCAAACACAAGAAAACAGATGGTGGAGCTTCATGACAGGGAGGAGGTGTCTGTGTACTCTGTTGTGTGGAGCCTAATAATTACTTTCTAGTGTAAATTTTTTGTCTTCCCACTTGAGAAGATGTTTTTTCCCCAAAAAAATCTGTGAAATTAATTGTTTTAGGATCCTATTAAAGACTTTACCAGTTACTAAATATCAGAGTGATAACACGTTTCATTTTCCTTCACTTGGCTTCCTTGCTTTCACAAACCAAATCTGAATATGGCTTTTACCTGTACATATTTTCATGAAAACACTTATCAAAGTGATAAAAAACCCATATTCAAGCTTATGGCTTTAATACATTAATGGAAATAAGACTTGTGCCCACCTGCCACTCAGAAAAAGAAGAGCATCAGTATTCCTTTTACACCTCAGATCTGTGTTTCATATTGTAGGCAGAGTTTTTTTTCAGATGTTTTAAACGTTTTATGAGATGAATATAAATAGAATTACTTTCACTTGAGAGTTCAGAGACTGCTTAGAATAGAAATGGTAGTAAAGGTCAGCAGAAAGGAACAGAGCATGACCATGTTCCTGCAAAACTGACACCTATTATTGCTTGTCAGTGGCATCACAATAATGGAGACAGCAAACAAAAATCAGATTCAATCAGGTTGAAAGGGACTTTTGGGCATCCACGAGCGTAACCTTCCCCTGAAAGCAATTACTGTGTGGAATTCAGATTGAGTTGCTCAGGTCTTTTCCCAGTGCACCTTCAAAACCTCCAAGGATGGAGATGCCTCAACCTTTCTGTGCAAGTTGCTCCCTGCTGGGTTGTTTTCCTCGTGAACTGGGGGTGTGCTGTTAGCTCCTCCCTTGAAGCCCCTACTTCCTTAGGTTCAAGCAGGCCTGGCTTACTCAGCTACTTCTCACAGAGGAAGTGCTTCAGCCCCTCACCCATTTCAGTAGGCTTTGAATGGGACTTGCTCTCATTTGTCAGAGTGTTTCTTGTGTTGCAGGGCCCAAACCTGGGTGCTGTGTAATGAGTGCCAAGTAAAGGGAAATGATTACATGGATTGCTCTCTCTTTGTTGTATTGTTGTGGCTAATGCTGTCAGCATTTGTGGCTGACATTGTGCACTGCTGACTCCTGCCCATCAGGACAGAAGGACCGCTGCTTCTTTTCAGTATATACTCCTCCCCACACCTCACACATACCCACCTGCCCCCTCTCTCCTGCCACATCTCAGGGAGAAAGCTGAAGTTTTTAAAAAGCAGATGGCCTGTTTAAGTGCCTCTTCTTGTCCTCCTTTAGTTGAGAGTGAATGCAGAACTCCAGGGGAATTTAGTGTAGTATTGCACTTTCCTTTTGGTGTGCTCCTTGACATTTTTGGGATTTTTTTCACCACCACAAGGAAAAAATGCTCTTGCTGACTTTTTCCTGAAGTTGATTCATTTTCTATGAGAACTTCATGTTAAACTAGTTGGAACAATTTAGTGGACTTACTCATCCTTCACATTACAGATGAAGCTGACAGTTAAAGCCAACTGAGGCCCATGATTGTGTTTCACTACAGACACTTTTTGTCAGTAATACTCTTACAGAAGTTCTGATCTAAATTTTATTGGTCTGTTTTCTTTGAAAAAGGGAACCTGATTCTACTCTGTTGAGCTCTTCTGTACCTGCTTGTCTGAACTTTCTGTCTGAAGAACAGCGTGACTCCAGTGAGAGCTGTCGTACTGGAACACTTCTGCCACTCTTTATTTATGTATATCAACAGGCAGATTTCTATAATGAGATTTACAAACTCTCTAAAGGATATAACCTTGAAGAGCTGGAACCCTTTAGCACAATCTAATCAATATTATCTCATTTATCATCTCCTTGTGAAGTTCAGATTGTTGTAGGGACAAAATGCACTTCTCATATTTAGAGAAGTCGTGGGCAGAAAAATCAATGCAAAACAACAGGGGTTTTTGTACTGTGTTTAAAGAGGCATTGTACATGCTTGTGCTGTATGATACTCTAAAATCATTACCCTTATAATGCTTCCCTCCACCATGCCAAACTTGAAGGACTGTTTCATGCCTGTTGTTTTGTGATTTTTACCTTTGCAGAGCTTATCTGAGAATTTTAAGTCACCAGATGATTAAAAGCTAAGGAGAGACCTTTTCCCTAAACAGGCAAGTTCTGTGTAATGCCATTTGCCCTGCAAAGTGCATCTGGAGTAGCTTTTTTTTATGGGTGCTTAACATCCTTACTGTAAGCTTGGTGACTTCCCAGAGTCTGAGTGGCAGAATTCCATAGCACTTCCTTGATTGAAACCAGTAGTTACAGTGAGGTGCAGCACAGGCTTAATTGATTTGTTGAGGACCACAGAAGCAGTCTTAGGCAGGGCTGGAATCAAAACCTTTTGGTGTCAAAGCTGTATCATCAGCTCTTGATGATTTTTCCATGCCACAAAACAATAGTTTGTTGGTTTTAGCTTTTGTTGGGAATTCTTGTTTATGCCCAGGTTTTGCAGGAGGCCTGTCTACAATGGAATGAGTTGAAATGGGGCTCAGAGTGGCTCAGTCTCTGTTTCGTGGCGGTCTGTTCTTACACAGCCATTGAAAAACCATTGTGTTGGCTACACTGTGCATGCTGGTGGACAGCGTTTCTATAGAGATACAACACTGGTTCTTTCTCAATGATGTTAATATCTATCTGTACACCACAAAAAATGTAAATAGTAACATAATAAGTTCCAAAGCACTCTGTGAAGTGGGTAAGCTTTTTTGTTACTACTTTTATCAGTGGAAAAACTGAAGGAAAGAGATTTCAGTTAAGGTTTTGAGATGGTTTTGGGGTTTTCTTTGTTAATTTGGATTGAGGAAATTGTCTTTCAGTACTTTACATTTTGTGAATACCAGACAAAACTTCCCCATATATTATGCACAGAATGTTTTTCAGAGTTTTCTTTTGTATCTCAATTAGATTTCTTTTTTCCTCTCACTATATCACACACTATCCTCTCCCATCAGATGCAGACTTTGGAGAAATCTCATTCATTTAAGTTATTGGCTGCTGCTACTTGTCTAACTAAGGACTAGCATGTTTAGGATTACCATGAACATGGATACATCATGTTACAATATGTAACATGAAATATAGAGAAGAACAAAAATGCACATTCAAAACAGTGATAAACGAAATGGGAGATAGTAAGGAGTATTATTTTGTTTCCTTTATAGAATCTGTGTTTTTCCTCTAGGTAAATGTGCAAATAGTAAGTTTATTGGAGGAAAGTGTCAGAAGAATTGATCTCATATGGGATAGTATGAGGACACACACATATTTGAAAGCTGTTTGTCACAAGTGTGTTGCCATCTTCCTCTCCAGCAAGCCTGTTAAATCAACAGGCAAAGCGATAGGTTTTTCATTTGTTTCACTGGCTGCAGCTATGACATAGATACTGCAAGGAAATTTGTGGGCACTTCTTTCCATACAAATCCTATCTTAACAGTATTAAGTCACAATTTTAGAAAGGCTTTAGGAGTTACTCATAGGTGTTGTTGTGTTAATAAAATGCTAGTGTCTTCTCTACCAGTAAAATGCTCACTTCAAGCAGGCGTTACAGTCTTATTTTATGTCATGTGTCTTTTCATCTCTTTCTCAACCTATCCTGCTGTCTTAGGCATTGTAAATGCAGCATTTAGACATTCTTCTGCCACCCTTCATGAGCCCTGATGGAGCAGCAATATAAGGATATGCAGTAATCTGTGCTGTGTGCTCATTTCCAGAATACAGTTGAAGCATAATTAAGCATATGTTTCCAGTTCAGTCTGACAGTATTGTTTTGTGCTATAGCTATTGCTTTTTATAAAATCTCCTCTTTTTCTAGTTTTGAAAGGATAGTTATCAGTTGCATCATAACAGAGTTTTATGCAACTATTTATTGTACTTTCATTAAGAGATGAATTATTTACTAAGGCATCTGGTGCATCATATGGTTCATATGCCGGGTGTGCTAAACAGAATGCTCTTTTTTGAATAATAAGGGAAAAATACACTGCATAAAAGGATTAGACTTCCTAGTGTGCTTTGAAGAGTAACTTTACTGTTCTGAAATCTCCAAGCCTGTTTTACAGGATTTTGTGATCATTAAAGGAATCTTTGATTCTAGTGGAACATGTGTGCATAACTATATGTGTCTGTATTCATAATATCTGAAAAGTAGAGGGGTAAAAAAAGACATTATTCTCTGTTGAAAACTGTATTATACATGGGCTAACTATATGATACTTTTTCTACTTCTGTGACTGATAATCACAGAAGTGTGTGTTATGGTAGTACCATTTACAATTTATATGTCAAGAAAATTTTATTCTTATGATCTATAGAAGTTGTATGTCCTCCAAGGTTATAAAACTTTAAACAAAAACCTTCTCAGTCTTTAGATAACCTGTAGTCAATAGATATACTTCAGTCCACTGAATTTAACTCTACACAAACATCCAATTTCTTTCATATATTTTAGATAATCTTCACACTCATTTTACATTAGAAAATTACTGAAATGTACTGTAGATGAAATCATTGACTGACATTAGTTTAAGGCTGATTTACCACTTCATTCCATAGTGTCATTTCCAAAGTGTCAAGGGAAGGATGGCAGAAATTGTATATGGGCTAATTTTTTCACTGGTTGGAGTTACACATCTTTGCTCCCAATCAAATAAAATTTGATACAAAACTTTCTACTTATAAAGTTTCAGAAGTTGAGACTTAAATATATTCAGCATACCTTCAATTTACAAAAAATTAGTTTCTTCCTTGAAATTAGACATTGAGAAGTTTTAACAGCTGTAGGTGTGTTGTTAATCAGGACATTAACAAAAGCATGGCATTGTCACAACTCTGTTTAAACAATCAAAGCTGGGGATGTAGCAGAATATGTTGTTCTCAAAGGACTTTGAAAAGCAACATTTTTTTCAAAAAGCTTGCTTAATCCAATAAGAAAGCTGCCTGCTTTAAGCATATTTGGCTTTGAAATAGGTGGATACTCCTTAAGGTAGATGGCTCAGGAAGAAAGTTTGAAGTCTGAGTTGTCAAAATCACTGAATTAACTAGGTTGGAAAAGACCTTTGAGATCATGAAGGCTGTGACCTAACACGACCTTGTCAATTAGACCATGGCACTGAGTGCCACACCCAATCTTTTCTTAAACATCTTCAGGGATGGTGACTCCACCACCTTCCTGGGCAGCCCTTTCCAATGCCCAATCAGCCTTTCTGTGAAAGACTTCTTCCTAATGTCCAACCTAAACCTCCCCCAGTGCAGCTTAAGACTGTGTCCTCTCATCTTTAAAATGCTACCACAACAACCCAGTGGTTCAACTTACACTGAAATAGTTTAAATCCGATTTGCATGTCTAATCCCAAGAAGCTCTCTGTTATTTATGACAGAGAGTCAGATAATATAAATTGTAGCTTGAAGGAATGCTTCATTCTTCATACTTTTACTACCTGTAATTAAACCTTTTGAATAAGAAAACAAAAATTAGATTTCTAATTTTTCCTGAGTGCAGTCTTGTAGCAGTTGGACTCATCTGTGACTAAATCTTCAAGAATATTCCTTTCAAATGTCAGGAAAAAGGAAAAAAATGTGTAATATTTTAACGACAGTAAGGGAAAAACCCAAACCAACCACAGCTGACAAGATGACTTGATACAGGGATTGTTTTATCATCTCTTCAATTTTTTAGTTTATTGTGACTAATGGTGCTTATGTGCTATTGTGCTTATTTACTCCTCTAATTCTGTACTTCAGTAGTTTGTACTCTTTCTTCATAATCCTTGCTGTAGATCTAATAAAAATAAATCAGACTTTCCTATTAGCTGAACATGTATTCTTGTAGGTCCTCCATTAGTCCTCCATTCAGTTAACGAAAAAATGAGGATTTTTTTTTCCTACCATCAGAAACATTATGGGGTAGTTATAAAAAGAGAATGGGTGTGAAAGGTGTGAGTAGGCAGACACATGTTGCCCAGACCTCAGGGAGTACTGAGTTGTTTTTAATGGATTATTTGTATTTTCATGTAATAGAGGAAGTCCATACTTAGATCTCTGCTATCTCTGTTTCTTCTTTACATCTTTTAGCAGTTTGATAGAATTTTATGAATGTTGCTGAGCTTAACTCAGTGTCAACTGGCTGAAGCTTTCATAACATAAAATACTTAAATGTAGTAAACCTGCTTGAGTTGAGTCTCTAATTTTCATAATACCAGTGTCATTTTAATCCAACCAGGCTCAACCTAATTCTGTTTCATAAAAATCTCTTGCTTCATCAATTTATAGCATGAAATGAAGACTTCATCTTTTAAAATTTATAAAATTTCCTCTCTATTAGTCCAATATGTGATTCATTGCCAAGTGCCACAAAGAAGTACAGAGAGTGCTTCATGTATAATTTTAAGCAATTAGTGTTAGTGTTGTCTGCTTGGGAAAATGATAAAAATGGTTTTTCGCAAGACAGAGTATTCTACCTTAAAAAATTATGGCTTAGCCAAGCATATTTAGTAGAACTAAAAAATAAAACTAAAACAAATCCACCAACCTATTGCCATAGTTTATGGCACTGAGGTATGAGATTAACATAATGACATTCTATAAATTCCTCTTGGATGGAATTTATAATTGGTAAAAAAATAGATTGTTTTGCAAAGCATCATTATTTTTTAATTATTTCTGTGAAACTTTGTCAAATAGAGGCCAGCCAAGAGAGTGTTATCAATATAAATTGAAAAACTCTTGTCCTATGGAGAAGGGATCTTTTCCATTTAAATTAAGTAATCAAAACATTCTCCAAAATGAAAGATGAGGAAACATTATTTAGGTCTAAGAATAATATTTCTCTGTAACTGACTAGTCTGACTATAATCTCTGGTTTTATTTGTGGTGTTGATGTTTCATTAGGAGGGCTTCTGCTCACTGAGAACTAATTATCTTACATTAAACTGGATGTGACTTGAAAGAATAATGAAAGTAGTATTCTGTGTTCTCTATATATAATCTGCAAGAAATACTGAAAAGTATTTTCTTGCTTAAATCTAATGGAAAATTGTCATCTTGAACATTATTGCACGGAATAAAAAATGAGATACGCTAGTTATACATTGCAGTCTAAACAGTCTTTCATCAGCTTGCTTGATATTTACAGATCAGATGTCTTGTGAAAGTAATTCATGTTCTTATGTGAAATTAAGGTGCTTTCACTAATGACTTCTGCAGATACTTTTTATGACTGTTTCAGTTAATTAGAAGTAACACCTTGCCTTAGCTTTTCAAGACCTAATAGTTTCCAACTTTTCCACTGGTGGTACAGGGTGATCTATGATTTAAAGGTCTAATCCTGCTTTGGGATCTGGGAGTTTTATTGGATGTTGAGTAACTGCTGTATAAGCAAAATAATATTCCATTTAAATGGTACCCTTCTGTGGGTAGGAGTTAGTACTGCCTACACTACCAAGATGTATTCAGTAAGAGTACATGAAACGACCATGGCAGGGTGCCAAGCACTAAAATGCATTTGGTCATAACTGTTAAAATGTTACACTTCTCTTATCTGGGAGTTTCCCTCTGAGAGGCAGAGATACCCAGAGAATTGGGCTGATGAAAGATGGGGCTGGGGCAGCTGCTCCTCTCTCTCGGCTTCAGAGGAGGATGGTCGGAGCTGCTGCTTGGGGAAGGGAATTCGCTGCTGCTGCCAGAGCCCAGCCCAGAGCTGCTTCTTCTGCCATGGGGTGAGCCTCTGCTTGTGAGAGCAGCCACTGAACTGGGACCTTATGAACACCCATCTCACTAAAAGAGGGACTGTCACCATCTGCTCGTGTACCCAGGATCCTGAGGTCACCTCTCCCTGCCCTGCTGGGAGCCAGGCCACCACTGCCCTGACCCCGCTGTCTCTTTGGCTCCGAGCTTTCACTCTACTGTAGCCCTGTAATCCCTGCCTGCAGACACATCCTGCCGTCCCAGCTCGCTGCCTCTGAGGTTCCTGCTGGGCCGCCGGGATCAGCCGTGCCAGGGGTTTTGTGAGGCAAAGCCTCTCTTCCATCCCTTCCCCTCTAGGCCAAGCCACCATTACCGCGTGCTCCCTGGGCTTGCACCACAGCGCCCCCTGCAGCCGCGGGGGAATCACCGCACCTGCCCCGCCCACCGCGAGCCACCAGCACCCCTGCTGGCCGTGCCTGGAACTGCACCAGAGGGGAAAGTGCCAATGGCCAAGAAGACTGGGACTGGGTTCCGGGTTGTGTTTGGTGTTAATGCCATAGTTGTTGCTTTTCTTTGCTTTATTATTCTTACTTGTAAAGAACTGTTTTTCCTATTATCATATTCCTATATTCATATCTTTGCCTGAGAGCCCCTTAATTTCAAAATTACAATGATTCAGAGGGAAGTGGGTTACATTTTTCATTCCAAGGGAGGCTCTTGCATCCCTTAGCAGACACCTGTCTTTCAAACCAAACAGTGATAGCCAGTTTAAATGTTTGATTGTGTGATTTCTGTGTAGCTTTTTCTACAAAGAGTTTTTAGAACTATACCAAACAACCAAGACCACAGATCTTCTACCACTTGTTTGCTTGGCATATGTAAGAATAGAATTATCAATTGCTATTCCATTTATTTTGTGTTTCTATGGAAGAATTATTTAACTTAAATTGCTGTTTCATCTTTCTGCACTAAACTAAAGTGGCAATTTGTGATTCAGGAATGAGGAACCTTTCAGGGTTGATATGCTATAATATTAAGCTACTTACAACTACATGTATGTGTCTCTGTATTTTAGGTTTTTCTGACTTTTTAGGCTGAACCTAAAAACTTTCCATTACAGCTGAGAGCATCTGCTTCTTGAAAGTAAGATTTCCAAAATATCTGGGTGATACGTTAGATGTTAGATATGACAATTCCCAGATCCAAGGTTCAGGTTTAGATTTCATGGGATCTCCATCCTTAAAGATGAGCAAAGTTTTTTGAGCCATCTGTTCCTTTGAAGTTTCATGGTGAAGGTGTTCTTTATGCATTCCAATTGTAATTCTAAAAATTATTTCTAAAAAGAGGAAGGTGAAGAAGCACAAGCAGATGAAGGCCATCTTTCTGAAGTGTGTCTTTTACCACTTAGTATCTATTACTTTAAGGAGAAAAATCGGGCAAAGACTACAATTTGAGGATTATGAAATATTCTTCATTGTTTCTATTCTTATCCAGATTATTTTGACTATCAGAGTTCGTTTATGACAGAGAATAAAGGCAGCCTCAATTGCAGACATTGTTTTAATGTATGTTAAGTAAAGATTTGGCCATAGCATTTATCCTCTTGATCAAGGAAACTTCTGGATCTAAGCAATGTAAGATTTTAGTGTAACTTCATACTAATAAACACTGATAATTGCATTCTGTCTTGCTATGATTTAACCTATCTGTGTGAGATTACTTTATTTCATGATGAAATTTGTAGGTAATTAGGTCCAACCATCTCTCCAACCAGAGTGGAATGACAGACTAGAAACCTCATGAAGAGAGCTGCTCCGTGAGCAAGAATGTCTGTCACAATAATTAGGACGTTCAATAGAATTGGCAGGATAGAAACTTTGTTAAACTCATAGCTATGCTTTGATGCAAAAAATGCAGCAGAGGTGGACTGCAAAGGAGGAATTTGTAAATATTGCATGGTTGTGTGGGAATGGCATCAGGTCAATCAAAGCTCGGATGGAGTTAAGACTTGCAAGAACGCTGATAGCAACAAGAAGAGTTTCCATCACTCTATTAGTATTAAAAGGCTGAACAAGGGAAACGTGGAACTGTTGCTGAATAGGGCAGGTGAAAGCTGACACAAAGCTGAGATACTTTGGAATGAGAAAAATAGGCATCAAATTAGTGTGAGAGGAAATGGCCTCAGGTTCTACACGGGGAAGTTTACATTGCCTAGTAGGAAAATGCTCTTCACTGGAAGGGTTGTCAAGCACTGGAACAAGCTGCCCAGAGAAGTCACCATCCCTGAAGTTATTTAAAAGACGTGCACATGGCACTTACAGACATGGTTTAGTGGTGGACTTGGCAGTGTTAGGTTTATGGTTGGACTTGATCTTAAAGGCCTTTCCAAGCCTAAATGATTCTGTGGTTCTGTTTGGTACCTTGTTTTTCTCAGTCTTCAGCTATCAGGTGTCCCAGGCCTCTGATTTTTAGGGCAGTCTGAAAAGAAGAACTGCCAGCAGTGGTTGAGGATCAAAACACAGTTGCCTTGCAAGAACTTCATGGGACCTGACATAGCTGCATCCAGGAGTGCTGAGACCACTGGGTGATGTCCTTGCAAGGCCACTTTCTATCATCTTTTAAAGATCATAGGCTTTAGGGGAGATTTTAAATAAACATAAACGGAGATAAACAGAGAAAGGCATACATTGCACCAATCTGAATAACAGACCTTAAGTTAGATAAGGGGAAATAGAAGCTGGCAGCCTCAGCTTGGGTCCTCACAGTATTGTGGAGTTGGATCCAATAGAATGTGACAGAGATTTCATGAGTGCATGAAGGAGAAGTTGATTATGAACAGTCAGTGTGGACTTTGCAATGGTAGATCATGCTGACCAACCTGGTTGCCTTTTGTAATAAAATTATAGGATTTGCATACAAGGAGAGAGTAGCAGATTTTGTTTACCTGTACTTTAGTAATGCTTTTGAAACTGCCTTCTGTAGTATTCCTGTAGCAAGGATATGGGTACATTATATAGGTGACATGAGTTAACTATCTGGAGCCTGGAGGTAGTGGTTGTGGGTCTACTTTTAACAGCAGACCCTGCTTTGAGCAGAAGCCTGCATTAGACATGTCCAGGGGTCCCTGCAGTGGGTCGTTTCATACCAGGACCTGATGCCTCTCTGTGGTACTTCAAGAAGTGAAATATAAGTTAGATAACCTGAATGGAATTACAGATTCAGTATCCAGTACTTTCTTTTCAGATAATGTACTAATTAGTATAATAATGCCTGAATTTTGTCAGGGGAAGAAAAAAAGGTCATATTAAAGCTCTTGTTCCTTTGAAGATGCTGAATATAAAATTAATTAAGGCAGAAGGAGATCTGAGGAGATCGAAGTACAGGAAAGCCACATGGTACAATGGCCATGGTACACTGTGTTATTAAACAACAACTAGAAATACTATGTTTTCTAACAGGAAGATTTAACTTAATGGATATATAGCAGTGGGACAGAGATAGTATTTCTAGGAGATTTCTGAGAGCTAATGCTATACTTCTGATTTCTTCTTTCTGTTATGTGACATGCATAATGCCTTTCTGCAACAATTGATTTATAAAAAGCTTGAAACTTCCAGCATTCGGTAATGGATTTTATTTTCATATCAGAGAATCATAGAATGGTGTGGAAGCCTTGCCTTGAACACTTCCAGGAACAGGGCATCCACAGCCTCTCTGAGCAAGCTCTCACCACCCTCATACTGAAGAATTTTTTCCTAATGCCTAATTTAAATCTACTGTCTTCCACGTGAAGTCCATTCTCTCTTGTCCTATCATGCTGTTCTGGTTTGAAAGACAGGTGTCTGCCTAGAAAGGAGGGAACCTCCTTTGGAAGGGAGAATATGAGCCCCTTCCCTCTGAATTATTATAAATTTGAAGTTAAGGGGCTTTCAGGCAAAGATAAGGGGAAAGGAATAGCAGTTCTCTACTAGTATGTGCAGCAAAGCAAACAAATGACAACAACAGCAGCAGGAACAGCAGACAGAAGCAGAGACCCTGCGATAGCCGGTCTCTCGGCTGCGGGCACTTTCCCCTTTGGTGCAGTACGGGTCACAGCCAGCAGGGGCGCTGGTGGCTCTTGGCCGGGCAGGGCAGGTGCGGTGATTCCCCCGCGGCTGCAGAGGGCGCTGTGGCGTGGGGCGTCAGCCATCTCTCTCCATGCGGTAATGGCGGGCACAGCCGGCAGAAATGGCTGGGGAAGCGGCTTCCTTTACAAAGTCCCAGGGGCAGCTATCCTGGTGCCCTCTCTGGATAGCAAAAGGAATTGCACCTGGAGCTTCAGAAGTGGCAAGCTGGAACGGCAGGGACCTGGAAGATCTTGGATTGGTGGATAAGATGTATCAGATCCTCTGCAGCTCTAGCAGGAGCTGGTCCCGGAAAAAACCTTTGGATCAGTAGCAGAGGCATGGCAGTGCAGGGTAGTGTCAGCCCAGCTCCTGAACACAGTAGGGAGAGGCTCTCTTGAAGGGGAAAGGACTTGGGGTCTCGAGGTTTCCCCTGAGGCACCCCAGCAAATGGTGAAAGTCCCTTTTTTAGTGAGGTAGAGTGTTAATAAGGTCCCAGTTCAGTGGCTGCTCTCATGAGCAAAGGCTCCCCCGTGGCATAAGAAGCAGGACAGAGCTGGGCTCTGGTGGTGCCAGTGAATTCCAGCCCAGTAAGCAGCAACTCAACCATCCTCCTCCAAAGCTGACAGTGAGAGAGGGCTGGGAGCTGTGCCCACCCCCTTCCCCCAGCCCAAGTCTCCTGTCATCTCTGCCCTTCCCAGAAGAATGTCCCTCAGCTAGGATGGTAAAGCCAGCTGGACTCCTCCCCTTTCTCTGTTGTTACTTTTGTCTCTCTTAAGTACCAGTCTTTATTGTTTCTTAGCAACAAAAAGGGAGAAAATTCCCTAAGAGAAAGAAACAAATGGAAAAATCCTAAACCCCAACACATGCTAACCCTTGTCAAAAGTCTGGCTTTCTTGTAGGACCCTACTGGGGAGTAGGTTTAGGATGAGCTGCTCTCAAGTTTCCCCAAATTCTGTGAGGAGCCCAATGCTCCTCACATGCCTTTTCATGATTCTCCTGTGGACTCACTTCAGCAGGTCCATGTCCTTCTTTGTTGGACACCCAAGAGCTGGATGCAGCACTCCAGGTGGGGTCTCACCAGCAGAATAGAGGGGCAGAATCCCCTCCCTTGAGCTGTTGGCCATGCTCCTTTGGATGCAGCCCAGATTGTTTCAATTTCTGGATTTCTGAGCTGCAAGTACACATGGATGGATCACCGTGACCTTCTCTTCAACAAACACCCCCAAGTCTTCTCCTCAGGGCTCAGGTACATTCTTCACTCAGCCTATATTTTTGCCTGGGATTGCCCCAGTCTAGGAGCAGGACCTTGCACTTGGCCTTGTTGAACTTCATGAGGTCTGCATGGGCCCACCTCTCAAGTCTGTCTGGATGACATCACTTGTCTCTGGCTTGTTGACTGCGCCACACAGCTTGGTGTTGCAAAATACTAGGGAGGTATTACTGGGTCAGACACAACTGCATTTCAAATCCAAACTTAGCTTTCCTGTTGCAGTTTTTAATTACTTAATATCAGAGCTTTTTAAAAAGTAGCTGAAACTAAATGAACAATAGCTGATAAAAATGTGTTGTGCTGTTCAGGATTTTCATTATGATAGAAGAGCTCAGGTCATGAACCGGCTGAATAGAAATCGGAATCTCAACCAGGACAGAGAATCAGCAAACCTGGTTTGTAACTCTGGAGATAAATTATATGTATTTAAAAAGATGAAATACTAACTAACTAAAACATGCAGAGGTATAAAAAGAAGGAAGTGTACCAAGCAAATTGTAAGGGGATATAGCAGAAAAAAATGAAAAAGTGAAACATACTATTTATTTTCAGTAAAACTTTTTTTCTTCCACAGCTGTAGTTGTCATCATTTTCTAGATGTAACTGAAATATTTTGTCCTAAACACTAAAACAGTAAGCAGATCTCTTTCTATATGAAATTCCACGTAGAAATTCAAATAAAACACATCTGCAGTTATTTCACAGCTCATATTAAAACTGTATCTTATTTTTTCTTTTTTTTTCATTTTCACTCCACATAAGTTGTTACACTTTTATGACAGTAACTTTAGAACCACTGGATCTCATTCATACAAGTGCAATTTCTGTGGGATATATAAACTTGAGTGAGGGTGCACAATTTATAAATTAGTATGAACTTTTGTAATTAATTTGTCAGAATTGGGGTTGTGTCTTATTTTACCTTGTATATTCTTTTTTTTTTCTTGCTCACATTACTTCTTGGTAAGCTCTGGAGATTTAAAGAGCCAGACTGTGCTTTGCACTTAGGAAGAACTTCAGAGAATATGCTTTCGTGTTCCATGAGACGGAGATTTCATTTGTGATACATATGAAAGCTAAATACCTTAAAGAAATGTATGAGAACTGGTTTTTTTTTCTGGGCTGCTTAGTCCAGACCAATAGAAGAAAACAACATCAACAATTTCTGAAAAGTTACTTTTTCAAAAACTTCAGATTTTTGCCTGATACTTTTCATAATTTCAAAAAGGAAAAGAAATAATTGTTTTTCTGTTGCAAATGATGATAACTAATGCTTTGTTAATGCTCTAACCTTTGTTTAGAGGCTTTCTTTTATTAGATATGGATTTTACAAAACTCGTTAGTTATGTATAGTGAAATATGCAGTTAAAAGTTGTTTGTGTAATCATTATATTCCAATTATCTGCAAAATAACCCCCCATGCTTTTTGTTTCACAATACTGTTTTAAGGGTTCTGTAAAGTGTTTTTCTTCTGTAAATACAAGCGAAGAAGGAAATTGGGAATGGTCTTAACTTTTTCAGGATAATTCTAATATGTTTTTCTGTATCATGAAGAAAGATAGTGCTTTGTAGCTTTGGGTGGGGACACTGGGTGTATTGATTCTAGTTGTAGATGGGAGCCATCAGAGCACAGAACCCAGCTGGCTGTGATCATCAGTGACAGTGTGTTTCCATCAGGCTTAGTGACCTGCTCATTTGGATGTTGCATCCTCATAAACTGGAGTGTAAAACAGGATAAATACAAATGTTGGGTCTTACCATTTAACATTTCTCTAGCTTAGCATAACAGCTAATGATTTTTTTAAACTCACTGTTTGTGAGGTGGGCTTATATTGCAATTTTTCACCATCTAGTTTAATGGAGTTTAAATTTACATTTTAAATTTTTGATTGGAATGTTTGGACAATGAAACAGTTTTGATTTACTCTCCATTCATTCTTTCAGTCAAACCTTTTACAACCTTGAACTGTTCAGATGAGGTCACCTTTTCTCCCTTAACATGTGTGGTTTTGGCTTTGATTCTGGAGCTGACACTGAAATGCTAGATTTTTATCAGACATTTTGGCAAGACTCTAGCCAAAGTAAATTATTCCTTGTGTTTATAAAGTTAAATATTTATTTGTATTAAAAAGCTCTGAACTGAAAACAGAATTTAAACCAGTGGAAATAGACAATGAATACCAGTATTTATTAAATATTTCTTCTTCTGGGAAATTTTTCTTGCATGCAAATCTTGAATCTCAAGATTTGCTCCATACTTATGAGGATTAGATGAAACCCTTTTGTGTTGGGCACCAGAAAATGGAAATTTACGTGGATGAGTATGTAATTCCTGTATTTTAGGATATTTGTTTGCTCAGCATCCAAGAGTGCTTATTTACTGATGTCAAACAGCACCTTCTGAACTGCATTGAAAGCAAATGTTAATATTACATTCTAGATTCAATAGATTCAAACATTTTGACTTTTGCATTTGAAAATGTATATATGTTCATAGAGTATTCTGCTGGAAGACTTTTAGACATATGTATTGTGACAAGCTTTGTTTTCTTCAGTTTGTTTTACCTAATAAGTTTCTTTTGGTCAATTAATGTTGTGCAGACAATGTCACAACTCTCTTCTATTTTGGCTATTGCATAGACCTACTTCTGCAATGTAATTTATAGTAATTGGATTATTGAATGACTATAATAGTTACCAAGAATTGAAGTAATAGATATAGGCAGAGCAATTTCATGCTTTTCAGATGAGATTATATTACATTTAGGATAAGCCAAAAATGACTTGATGACTTCACCAATTTTAATTAACTTTAATATCTAAGAAGAAAAAAAGAACCTTGCTAAATTGTCAATCATTTTAACTTTAGTTGCTATTTCACAGCTAGCATTTTTCTATGCTCAAGATTCTATCTTTTAATTTTTTGACGTATTTCCTTTTCATGGTCTTTACAAAATGTTATTCTGGGCTATCCTTGAAAGTGAAGTGCGTGGCCTTCTGGACCAAGATCAATTCTTTGTCAGCCTGACAATGACATTTCTGTTTGGAAGAGAACTCTTGTTGAAGCTTCAGTGCATGTGTTTTGATGTTTTGCCTGTGAAAGCCATTTAATGTGTAGCTTGAGATATCTGTAAGAAAATTTGTGAGTGTTTGGGTTAAATATCAGGCCTCATATTCCCTCTTCTAAGCTGTGAAACCTGTTCAAAGACAGTGCTTGCAAATCAGGCACCGTGGTGTTTGTCACTGCTGAAGTGACAGCAGAGTGTTTTTACTGTCCTTGCTAATTTCATTCCTTCTAAGTTAATATATGCAGGCTAGTGAACTTAATGTTTTCACAGCTCTCACTTTTAGACTTCTGTGTCATTCACTTAAGTCACCAAAGCTGGTAGGAAGCCTCCTCCCATTGTGGCAGACGTTTGCAGAGATGCTCATTTTAAGCCTAACCCATCTCTGTACAGTAAGAGCTGTACCATGCTGACAGAGGTTACCCTACCTGTACTGAAATGGTTTAATTTTCACAAGTAGCTGGCCATTGTAAATAAAACTTGCTTTAAAGCTGAGAAACAAACCAGAATGTAAAATCTAAATTACAGCATGGCATTTCACAAAGCCCTTGTGCCTTCAAAACCAGAACCAATGCATTTTGATGGTAGAGATTTATTGTCTGAACTCTGAGAACACCACTAGGCACCCTCCCTGCTCAAGTAAGGCTCGGGGGGCCCATTTCAGCCCAGCCTGATGCCCTTTCCCCCAGACTGACCCACAGTGGCGCCAGCTTTCCTCACAACTTGTTTGGGCTTCCCGGCTTGGCCTTTTCTGGCCCCTTTGCCTGGTTCTCAGAGTCTGGTGCTCAAACCCCCTTTGCTGCCGGCTCGCTGTCCCCTCAGGAGCAGCCCTTGATCCGTCTGCTCCTGGACCCTGAGTGCCCTCTGTGCAGAGCTGCCTGTGACAGCCAGGCCCCTGCCAGTGCCACGGTGCCTGCTTGAGGCTGTGTTTAGTCCCATACTGATGGTTTTCCTCACATAAGATATAGAGTGGGATAAATGATAAGCAGGTGTACAGCAGGTGACGGAAGGTGTTTTATGTGTACAGAAAATACATGCAGAAAACACAACTGAAGGGATTTTTATGTTCTGCCCAAAACTGCATTATGTTATGCAAAGTTAGGAATTTTGAAACACTAAGAAAAGAAGTGAAGGTTTATAACAAAAATCTTCATTAAATACACTGCCAGTCAAGTCATATTTCAAGAGGCTGTTTGCTGTAGCACTTCTCATGTTCTTTCTTACTGACTAAACAAAATGATGCAGACAAGTAATTCTTGTACTGTAATCAAGCCATTTTAGTTTTGGAATGTGTTTCTTCTGGAATTTATGGACAACCCATTACCATTTTGGCAAGGCAAATTTATTATTTCTGGCTTCTCTGATAGGTGTCATGTTTCAAGTGATAATGAGTCTGTAACTTCACTTGGCAGTTTGTTTAATGATCTGGTGAGTGTAATTTTTTCCTCTGGTAGGGCGGCTAATGTACCTACTGCAGCTTGAAGTGTTGCCTCTTGTTCTGTCATTAAGAACAAATGAAATTAATTGATTCTGATCTTCTTTCAAATCTGTAATGGTACATTACAAAATAGTTGTCATCTCTACCACCAGAATTTTCTTTCTAATGTGTTTGTGCTGCCCAGTAAAGGGTCTGATAAAATAACAACAGTAACTGGAGACAAAGAGTCAAATGAGGAGTATTTAATCTATGTATTTCCATGAAGAAGTGATTTTTGATGGCAAATTTTCTCTGTTCTGGAGGAAGCTTGACCAAAATTCAAAAGAAAGCAACACATATGGGGGGATTTAAATAGTGGAAACTGGTATTAAGTGAAATTTGAAAATAATATAGCATATGTCTTTTGGTAATTTCAAATTGTTTCTGTATGTAGTAACACTTTAAATTGAAAATTTACAGGTTCATCATGAAATAGGTTGTGAGGTGGAAAATGCAGATGGGAAAGAGTAGGGCAAATATAGAGCAGTATTTGGTTCTCATTGGAGTCCAAAGTTAGCTGAAGACTACATTAGAATGTATAATCTCACTATTTTAGGCAGAAAATTAATTCTTAAACCTTGTAATACCTGTGACAATATTGTCTTGCCAACTAGTCTCCCACTAAGAAGATCAATTATTACAGTACATGCTTCTATTATTTTGGAACTTTTTTTGTTTAAATTGTGATCTGGAGAACATCTGTATTTGCACTGGACTGACAGATATTCCTTACCACTGTGGGATGTAGCACGGAAGTCTTGAATCTGAGGCCACAGCTACTCCATGTGTTCACAGTACTTGACTGTCAGCTAGCAGTCTAGAGGTCCCAAAAGTGTCTTGCTTTTGGGATAGTAAATGCATTAGTTATTATATTCTGTGTGGAGAAGCTATATAATTCTCACTTGTAAGTTTATTAATATTTTGAAATCAGTTATGTGTGAGTAATGTTTTGTGTACTTGATAATACAACTTTACATTTTGTGCTGTGCATGCAACCATAACCTCCTGTGGTCAATGGAACTTGTTTTAATAATCAATTGGAGCATTTATTTTATCTCCCTCTATCAGACTCATAAGCCTTTAATATTAAAATAAAGAGGAGAAAGTAGGAAACTAGCTATAATAGAGGAAAACTTGAAGCAACTCCCTAGGACTCTTGCAATAAATGACAAATTAAGGAGTTATATCTCATTTTGAAGGCTACACTTTCTATTAGCATGGCTCTGCAGTCATGGTATGATTAAAAGCTGAGGAATACAGCCAGTGCTGAGCATGTAAGGCATCTGTAGCACACATAAGTGTCAGCTGCTTGCTCTGCGCTGACACTAAGCTGAGGATTTCAGGATTACTGTCCCATGTTGCATGTAAGAACAAGCAGCATTCACTCACAGTGAGGAATGTGGTTAAGTAGGTGCGGGTTTATTAAATGCATCTGAGAGAAGTTCTGTGACATTTCGCCAAGTGAAGATGAAAGACTCAAAAGCATTCCGAGCTGGATGTTTTCACAGACCCCTAGTCTCCCTTCTTCCCAACTATTTTTGTGTTTTAGCATCACAGGATCCTAGTATCTATATTAAAATTAATGGTTTTTTAATTTTCCTGTTGTTCAGTATGAGGCAGTAAACATGATCTTCTCATATGGTGGAGTAGAGAGACTTTACTCAAGTTCTGGGCTCAGGAAGAGAGCCAGAATCTCTGCACTTCAGCTGGACGGCTGGGTGGGTGTGGGGGCTTGGTTTGCAGCTGCCTGGCAAAGTCTAACATATTTGTCTTCTTATACTGATTAGAGACTGCAGGGTCCCCCACCGTAAAGAGTTGAGTCATAGAAGGATGCTTTTAGGCTCCCCTTTCTTGTGCTAAGTTGTTTTTTTTTCAGGCTTAACCACAGTCTCTTTGTAAATCCAGGTGTCTCTGTGTCCTTTTTTGAGACTACTGAGCATAATTTTAACTAGACTAGAACAGCTGTTCTAAGTGTGTTGTCCTTTTAAAGGAAGAGTGTTTTGTGATGTTACTGAAACATCAGGAATTACTGTATTAGTATTCTTTTCATCTTTCTTCAAACCTAGATGTGTCTGATTTAATCACTTAAAAAAGGTGTGTGTGTCTGTATGTTTGTGCTGGGAGTACAGTTGGACATACTTATGGAAGTGAAAGGGGAAAAATGTGAACAAATGTCTCTCCTTTTGGAAAGAATGTGGAGAAAATCAAACCACCATCATGAAAAGAAAAAAACCCACCTAGTATTACATTTCACCCTTCAGTTATTGTGGAATTTTCTACACTGATGTGAAACGCAGTGATGTAATTTTGAAATACTACCTTCTTTTAGCTGTGCTCTGAGAGCAAAACTGAAATTATTAAATCTTTCTGTCATGTGAATTTTTAAGTACAGTGTCTATTGACTCCAAGAAGAATTGAAATTGCTTCTCTATGAGTGTATTGCACATTGAGTATGGTCTTCATATCAGAATGTTACCAATAAAAGTTACAGGGTAAATGATTCTTAGGATTTATTTCTCTATAATAATGACATATTTCGGGCACTAATCAGTTAGCCACTGTCATCTTAAGATGTCTGAATAATTTGAAATGTGAATCAGTCCCTCATTTTGAGTCTTAATTCAGATTAACTGCAAGTTTGAGGATATACACTTCAGTCTCTCACTTAAGCTTTTAAAGATCAAAGAGTTGCTGTCTAGCTTCAAAGTGTTTTACTAAAACTCTACATAAACAATTAGAGGTGACTCAGTGTCTTTAGAGAGACTTCTTCGCATATGTTCTATGTAGTGGCTAACACAAAATCAGAAGTGTAAGGGATGGTTGTGTGCTTATGTTTTGTAGTTATTTGGAGAATACTTGCAAGTAATACTATCACAGTTAGGTAGCAACTTACTTGGTAAAGAGACAAAGGTTGATAAGTGAAAATAATTTCTTAGGAAGAAATAACTTTCTAGGCAACTGAAGCAAGAATGTTCCAAACCTTTTCTATTTGTCTTCTGTCCCCAGTGAGTTGCTGGGTAATTGCATGTGCTGAAGGCTATTGAAAGAAGCAGGACATGTTTTTAAGCTGTGTTTCCTGGGAGCCATTTTCTTTCCATAATACACATCTTAGAATTCAACTAGTTCTAACTGATTAAATGTATACCCATAGATTAACTTTAATATTCATGAAGTGAAATAAGAATGGTTGATATTCACATAGTCATTTGGGAACTGCACTTTTGTGGGGAGCAGGGGAAATAAGACAATTAAAAGAGTAATTTTGATGAAAATTATAACATCTTGATAAAGTGACATTTATACAAGCCCTACATATAATTTCTATTTAAATGTCTTGAGGCACAATTAGGAAACTTCATTATTTTCTGTCTTAGTCATATAATCCTAATTTCAGTACATTTATAGATGATTAAAGTAATTTGCAAGGACTTTCTTCTATTTCACCATCAGTTACTTCTCTTTTAACAGTGCTTGTTGAAAATATCCCTGGCTAACTACATCCTTGTATCTTTGCAGGACTCCTGACATGCTATCAAAAGTTTCCCACCGATACCTCCCACCTTGGCTATGTACAGCTGCAGATTTTTCACCTCATTTTCAAGAAATGACCTTTAAACTGGGGTGGCATTAAGTGTCTGAGGGTGCTTCTGTGAGATGCAGAAGTTCATTGCCACTGTTACAGGGAGGTCATGTTCATGGCAGTATGAACAGCCTGCATTCTCACTGTCTTTCTGTTGTGCATAAACATTCACAGGCAGTTACATTGCCAGATACTGTTGGCATCCTTTAGGATTAGCCTCTCAGCAATGCTATTAACATTAAAGACTTTGAAAGAATTTTTGTTTGGAAGAAAATTAAAGACAGAATAAGCCTTAAATGTCATATCTTATACTTAAGAAATCTCTACTGGTAAAATTTGATTTATTGCCTTCTGGAACTTGTGATCAAAATTAATGTGGAGAATAAATTTTCAATTGCCATTGCAGACATCAGAAAAAGATTGTATGGTTAACCATTGTTGCCTTCCTATCAAGATTTTGTATGCCTTATGAGAACATTACTGAGATCCAGTAGCTATGAACATCTGATTCACAGAGATGAACAGTGGGAAAAATGTTTGCACAATCTCCGTTTAAGTGCAGTTGAGTGGACTGATTTTGTGAAAGGGGCATCAAAACATGCAAGTCATTGTCTCTTGTACAACAGAAAATTCCATTATTCCTTGCATATAATTTCTGTCAAATAATTTGAGGTTTTTCGCACTGAACAGTTATATCAGTTTTGCCAGTCATATGTGTCTGAAAATCATTGAAAAGATCTTTAAAAATCAAATCTGGTAATATTTGTGCAGGGGTCTTGAGTCCTTCTATTTAAAAGGAAGGGAGAATGTTGCCCCCTTGGTGAAGATATAGCCTGGGTACCTCATAATCTCTAATCTAAACCTACCATCTTTCATCTTAAAGCCATTCCCCCCTGCCCAATCACTGCATACCCATGCAGAAGTCCCTCTCTAGCTTTTCTTGCAGGCTCCCTTCAGGATGAAGTTAGGTCTTCCTGGAGCCTTGGCTTCTGCAGGCTGAACAGTCGCAGCTCACAGAGTGCCTTCAGAGAACTGTGGGTTAACTGCTTTATTCATCACAGGTTTTTTCCATTACAAAAGTTTTTCTGTAGAGCCATGTTAGTGCTTGTACTAAAACCATAGTTATTTTGAATTTTGGGAATGCTCTGCAGTTAATAATATCTCTACTATATTGTGCTTGGAACTTGCTTGTGGTAGGTCCTTGTGGAGCAAGGCAGAGGAAGTTCCTGTCTGCCTGCTTGGTAGCCTGCAGTCATGCCCTTCCTTGCCTTCCTTGTCTGGGTATCTACAGAGCCAGCAAGCAGTGCTCTGCCTCATGAGCCCATTGTGTACAGTGCTTTCAAGACTCTAAAACAATTAGGTGTTGTGTGGAAGGGAATTATGAAGGACTTTACATGAGGGACTGCTGACATGTACTGCATTTGGACTTTTTTCACATTCTTAGGAAGATACTTATATATCTTTCTTACTGACTTCTCTATCTTCTTCATCTTTTTAATTAGATTTTTTTTTTTGATTAGTGAACTGTCCTTCTGATATTGCGTAGACAGAAAAATAACTGACTGCTCCAGGTATGAGTTTTAATCAGCTTAAAATAGAATAATTTAAATTAATTTTTGATGGGTCAGTCTTACTTTTCCAAGAAGATGAAAAATATGAATGTTTCAATTTCTGTAATGCTGTACTATTGTGGCTGTCACTCAGGCTTTTCCTGCAAATCCAATGAAAGACTTAATTTGTTATGATTAAGTACAATACTTCTGGCAATCCTTTAAGGCCGTATTATGACCAAAAGTAAATTAGTTATGAAAATATTCTTGTTTTGTATTAATAGAAAGCATTCTTTTTCATTTAGCAGCAAATAACAAATCTCTCTAGTGAATAATGCTTTAAAGAGACTTCCTTTTATATTGAAATTATTTTTTGAAAGGGAGCATCATAGTACTTTTTGGGACAACAGAGGAATAAACTCTTGGCAAAGCTTGTTAATATGCATCTCAAGGCTTATGAGTTACCCTCTAGATGCTTGTAATAAACAGAATTTTTGTATTGTTCAAGAATGATAAAGTAGTAGAATGTACATGGTATACAAGAAAATATATATTCATGCTATTAACATTTTCATAAAGAAATACTTTGGAAAATTTTAATAACAGTTTGCTTTTCACAAAACAGTCCAATAAAAAGACGCAGTGCGTAATTCATTACTTTTCTAGTCTTCCATCAATGCAGTTCTTGCGGAGATGGAGGAAAGGCACAGTGTATGGAATCATTCTCTGTTCCTAATTGACAGAGGTCCTGGCTAGGTGTTAAAGAGCAGAAAACTGAAAAAAAAAAAGCAGAGATTTAACGTGTTACAAAGGAAAGCTGACACATTTCACATTACTGCCTGTGAAAGATCTTATTTTTACGGGAGTCAGTATTGTTCCTCGTAACGATGTTAAGCTCTGTTCATCCCAGTTAGCACGCTGCATTGGGTTTGCATGGCCTGTTTTTTGGTAGCAGGGGCCCACAGAGGTGGCTTCTGTGAGAAGCTTTCAGAAGCTCCCACCAAGTCCAACAGAGAGAATCCCTGATGTCTCTGAGGATGGATGTGCTACTAGTTAAGGCAGGGCAAATTGGAGATGGCAGAAGCCCTCTGTTGATAGCATAATTAGGAAGAAGTCAAAACAAAGGCTGTAGAAGTGGTTTTCATTCCAGCCAGAGAAAAGCAGTGAGGACATGAGATGAACAGCTCTGCAGACACCAAGGTCAGTGCAGAAGGAGGGGCGGGAGGTGCTCAAGGCACCCAAGCTGGGAATCCTCTGCAGCCCATAGTGAGGACCATGGTGAGGCAGCTGTGCCCCTGCAGCCCATGGAGATCCACCTGCAGTCTGTGGAGGAGCACACACCAGAGCAGGTGGATGCCTGAGAGGAGGCTGTGATCCTGTGGGAGGCCTATGGAGAGAGGGTCCCTGCTCCCATGCTGGAGAAGCCTGCACTTGGAGGACTGCACCCCATTGAAGAGTGACCCACACTGCAGCAGTTTGGGGGGAGCTGTTGCTCATGGGATGGACTCACATCAGAGAAGTTCATGGAGAGCTGTTTTTGCTCAAAGTTAGACTCTACTCTCTTGGAGGTCTATTACAACCTTAGTGATGCTATAGTTCTATGATTAATACACACCAAAATTCTGCTTTACAACGTATTCTGTCAGGAATAATTTCTCATGGTATTTTTGATACAGAAAACAGTGCTTTTACATTGATTTCACAAATACTCTGTTTCTGAACAGTTAATGCCAGCAAAAAGGTTTTTAAGTTTTTTGCAAGCTTTTAAAAACTAAGCTTTTTCTCAAAAAAACACTTTTTTTCTATCGCAGGGAATGACATGACAAACAACTGCATTCTGTCGCTTCTTGTCAGTTTTGTTTCTTTTTCTTCCTGGAAAGGAAAGCCTTTGTCAGTTTGGGAAGGGTTGTTGTCAATTTTTCTTTCTTTAATGGTGAATTAAAATAAGCCAAGATAGCGCCTGTGTTATGTTGATGAAAATATTAAACTATGAGCTAAAAAGAGAAGGCATGGAGGGGTTTTTGTTTGTTCCGTTCTGTATGACTAGTCTATGACTTTGACAACTCAATGTCTGTAGTGAAAAGAAATTTCAGGAGTATGTTTTTTTTCACGCAAGGCAGGTTTTTGGATTGGCTTTCTTTCAGCTTGGACAACTCCAAAAGCACTTACTTTAAATGGTATCTAAAGAGTAGGGTTTAGTTTTATTTATGTAGTTTCTACTAAACTTTCATTTTTATAGAAGAAAGGGAAAGCATATTTAGCAACATTCTGCAACTTAAATACTTCAATTTTTTTAAGTCTATGGTTTTATGAGAAAACCAATTTTTTTAAGATGCTCGCAAACACCACTGAATTTGATTTCAGAATAGAAGTTTGGATGTGCTTAGTTGTATTTAAAACAATTTAAACATGAAAAATTATATTGTTTGATGAATGTGGGACAAATACTTTATCATTCCCTCAGTTTTAAAAGAAAATACTCCTTTTAAATTAATTTTAAGTCAATTAAAACATACCATTGGTGCACATTTTGCTCTGGCTTTTGTATATTTAGATTAAATGTTTCAGAAATTTTATATTTCTACCTGGAAACTTAAAAGAATGACTATTAAAAAAGTTAGTTGGATTTTTTTTTTCCCACTTGTAATATATGCTTATTATTTTGTCTGTTTCCTAATGACCAGTGGTTCTCTTACTATAACGTAAACTACAAGGGCAAAAACAAGACGGAACACCAAATGTTCCAGTATTCACAAGTCATTATGTTTAGTGTTAAGATTAGATATCTGCAACTGCCGATGCTTAATACACTCAACATTGCAGATTTTATCTAAAGCCAGTTTAACATCAGTATAAATCTCAAATAACCATTGATTTTCAGAAAGCAGAGGTATATGCAGATGTCCTCAAAATGGTTTCTGGCTTTGTGAAAAAGGAGAAACAGTGGCCATTTTGATAGACAAGGAAGTTTCAGATATGAAAATTTAATTACTATCTGGAAGTATAGTGGCATAACAGACAAGTAACTGCTCTTTGCTGGGATGCTGCAGAAATGGAAAATAAAATAGAGCAATGTAGATTTTGCTGCAGTTAAATGTGAAGTTCAACGTGCAGGTACCACAAACACTGATAGTACCTGGGGATGGCAGAGACTCAGGGATTATGGAACCCCAGGAACTGAAAGGATTTCTGATAACCAGGAGAGGCACAATGAGAAGCTATGGAGCATTAAATTGTTCTATATATTTTTTGTGTAACAATCGTCAGGAAGAATTAATTAATGCTTGCTGCTATAAAATCTCCAGAGGCCTCTATAAAACCATTAATGTATCATTACATGTTATATGTAAATGCCTTTGTGATATTATCAAAATCTCTAAATATAATTGTTTGGGATTTTTGTCAAGATTACATGGAACTAAAATGCAATCAAGCAACTGATGTGCTCAAATTTTATTTGCTTTAAATATTACAGTGCCAGTTTACCTTCTCTAAAATTCACCAAGACATAAAATGCAACCCAGAAAACAGTCTGTCTTGAGTGTTAAGGAAAGAGCATGTGGGCTCTGTTTACTTTGCTAAATGATAAAAATATATGTATGCGGAAGAAAGTTGCTAGCTTTCATTTTTTTCATTTTTTTGACCACTCTATCAATCCAACACAAAATTCAACATCTTCATGCTTCCTAAGAAAATATTTCACAATTGTGTTTTGTTTTTAGGTCTTCTGTTATTGACTTTTTCAACACTTTTAAGATGGCTCATCACCTATATGAGCAACTGCAGAATGTTTTCATAAGTAATTAAAACTAAGAAAAAAGTTCTCACATTGCTCTGCAAGTTTTTGCAAACTTTTAAGTCAATCTTCAAATTTTAGTTGCATTGTGAAGTTTAAATATGAGGCACTGAAATGTATGCTCATTACACAAATTGTTCTAAAAAATGAAAGTGGTCAGATTTCTGGAAACTCCATGCTTGAGTTAGAGTGACTTCTGATTAAAAGACTTTCTGCATCCAGATACATAATGAATGTTTACTCTTAGCTGTTTATGTGCTTGTATTACTTGAGTTATACACAGCATTTTCATGTTGCTTGCTCAGCACTAGTTTTGTTTATATTTTATTTTGTTACTTTTAAAATTTTTACATGTTGTTTCCTTATATGTAAATGCCATAAAAATCTGGTCTTCACAACCAAGTGATGCATTCACAGCTGAGAATTTAAATTCTAATATGGAAAGGAAAATTTCTCATTATATGGTCTTAGGAGTATTTTTTTTAATCTTAGTGGCCTGTAAACAAGACCTTTAAGAAGACAAAGGACAAAAGGATGATGTAAAGATTCAGAATTTAGAAGTGTTGTAGAAAGAGGAGGTGTCTAAGGAGCTCATATTGTAGACATTTGAATTGAAGACCATTGGAACCCACTGGGGAGACATTCCAGTGAATGTTTTCAGGCAGCTTGTGTCAGTTCTTGGAATCACAGGACCACTGGGCTGGAAAGGCACTTCTGGAGTTTGTCAAGTCCAACCCCTTATTTAGAGTGGACTCACCAGGAGGAGGTTGCTCAGGGTGATGCCCAGCCAGGGCTTGGATATGTGTAAGGCTGGGCACTCCACAGCTTCTTAACCTTTTCCAGTGCTTGACCCACCCTCACAGTGAATCTCTCAATGGTACATCTTAGTATGACCAAGAGTGGAGCCAGAGCAATTTATGACTCTATTTTCTACTCCCCTTGAAAAAGGATAAGGCTTTCCCTTCAGCTGAAGTTTAGGTAGGGGTCTAAGGTGTGTCTTGTCACACTGCTCCAAACTTTTTGTCCTTTTCTCCTAAACAAAATAGTGGCTTCTCTTCCATGTGTGCTATTTGAATCATTTGGTCTGAGTGCAGTGCTTTGTAAATCCTCATGGGGATTACACATTGCTTTAGATTAGCTCAGGGTCTCATGCTTAATTTAGTGTCCACAGAGTGGATTCAGTAATGTGAAACTTTAGTCAAATATTCAAAAAGTCAAATATTCTTGGTCATCAACAGAGAATAACAGCTTTGCTCAAACAGACCTTCTTGTGAATAAGGTAGGAAAATACATGATATTACTTTTTGCTCATGGATGCAAACAGTGTATTGTTGCTTCTGCTCTGTCAGAGCAGACCAGGGAGAGGCTGCACAGAAGTCTGAGTGGCTGAGTTTGTGAAGGTAAAAAAATAGGACTGTAAAAAATAAGGACAAAGTGTTTATTCTTCTCCAAGAAAAAAAAAGAGTTTGGAAATCTTTAATCTTACTTGGAAGTCAGAATGAAAGGAAACCAAAAACCTTTAAAGACAATGTTTCCAACATGCTTGGGGGAAGGAATTGGGGTGTCAAGAACCTCAAAATGAAAGAGAGCTGCAATAACCAAACTATTTAATTACAGTAGTGTATATGGAAGAGGAAAAGATAGAAACTTACTTGCTATTTTTGTATGTTTTCAATTGTTCTTATTTGTGGGGCCTTCTATAAAACCTTGCCCTTCTCTTCAAGAGGAAGGATAATGCAAAATCTCTGACAGGATGATGTTTCTTTATATTTTTTTTTTTCCACAAACGCCACACTCCTAGAACTTCCAAAAATATCAGTGTTTGAAGCTCATTATTTTAAAAGAGCAGCTAATCACAAAGGCAAGCTGTGTCAGACAAAGCATACCTGTTATGAACCTACTTGTAAACCAGCAGCCTGAACAATCAGGAGGCTGAAACACAGCTTGGAATGAGGCTCATCTAGCCTTGCTCATGCAGCTATTTTGTCTATGTTCAGAGTTTGAGGTATAGAGTGTTTTTTTGAAAACCAGAATAAACAAGCCACTTTTACTTTTTTTTTTCTATTTTCAGCATGGGAAAATCTTTGTGTTAAAAGGATTGCAGTGGAGGTGGGCAAACCTGTATGTTGCCTTTTAATTGTCAGTGTCATGTGGGACAGTTGTGAGTGAATGCAGTATTGAAGTATCTGAGAGAGCAGCCTCAAAGTGACGCTGAACATGACCACAAGAGAAATACATTCTTGATCTATTTTTGAGATTTGACTATGGATTCCTGAGTATTGTCTGTCAGTGTTAAAAAATGTAATTTCAGGGTGACTTTAAAAGAATGAGACCGCTGAAATTTTGAAATGTTTGTGCTGGTTGTTGAATGATTATTGCCTGAAGTAATTACAGTGTAATGTAAAATATATTCTCACTAAGAAAGTCTGTTTGTGACTCTTTTTGCTATTTTTTCCCATGACTTTTATCCCAGGTGAAAATTTCATTGTATATGCCTAAGCTCTGGATTCTTGAGTTCGTGTCCAGTCTTTTCAGGCATTTTCATTAAGCAATCCTAATGAAAAATGCCTTATTCAATATATGAATTTTATTTTTATCTTCATTTCTGTTCTAAAAACAGTCAAAACTCCAGAGGGAAAAGAAAATTAGTCTATAAATTGCCTAGGATTTCTAAATGTAACAATTAGCTACAGCAGTGGGCCATTCCTTCAGCTGTTCTTGCCAAACCTGTTCTTGTTCTTGTCATGCCAAACCATGACAGCTACAAAGTAAGGCTGGGGATACTTAATAATGTATGTTTAATTCTGTATTTTATATTACCTAAAAGAAAGCCAGGGCTAATAAAAGAGAGAATATACAGAGAGCAGTAGCACCAAAAAATACATAGAATAAATAGAAAGTTAAAACAAAAAATTAAGCTGTTACACTGTACTTTTCATTTCTAAACAAAGAATTTTTTTCTCTTGCATTGCGCAGAACCCCTTAAAAGATGTTGAAGAAGATACATAAGAAAAATAATACACATTATAAAATAAATTCTAAATAAGCAATATGTGAAAGTATCGAATTATATACAGCACTAAATCAATAGAATAGTTAATACTGCTGATTCCTTAGAATTCTCAAAAATTAGCTTAATCATACATAAAACTGAAAACAAAGAGGATGGTTGTGCCACATGAATGATTTTGTAATGCGTGAATAAAGTCCTTATTCAGTATAGCAGTACTAAATAGTAACCAGATATGTATGGTTTTCCATGACATGGTTGGGAGTAGATAAAATAAAGAAATTGGTGACCTCAGAACATGTTTCTTTCCATCTGGAATATATTATGATAGATTAGTCCAAAGTATTTTATTTGGGTAAACCTGATTTCAGCCAACTGTACAAAGTGAAAAGATTTTCTCTAGGTTGAATTGGTTTGTTTGAACAAATGATTAAAAATCATTGCACTGCAAAGTGATTATTAACACACAACTCTACACACAGAAGGATAGGGAAAATCTTGTCAGTAAGTGAAAAGACAGTAATTGAATGAATAAGATTATTATCACTGATTTTGAGAAAAGTAGTTATTTGAATTTTCATCTGGATTACTGATGAGAATATGAAGATAAGCAGGGTAGAAAGAAAGAAAAACAACAGGGAAAAGTGATAAGAGAAGTGACTGGGATGAGATAGAACTATCAGTTGGTAAGTATAAAGGTGTACAAAAAACTGTTTAAATAATTTTTTAGCTTGAGTCTGTGTGAGCATATTTTGAAAATCCATGTATTTAAGGTTCAGATTCTTATTTCCAACCAATTTAAAACTGTGTGTTCAATGTACTATAAACCAAAGCCTTCTGTTTCTTTGGGGGACAAAATAGCGTAATTGAAGTTAGGAGAAGAAATTTTGAAAATCTTTTAAAAATTATCAGGCTTTAGAGACAGCACTTATTTGTTAATGCTGATGCATCAACAGTCTCTAGCATCTTGGTACATCTCAGAAAAGCCAGTCTGGACTACACTTCTGAAGAATTTTTGATGGAAGGGAAGGAAATCTGCTGAAGAGCTACTTGGCCTAACTGAATCTGGTATTTTTAGCCCCCCAAAGCAATACAGATACATTAGTATCCTTTAACCAATTAGCTACTGAGAAATGAAGAAGGCTCCAGCCATTTTGGAGCCACTCTAACATTATGGTGCTTCTCAGAGCCAACCTAGCACAAGTAGCTCTCTCCTGTTTCACTGAGAGCACAAGTATTGGCTTTTACTCATTCCAAGGAAGCATTTTTGGCTAAAATACCAAATACGTGTTTTGAAGGGGCTTATATTCAAAATCATGCCTTGAGTGCTGAAAGTATATATTTTGGAAATCTTTTCTCAGTTAAGCACTTATGTTACTCTCCATAATTATGAAATTAAAATGATTCCCTGGGATATATTCCAACAGAACAGTTGTTTAAATCAAACAGATCCTTCTGGACTAGCATGTATGATTTTGACTGTTTTCTGATCTTTATGAAGATGCTCAGCAGAGTTTGCTTTTTGAGCAAGTTTGCAGTAATACCTCATTCTGCAGAGCTTTAAGTGGGTTTTGCTGTTACTGCACGTCAGTGATTTCTATATATAGCAAGATTAGACACAAAGTGTTTTTCTGAATTGATTTCAAAACTGAAAAAATAAGAAATAAAAAATGTCAAGAAAAAAACATTTATTGAATTATTTAGTTTGTCACCTGCTCCTTACGTTCCAACACTAGTGTGAGCTGTTTTGTTGTTTTTGTGTAGACATCCAGATGCCTTGTCTATGTCAGATGGACACATTTTTTGTGGAGTTCACACTTTGGTGGGATTTACTGATGGTTTTAAAAGGAATGAAGAATGCATGTCTGCTTGGGTGTTGATGAAGGCATGACCATATTTGTTTTCACTGAATGTTTTAATTTGTAGAATGTGTCACTATGTAGGACTGTCAAGAGGTGCATATTGTCTTTTATGCTAGAGTTTGGATTCTTTAAAACTATTCGTTGTCATGATTTTGGTCTTAAAAAAATTCTCCGTAATAATGTAACAATTTTTAAGATATTTCTAGCTAAAATAGGAACAAATTATGCCTTATGCTATTTTGAATTTTTTCCTGAGTTTTCTTATGCCAAAGCAATGGAGATAATTCAAGATCATTACACCATTTCTGTGTCTGCATTTGTGGCATTGTTCCTGCCTGGCCTGGAGTGGCCCTGGGGTGGCTAGGCTGGTGAAATCTCTTGGGAATGGTCCCATGAATGTGTTCACCCACGTGCTCAGGGACTGGCCATTGCCAAGGCTGATTCTGTTGTTTGTTAGACCTTGGTTGTAAACACCCATGCCATGTTAACCTGGACAAGTAGGACGGTATTCACCTGAGTGGTAGATGACAGTAAGCACAGCTAAAACAAATCCAAATCCTTAGAAGTGCAGAGACTAAACACCATCAGTTAGTGTAGACCTTCCCTGTGACCTTTTAAAGGAAAGGCAAAAGTCTGTTTCCTAGGCTGTCTCAGAAAACTGTAGCATTTTGAAATTTTTCTAGATCCAGGAGACTGAAGGGTGGTTAATGGGTCTCAGACAGTGAGTGTTTAATTTTGTCTCTTTACAGCTTATGATCTCTCAGTGTAGAGGGTTCGGGCCAGAAAGCAAAGTTGTTCAACTGGTGATGCCACTATACCTAGATGCAGACTATCCTCCTTTTCAAAGCCCTGTGACTTTCAAGCCTTATATATGGCCTTGAAAAGTGCTGGCTTTTTACGTATTTACTTTTATTTATAACACTGGCTCATTAATGAAAATGTTATAAAAAAAGTACCAATCAGAATGACAATCAAGGTGGAAACTGTAAGCTAGCAACATTTTCAGGCAAGGTCATTTTAGTTTTTTGCTTTGTTAAGTGTAATACTGAGTGCAGAGGCAGTGTCTTGATATCTGGCCAAGTCATACACACCTTACTCCTTGCTTGGGTACAAGGTACAGCATCGTGCTGCAGTGATAACTATTCCAGGGCATTGCACCTTGGTGGTCTGCACTGGGATATTGTCACCATGGAACCTAGCATTGTTTGATCCAAAAGAGCTACAACTGACTCAAAGCCTCCTCAGGCAGAATTACAGGTTAGCAAGAACCAGAGGAGTTGAGTGAGGCCTCTTTGTCTGGGATGGAGAGGGAAAGGTTAACAGTCCTGACATGGGCTCTCAGGAGGACTCCAGGCCAAAGAATAGTTCTGGCACATTAAATTCATGAGTCTAGACACAGTTTTTTGGATAGAAGCTGTACTAGGGGCAGCAGCCAGCAAACTAGATATGTTATGCCAGACTTCTGCAATGTCACTCCAGCTTCAAGTGCGAGCTGACTGCACTCTTGACCTTGCAAAGTACTTGGCTGGGGAACTGGAGCAAGTGAACTCCTACTTGCCAGACAGAATCTGTTCACTGGGCAGTGGTGCACTGCAGTCAGAAAGCTGGGAAGCCAAGCATCATCTTTTTTGGCACAGCAAATTTCTCTGTAACAAGTCCTGAGGTTTTGCTCATCGCTGATTAAAATATCTTGCTTCCTCCCTGGAGCGGGTAGAGGTGCATAGGCACCTAGCCACCTCACCTCTGTTTGATGGCGTCCCTGTGAAGAAACAGAGCTGCTGAGATTGTGAACTGCTAATTTAATGTCAGCTGTTGCTTGTTCCAGCTAAAGCAGGAAAAGCATTGAGCAAGATAAATGCATATGGTCTGAATATGGAGGGGCTAAGTTTTTCATCTATAGGTTGTAGATCACTTTTTTCAGGTTGGGAGTTCAGGCCTCTGGAGAAAATAGTTGTTGGTGATGTAGTGAAGTGAGGAAAGATGATAGAGCAAAACTTAAACTCACACTGGGATGGACTGAGAGGAGAGCCTGGAAAAAGTTACTCCAAGGTTATCAGCTCTGACTATGCTGGATCGTTCTTCAGGTCTCTTGGCCCAGCCACCCAGGATTGGTGTCATGTGCTAACAGGGAGTACTGTCTTGAGATACGACTATTTTTCTTTGTTCTGGACTGAAGTCAAATCAGCAGGAGGAATTACCACGAATATCTTGTGAGAGATTCCTAGTCAGAATTACAATTTAATAGAAAAATTAAGATAAAGGATACAGTACAGAAACACTGACTTAAGTCAGAATTACCTGACACCCTGTTGGTCAGGGTGGTGGTGGCAGTCTGATCAAAGCGTGGCAACAGTCCCGTTGGGGTGGTGGATGTGGTTTTGTTGGGTGATCCTCTAGTAAGGCCTGGCCCTTCTCTGGAGGTCCAGTGGTAGTTAAGGAGCTCTTGTCCTCTGAATCCAGTGGTAGTGCTGCTCTGCTTTTCCAAGTCTCAGATCACATACAGGTAGGAATGTTTGGTTCCTCTCCCAAGGGCAGGGCATCTCACAGTGGGATGATGTAATGAGTCACCTTGATGGCCCACTAGTGGAGATGGCCCCCTCAGGGTAGCTGCTGCTTCCCCAGAGGGAGTTATCAGGACGACTCATGGAGAAGATAAAGCACACTGCACCACCTATTTTAACAGCTTGTGTACATGGTCATAGAATACATACTTTTGGTTGTACCTTCCATTGTAACCCAAGGCACTCTTGTACTTTACTCAGCCACTCACGATAAAACTACACTATGTCTAGCTTGTTTCTTGACTAATTAGTTCTTTGGGTAACACAGTCTTTTTTTTAAGATCGTGTAGACTGAAGGCATTTGTAGGATACTTTGAGCATCCCTTATGAATGTGCTTGCAAACTGTTTTCTGAGCCTTGTACTAGCAATAAAAAGACCATATTTCTGGGTTTCATAATCCCTGCAGCAATAGATAATGCTTTTTCTATCTTCTAGATTCACAGTGCAGGTTTAGGATATTTGAAGGGCTTTTTGAAGAGCCATTCTGTTCACAGAGCTGATAATTAAAGCAGATGATAATAAGAAAGGGAGGAGTCCTATAGAATTAGATAACAGCCTATAGCTAGGTGGTATAACACAATGATGGGAGAATCATATGTTAGATGGCATCTGTAACATATGGAAGCATGTGGTGCTAATTAGGAGTGGCATTATGTTAAATGTAAAAGATTGAATATATATTGTTGTAATGGATGCTTCATTGTATTCATTGGTTTTCAGCAGGCATCATCTGTTCCTTTAATCTCAGAATGATAATGCCTGTGCCATATGTTGTGCTGTGTTACTCAGCTAGTATGGAGACAAGAAAGACTTGTATATTGTGCTTCAGAATGCAAGTTCCACTATTGGAGTTTATTATTATTATTATTATTATTATTATTATTATTATTATTATTATTATTAATTGAAGGGACAGGTTTGGAAGCATGAGGCTGATGGGAGGATTTTTATCATGCTTTGTGTTTTTCAGGGTACAGGAGCGGAATTTTTAATTTCTTTGAACTAAACAACTCTACAATAAATATTTGGCCTAATTAAGAGATATTAATAAATATATTGTAAGGACTGCATGAAAATGTCCACAAGCAGACTAAAGGATGAGAGGTATCTTGCCCTTAATTGGCAAAGGGACAGTGCAGATGAACTTTTGCACAGCTATTTGGTAAACTGAATTCACTTTTTGTCAAAATATGCATATCTCACTTTATTTGATAGTTAAAAAGTGATCCTTGCTTACAAAGTCCTCTTAAAATGAAGTAGAACATAGGGCTGGAGTTTTCCTCAATAAAACATTTTCAAATGCAGCCAATGCATTCTTGTAGCCCAATTCGTAGATGCAGTTTTAAGGAATGCATTTACTAAATGAGTAAGTAAACTGTGTAGCAATCCAGATCGGTAGTGACTTTGGAATATTTGGCATACATTAATTAATATCTACTGGGTTTTTGAGGAAAACTCCATGAGATATTAAAAATGCGAGTGGATTCTATTTTGACTAGCATTCTATGTTTGTTCTATTTGGGCTTTTTTTAGCTTTGGGTCCTCCTTGATTTCTTCAGGATCAATTATCATGCTGATACTTGAAAATTGTTTGGTTCGTTTTTTATAATCTTTAAACATGATATACTTTCTCAATATGTTGCAATTAGATTTTATATTCTCTGATGTAATTGTTTTCTAACAAAGGCTTTTATAAATAAGGAACATAATGTTTGTTAACATTTAATCTAAATGATAACATGCAAACATTTATTGAGCTATATAACATATTAGAGATTATAATTTCAGTTTATTACCAATAATGCTTCATAGAAGGGCAGTGTTATAGATGATTGTTTTCTGGTGGGGTTTGGGATTTTTTGTTTGTTTGTTTGTTTGTTTTGGTTGGTTGGGTTTTTGTTTGTTTGGGTTTTTGTTTTGTTTGGGGTTTTGTTTGTTTTCCTTTATTTTTTAATAGCAGTTATTTAATTAAAAATTGTTAAAAATTGTAATTAGCTCTGTAATTTATTAAGTGGTTAGTGCACACTTTTCACTTACAGTTTCTGTTAAGAATGACAGATACTACATTCATTATTAAGTCTTATGCTTCAGGCTGATGCAACTGTTTGTGTGGCTGAACTTTCTATGGTTATGAGGTGAAAGTATTGAGCAGGTAGAAAGGGATGCAAAGGATGAGGATGAGGATGCTACCCAAGGACAAGTGACAGCTCAGTTAAAAGCAGCTGATCAGTTTTCTGCCCCACGTGTACCCCCTGTCAGACACAGTCTTTGGTCACTGCTGTCTCCTGACCTGCTCTGGTGCATTTGCTGGAGAATGCTAGTAAGTACAGGCCAAACTGTGCCAAGGAGCAAGCCAACAGTTAATTAGTATGCATGATTTCTGTCCATGTCCCAGCCCAGCTGTTTGTTAGAATGAATATGCTTTGGGAGAAGTCACAGGCTTTTCTTAGAGTTTGTCATCCATTTTAGCATGTACCTGACTGGGATCATTTCAGCCTGTCATTACTGTTCAGGCTAAAGCCATGTTCTTTTAGATGACAGGCCTTCTGTAACTTACTGCATTTTTGTCACTTTAAATATGCTTATTGTTATTTGATTTCCTGCTAAGAACATCCATGTTCTTGAATTGCAACAAAATCAGTAATAACTGTTTGGATAAAGGTTTTCTTTGGGTTTGTTTTCTGCAGCTCAAGTTATGGATCTCTAACAATGAACAACATAGATATTCTTCAAGATGAAAAAAATCTGATAGCTATAAACAACAAGGAAATAACTAGTGTAGTGGTGGCTGATAATTATAAACTGGATATTTATTCAATACATTGGTTAATAGGTCTATGTCATTGGGATTTTTTTCCAGTGGATTTATATTTAAAAATTGTTATATGCAAAAGAGCAAACTCTCCTTGCAGATGTAATTCTCCAACATCTTTAAGGTAAATGTAATAGAGGATTTCAAAAGCAGTAGCTGTAGAGTTCTTTTTTGGCATTATGATTTTTTCAGAAAGGCTTGGATTGAAAATCCTAGCAAAAAATTTTAAATGAATAATTTATATAAGAGATACATTAAATATTCATAGAGAATATAGAAAGTAAGTGTTCCACCACAAAATACCATAGGCGTTATAGTAAAAATCATGCTTCCCGATTAAAAAAATACTGGTTTTAACCTACGCATAATTAAGTGGTAACAGACGGAATAAACACCTACATAATAAAAAGGATCACAGAACTTTTCATTTTGGAAGGGGACCTCGGAAGATCATGTAGTCAAACCCCTCTGCTCCAAAACAGATTGATTGCAGCAGGTTGTTCAGGGCTGTGGCTGGTTAAGTTTTGAGTATCTCCCAGAGTGGAAACTCCACAGCTCCCAGGGCAGCCTGTTCTGGTGTTCAACTATCCTGTCAATAAAACAGTTTCTTTGATGTTTAAATGCAGTTTTCTGTATTCAATTTGTGCTCATTGACTCTTGTCTGTTCTGGACCTCTCTGGACAAGTCTTCTTTACTGTCTCCAGGTACTTATATACATTGAGCAGATATCCCCACAGTTTTGTCTTCTCTGGGCTGGACAGTCCCAGCTGTCCATCTCCTTGTGCAATTCCCTGCATTTGTGGAAATATTTGTGCAATATTTCCACGTCACACCAGTGCTGTGGGGAGGGAAAGCATCACCTGCCTTGACCTGCAGAGAACAATCTCCCTCATGCAGCCCAGGCTGCTGCCAGCCTTTTTTACTTCAGTAGTATATTGCTGGCTCACAATCCTTGATCATGATCAACATGGCCTCCACCCAGAGCCCCAGATCTTTTTCTGCAAAGTTACCTTCTGGTAACAATTGTTCTAAATTTGCATTGGTGTATGAGGTTATTCCTTCCCAGGACGGAGCACTTTTCTTTCGACTTCATTAAACTCTTGTTGACCTAATTCTTCAGCCTTTCAAGGTTCATCTGAATGAAACACAAATATCTTTTGTATCACCCTTCCTGCTTGCTTTATATAGTCTGCAAACTTTTGGAAGATGTTCTCCGTCCCATTAACAGGTCATAAATTGCAATGTTCAACAGTACTGGTCCCAGTATCTACTTTCTGGGTATTCCACTAGTGACTGGCCTACAGCTTGAAGTTCTTCTGCTTGCTCATCACTGCCCTTTGAACTCACCCTCTGCTTTTCAGTCCACCTCACAGTCCAATGACCTAATCAGTGTTCTTTTCTACTCTTCCTTTTGTGGGTTGTATTTCAGTATTTCAGCTTGTGCTTGTTGCCTCTTGTCTCTTCTGGATCTGAGTCAGCCTTCCTTGCTGCACCCATCAGTATCTGTATATGCTGAGGGGGTTCCATGATTTTTTTTTTTTTTTCTTAGTTGGACAGTCGCAGATCTCTCAGCATCTTTTAGTATCACATGTCCAGATGGGCTTTCTCTTTCCTAACCTTTGGATAGGGTCTTTTTCTTCCTTCTAGATTACCTGTCCCTGCTTCTACCTTCTGAATACTTCCTTCTTCTGCCTCAGTCCTGCCAGGTACACCTTTACCCCTGCAGGCATCTTGCTGCCTTTTTCTTCTTGCTTGTTCAGATCAGCCATTCTTGAGCTTGGAAAATGTTACCCTTGAAGAATCAATCAGCTGTTCTGGGTTTCCTTTGCCATGACCATATCCTACAGAATTCCTCCAAACTGATCTCTGAACATGCTAAAATCTTGCCTGAAGCTCAGTGCTAACAGTCTGCTTTCTGCTTTCTTCCCTCCTCTCAGGGTTGTGAACCCCACTGTCTCATGGTCACTGCAGCGAAAGCTGACTGTGACCTTGCATGTCCTGCTGGACCATGGTCTTTACATTTGTAACAGAAGTTACAAATAGAGCCATAAAAAAGTCTGTTTAAGCTAAAGCTTACTAAAAGTCATTAAAAAGAGAAAAAAAGGGGTCCATGTTTCATATTCAAATTTGAGCACAAATTGCATTTCTGTGGAGAATTTACTTACTTCTACTTATGCAGAGATTTCATTAATTCTAGATTATATATTTTAATTGATGCAATCCATTGTGCCAGACACTGGTGAAAATAATACTGGTTTTGACAAAGGGTTATTTCATTTTTAAAATGTCTGATAGATACTGTGAACTCTATCATTTTGGTAGCACAAATACAATTCACAAGTATTTTCTGTCACTAATTGTTTTGACACTGAAGAAAGGAATTCATGCCTTATAGCAGAACCTTTCTTTCACTTTACATCCTTGTTTGTCTCTTAATAACCAGCTATTTCACTGACCACTAATGCAAGATGTACAGTGTGTTCTTTTCATTGCATGACAACTACTTCTGGTTTGGGGGACAAAGACCTGGAGCTTTTGAGTTGTGTTGGAAGTTAGGTTCTGCTGTTACTGTGATCAATTAAATGAAAAAAAATATTGAAGATCTTCTTTCAGGTTATTAATGTTCTGTCTTCCACATGAAATTTTTTAACTAATTTAAGTCTCTTTGAGTATGTTTTGGTTTACTCTTTGTTAAGATAATGGTATTATTGTAGCCTGTTCCTTTCAGACGTTTTTGGTGCCTCTTGAAGAAATGTGCATTTCTGTAGGTACCTTTTCTTGAATAGAAAAATGAACTGGTAGAAGAGTGCTGTCTTCTGTGTCAATCTTTTTTACTTTTCCTTACCATTTTGGGTTTAAATACCAAGATTACTTACAAGTATTAGAAGCATAACTATTATTATTATTATCATTATCACTATCATTATCATTATTATCATTATTATCATTATTATTATTAACAAATCATTTAATGGGATGAAAGAGCATGTGGGAGGTGATCTGCAGCACATCAGATGAAATTCTGTGGCACTATGTCATGCAGTTCAATGTTGATGTATGGTTCTTTTGCCCAGTCATATCTCTTAGGTTAGAATATCAAAACAAACAAAATGTGAGATGTGAAAAACTAGATTTCTGTAGAAATAGTGGCTAAATGTTTTTCTGTTTGGTTTTCCTTGAGTAAAATTATGAAGACAATGCCCTTGGTCTTCACTTACCTTTTGAGATCTCATGGTCAATAGATTAAAGAGCATGGATGGAAATAATCCCAAGCCATGTTTTTTCTTTCTATCTGAGAATGGATTCAAAAAGATTCAGTGGTGTTTTATTGGTCATATCTCTAGTAATGCACATTATTTAATAGGTGTCAATATATGGAAGTAAGTAGTGTGAAACACTTCGAGAGTTGTACTTGGTAAGCTAAGAGAATTTATCAAAAATGATTCTGTGATATCTTGTGTACTGCAAGAGTAGGACTGCATTAATTATCTGTTGCTAGTGGAAAATCTTATATCTTACTACAGTCTTGGAACTCAGGATCTGCATGGCAAATTTTATTTGTTTTCAGTTAATATCATTGCTTGTAATTGTGCACAGCTAATTCTTTTCAGTCTTGCCCCTAAGCAGACCAGTATGGCCCTTGTTTCTTGTATTTTTAAAGATAATGGGAATACACAGACTGAGTTAACAATGAATTCTTCTAGAGGCAATGAAGCTCTATCCAGCAATCTCCACAGCAGCATTTCTGGTAGGAAGTGGACTGTATGTATTAACTAATTTTAAATTTTCTTGCATCTTCTTCTAAGATATTTGGTTAACTTTCAGAGTATAGATGCTAATGTAGAGTGTCTTGTAAATCACGTTCTTGCACTTAGACGCACAGTGTGTTAGCTTTGTTTCTGGCTATTTTTGAAGATGACAAAGTTTTGTATGAACATTTAAATTTTCTGAGCTAGGTGTTTGTGCTGCTAAAATGACTAAAAACAGGAAGTGGAATTTCTCAAATGAAATTTGACTTTATTTAGTTGAATGGCAATATCTTTTTGAGTCAGTTTCTCAGAGAAAGGTTGTATTCTTTAGCATCAGTTAAATGCTACTTTGTTCTTACAAAGGTTTAAAGGTTTGTCTGAATTTAGCTTATGGCTCTAAACTACTGGTGATGCTCAGATAAAGCACCAGAAATTAAATAAGATGTTCCTATGTTGCAAAATCTGAGATCAGTAAGATGTCTTCTCTAGCTCCGCTGATGCTACATTTTGATACTTGGCATCATCTAATTTGTGTCTTTATAACAGTGAGAAGCTTGAGGCAACCATTGAACTCATTCCAAAGTGAGTTCAGTGTATATAAGCATCTTCATAATATCTTCTCTTGCTTCAAACATCCTTTTGAATCATAGGAATCAATGAATTAGATGTAAGATCTGCTTTAGAAAACCCTAGATTATTTTCAAGGAGAGACATCGAACTTTTTTGAAATATCAGATTTCAGTGTTTATCTCAAATGTTCTAGCACTCAAATTTACTTATGAAAGTAAGAAAACAATTTGAAGTATCCTGGAAATACAGAAGAAGTTCTTGTACCACCTGAAATATTTTCTAAACAGCTTTCCTCTAAACAGATTAAAACATTGGGCGATTTCCACCCAAAAGGTAATAGATGGGATTCATCCAGGAATACTCAAAGATCTGGCTGATGTCCTTGGGAGGCCTCTCTTAAAATTTTTTGAATGATCTTGGGAATCTAGAGAGGCCCCAGCTGGAAGCTGGCCAGCCTTGTCCCAGTTTTTAAGAAAGGCAAGAAATATGACCCTGGAAACTACAGGCCTATCAGTGTCACTTCAGCAGATGGTAAAATTATAAAGATTATTCTGGGAGATACTGAAACATGTTTACAGACAATGTAGGCAGTGGTCACAGCCAGCAGGACTTTATGAGTGGAAAGTGTTGCTTGTCAAAGCTATTGTCCTTCTGTGAAAGGTAACCCATGTAGTTTATCAAGGGAAACCAGTTGATGTAATCATGGATTTAAAATTCCCTTCATCAGGAGTTACAGATGGCTTATATAATATGGTAGAAAAGCCATAGATTGACAAATAAAAAGAAGCCATTACTGGGGTAAAGGAAAAATGTATAAATCATGGATGTTGTTTGTAACAACTCCCAGAAAAATGCCTGAATATCATGCAATTTTTGCTTGTGCGTCACCTCTCTATGCTGTTGACAGCATGTGCTGCAGGAATATGAGATGGCCCAGGAGATGCTTCTGGTCAGATGGGTCAGCCCTCTGCTCTCAAGGGTTTCTGCAGGTTTCTTGAGTTTTCGTGTGGACTATGCAGCGTTCTCCATCTGTCATCCTGTGGAAGTTCGCTGGGACAAAGGCCATCCCCAGTACACACCAGGAGTATTTGCCTCCTCTTCTGAGGCATAAAACAGATCATCGGGCTGGACCTGAGCTGTTCCTCCCACTGGCCTCAGTGATGGAGGATGATTGTGGCTCCATTGGATTCTTTTGGTTTTTTATCCCATTGTGTCTGTTAGCTTGTTGGGGGAATGGTGGGAAGGTCCCTGAGAGCTTTTGCTCTGTATACTCTCATGAAATGTCAGCACTGTATTATTTATATTTAACCTGATTTAGGGTCTGTATGATACCACTCATGAGTATAACAAATCCTATTAGTATGGCAGAAATAGAATTTTTCCATCCTTACATTGTCTGTGTTCCTGAATAGAAGAGGTGTGTGATATTAAAGCGTGTGTGAGAGTAATACAAATGCACATTATTGGCTTCTGATAACCTTTGTATTCAACTAAAAAATTTCATTACACTGTTAAAATAATATTTATTTTCCCATTAGGTTCTGAATTGATCTTTAGTAATATTGTTTATTGAAAATATTTGCAGAATGTTAAAGGCCTATTTCTGTGCTAAGCAGATTTTGTTGATACACAAGGGTGATGTTTTTCTGATCATATTAAAATTCTCAGTTTAATAACCAGAAGCCTAGGAATTGAATTTGAAGTGCTGGTGCATTTGTTTTCAGAAGAAAACAATTAGTAAAAATGTTGTATCCCACCCTGAGAGGGCTGCTGGCTATTTGACACTAAACTTTCTCTCCAGGGTAGTTTAGTTGCCCAAAATGTTTAGATTATTTTATTGACTGGTAGAGGACTATTGGGTTCAAACAGAAAATACTTGGATGCCTTAATTTACTGAAATCTTAATCTTTACCATGGCATACCACATCTCAGCAGCAGCGGAAAAGTGTGCCTCTTTTGTCTTTAGAGGCATGCACTTGGTGCTTGCAGGTCATTCTGCACTCATGCTAAAATGCCTTGTCCTTGAGCTGCCTCATATTTCTGGAGAAAAAGTAAAAACTCGTGGATTTATTTCTTTGTTTCCACAAAACATACAGTGGAATAGAAACCACAGGAGAATTGTGCTAATGAGGAAATAATAGTATTGGAATCTCATATATCCTTAACTCAATATAAACAACTCATATTCTGAATTCCATAAATGACTGAATGCATTTAAGAATATAAAGAAGATAAATTCAAGTACCCAGAACATGCTTTTTATGTTTTCTTGTAATCTTAAGGAAAAGTGATGTTGAGTTCAAGAGGTTTTGACTGAATAACAGAATCAGTTAATTACTGTGATTAATGCAGTAATTGGTGTTGTTGATCCTTGCAAGCTTTATGTAAAACTTTGTAGTAAACTAGACAACTTGAAATAGTTCTTAGAGGGGAAGGGTAGCATCTCTTGTCTACAACAATTGTTTTTCCTATCCAGCATCCTCTATGATGCTCTAAAAATCTCATCACATTAATATTGTTCTTTTTTGGCAACACGAGTCAGGCAGTGAATTAAAATGAGTAACATCTTTGAGCATTTATCCAATTTATGTTTCCCAAAAAATGTAATTTCATGTCTCTCGACTTTTTCTCAGACATATCACATCTTACAATGTTAGTGACCCAAAGTTTTATTTCTGCATTCCAGTGAAGTCAGTAAAAATACAGTAATACAAAAGAATAAAAATTATCTTTACTATATATCTAATTGTATACTAAAAGTAATGTATTGTGATTATGTAAGTCCTTAATCTATTTTGTTCTTTAAAAATTAATTTGGATTGGTTTCAGTGGAATATCTGAACCTTCTTATGAATTTCAGCTAAGTTGCTATAATTTAAAAATGTCTGTTCAGCAAGAAGGTTATGAAAGAATACTAATTTAATAAATCTGTTTTAATTCTGCATAGGAAAATTGACTGGTGGGGGTGCAAAAGATAAGAACAAGTAGAGCTAATTGCCAGCTAACCTTTATTCCCTACTTCTTCAGAAAGTTTCTTACCATGGAAGAGATGACTGAGGGATCACCTCCCACCTACTGGGAGTGGCAAAGTGTCCTAGAATAACAAATATCAGAGTCTGTGCTGCAAAGATTCCACTTTTATCTGGTGTTTCCAGATTTAGCTACAAACCATTCTTTGCCATGTAAACAGCCTTCACAGGAAAATGAGAACATCAAATGACACTTAAGGAAAATACCTGTCTCAAACTTGTTAGTGCATGCTACATAGTTAATACTATATTAATTTGAATTACATAAAGTCAGCTCAGATTTGGAATTTTTAATCTCTCATTAAATAGTGTTTTCAACAGCAATTATAATTTGGTCCTGAGTTCATAGAGAGTTAATTATGTTACAGTAATTAATTTTACCTCACTTTGTGACAAAGACATGCCAGCATAGCAACATGTGCTGAGTCTTTTGTTTATGCCTTGACAGAAGTGTCCTCTCCCTCCCAAAAATATATATTATAACTGTGCTTTAGATACATCTGCTGCAGGTACCAGTTAAACTGTGAGCTTTTATACCCTTTGCTAAGCTTTTCAGCAAAGTTTACACTTAGAATTTTTAAATATAAAGTCTGTTTATGTTAAACAATGATTTTATGTGTTTATTTACTCATTTTTACTTAAAAAGCTCTGCCAGTGACTCCAATGGAAAAGACTGCCTGAAGGCTTTGCATTATGTTCGGTACAGCCTTACTTTAGCTGCAGTGCAGAGCTGCATCTGCAGGGGATCTCAGGGGAGACTTTGCAAGGTATAAGAAACAGCAAAAGCTTCTGCGGTGTGGAGAAGGGTGGTCGCCACGGAGGCGCTGCCTGTGTGGCTGGAGAAAATTGTTGTGGTAATTTGTTCAACTGTCCAGTAATTAAAACCATCTGCTGTCAGTTATTCCAATGTTTGCCCTCATGCTTTCACAGGGCTCTGGCGGGAAACTCTTCCAAGAGATTCAGCCTTTACTCTGAGAGATACATACCTTCCTTTTTTTCCGTATTTTTGACTACTAAGACTTGGTGTTTCCAAACCTTTTAAAATGATTTACAAGTTTCTAGGTTCTGTAGCAGGCAGGTTCTGAAGGGTCTAAATTCAGGTTTTGAAAAACATCTGTTGTGTTGCTGTTGTACTTCTGAACATTGGTGTAGATGAAGCAGAAGGGCAATCTAGTAACTGCCTCCAGGTATTTGAAGGGTAATTGCCAAGCTGATGGAGATAATATCACCTTAGTACTAGCAAATATTATAACAAGGGTGCAAAATGCAGCTTGGGTTGCTTGGTTTAGGAGTAGGGAAGCAAATTTCCATTGAAGGATGGAGTAGTGCAGCATGAGACCAGGTTGTTTAAAGGCTATGGAACACCTTTCCCAGAATGATTTTCAAGGCTTAGCTAGACAGGGCAACACCCAAATTGGTGGCTAGATGCTGGATACTCTCCTACTTAAAGCTCAACAAGGTACAGGGACCTCCAGAGGTTTTTATTGACACAGTCCTGTGCCTTGACTCTGGAGTGGGTCAGGCAGACTCCAGCCATGTGGTCACCCAGTTCAGCCTGTTGCTCAAGGGCTTCCCATGGGAGGGAGTTGGCTCAGCATGGTCATTCTCCTTCCAAGCCACTTCCACATGCTCCTTTATCAGACCTGACTTATAGAGGCTTGCAATGTTTCCAGTAGAAAATAAGTTCATTTAATTTTTGGGGTTTTTTTTAGTTTGCTAGTGGCCTGGTCTGACTTTGTCTTCGTTGCTGCTGCCTGAGCAGTAACAGGAATTTATGGGTAAGGCACTACTGGGGTTATAGTTTCAGAAAGGCCATCTGTGGAAACACAATGCAATTGTGTGTGGGAGGGGGGTGAATAAATACCATTCTTAAATATAATTTGCTTTGTCTCTTGGTTGTTGGCAATTTATACTTTGAACAAAATATTCTTTACTTGCTCAGCAAAATGCAAATATTGAAGAATCCATTTACCAAATCAGTAACATGTAGACATAAAGAGCAGACAGGTAAAGAGAAGGCATCAGGAAGAGACTCATGTTTATTTTTATGGTTGAGTGTGTATGGGCAGGGCAGTCAAGTTATAGCTTGTGTTTACATCAGCAAAATCTCTGAACTAGAATAGAAAATTATGACAAAGTAAATCTAATTGGGTGGAAAAAAGTGTTTTAATAGGGATTTTTTTTTTCAGTTCTAAATGTCAGTTTAAAGTTCTAAATAGTCTTGAAATCTCAAGGAATTATCTGTATGTGCTTTCATCTACCAGTGTTGCAGTACTTTATTCTAATGTTGGGTGTAGGAATTGAGAGCAGGAAGGTCTCCTGTGCTACTGCAGGGGGTTATGAGGTCATTTGATCATCTGGAGGAATGCATTTCCAATAGTGAAAACATTTACTTCGCAAAAGAATGTAACTTTTTAAATCTGTTCTGCCATTTCTTATCCAAATTCATGGACTGTGCATCCTCTCAGATCCCACTTTTTGACTTACATGTGCAATGGTGTATACCACTGACTACTGAGCAATAACTCCTCTGAATAACAGATAAATATAGAATGGCTTCAGGCATTCAGTAAAATGCATTTCATTTTATGCTGAAGGAAAAAAACTTAATCCATGGCAACTTGCATGGTTCTAACAGATAAAATTAAATTACTGAAACATGGAAACCTGCTATATTAAGAGCAGCCTTTAAAAATTGTTTTCTTGAACAGTGTTTTCATGTGGAAAATGATTCATTTAGCACCTGCTTATGTGTGCAATTGCTGACCTAGTAATTGATTGCTTGAACTATAAGTTTATAACAGATATGTGCTTCAGTTTCACAAGTATATTAGCTGGCTGTCTTAAGTATTAAAAAATTATTCAGATATATGGAACTAGATGTTTTTGTTACTTTGCCTGTCTTAGAAGACAAAACATAACTGCTTCAAAAGTGAAATGTGCATATTTAAATGATTGAGAACAATAATCTCTTTAAAAAAGATTATTTTTCTTTCCTTGCAGACGTAGCTCTCAGTGAATTAATGAGATTTTGGCAGATTTTCTCTGTGTGGAACTAGGTTTCTGATGAATCCCTTATTCCTAGTTCAAATGAGTACTTTTTTTTCTTTCTTTTTTTTTAATAAAGGGGTACATTTCTTCTTTAATTGAATGATAAAAAAAATATTAAGAGGGCCAAAATCCTTACAGCAAACACTATATGTATTCAGCAGAGACAGTGCAGAGAATTAAGTTCTGGAAAATTCTGCATTTAGAGGAATACCTAGGTGTCCATCTTCACTTGAAATTTTCCCTTCTATTTGTCAACTTCTGGTTACAAAATACGTATATTATAATTTCTCCCATATAAGTGGTTGAAAGCAAAAGAAAATATTCTTTTGTTACTATATTTCAAAGAAATGGTAGAGATGTTCATCTCCCATTATGGATTTCATTATTCCAGGAGTCTTGACTGTTGTCAGACATTTCCAATAGGATTTTGGAATGAATTAGTGTATTAGTAAGAAAATGTGATGTCTCTTTGTCAATAAATATTTTATCATATTTTATGTGGCTAATTCACTCAAAAATAAATATGTGGCTAAAAGGTGGATTAGTTCGGAAGATAGAGGTCATAAAGAAGGTGTAGGAGAGAACCTTGATTATAGAAGTATTCCCTCTTTAAGCAATAAAATCAAAAAGTGAACCTGGCATGTAAATCTGGTTGTTACTGGAGATTCAAGTTGGCAGCAGTTGCTGGAAATGCTCTGGAGTTTGTGTTGCAGGCAGAATAGCTGCTGAGCTTTGAACATTGGCTGAAAAAAATAGGTCTACACCCAGTGGCCAGGGGTTGATGTGCATCCAGCTAAGTACAGCTATGGGACATATAACAGAGCTCCAGTGTAAAAAGTGGGTAGGATTGATTCTGGCCCAGCAGGATTGCTTAAAATCTGTGGTGTAATTTTCTGTGTTTGCTCTGCCTACAGACTAGTTATTTGCAGTTCCACAGCTGCTGGTTCCAAACCAGGAGCCCTATTCAGGTAGCAGACTCATACCTATATCACAAGATATATTTTCATTGTCTGTCACTGACTAGAGATTTGTCTTACCTTACTTAGCTTCCTGACAAGGCTTGTCAGGCATACTTTGCACTTTTCTTAGGCTTACCTGGGGCTCTGTTACAGCTTCTTCAACTGTAATATCAATTGCATAGTGACCAAGAAATTGTTCCCTTATCTGTTTTGATTTTAGTTTAGTATTGTAGGATTGTGTACTGAACAGTACATTTTTTCCCACAGACTCTCATGCACTTCTGTGACTAATAGTGTGATAAGTTTCAAACTTCATGTAAGATGAGCTATGACCATAGGAGAAAGGTATAGCTCAGAGGACCAGGGGCATAGAGTGACAGCAAAGCAATTAAGTTGTGAGCACAGAAGATGACACACACATATCCCAGAGCTATAAACAGCTCAGAAATGTTCAGTTACTGGTCACAGAGGGATTGAATTCATTGGAATTACGTAAAATTTGCTTTAGGAATTCAAAAAGAAAAATATCCAAAGTATAAAATATAATAAGGCATACTATTATATTAAAGTTAAATGGTATGTGGAACTGCAGACCAAGGAAGTAAAAAGGATTTTTTTTTCCTCATCTCTAAGTGCTTCTTGATCTCAGTTTTCTTCTGTTTGGGTTGGTTGTAGTAATGTCTTGCTCTGTGGAAAAAGACAGCAGGAAAGTTGGCTGTGCAATGACATGCTTGAAAAAATTCCCAAGACATCAGCTCAGACTTGGCTTAACTTCAGCACAGCTATAGAGGAATGTGCCTAGATATAAAAATAGGATAATCTGAGCATGAGAGAGTAGTTTCTCATTGTTTTATTTGGAACAAAGATGTAATTAAGTTTTTCTGACCATTTCCTTTAATTAAGGTAATTTGCAGCCTGTCCCCATAGAGAATTTCATTTAAATAACTGAAGAGATTGTAGATTGGGGGAATTGGAGAGCTGGTTTGGATTCTTACATTGCCTTTGCCACCAAACAAGGTTTTATTAAATCTTGAAGTCTTGTTTAACTAAGTGTCCCATTGCAGTGCTTGGAGAAAGCACTTTTGAAATGCATGTGTATTCATGTTTCTTTTTCACCATCCTGCATTTGTGTAGGAAAAAGCACTACCATGTTCTTTCCAAGTCTTTTTTGTTAATTATATATCAGTTTTGATTTTTTTCTACTTTCTGTGCTAATATTAAAATACTTAAGTAATTTATGAATGGTATGCTCATAATTTCAGGATATATTCATAAATTGTAACTTACCTATTAATAAAACCTATTAATAAAACCTTATGGAAAGACATGTTATTAAAACGTGCTTGCAATATTCCATCTAGTGGCTCCTTTTTTTTCTCCAGATTTAGGCACTTCTATCAAAGACTGAGAAACAAAATATTCTTAGCAAATGAGAAAGCATTTATGGGGAAAGGAACCTGATGGGAAAATGTTTCAGCTTTTCTAAAGGGTATTTTATGGGTCAAATCCTTCTTAAAGTCAGTGTGTTAGGGAAACCCAAATAATTTGTGCAGCATTTATGTACAGTTACCTTTAATAATTGCATTGCAATTATTTTTGAATCTGCATCATGTGCTTTCTGCCATAGAGCAACTGACTTAAAAGAAGTGTTGGTTTAGTGTGCTATAATATAGTCTAAACAGATTTCAAGTTGGATATAGTCATAATATATTTTTTCTCTAAAATAAAGTGTTGGAGTACTAGGAAAAAATCTGATAAACAGTTGAACTTGATATTGTCAAGTCAATATCACATTTGTCTTCTCTAAATTCAGTAAAATATTGGTATGTATTGAGATATGGCCATGAGTTTATGTAAATCTGGATGACTGGCAGGGCTAGCCATCGTGGGCTTAATTTACAAGTTTTCTCTATTGCTATCTAAAGATATTAAGAATAGGGCAAGCAGTTGTGATAATTCCTCTGTAAGACAGGTGGAGCTGGACTCAGAAAAACTATACAGAGAGATAATATGTAACAAATAGTCAAAGAGGTGGAAAAGATGTGCAGTGGAGACAGAGCTTGCAGGGCACGGGGAAGAAATGGAAAATACAGTGAGGAGGGAGAGTATTTGAGAAAAAGAGACAAAATGTTAATCAGATATTTTTAAAAGTGGGAGTTTACCTAAAGCTGCTGGTTTAGGCCAGAGGTTATACGTACAGACTTGTATGCCTTAGTAGCATCTTAATTGCTTTGCATGCAATGCAGGCTGTGTATTAAAAAAAATAACAAAAAACAACAAAAACCAAACAGAAACAGTGAGATTATTTAAGTTTTGTTTTGCAGCATTCTGAAGTAGAAGGATAGAGGTACTCATGCCTATGTTCCATGCATCTTCTAACAGCTACATGGTGCATTGTTGTGATGTGAGTTACTGTAGGATGTTTTATACCATGAATGACATGTAGGATTTTTTAAACTTGTTTGCAGTTTTAATCACATCTGAGTATTTTTGCTTGATGTTGTGTGTGGTAAGGACTGGAAAAGAGGTACAAACATGTAAGTTGCAAGTGAAGATGGATCAGGTGGAAGTGGTTTGCTTACTAATCACTTACTTGCAAGAGGGGTGGAAATCCTTGCAAGCAAACTCTACATACTATAATTAGGATATGATGACAAATGTTGTGAAAAATATTTGTTACACAGTATGATACAAGGATCTTCCTTATGGGCAAGCTGGTTTGAACTGGTGTATTCATTATGAAATTACAGTATCAAGCCTGAATCGGTGTATGCAGGAGCATCTCTGGAACATTGTTGAGTTTTGCACTAAGATCCAACTGAAGATTGGCAATCAGTTTTCTGCTCAACTTTTTTGCTTCATGTTGATGTTTAATCTCTGCTTCACTCCTAGTGGCCTTTATCATAGTTGTTAGTTGAGTAAGGGAATGTTGTATCACTTCTTGGTAATACAGATTGAATGCTAGTGTGAGTAAAATTCCTTGTACTATAAGTATTTTTTAGCTACATTTATTATACATGTTGCACATAGTGTGCCTTGCAGTAATCAGAAAAGACTAATGGATTTGGTATGTTACTCAGAATTAATGATATCATAAATATGCTTTTAGGAGGATAATATACATAATGCGGGTGGTACACAGTATGCAACCTGTCAATGCAAACTTAAGGGAGAATAAAATGACTGTGTAAAATGTTTATTGTTTCAGTGGAACAAGTGAAAATGTGAACAGTATCCTGCAGGGCTGGAATATTTGCTGAGAAAGGAAATGTAATCTGTGCTCTAAATATTCTCAGAACTATGAGTTTCTGAGAAAAAGAAGAACTAATCAGTCTTCACAATGACTTAATTGCTACAAATTAGATTTACTGTGGAGACTTTGTGAATTGTACTACAAATAGGAACAAAAATTATGTAATCATCTTACCTCCAGCTGAAAAACATTACACTGTATGCCATAAGCATAAACTGAAATTTTAAAAAAATTAGAGAAGGGATGGACTATTGAAAGGTAGTGAATTCATATTCATTAGCTCTTTGTTACACAGCAAAATCTATCTTTAATAAACATATTTGTTATTGACTGTTCTTTTTCTGATGTTGTTATGCAGAAGTTCAGAACCCTTTTACACAGAAAGTCTTCTTTGATCCACAGAGATATTTCTTCCACAAAGGGACTATTGTGGAAAACTGAATACTTCACAAATTTTATATAGCATACTAATAATGGCTTGAAAAAATTATGTTCTTCACTGTGGAGGACACTTGACTGTTTTTATTTCTTTTGCATTACTGATTGGGTTGGGGTTTTTGTTTGGTTTTTTGGTTGACCTTTTTTTTCCCTCTTCAAAGGCATCTTTGAAACTTTTTTTAGTTTAGTTAGCTTTCATGGAGTTGGATTTGGCATTTTCAAAATAATAACCAATATGAAGTCAAATGTTTTTAATGAAACCATTTTCTGTATTGAATAGTTGGGACTGCAGGGAGTAATTTTTATAATTTCTTCCAAATATTTTACTTTCTTGCTTTATCCTTGGTGTGTCAATCTAATGGACATTTAATTCTGTCCATCCCACAGCAATGAAAGTGGTACTTTTTGCTCCTTCCCGCTGTCAGGAGGCTTTTGGATGTCATAAACTTCCAATTTCTTGGAAGGAATTAGGATTATAGTGCCTACATGAGCTTTCTCACACCTTTGTCTTTGCAAAGTTTTCAATGAGAAGCAGACTCCCCATCCTCTTTTGCAGTAATGCCCTCAGATAAAACCCCATATGGAACGCTTTCCTGAGACTAAAAAGTAATCTGATAAAGCAGCCTGGAGAACAGATTGAGGATCAAGATTTGATACATAGGTCTCTGTGTGAGGTAACATAAACAGCAGATGATATGAATGCTTGTACAAGCAGATCAGTTTCTTACAGGTTTTAACCTCTGCTGCACAGGGTTGCCACGCAGTTGGTTGAATGAATCCTGTGAAAATTGTTTGTAGGAGTTGACATAACAACCCTGACAACTGAGGTTGGTTGTGCCTAAATTCAAGTTAGAAAATCACTTGTCAGGATGCCTCAAAGAGCATTGCTACAGTACTGTGGTGATGTTTTTAGGCTCAGCAAATACTGATGCAGATAAGCTGCCAGTTTCTCTATTGTGAGCTGCATTATAGAACGAAGTCCTTCATATAGTGCTGCTCACATCTTAAATATTGTAGCAAAATTAAATCTATCAGGTTTTTCTGACAGTCTTCCTGCAAAGAAGGCCAGAAGTCAAGGATGGAGAACTGATCTTTGTGTGGTCAGGATTTGCAGTGCCTCTAAGTACACTTCAAATGCAAGATAAGAAAATAGAAGTTAAGAATTCAAACAGAAGTGGGTTCTTACTGAGGTCAGAGCCGCAGTCTGACCCCACCAGTCTGTTTCTGATAGTGACAGTGAAAGATGCTAAAGCATATTATAACTTTAGAAACTATTTTCCTTTATTGTATCTAATTTCTCTTTTCAGTAATACTGATAGTGCACATAATGCTGTCAGTCTGGAGAACCCTTGTGATGACAGATTTCCCAAGTTCACTACCTGCTGTCTAAATTAGTTATTTTTGTTTGCTTACTGAGCTGATGCTGTGTTTTGATGTTGCACAGAGCTGGGTGAAAAACCCTTTGGTATTCCCCTTAATCCACTGTTGTTACAGTCTTACAAACTTGCTCATATTCTCTGCAGACTTTTACTTCTGAGAGTTCCAAATTTCTTTATTTATGTGTAGGGCAGCTGCTCAACTCCTTAGCAGTACACTTCAGAGATCCAGAGACTGGAACTACATATAGAAATTGTGCCATGTCGAATGGATTCCCTGAATTTTACCATTGGAAGTTGAAGAGAGATTCCAGAGTAAGACTGGTGTAGTTTGTTGTGTGCTGTTTGGTGTGGATGATCTTAAGTTTGGTATTCAGAACTATTGTTTCTGCAATTGAGTAATACAACACTTCAGCTTCAGGAGTAGAGACTGTTCTCACATGCACTAATTTCATAACAACCTCAGAATTGGAGAAGGTGCACCAATTCATTACCAGCTCAACAGCCATAACATGTAATAGTAATTTTAGAACCTAATACATTTTTGGCAAAACTTCATTAATTTCTGTTCAGAACAGATCCAGGGAATTAAGTTTAAGTCAGTCAAGCAAGTATAGGAGGTATCTGTTACTTTCAATGTTTTTTGTAGAGAAAATCAATGTAAAGACAAATACACTTTTCATTGTTATGGTGTGAGTTACACTATTAATTAAAAGTTTATTTCAATTACATTTTATGTGTTAAAGGTTTTGAGGCAGTATACATGTAAGGTTTACTTAAACTATTTTGGAATCATGTATAGTTGAAAGCACTTCTTCAGAAAACTGATATATTCAAGAAAGAGATCAATGCTAAATATATAAGTAAACATATGGGTTGTCTATTTTGTATCCAATTCATTTATCAGACTAAATGTGTTTTGAAACTGTCAGACAAACTTTTTCTCTTTTCTATTGCAATTGCAGCTTAAAATGTATTGATCTTTATTTACCATAGAATCATATAATGGTTTGGGTTGGAAGGGACCTTGAAGGTCATTTAGTTCCAACCCACTCCACCATGAGCAGGGACACCTTTTAGTACACTGGGCTGTTCAACGCCCCACCCAACCTGGTCTTGAACACTTCCAGGGATGGGAGAGCCACAGCTTTTCTAGGTAGCCTGCTCCAGTGCCTCATCACCCTCACAGTAAGACACTTCTTCCTAATATCTAATCTAAACTTGATCCCTTTCAGTTTAAAGCCATTCCCGCCTCTCCGATCACTTCATGCCCTTGTAAAATGTCCCTTTCCTACTCTCTTGCATGCCCCCTTTGGGTAATGGAAGGCTGCTGAAAGCTCTTCCTGGAGCCTTCTCTTCTCCAGGCTGAACAACTCCAGCTTTCTCAGCTTGTCTTCATAGGAGGGGTGCTTCAGCCCTCTGACCTTATTTTGCATTTATTGTGGGGTTTTTTGTTTGTTTGGTGGGGTTTTTTGGGGTTTTTTTTGTGGGGTTTTTTTTTCAGTGCTTTTTGGGGATTCTTTTTGGTCTTTTGGGGGGGGGGATTTGGTTTTGTTTCTTTTTTTTTTTTTAATTTGGGGGTTTTTATTGTTTTGTTTTTTGTTTTTTCGTCTTTTTAGGGGCTTCAATATCCTACAGGAAATTAAACTGACTTAGTGTGAAGTTACAGCTTGGGTTTTAGGGAATTTCTCCTTTCATCTCCAAAATATCCAAAATATTTCCCGTTTCATCTCCAAAATATCTCCAAAATAATATAAGCAAGGAAAGCTTATTGTGTGTTAGGGAGTTTACCCTTTTCTCTCCAAAATATCCTAGCAATGGAAACTTGTAATGTTTGTTTTCATATGCATTTATTAGCCTGAAGAGCTGAGGCTTTGTCTTGTGCAGAGAAGTGGTGTAGGCTCAGTAGACAGCAGTCCCAATGAAAGCATAGAAATTTCAGTGTATTTATACCTCTGCATACTATCTGCTTTCATATCTTTGAGAATCTCTTACACATCTCTCTGTCAGTATCCCTATAATTTCATTATTAATATTCATATGCCATAAACAGATGTGCTGTGAATATTTAAAATGTGGATATATCTATATGTATGAGTGCCTACAGATATTTCTGCTTATGACTGAGAACAGGAGGAAAATATGTACTAAATCTTGTCTTTTAAGTACCTGTTGTAATCATTTAAGTAACCAGACTTTTGAAATTATTCTTTAAAGTACTTAGAAATTTACTTCCATATTCTGTCTTGTTAAAAAATTGTCTGAATTTATTTCTTGCCTTTCAAGTTAGCAAAGATTTTTTTACACTTAGTGTCTGGTAATGTTGTGTTCTATGTAGACAGGAATATTCAGACATTTTATGTTCAAATTGGACAGCATGTCATACAGCACAGAATCACACAAGGTTGGAAGGGACTGTGGTGGGGTCATCTGGTAATCAGTTGCAGTGCTCAGGCATCTGCACAGTAAAGTTCTTCCTCATGTTCAGGTGGAACTTCCTGTGCATCAGTTTCTGCCCTCTTCTCCTATTGCTTGGCACCATCAAGGGGAGCCTGGAAACGTCCTCGGACACCCTCCCTTCGTTGGGAGGCTTTGAGGAGGTCCCCTCTCAGTTGTGTTTTCTCAGGTTTTAATAGGCCCAACTCTCTCAGCCTTTCCTTGTAAAAGATGTCCTTTTAATACAGAGTTTTTGTGTCATCTTTTCTTAGTGAGGATGGCTTAATCTGTAAATAAAAGACTGTCAATTATAAAGTTCAGTGAACTTAAAATTAACTTAATTTTCCCAGAAAAAAAAAAAAAAAAGTGGGAGCTGAAATTTGAAGAGTTTGAATTAATATGATACAAAACTTCAAAGGGGAGGTTCTAAGGAAATAGCTTCCTTTGTCATTGAACAAAACGAGACTTTGATGCTACAGGAAAATTTGCCACGTTGCTAAATTGTCTTTATAATGTTTATTATCGTTGACATCTCTGGACAATGCTTTGACACAAGTTTTTACAAGAAAAATCTTCTACCATTCTTTATATCTCTGCTCAATAAACCACCTTTTGTCACTTCTTCCTGTTCCCCCCAGGGGGGTTCTGGAATCAGTGTCTAGTTTAAATCTGGACCAGATCTGAAAAATAGTAAAATTTTCACTGGGTTAATGAAGATTGGTAAGAGAGGGAGAATAAAGTTGATCATCTCTTGCTAGGAATGCAGGAATACTTTAAGACTTTTTGTCATGCAGCTTGAGAGAAGGTGGCAGAGTAATTATTTTTTTCAAACTATCTCTTCTCTTGAGTAGAATGACAGATGGTGAAATAAAGGTGAGAAGTGGTAAAGAGGAAGAATCTGAGTTTATGGGAAGAAAACAATAAAGTAAGGTATTGAAGAAGGATCTGGTCTGGTTTCATGAAGATCAAATCCTTTTTTGTGTTTAGGGACCTGTTGGTTATGCCAGGGATCAACATTCAATTGATTAATCCCATGGGATGCAGTTCCTGGAGGAAAGAGGGATCCAGGAGAGCTGGTTTCTTTTCAGAGATCACCAAAAGCATGTATAGAGTTAGAAGATGGTGTTTCAGGTGTTATATCTACAAATGAGTTTTTGTTATCATGATGTCAAAAGTGTGTGTGATGCGACATAGGATCTCTACAAAAACTGCATCCTGGTTCTGGAAAAACATTGGAGAAATGCTTGAGAACCAGTGTGGACAGAGCAGTGCAATCAGAGGCTTTTGTCGACAAGTGACTGACAAATGCACTGCAGATGAGTGAATATCATCCCTTCTGTTTGCCAGCCTCTCAACATTGCAGCTAGAAGAGAAGATTGAGTGCTATTGTAAGGTAGGTTATTAAGTGAAAGAAAAGACGAAACTTTAGGTTTAGAAACTACAGTGACAATTATATGGTCACTATTACTTGGCAAGTTTTTGGTTTGCTCTATGTAGATTTAGAGTGTAATTTATAGTTTCTCTTCTTAATAAAATAATAAAAAACTTGGGGGGTGAAACTAAGTGATCTTTAAGATCCCTTCTGAGCCAAACCATTCTATGATATTTTATTAACTAAATCTAAGTATTCATGATTAGGAAATACTTGAAAAATCCTGGAGTGAAGCTTAGAGTTTCTCTTTTATTTTGTCAAACTAGCATCCATGAATATGTATTTAAATTTTATCTGTATTTTTCTTCTTTAAGTTCAAAATAAAGACTAATGATTTATACTTGATTTATAATCCATGGGAAATATATACCAGCTATTTTGTATATCTATGTAATGTTTTGTTCTTTTTAACTAGTGGTGTATTCAGTGTTGCCTACTGTTACATCTGTTCAGTGTCCTCACAAAGTAGTTCATTAAGATGTCACTGTCAAATGTTTTGTGTCCAGAAATGAAACCTCTGTTTATTAGCATATGTTGCTTTTTCAAGTCAAATAATAACTTTTTAAAAATATTACACTGTGATTGTATTTAGGTCAGAGAAGATGGGGAAAGTAGAAATATTTATTTGTTCATTTGAAACTGATTCTTGTTCACACGAGGCTAAACTGAATAACTCTGAAAACAATTTTTCTTAGAATGAAAGCTTCAAGAAATCCCTTGAAGTCCTCAGAGGTGCACACTGTTCTGCCCAGCTCACAGGCATTTAGTGGAATTGGTGAGAGGTTTCTGTTGTACAAGAGGCAGTTATGTTCCTGCCAGGGATTAAAACACTGCAAGGAAGTTGACAGTTACAGAAATGTTTGTATTTGAATAGGTAGGAACATTGATTAGAGGAAAACTTCCTAATCAGTGGATCTTTTCTATTGCTCCTACTTACACATTAAACAGTTTTGGTATGTTTATTTAGGTATAGGCTTAATTCTGGCTGCTCAATTTTTTCTTTTCTCGTTTCATTTGTTGTGAGGACTAGATCTTGCCTCTCACATGTTGCCTCAACCTGAGCCATGTTTGAGCAATTGTCTTCTTTTTCTTTCCTCTCTTGCTTTCCAAAGCAAGCTATTTCCTTGTAATGTTCTTATCTTTAATTCCGTCCTCCTTGAAGAGAACTCATTGGAATTAAGCACAATTTTAAATCTTTATTGTGCTCCAGTTTGCAATCATCTTGTGACATCTTTTTGTTCGGTGAGTGTACTACATTAATAGTTCAGAGGAACTCTGTGCAGCCTTTCTTCTCTTCCAGACATGGAGATGCTAATATTTCCAGTCTTCACATTTGTAGTCTCTTAACATAGTACCAAATCTTAACAATTTCATTGAGCAATTGCAATTCTTGCTCTTCATATTTTAAACTTTTTTTTTTTTTTTGGTACTGATGCTTCTTCTATCCCTCTGCCATTACCAATATTATTTGAAAAAAAGCTTATAAATATTATAAATGCAGTCTTAAGAACATTTGGGCAGAAGAGTATCCTTTGGGGAATTCCCCAAGCACACTCTCTGTCTCATACCTTTTTCCTTAAGTAAACTGTGCCATGTTTTCTAAGACTTGTCTCTTGCTTTCTATTTACTTGTTTTACTGACATCTCTGATAGGTTAGCTCTATCTGACTTCCCATCTATAAGAACAGGGTCGATACCAAATTAAGTAGTGTAAGGCAATTGTTGTTATAATGATAATGTGTTTAATCATGTTTTGTATTTACTCTGTCCTTTAATTACTGCTTTTGTAAATTGTACTGTCTCCTTGTACCATCAGTAAAGTCAGAGTAGGAAATCATCCTTGCCAATTACCTTCCTCTGGAAGGTAATACAGGTATTTTACATACACAGTAGTCTCTCCAAATCTTTATGAAGGAAATAAATAATTGCTTGCAGTAAACAGAGAGAGGTAGATTATATGTAGGGTAGCATAATTTGTCGTGTCTGTAATTATTCTATTATTCTAGTTTTTATAACTGAAACATCCCATAGCAATGCAAGCTTGCATGTCAAAAGAGCTTTTAGTTATCCATTATACATCCTTGCAAAAGTGCAAGTGGAATAAAGGTGCTTTAATTGACTTGGATACTCATTGCAAATTTCTTAACATGGTACTCATCACAGTAAATATAGTAGAAAAATCTTAGACCTCCTGCTTTATTAACATGCCACACATATATATGTGTGTGTGTGTGTGTGTATGTATATATATATATAGACACAAAAACATACGTATTTGTGTTCATGTGTAAATACTGATAGAGACATGTATAGAAATATAAGTACAATGATTGGAATGCAATTTCCTTATTTTATTTTTTTATTTACCTTACCCCCTCATAAAGTTACTATGAAAAAAAAAATTGGCATTATACTGATCTGGAAAAAATACTCTCCAGAATCATGTCTTTAGTGTATTAAAAATATGTGTAAAGACCCACTGCAAGACTCTGAAAGCCACATTCTGTTACACTAGGTAGAAACAGAAACCTTGTTTTGTCATCATTTCCCAACTGTTTGATCCATTACCAGTTCATCACACTTAAAGGTCAGACTCTTACTGGAGTATGGAACAGGAAAATGAAGCACATGTAGGCAGAAGATTGAATCAACTTGACAAGAAACAAGCTTTTATATGTGAGTACAAGGCAGGAAGCATTAGCATAAAGCAGTCAGATTTGTGTCTAAAGTGGTCTGTATCTTCATCTTACTGTTTCTGCCTTGATGGTGAATAGGTACTGTGAAAATTGAAGTTTTGGAAAAAACAATTATTAATGCTTTTTTTAATTAACACTTTGTGCGGGCTACAGTGTTGAACTAAGTTGTGAGTTTTGTTTACTGTCTGCGCAGTATCTGATTCTCCTTCCTCATTCAGAGCACTGGTATCAAAGATGGAGCTGGGAAGGAGTTTGCATATTAGGATCAATTAGAGTGCAGGGGAAATACAAAAAAGAAATTGAAAACTGACACACGTTAAAATCAAGGTCTTCAAGTCACATTGTGAAGGCAGGCCAATGATTTTTTGAAGTTACATTTAACAAATTGGTATAAAATGTGTGTTGCAATTATCTATAGTCTGTACCAGTGAGAGTCCAACTTCATTGTGCAATCAGTATAATTTTGTTAGCAAAGAACAGTTTCCAGTTTGACGCAAGGTTTTGAGTACAACACTTTAGTAAAGGCAGCCAAATGCCCCCTTCAGTCATTGCTGTTTGGGGGGTTGCTATTTGGCAGTCTTGGCAAACAAGCAGAAAAATAGCCCTCTGTGCATGTAGATCCTAATTTTCTTGAGCATAGAGAGAATATTAAGTTTGGAAGACTAAGTGCTTCATCAATTCTGAGGAGGTTCTTTTAATGAAGGCCATTTCTTTTATAATTTCTATAGCAATAGGATAGTAATTTACATTGATTCAGAAGCACGGGTAATGAGTCCTTAATATGAAATACTAGATTCCTCTAAGAGAAGTTTGATTTTTGTTCACTGGCAGGAGATAGCCTGGACTCTGCTGAGCTGCCAGCCATTAAAGTTCCTGTGCTATAGCCAAGTAATTTAGAGGTATATAATGGATTGATTTATTGAGTTTCTCTTGCCTAAGAACATGATATGTCTGATATATAATCAGGATTATTAGTGATCAAACAATAGTAGGTGGACATCCTTGCAATAATATTTAAGAACTACATCGTAGATTACTGTGACAATGTGAGTGAAAGGTGAGTGTGATACGTCACCTAAGGAAATCTGTAAGATGTAGTAGGAGTATTAAGGGAAAAATAACAGATAAGAGTACTTAAAAACAACATGATACTTATATTATTTGAATTTTAAATTTAATTAAAACAGATTGAAGATATAAGTTGATTGTGGTCATCTACTTCAATTTTGATGGTAATCTGTAACTGAACAATTGAGCAGAATCTGAGTGTTGAAGTATCTGAGATCTTTTAGGTAAAGAATTAAGTGATATTTCTCTTATATAACTGCATATGGTGGTTTAAGAGTGTAGGGCTAATTCTGTACTGAATTAGGAATTGTGGAAAAGATTCAAAATTTTTGTGTTCAGAGATACTTTTCTTGACATTTTAAGGTGTTATCTTGCAGGCATTTTTATAGAACTCTAAAGTGTATGTTTAATTACTGGGCAGGTAGATGCCAAATCACTGTATATACTGTGGTGTTTCGTTGTTCTGATAGAATCTCTGTGTAAGTATACTGAAGGAGAAGGCTGCTCGGGAAAGAGTGTACTTTAAAATAGATTAGAAAGCCAATTTAGAAAGTCGTTCCTGCCAAAAGTGAGCATTTAGTGAAAGGACTGTTGCGGGTCTGACGGTAACCAATGATAAGAATTGCTGGTAATGCTTCATTACATTGTAGAATTATTTCCACAAGTTTAATGTTCTGGGGTATCAATTTATTTACTTAGGTAACGGAACTTGTACATAAATGTTACTGAACCTGAAAATTTTTATTTTAAAAACCAGGGAAAGACCATTTTTCTATTTTGGCCAGTACTCTGATGGAACAGAGTCACAGAATCACAGCATCCACTAGGTTGGAAAAGATCTTGGAGATCTTCAAGTCCAACCTATGACCTAACACCACTTTATCAGCTAAACCACAGCACTGAGTGCAACATCCAGTCTTTTTTAAACACCTCCAGGGATGGTGACTCTACCACCTTCCTGAGCACCCTATTCCAATGCCCAACCACTCTTTCTGTATTTTTTTTTTTCTAATGTCTAGCCTAATCCTCCCCTGGTGCAGCTTAAGACTGTGTCCTCTAATCCTGTCACTGGTTGTCTGGCAGAGGAAACTGACCCCTTCCTGGCTACAGCCTTCATTCAGGGAGTTGTAGAGTGAGCAAACTTCATGGGAGCACAGTCCTGCTAATCAAATCTGACTTTTATGACAAGGTAAGCCACTTACTTGACCAAGGGAAGCCAGCTGATGGCATCTTTTGGGATTTCAGTAAAGCTCTCAATACTGTTTCTCACAGTATCCTTTGGAATAAATGTCCAGCACACAGCTGAACAGACATCCATGTCATGTAATGGGTGAGCAACTGCCTCATGGCTTAGACGCAAAGGGTTATCATGAAGGGCTCCATCCTCAGCCCTGTGCTCTTCAACACCTTCATGAACAACTTGGATGCAGGACTTGAAGGGGCACTGAGCAAATTCACAGATGATACAAAACTGGGAGGAGCTGTTCACTCCCTTGAGGGCAGGGAGGCCCTGCAGAAAGACCTTGACAGATCAGAGGGCTGGGCAATCACCAACCATAGGAAATTCAACAAGTGCTGGATTCTGCATTGGCGGAATGCAACCCTGGCTGTACAGAGAGACTGGAGAATGAGATTCTAGAAAGCAGTGCCGTGGAAAGGGACCTGGGAGTCCTGTTGACAAACTAAACATGAGCCAGCAGTGCCCTGGCAGCCAGAAGGGTCAGCCCTGTCCTGAGGTACATCAGCCCCAGCATCACCAGCCAGGCAAGGGAGGGGATTGTGCTGCTCTGCTCTGCCCTAGGGCAGCCTCACCTTGAATATTGTGTGCAGTTTTGGGCACCACAATGTAAGAAGGATATAAACTATTAGAGAGTGTCCAAAGGAGGGCAACAAAGATGGTGAAGGGCCTTGAGGGGAAGCTGTGTGAGGAGCAGCTGAGGTCACTTGGTCTGTTCAGCCTGGAGGAGACTGAGGGGAGACCTCAGTGCAGTTACAACTTCCTTGTGAGGGGAAGAGGAGGGGCAGACCCTGAGCTCTTCTCTGTGGTGACCAGTGACAGGACCCGAGAGAATGGCCTGAAGTTGTGTCAGAGGAGGTTTAGGTTGGATATTAGAAAAATGTTCTTCACCCAGAGGGTGTTTGGGCACAGTAACAGGCTTCCCAGGGAAGTGGTCACAGCACCAAGCGTGACAGAGCTCAAGAAGCATTTGGACAATGCTCTCAGGCCCATGATGTGATTCTTGGAGATGGTGCTGTGCAGGGACATGAGTTGGACTTGATGATCCTTGTGTGTCCTGTCCCTTCCAACTCAGCATATCCTGTGATTCTATGATTTGAAGATAATGCTTCCTCTTAAATTGAAAACTCTTCACACCAAGCATGAAATAGAGGTACCAGTTTTCTATTTAATACATTTTAATAAAATTCTGTGGGATTAAACAGGGAAAAATAGTGCATCGTTTTGGTCCAAATTAAGTATTTACAATCCTAAATTAGGAATATAAATGTGATTTCTCTAAAGATAAACTAATAATCCTATATATCTTTGAAAGATTAATTGCCATATGTAAAAAATAGCTGATGTGCCACTTCATCCTGTAGAAGGAAAATGAGACTCATTTTGTAATGGTTAGCATCTGGAGAATCCAGGATGCTTCCCTGACCTGCATGATTATATTCTTGTAATTTTTGCTTAAATTTTATTTCTTAAAGCAATTGAAGTTGTATAAAACACACAAAAAAAAATCACAATTTTAAAATTTTATGTTAGAATCTGAAAACATCTTACTCAATGAAGCTATTTTCAGAGATCACTATTGCAGTTAAGTTGTAAAACCTTTTGGTGGTCCAGTCCTTTTGTTGAAAATTAGGCCTAAAAAAACTTTTGAGTGATTTTCCATGAGTCTGATGTGAAACAAGAGGTGGAATATGAATATGCAAGCAGAGGTGGAAAAGGAAAGATACTTCTTGCTTTAGATACATTTAAGCTGTTGTAGAGATGCAACTGGCTATTTTGTCATGTGACTTCTAAATAATGCAGTCAAAAGACTAATATTAAAGAAGTTCTTTATTTCTAGAACATTGAGAAACTAGAATAGCCCAGGTAAATGCATTTAGTTGGAATTTGGAGGAAGAATTCATCTTCTACAGCAAATGACCAGGGTGAAGGAGAAGGGCATCTTGAATTGCTGCCTTCTGCTAGTGGGGAGAAACTCTGACTTCTTACCTAGGTGTTGATTGGGATGTCCTAAGCTGTGCTGTGTGGTGTTAATAGGATAATAACCTAATTTATAAAACATGTTTAGTACGACTCATGGGTAAGGCTTTCATAACTTGATTGCCACCTCTTCATTGCACTGTGGCTGTTGTGTCTGCCTCTGATGCCTTTGAAAACTTTGAGACTTCAACATTAGTGGAAATTTAAAAAAAAAAACAAAACATACTCTGTATAAAGTTAAATAGTTCTCTGTTCATCATGAATTTAAAAGCAAAATTATAAGCTGCATGCAATTTGAATATTTATAGTTCATGCTCTTGCCTCTTTTGCCATAGTTGAGCAGTTGCCATGGTTTCCATTGTATTGTCTGCTTTAGAAGCAAACTTCATAACCATGCTAAATGGAGCTGAGTTTCTGAAGTGTACTACACTTGTAGTGCCCTCAGCTGCCTCTTGAATTGATCTGTATTTTCCACTGTCTCCCCTTAATACCACGGAACCAGAGATTGGGGCTCACAAGAAATACAAATATAAATACACAAAATTAATTCTCTTAATCTGTCTTACCAATAAAGAACAACAAATTAAGTGTAATAAGTGTATAAAAAAGTAATTAATTTTTTAAGAAATGAGATTCAATTAAATGTGGGTGACACCATAATCTGTAGGCATAATAGTTCAACTTTGCTTTGTGCAGGGTTTCTCTTTTTCCTGAAAATATGTAAATGGGGATAGAGTTAATATAGATATGTTTTGCAAGGATGAAAAGACTGAGGCAATTTGTAAGATATGAACTTCAATCAGAGATGTTGAAAACTTGATTTTTATACTTTTGGCATCACAGCTTCCAGAAAATTTAGCTTGCTAAACCTGCCTTTTTCAAGGGTTTCTGTTTCACCTCTCTAGTATATCTTTATTTGGGTTCAACATGTTCTGAACCGCAAAAAGAAAAGAGGTCTCCCACACCTAAGAATTTAGAAAAATCACATTCTGGTCTAAATTTTTTGCCAATCCACTTTGCTTTCTTCAGAAAAGATATTCTGTTAGGATTATTAATTTATTTATACACATAAATGTATGTAATTAAATGTAGATATGTATATATATTAACATTAGACGATCTTGTAAAAATTCAAGTACTTGCTGATCCATTCAGAAATGCCTTAAGAGACATCTGCTATGTCAGATGGCTCAATCTAGAATCAGATTTTTGTTTTTTTTCAATTGAGTATAGCCTTGTGACTTTACAAGCCTTTGCATATTCAGCTTTGCAATATCTTCAATATTGATTTTTATGTAATAGGGATTGGAATTTACTAAAAATCAGAGCCTAAGTGGGGGTGGGGGGGCGGGGAGGGAAGAAGATGACACACACAAGTCAATGGGTACTTTTTAAGTGACTCCCCTGTAAAATGAGCATCAAAACAAATTGATACATTTATAGCCAATAAACCTAAAATCAAACAGCTTCCCCCCCAACCCTCCCAATGGCAAAATCTTGATTCCAGCAAAATTCACCCTCAAAGTAAGATTGTGACTCAGTAAGTATATTGCTGTTGACAGAAGTGGCACCAATATTACACAGCAAAAGTGAAATAAAAATTCAAAATCAAATACTTCTATAAGTTTAAACAGATAAACTACTTGCCATGTACAGGATCCCTAGCCCTCAGTGTACCCTCAACAAAATTTTTACTTGTTGTATCTTTCAAGGATTATGAAGATTTATTGATTGGCTGGTGAAACACAAGCATTTTAAGATTGTTCTGTGAAGATAAACTTCATGTTTGTATTATGGGGTTTTTTCCTTAATGAGGCATTGCAATAATCAGTTACCAGAAATGAAATTAAAACTGCTTCTTAGTTTATTTGACCATGCAAAGGGAGATTTATGCGGAAGAACCTCTGCATGTTTTTATGCTGTTATTGCAAAACCAAAAATAATCTTTAAAGCTTTACATTTAGACATGCTTTTTATTAATTACTTGTGCAGAACCTCTTTACAACTTCATTGTGTGTACAAGATGCTCCCATACAAGCTTGAGCTGTTCTCTTGACCTTGAAACATTGCTCATTTCCCCCCTCCATCAGGCTGCTCTGCTTTTGCTTTTTTCTCTTCTGTCAATCATTTTCTCACTGATAATTGGTGTATTAGAGCCTCACATTATTTGGTCTAAATTAGATAACTTGTTGGTGAATCCAGCAAATGCTGGATAATGAATTTCTGTCTGGGTTATGTAGGTTTTTGGAGGCTCTATGAACATTTATTGTGGGAGAGGTGCTTCATGGAGTGCACATGTCTGTATTCACACCTATGTCAAAAATAGGGCTGTTAATTATGGTTTGTGGAGATGCCAAATATGGACAAAGAGCTGGTTTGTAAATAAATTATTTTGAGAACAGCAGCATTGGTTGTTTCTGCTGTGTAATGCTAAAGATCTGAATACTTCTTTCTCTTTTAATTCCTAGTGAAAGTATTAACTCTTATTATGCAACCAGCTATTTACCACTGAATGCACTTCTTTTTTTTTTTTTTTTTTAATCTCAAAGGTGCAAAGAGTATGTGCATTTAAAATGGGTCATTTATTCCAGAGTAGCTGTTTCATCATCGGTCTGGTGTGTGCTGAATGTCTGTTGCCTTATCTCTTTTCATAATATAACTGTTTACTTGAGGATAATAGTAGACCACAGTGAGCAAAGTGCTGTGGAGGAGCTGTTAAACTGCATACTCCTATCTAGACTGATGTCTGCACATGCTAGGAATAGCAGTGCTCAGGCTGTGCCTGGGTAGGGACAATTTTAAAGTAATTTTTTACTATTGAAATAAAATCAGTGGAGATGAAGGGGATATCTAATGTAGAAGTACAGTGTGAGACTTTACAGTGAGTTTTAATGTTTAATCCTTTGTTCCTGTGGAATAAGGCATTTAAAGACTAGGGCTGAACTTTCTCTGTTGCTTCCCAGGCTCTCTATTGCCATTTTCACCCACTCTTGTTTTGGTAGGAGTACAATATGTTTAAATCATGCTTTCTGTTTCAGCAAGGTTTCATTTGGTTATATGAATTAATAAATTAAAGGCTTTCCATGTCCTCATTCCAATAATGACAAAGTTGATGTGGAAGAGGTAGCATAATTTAGGGCATTTTCTTGGTAATAATTTATTCATTATTTGTTGATATTTTTCTTTCTTCCAGCTTTAATGGTGTTGCAGGAGAATGCTTTCCAGAACAGAAACTGTTATGTTTGCATTTCTATGAGCTGTACTGCTGTATAATACTGAAATGTCTTCAGGCATTACTGTAAAACACAAACACAGAATTATATTACTTTTTGCCAGGGGATACAGTGAGCACACTATACTGTTTTGTTTTTTTTTTTTTTCTGTATATGCAGCACTATTGTGTTTACGTGTTATTACTGCTGGTGCTAGATTTTTAACCTTAGATGGTAAAACACTAAAAACGCCAAGTTTGTTATACAATCCAATATAATTAGTATTGCTCACCTTAATTGGAAGAATACAGCATTAATTACACATTAGACCATTGAAAATCCTGGTATCTACAGTTAGTAAGAAAAAAAAATGTGGTAGAGAGAGTCTGCCAGTATATGATACGCAGTCTGGCTATTGTATTGTGACATAGCACTTAACTTTGTATTGCCATTTAAGGTGGTTTTTTTCATTATAGACGTTCATCAAATGCTGCATATGGACACTTAGATCCTTAGTGATGTTTTATAGAAGAGTGATTTGGTTGGATTTAGTACTATTTACCAAGAAGTACACTATGCTCTTTTCAGTCTATACATAACTTTTTCTTCCAATTCCTTTCTATTTTGCTAACAAAATAACTTCTATGCTAATACCTTACTTAGTCTTTGAATCTGTTTGTTTATTTACTACTGGAGGCACTCAAGCACAGTGTATTTGACTAATTTAGTGAGCTCTTCCATATGTATGACAAAATAATTCCTTTTCAGTATAGAATGTAATTTTAAAACATGTAGATAATGCCATCTAGTTGGGCGATCACTGCAGTGTAATTTGTTCAGAGCAGTGTGCTGCTGCAGAGTGGCACTGAAAGGAAAGCTCCAAACTTTGTCGTGCTGGCAGTGGTAGTTTCCAGACTTTGATCTCTGGTCAGATGGGGGATCATGAGAGGGTACTGCCCTTTAACGTGCATTCAATTGAATGTTGGATTTATACAAATATCATGAGGCTAATTAATGTTGATCCCAGAAAAATCTTAACGGGTAAGATATTCCTTTGGTGTCGGTCAGCTCTGTTCCTGGGAATGTGCCTGGGATCCCAACTGGAGATTTACTGTATGAAAGGGCAGTAAAACAAGCACAGAAGGATGAGATGACAATGTCATATGTCCAAATGATATGACAACTAGTTTATAACAATATTTTATTGAATAAGTCCATTACAAATTTCTAATAGAGTTTTTTGAACAAAATGCAAATGGTTGTGGAAATAAAGTCAGCCAGGCACAAGGGCTTTACAGAACTGTCACCATGCATGGATGCAAGATAGGAGAATCCAAGTGTTTCCTTCTAGATGGAGGAAGATTAAAGAAGGGAAGAGTGAGTGCTGACAATGATAGTGCTGCAACAGTGGCAGGGAAATATTGACAGTTCTCTTTTTACCTGCTCTAATGTCTTCATTATATTTTGTGGATGACTTTGTGATTTAGTTGGATCTTTTGCAAATTGATCAAGTGACAAAATCAAGTGCACAGTCTCAAATTATGTTCAACTGTATTATATACCAAGAGTTCTTTCTGGACTGTGTTACAATTATTCTCAAATTATTCTCATACTCAGATATTATACTATGTTACTGTTGTCTTTGTGTGCATAAAGGTAAAGCACAACTGAAAACTTCAGGAAGCCCACAGCGTTCATTGGATTTGTGTCTTCTTTTTCAAATGGTTCGTTATAAATATGGGAAACTACTGCTTGAAAATGCAGTTATAAATTAAGCAAATAATGCAAATTCTTCCAGACTAAATGCATTCTGTGCAATAAACCACTCATTAAGTTTTTTGGCAACAGCTGAATTTATCTAATCTATCTCTTCTGAATGTGTTTATCATACTTCCTTGGCTAATCCAGCGAATATCATGTAAATTTAAAAACAAAAAATAAAAAAATTACTATAGAAAGACAAATTACAAGACAATAGTCCAAAGACTTAGCTCTTTTTTTCCTTTTTTTTACCCTATGTTTTACTGACCAGTGACAGATTTCAGACTATGATGTTTGTTCATGAAAAAGTCTTTTTCGCTGAAGAGCTGAAGGCCTGTGAAGGTAATGGGTGTTATCTGGGAACATCTACACATAAACCCAGGCTGCCATGCCTTCTCTCCTTGTGCAGACTTAAAAATGGAATGGTGATACATTTCCTTGGCTTACCTGCTGTTGTTCCTTCCAGAGTTCCAGGATCCCCGTGCCCATGAGAAAAGTCAGGTGCTTTGAAGGCTGATGGCTGTGATAGCAGTCAGCAGCCAGCTGAAGCGCAGACAAGTTACAACTTCCCTTAGTGTTGCAGACAAGTGAGACTTTCAATGGGTTTTCAGGGAATTTGAGGAATGAGAAACGATCTCATTCCTTGCTTTTTTTTCTCTCACAGGAAATTGTTTCTTTTGGCTTCAGGTAATGGACTCTTGCCAAGTCCTCAAGGACATCCTGGACATCTTGAGTGATGAATTTAAATATGCAGAAATAGAAAATTACTAGTTAAAGGAGTTTTCATTTTCCTGCAGTAATAGGATAATAATGTTTGTGTAATTGAAATTATGAAGAAGAGTGACATTAGCGTCCTTCCACTTGGATATTTTTTTGTCTGCCCTGGTAAGAGAGGCAGTAAGGCAGTGGATGAAGCAAATTCAAGTCCCTAACTCTTTTCATTTTAAATGTTCTGCTCAGTTCCAGGGTTTTATAGTCAGTATTCACCAAAATGCAGCTTTCAGGACAAACAACCTGTATGAAATGTACAGAACTGGCTATTCACTGTGAATAGGAACAATTATTCCTGTTTGCATCTTCTACTTCATGAAGCTCTGCAAAATTTTAGCTAACTATCCATAACTGAATCAAGAAATTAAATGTTTTTTTAATGAAGAATTTATGGCAGAATTTTTTTAGATGTTTGGAGAGATGTAATGATACAATTTTGGGAAACCATACTGAGTAACATTAAATGAAAAGGATGCCAAAGTCTAAAAAAACCAAACAACAAACTCACACATTCAAGAGCTCAGGAATATCCATTAATAAAAAAATGACATTTTAGACTATATTTTTGGCAATAATGAGATAAATATCCCTATCAAATTATTTATCATCATTGATTAATAGATTGAAATTAAAAAGTTTCACATTTTTCTCACTATTAAGTTCTTGAAGGCAATTTTTATAGCTTTTTACTGTTTTTTAATTTTAATTTTTTTTAACACATAACAGCATAAATTAATGAAGTGTTTTAGGGTTTACCTGTGCTGTGCAGAGACACTGTAGTTTTCAGCTGCCACTTAAAGATTTCTTATAATATCTTGTATTGGATTGCAATATTGAGTTGGGCAGTCATTTCAACTTGCTTCTTCACAAAGATTTGATTCTCCTGTACATATTCTTTGAAATATAGCTTTTAATATCCATTATCAAAAATCACACTTTTAAATTGTAACTCCCCAATGGAGGTTTTTATTCATTAATCATTCAATTAAGTTTTGTTTGTTACTAGCCATTTTGGTAGCCTTTTATTTTAACCTAAATATTAGCTGTGTATGCCAGTTTTGAGTCCATTGATCTAATTGTCCTTCAGTCCACATTTCTCTTTCCTTTGTTTTCCTTTGGTGACTGTTTAATTGTGTACTGTCAAACAAGTGAAGCCTGTGTAGAAATTTAACTTGTTAGAGAAAGCTGAACTAGTTACTTCAGTAGGGGCAGTAAAATGCCTTTACAAGACTCTTATGGCTGTGCTGTGGCTGGTAGCATTTACTCTCATGGATACCCTGGTGCATGTACTTGTGTCCCGTGCTTGCCCAGTCCTGTGGAAGGAGTGGAATCCAAGGAATGCTGGGACACACTTAGAAAGGGAGAACATGGTAAACTGGGAACACAAAAAAAGGTTTTTTATGAGGATATTGGATGGAAATCTTCGTAAAACCAAGCAAGATTAGTTTTGCTGCTCATGGAACCACTTAATTCACCAGGTCACTTCAGATTTTTCAGATTTATCAACATCTACAGAATAAATAAATTCCATTATTCACTCATTTTATCAAACTGACTTGTGAATTTCTCCAAGAAATAAAAGTCTTTTTGGGAAGTTGGTTTTCCTTTAACTTTGGTGACTTTGTTTCCAGTGTGTTAATATCAGAGAATGATGATTATTTTACTTGTATAAAATAGCTGCTAATCTGTTTGTAGTTACCTAGGATGTTCTATTTGCTTATGCAAATAGGGCAACAGTGTGCTTTCAATAATCATTTTGAATTTTCCTGCTATTCCATGACTTGTTAATTAACATCAGTGGCCTGAGGTGTCGTGAGCTGTGCTCTATTGCTATCTGATGGCAACTGTCATAATTTTTAAAGCCTGTCTTCATTCTGTTTTTTTTCTCAGATTTTTGCGATTTATAAAGTCTGATTTTTGCTGATTTCTAATGACTTTCCTATCTTTCAGGTTTTTTATTTTTTCTATCTTTAATGGCTACTTTATTAAGATAGGCTTTAATCGTAGTCTCTTGCTTATGCTGTTCTTTTCTAGTTCTTTTGGTCCCTTGACCTATCACATCTGTGCTTGTTAGGCTGGTGATCTGCCATTTATTTGCATTTTGTCACTGATGTTCCTTTCAGCATCCTTCCCCTTTTTTATTCATTTGTTCTTCCTGTTAGACCTTAGCTTTGTGAACAGTCCATCAAGTGGGGTGCAAAATTACAGAACAGGGCCTCTGAACACTTGGAAGTATTTTACAGCAAATTAATTCACTCATGTATTTTTAGAGGGTATATTCTCTAGCATAAAGCTTGTTTTTCCATAAGTACAGTTTGCTCCTAAGATTTGCTTTTTTTGTCTTTCCTTATCCTTCCACTGGTATGACCAACAAACTTCTAAACAATCCCTATTGACACACTCCACATTTCCATCCCTGGCTGGAGATGTGGTTGCTCCTGCTCTGCATGTGCCCCTGCCACTTCCCACAGTCTGCTGGGACTTGTCATGGTCCCCCTTGAGATCCTGCAGGCAGAGCGAGGTGGAGGTCCCCATGTGTGGCACACGCAGCTGGGCACTGGTGGCCTGTGCTAAGCTGTTCATTTCAGGAGTAGAACTGTATTTCAGTAGTGCTCTTGTTAAATCCTGGGTATGTACCAAAGTGGTTTGCTGAGTTTAATCTTGAGCAAGTTTTGAGTCACTGAAAGGACCCCTATTTTGTTAGATCACCTATTTTTTTACAGGTAGCCTTATTTTCCCATTTGATGCAAATACATTCAAATTGTTGTATTTTTTAAGACAGTGACAGCTCTTCATTCTAGCTATTATGTGTATCCCCATAAGAACTGATATAATTACAGTGATTTTACAAATTTGCCTATGTATGAGTATGGAAAAATTTCTACTTGACTGTAAAACCTGACCTTACTATGGTTAGTGTTATTTAAAATTTATGATGTTCATTTTGTTTTTAAATTAATCCCCTTAAAATGGTTTAAAATACATTTGTTGACACACACTCAATCTGACCTCCCATCTGACCCACCCCAGTAAGCCACTGTTATGTTATAATTAAGCTACTGAAATAAATTCATGAGACTGCTTTGCAAAATTCAGATATTCATGCAGCATTTATGCTGTGTCTTTATATTCTTTTTGTGGGATGATGACAAGGACTTGGGCAAGGGCTAAGGCTTTCTGTCTGCACCATACACTTGATTTTACATTATCTTTGTGGACGGAAGTATACATAGTTGATGTTAAGAAAAGCTGACTTGACTGAAGGATGAGGTCCTGTGAAGACAGGATGCACCTGAGATAGGATGAAACTCTGGACATGAGCCAACACTGTTCAATTGCAGCCCAGAGGGCCGACCACACCCTGGGCTGCATCCAAAGCAGCACAGCCAGGAGGACAAGGGAGGGGATTCTGCCCCTCTGCTCCACTCTGGTGAGACCCCACCTAAAGTGCTGCATCCAGCTCTGGGGTCCCCAGGACAAGAAAGATGGGGACCTATTAGAGGAGGTCCTGAGTGGGGCCACTTGGCGAGATCCTTGGCAAGATCCTTGGAGGGGTAACAGAAATCCACTTCCAAACTTGATAGACAAGAAAGTGTTTGGAAGTACTCTGCAATGATTTATACTGGGGAAATTTCACCTGACTGACATCATAGTCATCCCTAATGAAGTCATTGGATTGGTGGATGGGGGTCTAAGAGTGAATGTTTATCTTGCATATAGCAAATTTTTTGACTGGCTCCCATCATATCCTCATAGACAAGTTGATGGAGTATTTACTTGATGAATGGGAAGGTGCAATTTAAAACTAACCACAGTCAAAAGAGTTGTGACCTGTGTCATGAAGTCCAAGTTGACTATGGTCACTAGTGCCATAGTGAGGACATCAGTAATGGATCCAGTACTGTTCACCATCTGATGACTTGGATGTTGGGACAGAGAAAGCCCTCAGAAAGTTTGCAGATGATACAAAACTGGGAGGACTGTCTGATACTATCAGATGGCTGTGCTGCCTTTCAGGAGGACTGGCACTGGCCAGAATAGGTTGAGGGGAAGTTCAAGAAAGGTTAGTGCACAGTCCTGCACCTGGGAAGGAATAACTCCAGACACAGTAGAGGCTGACAGGTTGGATAGAAACTTCACAGAAAAGGTCACCAAATTGAACTGAGCTGGCAATGCAGCCTTGTGGCTAGAGGCAGCAGCTCTCTCAGCTGCATTAGCCAGAGCATTGCCAGCAGGTGGAGGGAGGTGATCCTGCCCCTCTGCTCAGCCCTGCATTGTGAGATAGTATCTGGAGTCCCGCATTCGGTCCTCCGCTTCCTATTGCAGGAGAGATATGGGCATGCTGGAGCAAGTCCAGAAAAGGCCCAAATAGATCAAGGGAGTATCTGACATATGACAAGAGGTTAAGAGAGCTGTGACTGTAGAGATAAAGAAGAGAAGGCTCAGAGCAGTCTTACCAATGTGGAAAAATTCCCAGCTGGCAGGTGACAATGAAGACTGAGCCAGAATGTTCCCAGAAGTGCCCACTGAAAGAGCCAACGAACAAAAAATGCAACACAGTTTTTATTTTTCACAGTGAGGGTGGTCAAACACTGGAAAAGGTCCCACATTGGTTTGTGCAATATTTCCATCATTGGAAATACTCAAAACCTGATTGCACATGATACTGAGCAGAGCATCCTGGTCTAGTGGGATTTGTTCCTGCCCATGGAAGGAGGGGTTGGGATTAGATGATTTTTAAGGTCCATTCCAACCCCTTAACTTAGTCTGTGATTCTATGATTAGCACAGGGCTTTGAATTAGATGATCTCCAGAAGCTCCTTCCATCTTTACCCCTTCAATGTTTCTGTCCTAGTATTTTCCTGTAAGTTTGAGAAGTTTTTATTAAGTGTGCAGTCTCAAACAAACAAAAAACCCCACACTTTGTGAGAGCAGAAAAAGAATATGTTTAGCATTTCCATGCTTATAATAATAACCAGATTTCAGAAAAAAAGATCCACATTGCTTTTAGTTTTAATAATTGATCATTCTTAAAAAAATGAAACAAATCTTAGCACAATCAGGAAAACAAGCAATAAAGGGGGCTACTAATGTTTTTTGCATATCTTTAAGTAGATTATATGGTATAATGAGAGTGGGCTTTTTGTTGGTTTCTTTTTTTTTCCCCTTGTTTCTCTTTCATAATTTTTTTTTGAACATCTCCATAGAAATCTATTCTGTTGTTCAACTATTGTACTGTCCGATTAGGTTTTTATTTTTATGTTCAGTTTTGACTGTCTTTTTTAAAAACACAATTACTAAAGCTTCATCTGTGTGTGATTGTTTGTTCATTCTTTATTAACGAATATTTTCATTGTATTAACCTGAAATATTTAGTAGGTAATTTGACCCTTGTTATTCTGAGATTGTCTTGGAAATAGTAGGATTTAAAACTATACTACTTAGATAGTTTTTAAAGTGCAATATTAATTTCTAAATGATGATGTTATGTTACCACGACATTTTTATGAAAATCCTTTTTCCAGGATTTTCTTCTCCTGAGAAGCTGAGGAACCTCAGGAAAGAAATGTAAACAATGAGTGTCTGCTGCTGTGGAATGCAACAGGTGCTTCGTTGATTGGTCCATATTAAGTGTTTCTACTTAATAACCAATTAAAGATACAGCTGGGTCAGACTCTCTGGTCAGTCACGAGCATTTGTTATTCATTCCTTTCTATTCCTGTCTCGCCTCTGATGAATCCTTTCTCTCTATTCTTTTAGTATAGTTTTAATATAGCATTTTTGATATAATGTATATCATAATATAATAAATCAGCCTTCTGAAACATGAAGTCAAAATTCTCATCTCTTGCCTCGCCCTAGCTGCCCTAGACAACAATTTTATGTATATTTATAATTTGTTAATGTACCCTTTTCTTGTTCAGAAACTTGAAGGAATTTTAAATGAGTGTGAAAACCAGCATAGTTTGGGAGGCCTTGATAGCAGTTGACAAAATGGTTTAGGTGGATTTCATGTAAGAAAACTGCAGAATCCTGAAATATGTCCTTCTACATGAATTTTTATAGTTATGGTAATGACTATGCTATGAATGTTGCAACTTGAAAAGCTGTCAACATTTGTGACAAAATTTAAACTAATTATTTTTACAATGAAAGCCTGACTTGACTGAGAATTTTCAATTGACTTCAGCTTCATTGGGACTAAAATTAAATCCCCAGGATTTTTTGAGCATTTTTGCTAGACTGCTGTTCTTCTTTCATATGAATAAAATAATAGCTGAGTTTCAGCTACAAGGAATAGAGAGAGATTATCTAAGATTACTCCCAGGATTTTTAATGGCCCATGAACACCAGTGAGAATCATCTGAACTTAGAAAATGTGTCCCTGTAGTACAGAAATCAAAGGAGGGTAACAAAGGCTAAAGTAAGCCTTTGACATTCATGTAATGAAGAAAACCTAAGCAGGAGCAGGGGAGGTGCCCTGTACTCCACCTTCTAATCAAAAAATCCTTATCTGCAAAACAGAAAATCCTCATATGTGATGCTTTATGTGCTATGGTGTTGCAAAAAAAACCAAAAACCAAAACAAAAAAACAAAAACAAAAACAAAAAAACCCCCACAAAACCAAAACCAAACAAAAACAAAAACAAAAAGAAAGCACAGTCAATTTTCAGCTGTAGGAATAGTGAAGTCTGAAACCAGTATGTCACAGAAAGACTGAAACAGTAATATTCTCACTGTTTATCCCCTTAGCACTTCCATAGAAAAGCACATAGTTTTCTTGTTTTCTATTTTGCAGAAAAGGGGTAATAGAAAGTATGGCAGTATCTTAAAGGGATATAAAACACATAAACACATATAAGTATAGGTGTGGCAGTGAAAATGGTATTAGGTAAGCAATGATCAGTGATGATTAAGTTGGCTTATCCATCTTTGGGCTGGCACAACAAGAAAAGAAAGCAGTAGAGTGCAAAGTTCCATTAATGGTCATCCCGGAAGGCTGTGTGATAGTGGGAGAAGCAGGGGTAAACCTCAGGCAGGATGCTGTTTACCACCACCTGTGTTTTATGGCTTCTTGTTTAGCTGCACTTTCAAATACTGGATATCACATTTATTGTACACGGCTTTTGTAAATTATTTTTACATTTTTCACACATATTTTTAATACTCTGAGTAGAGCTAATATGTCAGATCCTTTTACGGATTAGTAACCTATGGTGATCATTGCTGCAAAAGATAGATGGGTTTTTCAGTGGACAGCTACTCTTTTTCTTAAGCATAAAATTTCTAGAAATTACTTTTTAATATTAATTTTCTTTCATTTTTATATTTTCCCCTTTATTACTGTTAATTTCTCTTACTGTTTTCTGTTCTTATTTTAAATCTTCTCTTCCTCTTCCCTAAGTAAGTTTTGTTATCTCAAGAACTGTTCTCCTGTCATTACACGTCCATACTGCTACTCCTGCTTTCCTACACAAAATACAATCATGTTTCTTACCCTGCAAGTTTGACTTGTATACTTGCATAAAACTGTGAAACTGTTGATAGTGTATTTAAGATCATGCACCTTTTCTGAACACAGGCCTTTCATAAGTATGCTTCAAATATACACAATAAAAGAATTGGTATTCTCAGTGTCTCATCACCAAAATATCTATGCACGTAGGGACGTTACTTTCTTCAGTCTTTCAATGTGAAATACCAATGGGATAAACTGACAGTAGTTCTGCCATGATACTGGTATGACTTCATGATGCTGTGGATGTTGTCTGGAAAAGAAAAATTAAAATTTCTGTTTTCTCTTCCTTTAACTGTCAGGGGGGTTTTGTCTGTTTCTGTTTTACTTCTTTGGTTCCAGGTTCTGAACTTAAAATAAATCCCCTCAGTCTCATCCTTTTCTTCTGCCATTTCTCAGGATAGGAGTTTGCTTGTGTTGTCCTGGTGAATACCTTTCTGGGACAGGAGGGTTATCATCAGATTTCGTGAATCCTTGGGTTAAAAATTCTGGTGTCACTTTGCCATCTGCCTTGTGTTTAATGCTCCACCTTGCTGAGCATTGATTGCTGATTATGCAGGAGCTCTCTTTTCCTGACTCACTGCTGTTGCACATGTGCTGGAGAAGCTGGTGCTCCTCTCCTCAGGTGCCCGCTTGCCCCACGCTGTCAGGCCCAGCAGAAGCTCTGCCCAGGCCTCTACTGACCTACGAGTCCATCACAGGTTGCTCAGCGACCTTTGCCATGGTCTGCAGTGGGTGATACAGATCAGCTTTACCCCCAGCCGGTGGAAATGAGACTATCCATGTGGTGTCAGTCAAATACTGTGGCAGTCCAGTGCTTTGTGACCAACAGCATCAAGGGACAGATGACACTGGACAGATGATAATGAATAAAATTAAATTCTGCTGCACATTAATCACTCTGAAATACAGATTTTTTGCAACATTTTATAAAACACTTAAAATGTCCAGCTCTTTTGTCAAGCATCTTACTTTTGAATCCTTTTTACTCAGAAATGTTTGATTGTCTCCTACCTAGTTTCTTTTCCAAGTAGTTTTATTTTTGTTCTGTGATACATGCATCCAAATGTGTAATGCACCCCACAGGCTTAAGTCAAATGGTTAGGGGCCAGTGTACCAGTCAGTTGCATGTACTGGTTGTTGATCAGTAAATTATTGAAATGGAGAAAGATATGAAACAACTTTTATATGCAGCTGCCACAATGAGACTTAGCATCAGTTCCAGATTTTTTTTTTTTTTTTACTTGTTACTGATCTTCTTGTTTGTCACAATGTTAATGAGACTAGAGTGTATATGCTTTAAAAAATAGCAGTTTCTTTGAATTCTGGACAAATATTCATTCATCCCAGACTATGTATTTTTTTAACTGAGAGCCAAATCTGTATCTCCACTTGCTATTTCTGATTACATGTTTTCTTTCTTTTGAAAAGGGGTTTAGAATACATATTCTCCACCTTAAGAAATCTTTGTCTGAAGTCTGAATTCAAATATATAATTGAATTTTCAACACTTAAATTGCCTGCAGTTTTTATTCAGCTACTGGGCATTACAAAAATCCTTCAGTTTTTCCTAGGTTTCTGTGCTGTTTTGTTTATATACTTCCAGTTTCGGAAGGATAACTTCTTAAGATCTTGAAATTGTTTATGTATTATTATTTTGTTCTTGTTGTTGTTTTGTTTGTTTGCTTTGTCTTTGTCTTCTGCAGAAAGCTTTAGTACTTTTTTCCTAGTTGGACTTGTTTTCTTTTCCACCTTATTCAGAAATTAATTAGTTAGATATGGCTTTCTTCTTGGTTTTGTCAGAGTAACAGAACAGTTTAACAGGACAAAAAAACCCACCAAACCAAAACAAAAAACCCTAAGAATTTTATGCAAAAGCTTGAAAATGAATGAATGTGATGGACCTGTATCAGTCAAAAGGGGAAGGATAGCAAGAGCAGGATGAATCAAAATCTGGTATTCTATTAAAAAAAAAAAAAAAGTGATGCCTTTATAGTGCTCTGTCTTGGCTATTGTAGGTTAAAAAAATGGGTGAGATGTTTTTATTGTGCTCTCAGTTTTGTTTGCCTTTTGATATAACAACAGGAATATTTATTAATCAGCTGAAGCCCCACCAGGGAAAGATTCATGGTATCAGCAATAGAAATAATCACATTAATTTTCTGATAATCTGTTTCTTAAATAATCTCCAAAGGGAATGGTGTGAATTTTTTCCAGCTATTGCTAACTGGTTTATTTTGAAGTGTGAAATTTATGCTTTCTTGTTTGGCAGGTAGGAAACTGCTGTAAGCATAGGAGCATCTTTATATTCTGAGGTTTTATATTCTTTATATTCTTAATTCTTTTACCTAAAGATAAGATCTAAATCAAAATAAAACTAGGCAATTTTTCTAATAGTTTGAGCCTTGGCAATTTTCTGGGTAAGAATTTCTATTAGAACATATTTAACTAGATGTGTCTATTAGCACCTGTTAGAGTTTTAAGAAGGCAATTGTTATTCTGACATGACATTCTGGAAGTCCATTTTTCAAATGTGCAATACAGAATTCAAATATTTGTGTCTGTTATTTTGAGAGGTGCATGAGAATGACAACAATCAATCATGTCTTATTAGCTCACGATATACTGAGCTTGCAGTAATTAAACAAGATATTAGTGCTTACTGATTAAGATTGTGAGTCAGCTGTAAATCACTTTTATTGCAAGGCTAATGTTATTGGCAGATATGTATCCCTAAGGCTATTTTTGACTATTGAATAGGTTGTGATATAAGAAACAAAACAGACTTTTATATTTTGTATATTGAGAACATCTTTTCAAACTTCTGTTACTTTGAGTATGGCCCTTGAAAATTTAGGAAAAATTGTTCTGAGTTGTTTGAAAGTGATTCTGTCATGCTGCAGTTAAAATCTTGTAAAGACTTGTAATGCTAATACACCTTTTAAAACTGTATATTGAAATGTCAATCCACAATATTGTTATTAATAAATGCAAATGTATAAAACAAATCTTCATCAAAACAGTATTACTGAAGGTGTATATTTCAAGCATAATCAATGCTTTTGGGAAAAATTCACTCAAATATTTCCTAAATATCTAGTTTAGACCATCTTTATTTCTTATCTAAGAGTGCATTTAAAATTTACATTTGGATTCAGTATCTTTAGTCTTAATTGACTTACATGAGAATCAATGGTGTCCATCAAATAATATTCCACTGGCTTGGTTGTGAATGTGAATCACCTTTTTGAAAGTAGTTATCAGAAATTTGTGGTTTTCTTCACTGAGAACAATTGTGAACATTATAAAAATTTGAAATGGAGTTACAGCTCTAATAAAAATGCATGATCTATTATCAGTCTTGAAAAATGGCATGACAAACATAAGTACTCTTACTAGCTTCTTACTGAGGCTATAAAGCAGTTGTGGTATTTTTCCTGTAATTTCCTGTGCATTTGGCTTGTGGGTGTGCTTATTTTGAATAGGAGCTGAAAGAAGCTGTTTATGTTCCCAGTACATTGTAAAAGTTGGGTAGCTATTAGATCAGTTTGATTGTATATTATTCTAGTTTAGAAGGTGGGGGGTTTTACTGATTTTGTGATACTAAAAATAATCCAGTGTTAAAAATTAACATTGGCAGTTTCTTTCCAACTGGAATGAAATTCAGACTTGGTTTTATCTTAATTTGAAGTATTTCCCATCAAGCTACTTTGAAATATTTCCCTTCAGACATGAGCAGTAGTGTGCAGGCTGGACCACTGAGGCAGCCACAAGTTTCATCATCTGCAGCAGTGCTGCTGGCGTTGGTGCTGTTTCCCAGCGGCAGGGCTTCTCCTTTTGGAAGGGATGCAGAAGCAGCTGCTGGTGGACGTGAGAGGCTTCGTGTGGAGGGTGTGAAAGGAGAATTGTGGCCCCTGCCATGACTGTAGGTGTGTCCTGGCCTTTGGACTCTGAGACGGGGTGGGCAGGATTGCTGGGTTTAATGGATGCAAAGGCATTGCTGCATCCTTCTGTACATGGGAATTGGATACTGCTGAAAGTCGGCAGAAGTACTGTAGAGCAGAAAGATACCTGATAGTGGCAATAAGCGTGATGATTTTTTTCCTGATTTTTTTAAAATTAACATTTTTAATGCATTCATGTCTTAAAACTGAGAATCAGTTTTATTATGAACATTTTTATTGGTATAAGCAGTATTTATTTTAGTGTAAGGAAATAAATATGTTTGTTTGCTACTTCGTTGCCATAGCCTCCATCTAGATGGGTGGGTGGACAACTGTTTTGATGCTCAGACTGGAGGTAGTGGTTAATGGGGTATTCTCTGTCTGGATTCTTGTGGCAAGGGGTGTTTTTCAGATGGGTCCTCTGTACCATCTTCTTTAATGTTTTTGTCAGTGACCTGGAAGAAGGCACAGAGGGCTTGGTTTTCAGGTTTGCTGATGACACCAAACTGGAGGGTGCAGTCACTATACCATTGACAGACACCTAGGCAGGCTAACAAACAGGCTGGCAAGAAATTCAAGAAATTAATGAACTAAATTAATAAAATCCACAAGTGCCACATCCTGCACCTCAAAACGAAGAGCCCCTGGCAGTGATACAGACTGGGGCCTGAGTGTCTGGGGAGCAGCTCATATGAAGAATCTCAAGGAGTCCAGATGGGTAATGAGTTGTACCTGGGTCAGCAGCCGAGAAGTGAACATTATCCTGAGCTGTATTAGGAGGAGCACAATGGAGATTAAGGGAAGGGATTGTCCCTCTCACCCCAATGCTCGTTATATTGTATCCAGGATACTGTATACCGTTTAGATTCCCCCAGTACAAAAAAAGGTATTGATAATACAGAGAAAGTTTACTGCGGAGTCACCAAGCTGACTGGGGCTGGAAACACTTTCCCTGTGAGGGAGCTGGCCTTGTTCAGCCTGGAGACGGCTTCATCAGGACCTAAATGGAGCCTTTCCATGTCGACGAGGAGATCAAGAAGAAGGAACCAGTCTCTTTGTAATGGTGTCTGGATGGACAGGAGATAATAAGCGGAACTTGAAATGGGACACAATAAAAAGCCTTTCCTCATGAGGACAAACAAGCAGTAAAGCTGGTTGCCCAGCAGTGGGGAACATCCTCCATCCTTATAAGCTGTCAGCCAGGCTGGTCACAGAATTTCCTTGCTTTGAAGCTGATCCCTTCCTACATGTGATGGTAAAATGATGTTTTCTCTCCTAATATAGGAGTCCTGAACTGCTCTTCTGAGATATGGGACAAATCTATACCGTTTCTTCCCCACAATACTTTTCAAGATGCTTCTTCTGACTCGTTTGCAGAACCCCTCACTCTCATGGTATTGGGGAACCATAACCTATCCTCCAAGTAGTCTGTTTAATGGCTTCATTATGATTATAGTCAAAATTTCTTACAGGAAGGAGTACTGAGGTTAAGTATTTTTGTCTCTGCATTTGTGAAACAGTGTCATTAGATGTAAAAGTTGTAGTATGTTAAAGCTGAGAATGAGGACAACTCTATGTGTAATTACAGGAGAAAACATCCTCTGTAAGGGAGCTCTGTATGACCGATTTCAGCAAGTTATAGTTGATGTCTGTCTGCTTTTAGCTTTATTAATGGTTCTTTGTGTGTTTGTGGTGGTAATGGAATCATTGATTCTCTGTGGTCCGCAGATGTTACTGCTCTCACTTATCTACTGCCTTATCCATTTGTCCCATGTTGGTCCATTAAAAAGTGTGTATTTGTGTTCTTACTCAAGGCTCCTTAAGCCTGGAATTTTCTTTTCATCATGAAAGACATGGGCACATTTCTTCTTAGGTTACAGTCATCTTTCAGATTAAGTGCTGTGAAAATAATGATTATTTCCAAAGTTTGTTGTAAATGTCACTCATCCATTATCAAGGCCCCTAGGTGATAAACTTCTTCAGGCCTCAATAGTTACTTTTCACACATCCTATGGCAGTTGCAAGTTATTCATACCAGGTGTCCTGGTAAAGCCAGTCAGGTTTTCTCCTGGATTCAGAAGTTCATTTTTATGCAAGAAGTCACATAGCGTGAAATAGATCTAAAGGAGATTTTCTTTTCTGGGATTTTGCCCTGTGAGAGGATTACTGGTACCATTTGGGCAGATGTCTGTTCCATTTTCTCTCAGAATCCATTAGCAATGGATGTCCATAATTCATCCAAGCACTCTGTTCAAGGACTTCTGTTTCCTCATAACCAGAATATGTTCAAAGGAGGAGATTTCTGAATTATTTTCTTTCCTGATTGCTCTATTTGTAATAGATTATGAAGTGCTTAAAACTGTTGCTATGTTCTCATACATGCTGTCTTGAAACGAAATAACCTGAATTTATCTTGAATTACTTACACATCCTATTTTACAGATTTCTGACCACTTTTAGGTTTTTGTCTCTTTCATGACCCTTTTTAGCTCATTATCTCTTTCATGTAGTGTTGCCACAAAACAACACTGACATATTACTGTCTAAAAGGAAACAATATACTAAGATGTATTAAATATAACACTGATGATGGATTACTTCATGGGCATGAAATTTTGTTCCCTCACATTCAGCTGTGTTTAAGGAACCTTCTCTAAAGTTCTTTACTTTTACTTGTACTTTTAGGTACTGTCTTGTAAGATTGAGAAAAAAAAAACAAAAGAATGTGAAGAAAGCATGTGTTTGTCTTTATTGCAACAACAAAATATTGATGCCCATATTGAACTGCCAATCCTCAGTCTACATACCTGTTTCCATTCTTTAGGAAATGGTGAAGAAGAGCTTTTCTTCTTCCATACAGATGACTATTTTTCCTATAGTGTAACACCTTGCACTTTTTTTCCCTTTATATTTTTCCCATTTTAAATCTTTTATGTTAGTCAAGGATACTTAAAATTTTTTATTTCTCTGAGAAAGTATCTATCTCTTTTGATCATGATAGAAAAAGTGCTGTAGAAAACATCAAACCAGTTGTGAAAGAGGAAGTAGATTTGAGCCTCCTGTAATTTAGTGCTCAGGGCATTATGTGGGACTGCCTGAAGTTCTATTTCTTCCTAATCTTAAATGATGTAGGATAAAAATCGATGACTCCATTTCTTATGTGTCTTCAGCAAGTTTTCCAACTACAAGTATACCACAGAGTTAATTTCATTTAAAAAAATGAAATTAGATTAGAAAACTTTTAGACCTATGAGGTATAAATGTTGCTGAAAAAATATTAGTTTGGAAATATTATGTGGCATTTCAATGGGAAAAAAATTCAAATATAGGGCTTAAATAATTTTATTTACAAATAAAGAAAGGTCATTTATTAATGAATTTTAGCAGATAAAATTGAACTGCTGTGCCCTTGAGCTATAGATGTATTTATTAAGGATCCTCAAGTGGTGTTTTCTGCTGGACAACAAAAGTAACTCAATGCAGAGGAATTTTTTTTGCAAGGTATTTCAAAATAAAACAGCAGTGAAGACAAGTATTTTTTGCCAGTAAGACTGAAGCTTGTAGAAATGCCTATCTTGAAACATAATTTACAGCTGTGAGCTTTAAACTGCAGATATGGCACATTGAAAGAGTCATGTTTCTGTGATATTGACAGAGTCACAGTTTTCTGTGATATTGACAGTTTTTGAGCTGGTTTGAGAAAGTAGGTTTGAGTGCTCTTTCTTTTTTCAAAAACAGAGCAACGTCTATGCTCTCTTAAAAGTCACAGCTACTGCAATGCTTGTACTACTGATCTTTTCTCTTCCTCCCACCACATGGTGAACATGCGCATGAACACCCACACACACCTCTTCCTGAGGCCAGTGCCAAAAAACCTAAGAGATATGAAAATCAGCATTGGATTTCTTCTTCTGCCCAAGTGAATTTAAATTTGTATTCCCCTACCTCTCAATGTAAACACTGAAATCCTATTGAGATGCAACTCCCTAAGAACTTTCTGCATGCTTTTTATTACAAAACATATGAGCTCTAACAATACTATATCATTTTGGAGGGTTATTTTGACTTTTCTGTCCTCAGTTTTTTATATCAGTTACCTAGAGTGGCCACTATATAGACAGTTTTTAAATGAGAAATCAAGATGAATGTATCTAGTTAAAATACAAAATATACATGCAAAGACTAAGTTCTCATTTAAAGTTTCTTATTTGAAGAAAACCTTTGTCTGGACTGGGATTTGCCCACTAGAGTTATGTATGCTATCTCTTTTAACACAAAGAATGAACAAGGGAATGTGCTGAACTTTGATTCAAAGCTATTTATAATGGTCCAAAAAAAGCTGATGTGAAAGGCTGAGGGAAATCCAAATTACTCTTATTGATTCTGAAAGCAAGTATGGTATTGCTGCATGTCATCTTGGATCACATCAGCAGTTAGATGAAGTGTAGCGTAGGCGTTGGATTTTAATAGTAATAGATGAGCTTCAATGGGACTTCAGTTTAAATAGTGTGATGGCAAATGCTTATCTATTTAACAAGTCCGTCTGCATATTTCATTTCTTACCTGATCATCTGGTACAAATGAAAGTTCAGAGTTTTTTTCATTGGGATTCTTCTAAACATATGTAACAATTTCTAGCAAGAGAATTGTTCTGGGTGTAAGCTGTATAAAGAATGCTTCAGAGCTCCGTTCTTGCAGTGTTTTTGTAAAGCATGCTCTGGCACACAGCAAAAGTAACGGTGGTCACCAGTCCAGATGGGGCAGTGATGCTCAACATCTGAACAACAGCAAAAATCAGGGACAGTGGGTTTTCAAGTCTGTAGTTTTACTGTTTGGAAATGCTTCCTGCTGGCAGCATGGCTTTTAGGCAGATGGTACGTGCATAGTTTTCATATGCTGTCATTCACAAAAATGTATTGATAAGACATTCACACATGCTAAAAATGTGAAAACACTCAAAGTCTTGGTAAAATAAAGAAATGTTGGATTCCAAACAAGTGAGAATGATTGAGGCTTTATACCATGACTGAACTTTCTTTCCCTTAGACATACCCAGCAAACACTGAATAGACTTGTCTTCCCACAATTAGACAGTTATATTTGACTTGTTATTTATATTTACCTTATAACTCAGAGAGCTATGACTCACTTGTTCCCTTCTAGATAGATCAGATAGAATCATGCTTCAGAGGTGTCTGTTGCTCACTGCTGTCTGGACAGATTCTAAACAGCTGTCGTAGATGTGGGTTTCTCTTACAAAAACAGGCTGAGACAATTGGGGTTTTTCAGTCTGGGAAAGAGAAGGCTCCAGAAAGACCTTAAAGCAGCCTGCCAGTATCTAAAGGCACCTTCAAGAAAGCAGGATGTGGACTCTTTACAAGGGTGTGTAGTAATGGGACAGGGCAGAATAGCTTTAAACTGAAAGAGCATAGGTTTAAGTTACATATTAGAAAGAAATTCTTCACTGTGAAGGTAATGAGGTACTTGAACAGGTTGCTCAGAGAAGCTGTGGATGTCCCATTCCTGGAAGTGCTCAAGGCCAGGTTGGACCTTGAGCTTAGAGCAACCCAGTTTATTGGAAGATGTTCTTCCAAGGGTTTGGAAGTAGATGATCTTAAAGACCCTCCCAGCCCAAGCTGTTCTGTGATTTCTACACTGTGAACCTTTTGTGACATCCATTAGAGGCTGAAGATGCCTGCATGTGGATGGATGTCTGCTGACATGACCAGTGTTTGTATCTTATTATAAACATAGAAATCTGGTCTTGCTTTCAGCTAGAAAAGGACCTGGATATCCTAAAAAGCCTGTGTCAGCTTTACATGCTTAGATGTCTTAGGATATCCCAGTGTCTTGAATAGCAGAAGTGACCTACATGGGAACAATTGCTTTGAGCCCAGGGATAGCCCAACTACATGAACAATTCACCTGAGCAACTGCTGTGTATATAATTCAGAATAAATTTAATTGCTGTCTAGACTACCTTTTCTATTTCTACTGTAAGGGAGGTTTTGACACTCAGTTGCAGCATAGAGCTACAAGAAATTTAAGTGCATTAAGCTTAACCTGATCCTGCTTTTAAAGGCTGAAGGGTTTTATTGACAATCATCACAGACCTTTCTCCTTAATTTTATAGAAGTGGAAATATTATGAAACTAATTTTTCATGTTTAATTTTATTTTTAAATCCCTCAAGCTTTTATTCAGTACATGGAACATGTTTCTTCTTAAATTCCATTACTCTGATTTTTATACAGTCTACTATTTAAGAAAACACAGATGAAAAACTTGATTTTAAATCTTCTTTTAAAAAAATACTGCAGCTAAAGCTTAAATCATGCATGATTTTTCTTCACTTACATAAACTGCAGTGCTGTGATGATGCTGTTATACACATTATAAATTAATAAACAAATAGCACTTTTAAATATGATCATTCATTTCAGAAAAGATGTTTTTGTCTTCTGTGCAGTGAATGTAAAGATCTGAAATTTCATTTGTCTGCATATTTTTACAAATAGCTGTAAGCAGTCCTAATACCACAGTTTTTATTTGGAAGAGGAAATATCAGACTGAATGTTAGTGCGAAATTTAAGGGAATAAGCCAGGAATTAAAATAAAGTTTCTTTTCTACTACTAATGGAGAAAATGTTATTTATACCAAATAGTTGACTATCCTATGGAGTTTACTAGTTATTAGTCCAGTGATGATGTAACTTAAATGTATGTTCATCTTATCCTAAACAAAATGAACTCTGTAACAACTAGGTTTAATTATCTTTTACAATGTGAAAACATAGGGTTTTTTACTGTAATAGAACTCTGTATCTTAATGGCAACTTTTATGAAGGGCTACAGTTCTTTTTCTGACAGAGTGGAATGAACATCTTCAAGACAAGAACAATATTTCACTTCCCCACTTCTTGCCAAAAATGGAAAATGTGTTCATATATGTTTATACATATCTATCTGTTTCTAATATATTTTCATAAGTCTTTGTATAAATAAAGTCAAACAGGACATCATTAATTGGCAACACTCCTTTGTGTAACAATACAATGAACATTTTATATTTTTTTTACTCTTTGCATAGTAATGTCTACTTCAAAGACCACTTATCCTGTATTTTCCAGTACAAAAGAGGCTTTTTGTGTCTAATCCATTTGAAGACTGAAAAGCAGACCAGTTTTCTGCTTTCTGTAAATAATGCTCATTTGTATTCTTTTTATTTATTGAATGGGATAGAGTTTGTCATTCACCATTATGAAATGTTCCTATTCTTAAATTTTTGTGTATGACTTTCTTTTTTTGCAGACTAAAACTGGTATTGCATTGTTGTATGATGAAGTATCTGAAAATGCTTATGACATCCGACTGAAGCTTACAAAAGAGGTATTAACAATTCAAAAACAAGATGTCGTCTGTGTTAGTGGAAGTGATCAGAGTGCAAATGTAAGTGCTTCTATATCTCTGTGCTTTTGGCTGCGCACTTTAATGTCTTCTGCAGAGGACACCTTATTGTATTGGAGTGAAAGAGATTTTATTGGGTAATGGAAATACAAGAAATTATCAGTTGTTGGGTCTTCTCTGCGTACCTACATTCCTAAGTATAAAAACTGCTATACATACTTTCTTATGGCATTTATAATCTTAATAGAAGCAAAAAATAAATGTCTATAAATAACAAAATTAAAGCATTCTTCCACCAAATATTGCTGGACCATTAAATTAAAAGAGAAAAGGGAAAAGTGTTTCCAGTGAAAGCATTTGAAGAGTAAATTGATACACCAAAGTTTTCTTCATTTGTATATCAGACAGGATGTCTGTTCAAGGGCATTGAGCTGACTGAGAGAACACTTGATGGACACTTATTTCACTGTAATTCTCTTTCAGGCACAGATGGAGCTTAATCAGTGCCAGCACGTATGTGGTGCTTTTTTAACCAAAATTCAGTTATGCTGCATTTTCAAAGCCTGTGGTGCAGGCTAAGAGCCTCTAAGCTATAGAGGAACCTTCTGTGTGACCATTTGGTAATGTCACTAGATAAACTGGTGACATTTTGCATAAGCAGTACAGCAAGGGTGTGTAAGTTACAACATCCCTAAGTAATGTATTTCATTTCCTCGTATAAACAGTGGTGAATTTGGAATACATCTACTTAATTTAACTGAGTAAAATTGATTTAATGGACTTTGCTGGTGTTTCTCAGAGTGCTCTTCTTCATGGCAGCCTCCTCAGAGTAGGCCAAGGGAGAGTATTTCTGTCTACTTGCTATATTGCATCCTGTAAACTTTAAATCTGGCACTTGGGGACATAAGTGGGTTTGTGATGCTCTGCTAAGAATTAGACGCAAAAAAGCATATAATGAGTATTTGTGTGTGTATATGTATGTTAGACAATCTGCCTCTATAATATGTCAATATTTCATTTGTGCTGCAGTAAATATTTATATAAATTGTTTAGTATCACACATAAAATAACTTGAAATAGCTTTTAGCAATTCAAAACATTAAGTACTTGTCCATGGAATTCTGTGGAACATGACTTGCTCTTTAAAATGTTTTGAAAGGTTGATTGGTGACAGGCATGTCCACTTCTGGTTGGTTTGCTAAGATAAGTATAAGCCTCATTCATCAGCTTTGCATATACTGTCTGCTTCACTGAGAAGCATGAAAAAAACACAGTTTGGGGTTTTTTTGTTGTTTTTTTTTACCAGGCATTGCTGGTAATGCTGATAAGTTGCATGCAAACTAGTAGCAAGAGTCATAGTAAAATATGTAAAACTTCAGTATATAGTGTCTGTGCATAAATTATACATGATTGCTATGGGCTTGATGGTGTTCAAATGCCTTGTGTATGAATCTCATAGAAGAAGAATCAAAATTCTATCCTACATACTCCTAGGTTATTTCTCGATTGAATTAACACAAGCTAGGTGTATCTGAGAAAATACTGTGTAAAATCTTTGTTTGTATTGATCAACACCCAAAATACAGCAGGGCACCCCCCACCCAACATTCTCAATGTCCAACCTAAAGCAGTACAAAAACGTACCTTGAACAACCCAAGTCTGACTCTTCCTTTTAGTATCAAGATTAGAGCTGATTTTGATGCCTTTTACTCCTACATTTTATGGGTAACCTAAATAGTATTTCCTGATGGAAGACAGGGCAAGGAGACAAGCTGTGATAATATTTAAGCAATTGAATTTTGAAATAAATTATGGAAAGTAATGGACCTTGCAGAGGAGACATAGCTGGGATATGCAGCCACTGCATACAAAATGAATCCAAGTTTCTTGGTTGCAGTTCATCACCAGCAGTGATCACAGTAATGGGTAGAGCCTAGAAAGAAGTGATTCCCAAAACTGTGGCAAAGAGAGACAGTTTTTCCTGGTTGTAGATATAGTGTTAATGTGTAAAAGTAAGTGAATTTCAAGTATAATTCAGATAATTATTTAGGTTAGGATTGCAAAGACCTGGCTCTAGGTATGACAGCCATTCAGAAGGGGTTTCTCCTACCTCCTACTATTGAGAAATAAGAGTGGGCAGTCCTGCCGAGCTGCCCTTTCCTGGAAAACATTGTTAATATTATCCTTATTTTCCCTACGTTTTCTCACTGAAGACTCTGAAAACTAAAATTTAAGGGTCTGATCTCCTTTTCTGTGCTCCTTACAAGATCTCCTTAAGGTCCCTTTCTGAAAGTGTTATCTGCAGTCCTCACAGGATTCTGTTGTCAAACTCTAATGAGAAAAAAGAATTAGACTGTCTTCATGGCCATATTCACTTTTTCTGCATTATACTTTGAACCAAATAGCATTTAATATGAACGTAACTTGAGGGTAATATGAAGATAAACATTTTTTTATCATATATAAATTTCTAGTACATAGGAGCTCAAGAGCAGAATTTGAAATCAGGTTGAAATAGCTGGTAGTTGTCTAGTGCTGAGTTTGGTAAGTTTTATAATTACAGTTACATGACAGAAATTCCAGAGATAAATGCTTTATGTTTCAAGTGGTTAAAGAGAATAGTCTTCATCCCTGTTCTGTATGATTCAAAATATTAATAGAAAATTGTAACCTGAAAGTCAATGCTATAGCAGTCATAAATGATCACATTGTCTCACTGATTTATTCTCCTTTCTCTGTACTTTTTCATTCTCAGGTACTCCCAGTTAATCTTTATTTTACACGTGGCCATTCATCAAATTAGTTCATTTTCAACAGAAATAGAAATAGCTTTGGCCTTCTTTTTGTACTCCCCTCAAATGCATGGGAGGAGAAAAAAACTGCATGTAGAATGACTTTTCCTCTTAGTTGGGATATTTGAATAGAAAATTATTGAAAAGGAAAGTTCTGTTTCTACTTGTGGTAATACTTTTTTTCAGCCACCTACATGGGACAGCATTTGTGGGATGCATTTGCTTCCAGCCTACCTTTTACTGACTGGTTCATTAATCCTGAGGAACACTGAGGACAGGACTTGCAGCTGTGCATATTTAGCTCTGCTAATCTGGTGTAGTTCTGAATGCTTCACTGAGGACTGGCAAAGTCATCAGTGATCACTAAAGCTACTGTGATGAGTTGGACTTTCAGCATTAGAGATTATATCGAAGCATAAAAGACTCTTACTATAAAATATATTTTACTACCATCATCTAGGTCTATTCCTGTTTCATATTTTGTCACCTGCCATTCATTTAAGTGGTACTTTTAAGCATTGAGAAAGCTTCACCTTTGATGAGAAATTTTATACCTGGTTTACGGTAATTTAACAATAGTTCAGCCCATTTCACTTCTTGCAATCTTGGACTTGATGAGAGAGTAATGAGAGAAAAACGTGGTTTTTGAAATTCAAGGTGTATATAGACAAAATAATGTAAAATCAGCTGCTTTTTTTTGGTATTCAATTTTTTCACATCAGACAAACTGCTTTTAAGTATCTTTAAAAATCCCTCTGGATTTGGAGCTAATTAGGGAAGTAATATTTTCAGTGCTTTTTTCTATAATATTACACTTATGAAAATAATTGTCTATATAACTATTTATAAATATTTTTATAATTTATATTTGTGTGCTAAACATGCAATCGTTCCATCAAGATGCATTTCATATTTTCAGACTTGGCAAATTCTAGTGTTCTAAGCAAGTCTTCATGACTTGTGTAACATTTGGGGTGTTCGGATTTCCAGGGTAAAGGATGTATGTAAATGTATGGGTGCATCATTATCACAGTGGTGGAGCTGCCCTCTATGTGAGGCAACACTTGGAATGTTTCAGGCTCTATCTTGCGGTGGATGATGAGCAAATTGAGACCTTATGAGTAAAAGGGCAGAGTGGCAAGAGTGACACTGTTGAGGGTGTTTGCTACAGGCTCCTGGTCAGGAGGAGGGAGTGGACGAGGCCGTGTACAGGCAGCTCAGAGCAGCCTCACAGTCACAGGCTCTGGTTCTTGTGGGGGACTTCAACCACCCTGACATGGCTGGAGAAGCAGCACTGTGAAGCACAAGCAGGATGGCAGGAACCTGGAAAACATTTATGGCAACTCCCTGACACGGATAATGGAGGTTTCCACAAGGAATGGTGTGCTCCTTGTTCTTATGCTCCTTGTTCTTTGACTGAAAACATGGAGGTTTTTGTTGGAGATGTGAAGGTTGAGGGCAGCTTTGGCTGCAGCAACCAGGAGATTGTGAAGTTCAGTATAGAGCAAGGAGAAGCAGGGCAGCACGTAAATTGTAGCCTTCAGCCTCTTCAGAGCTAAAGAACTACCTTTAGCCTCTTCAGGGATCTTGGAAGAATTCCATGGGAACACGCCTTTCTGGGAGGAAGGGTTCAAGAAAGTTGGTTGCTATTGAAGGATCACTTTCTCCAGACTCAAAAACAAACCATCACAGTAAGCAGGGAATTCAGCAAAGGGGTCAAGAGGCCTGCATGGATAAAAAGGAACTCCTTTCATTACTCAAGTGTAGGCAGGAAATGCAGAGGAGATGGAAGCAGTCAGACCACTTGGAATTAATGTAGGGAGATTGTCAGAGTAAGTACAAATGAAATGAAGGCCAAGTTCCTCCTGGAATTACGTCTTGCCAAAGATGTCAAGGACAACAAGAAAGATTTTACCAAATACATCAGTAACAAAAAGAAAGGAAAGGAAAATGTGTGCCTATTACTACATGGAGAGGGGACCCTCATAACAGAGGATACAAAGAAGGCAGAATTACTGAATGCCACCTTTGCACTGGTCTTCACTGGTAAGACGAGACCTCTGGAATCTCTGACCCAAGAAACCAGGAAAAAGGACTGTTGGAAGGCAGACTTTCCCTTGGTCAAGGAGAATTGGATTAGAGAACACCTAGGTAAACCTGACATTCACAAGTCCAGGGGCCCAGACAGGATGCATCAACAAGTGCTGAGAGGGATGCTGGATACCACAGCAAGGCTCATGATCATCCCTGAAAAGTTGTGGCAATCAGGAGGGGTGCCTGAGGACTGGAAAAAAACAAATGCCACCACCCCACTCTTCAAAGAGGGAAAGGAGGAGGATCTACCAGCCAGTCAGCCTCGCCTCATTCCCTGAAAAGGTGATTTAATGCCTCAATTTGGAGGCCATCTCTATCTACATGGATGGCAAGCAAGTGATCAGGAATATTCAGCATGGATTGACTAAAAGTAAATCATGATTGACCAACCTAATTGCTCTCTATGATGAAACAGCTACCTAGATGGATAACAGCTGACCCTCAACTTCAGTCGGGGTTTTGTCACTGTCCCTCACCGTATCCCCTTAGGCAGGTAACTGAGCACTGGAACAGAGTGCCCTGAAGGGCTGTGGAGTCTCCTTCATTGGAGATATTCAAGAACTGTCTGGACACAATCCTGTGCCATGTGCTGGGGGATGTCCCTGCTTGAGCAGGGAAATTGGACCAGATGACCCACTGTGGTTCTTTCCAAATTGACTCATTCTGTGATTCTCTGAATTGATGCACACTCATAGAATCCAAGCACAAAAGTATTGACAGAAATGGTGAATTGAAAATAAATAAGCTTTCCTTATCTGTCAAGAATTCTTAATAGAAGATATTTTTTCCTCCAGATATAAAGTTAAACAATACTCACAGAAATAAATTAATTGCATGACAGACAGAGAGTGATCAATTTTAGTTAAATGATAAACAGGAAGGCATTAATTTTTAAACTTTATATTTCATGAAGGTATTACTATATATTCTTTCTCACTTTACCTGCTAAAATTCATTTCTTACATACAGTACCTCATCCATAATATTCTTTGTTTTTCATCCATGTATATTGCTTCATCCTTCTCCTGTTGACAGTCCACAGTTTTATGCTCTCCTCTTTTCATAAGCAATTTCTTTCTTTTATTTTGCATTTTATTTTTGTAAGAAAAAGAGCAGAAATCCATCTGTTTTTTTATCAAAATTAGTCCTTCTCACAGAGCTAAATTGTCTCTGAATTGGTCAGGGGTCAGGGAAAGAGTTTTTGAATGCAGGTGGATGGCATCTTGATTGCAAGAGGACTCCTCAGAGGCTTGAGTCTAATCGAATTAATATGAAAACCTTTATATGCTGGAAACTCCATGTTCCAGCTTCACAAGCTGTGCGTTAGAATGAAGCAAAGTAGGTGAATAAGGAAGAAAAGCAGCAAGATTAGTTGTTTTGTTGATTAAAAGAATAGGAACAGTGTAATAGAAATAGAATCCCTGATGAGATTTCTATGGCTTTTCCTTTATAACTCAGATGCTAATAACGTCACAGAAGAATGTTACCTTAGGAAACCTCTAGGGAACAGATCTGCAAAAAAAATCTAGAAGGTTTTTGTTTGTTTGTTTGTTTTGGTTTGTTTATTAACCCAAAGAAATTTCTGTCACAAGAACTGATAATATTGCAATTTGCCCAGTGACTGTTCTACCATTGCTGGTGTGGTATTTTAGTCCAAAAAAAGCTAATAATGAACAATTTCTATCTTTTTTTTCTATCTTGTTTTAAGCATCAAGTGAATGATTAAGAGTCTTCCTTTTGAAACTAAGATCATTTGTATGGAGAAAATACATTATTTAACCATTTGTTATTTGTTTTCCATGCTCTGGAAAGCTGACCTAGATACTTAGAAGAGAGCTATCAAGTAATTCCTTAGGAACTTTATTATGACAGATCATATGTTTGTCTTGCTGCCAATCTGAGAACAATTAGAAGTTTGTATCTCAAAATAAATATGAGTATTTTTCAGCCTGACAAAAAAACTTCATTAACAAAGATACAAAGAATAAGTAGCTTTAAAAAAGGCTGCTAAATAGAACAGAAGAATGCAAAGGATGCTTTGAATATCCCTGAAAAAAAAATCTCATCCTGAAATGTGGAAAGAGTTCAGCTAAGCTTGAGTACTCCTACAAACAAGATAAAAGAAAGGCATGACAAGTTTGACAAGCCACACATATACATAAAAAATGTGTCCTTTAATTGAAATTTCAATAAATCTATAACACTTGAAGCTGTGAAAGTGTCAGGACTGGTAAACTGTGAGAGATCTTGTAGCAGTTTAAAACTTTCAACAGTTAGGAACAAGCTGTCTGACTGTGATGGAAGCACAAGGCTTTCCAGCATCAGTATTTGGGATATTGATGGGTTCATCTTCTGTTGTTCATCTTCACTATAGCCAACCTGTGAAATGCTGTGCAAAGTTGAATGCAGATTGGCATTACTCAGAGAAAATCTGTATTCTGGCAGAATTTAGCTATATTTGTTGTTACAGGATGCCATTTAAATTGAAAGTAATCAGCTAATTTTCAATGGGAAAAGTATTATCATATCTTGACATAGGGCCTTATATGTGTTATTATTAAGTCTGGAAATCCATATTTTTAGATGATCTGCATTGATGTAATTTGTATCTGAGAAGAGTCTGGGGTCTTTTCACATCACTTGCCAGAAAAAAAGCTCCTGTCCCAAACTGAATATTTGACAACTCAGTGGAGGAGCACCTGAGGATTATTCTGAAGTCATACTGAGACTGTTTTTCATTCAGACACATTAATATGATTCCTTCCCTCAGAGGAATAAAACACCATGGGCTTTGTCAGTCATCTCAACTAGAATAAATCATGTACTAATTTCTTTTCAAGGGGACCTCTTGAGGTTATCTAATTCAACCCACTGCTGAAAGTGGTGATAGCTTCCAAGTTGCTTTGTCCATTCATGTTTAGAATTTCTCCAAGGATGGAGATGCTGCCAACTCTCTGAGCAGCTCTTGATGCTTAATTGTGTGAAGTTCTTTCCTCTTGTTATGCTCAGTTGGAATTTCCTTTCTTGCAAGTTGTGGCTTGCGTCTAATGCTTTTTATTTGTACACTTGTGAGAAAAATTGTTTGGGGTTTTTTTTGTTGTTGTTGTTTTGTTTTTGGGTTTTGTTGTATAATCCTCCCTTAGCTTGGCTAGGTTTGTAAATAAAATGAGTGACTTCATTTTTGTCTAAGAAACTCCACAGAAATTTGCCAAAAAATCCACTTTCCCCTTAAAAAAAACCCCAAAATAGCTCACAAAAAACCCCACACAAACAAACAAAAACCCACCAACTTTTACCTGCAGTAGTAAGATAATATAACATTTACAGTAAGAGAATAATGTATACTGATGAAAATGTTATTATATTTAATCTGCAAGTATCCCAGGTCTGTTTTAGCACATGAAAGGATATGCTTTAACTTTATACAAAACTGAACATCAAATGACATGCCTCAGTTAATTTTAACTGCATTCTTCCTGTCCTTTTAGGAGAAGGTGAGAACCTGTGCAGTGCAAGAAGTTAAGCTTCAAACTCTCACATTCAAAATAATATTTTGATTTTTGTCTACCTGCTCCTTATAACATCTTGCCTTCACTTCAGGGAAGTGGAGAAGGAGGCATCACGTGTTACCATGGAGGATTAATTCGTGTCTTTCCCTCCCTTTCTTGAAGTTTTCTTGACTTACATTTACATTATCTCAATAATTTTTTCCACTTAATGAGTTACACTGTCTTTTTAAACAATGTAACTATTTCTAAGAATATAGAAGGCTATTAAAAAATTATCCAGACTTGGAACTAAAGTTTATACAGACGCTCATTAAAAAAAAAAGCTTTTCCTGGAAACCAGACATTATAACCAACAATATAGCAAATCCTACTCTCAGTATTGAAAGTTCTTTAATTCAGACCCCACCCCCAGTGTAGTTTTATAGAAAAGCTGCTTCATTATTTTTCAAAGCAGTCTTTGTTTTTTTTCCTGGTTAATGATAAGGTGATTATGGTTACAGTTCCCTGAGAGGACAGTATTAAGGACTTGTGAAAATTCAGACATGGCATGTTCAGTCAGACTGTGGCTAACTGTATGACATTTACATTTTCCTCATACTGCACTCATTTTTTAATATACTCAGGACATACATAAGAAGTAACAGCAGTGAGTAAGGAAGCAGCAATCAAAACTCAGTGGTTTTTGGTTTATAGTAAAGTATTCTTTGATCCCAACTACCATATACTGGAAGAAGGAATCTCTGTTCCAGTCTTAGGTGTTAGCATTGCAGTTCATCGGGTGTGCTGCATGGTGTGCTATTACATATCTTTACATATTAGCATGAGGCTATCTGGTTCTAGCCTTGTCATGTAGATGCCTATATTGTTACACTTGGTGGTTAACCATAACCCATCTCTTGTTAGTGTGTTGCACATACCTGCTCTCCTCAGTATGGTGTTTTTGAATTCCATCTGGAAATAATTTTGGCAAAAGCAGCCCCTATTTTACTTTTAAATCCATATTTCTACAAGTCAATGTTACAAATGGGTGTGGGGGTTTAGACACGTCCTTGGCTTTTGTCCAGGCCTCTGGCAGCATGCAGTATCTTTATTGAGGTGTTCATCACCTCAATACCCACTTTCATTCACAAGTTCTTTAATAATGGCTGATTTAGTCTATTATAGAATGAGCTATTCACTTAGTAGACAAAAAACTAACAGACAAAAGACTTAAAATAAACTAATACTGCACAGGAATAAGGATAAAAAGAGAAACTATTAGTAGATGCATACAGTGCAAGGTTAAAGGTAACTATTAATGCTATAGCTAGTGAAGAAATAATGTAACTTTGGATTTGATGTATGTTACCATGCAATCGTTGGTGGGGCACACATCAAGACCCTTTCCCTCAATTCCCAGAGGGAAGTAACCATGGATTTGTTTCCAAATTCCAGGGAGGAGTCTCAAACATTTCAGGATGTGTGTGTAGAAGGCTTCTGCCTCTGTAATAACTTGTGTGTCTTTTATAGTTTGTAAAACAGTGTCTCTTAGTCAAGAATATTTCTTTTATCTCTTCCCACATCTGTTCTCCAGACTAGATGTTGATTCTCAGCTGAGGTCTGAGCCCTTTTGGCACCAGAGATGACCCTTGCTGGGCTTTTTATCCCCTGGGTTATCTCTTCTATATGCACCGGCCGTCTGTGGTAGAGAGGAGAGAGGGTAGGCATCTCGCCACAGTCAGTCAGCAGGTGCACACCAACCTGCAGCCACTGGGTAGGTGGAATTTTACTGCCAATAAATGAAAGCTGAGGGTTCAATGAGCAGAAGTGGAAATATGTATTTGACAAAATGCCAAATACATGTTGAACAATTTGCGCAAGGTTTGGAGAGGTGGAGGCTGTGAGCTGAGAAAGCCCTCATCATGGGAACTCCCCAACTTGAGGAGAAAATTTCCTGAAGAATATCAACATATCTTTGCTGATCACATCCTCTTTTCTTCTTTTGGGATATGTAACAACCAGCAGGATTTCTGTCTTTTGTGATACATTTTACTGTGTCTCACATTCTTACAAGATCTGTTTCTTCAGTCATTTCCTATCTCATAAATTCCTCATGGTACCTGTCAAGAGTTGCTAAGAAAAGGAATATATGGCTGAAATGTTAAGTTCTATGAAGAAAGCTAACTCTATCCCAAGTGAAACCAGGACAAACTATCTTCTTACCCCTTCAGGCATCAGACTGTTTCTTCCTGCATGCATGTGGACAGGTTACAGGCTTCTCTTTTAAGTCTTATTATTGCACTTTCTTGTTTTGCTTTTTCCTTTCCTCTGTATGTTTCCCAAGGGCCTGGGTAGCAAACTCTGCTTTTTTTTTTTTTATTGCAAACCTGCCATGTAGTATTTGTAGTTATTTTGATATCTTACTTCCAACAAGTAAGGAGAACTTCTGAGATTACTTCTTTCAATAAATACCAGATGCAAATTTAGAGGTTGGAATAAATTTATTTTAAAAAATCCTGTAAACAATGTAGCAATTATTTCTTTGTTCTCTTTGTTCACTTTTTCCTATCTTCTTGTTTATCCACTTTTTATGTTTAAGGACTAATCTGCTATCTATTAAGGTAATAGTCTGTTGTGGTTTGAGTGTAGGGACTAGATAGGCTCAGGTACCCAGGCATGTTTAGTCATGGCTATTTATCAAACACCTATTCATGTTCCTTTTCTGGATTAAGTAAAGGTGACTAGACCCCTTGAGTGAAGACCAGTGATTTTTGTCATAATTGGTGATTTTGATGATATGTCGTGGTACTGAGCCTGTTGGTGCCCCTACATTCCATGGGATTTGTTGGTGTGGCCATTGTTACTAACATTACTGTTGATAATAATTGGTTGACCCATTTTTGCCAATATCTGTCTGAAGTAGTATAAGGCACATAGCACCCCTTCATAATTGCAGAGCTTTGCCCAACTACTTTTAGCCCATGGGCACAGACTTAGGCCATCAAGTGGAGTTGGTACCAGGAATTTAACCTGGTGATGTTATTGGTCAGTGAAGCTAAACGATGGAGAGAAAGTGGCACCATCACAATGGGGCAGTGGTCAGCTTAGTTACCCCCAGGGCTGTTATTGGCAACACGAGGAGGTGTGACCTTGGTAGCTCTGCCCAGCTTGTAACTATGTCCTACTCTAAGAGAGTTACTCCCACCAAATTTAATGCTGTCAGCATCCAGGTCCTGCGGCAGGAAAGATGCCCACACAGGACACAAGTCAGCACAGGGATTCCCCACACAACCTTCTTGCCATGGGGACAGGGCACTCCAGGAGGACACTGGTAGGGTCATCACAGTAGTCTTACTGATAAGTAGAAGGGAAAAGAACAAATAAAGAGTTGGAGATCTGTTGGAAGAGTCCAACCTGTCCTAGGCATTGTGAATGGGCTTGTTTCCTAGAATAGTTTCTACAAAACCTGAAGAACATGAACTGTGTCAAGTGCTCCAGTCTTTTCTGCTGCGTACTTCAGTTTGATGCTTGGAAATAATATTTTTCTTCACTAATATTTTCATGCAGACTGGAACAGAAAAGTAAAATATTGTATAGACAGTCTTTTTTCAAAAATGTCTCTTTATATAAATGATTTTGGAGTGCTTCAAAGCAGTATCTTCTGAAATCCCCATAGTACATTATTCAGATAGACAGATAGATAGACAGACAGATAAATATAGTACTTTTTTTTCTAATGAGAAAAGTGCCAGTCCTGGGTATTAACAGCCTGGTACTAATGACATATTAGGTAGGCATTGGCCTATAGGTGGATATAAAGTCTTCCTAAAAGACAGCAACAGAAATAAACACTGCAATTGCCTTCTCATGTTGCCCCTTAAGATCCAGTCATACCACTTCATATGAGCAAAGAACAAGACATAAAAGACCTTCTCAGAGATGAAATTTCTATTGTCATTGTTTTTTAACAGAATCTAGTAAGCCTTCTGCGTAGAGCTACCTCATACCTAAAAGATGGGTATTTGACCATATAGTTCTCCCCATTGTATTTTTAAGTGTCATTCAGTTTGCAACTAATAAAAGTATAGCAATTTTTTCAGCTGCATTATTCATTTTAGCTGTTATAAGCAGCACTGCACCTATTACCAAGTAGTTTCTTCTCTATATATATAGTTGTTGAAATAGTGTTCTTTTGCATATTGTCTGCATCTTGTATGGATAAAATTTTCTGTTGTATCTGCTTTTCAACATATTCTCTGTCTGACATCATTCTTGATGTTCCTGAAATTTTCTGCCTCACCAGTTCACAGCTTGCAACAATAAAAGGTCTCAAAAATATAGGAATATTTCATATTGGTATCCTGCCAATTACAGTTTTATTTCTTACATTCTGTATATTCAAATGCATCCTGAAGTTTTATGTGGGGTACTACTTTGTCCTGTAATCTCCTAGAAACAGGAAAAAAAACAGGCTGTTGTGCCATGGGGGGTACATAATTGCTTCTGCTTGGTAGCACACCTGTAATGAGTGATTGTTGCAGGGTACACATCGGGTGCTTTGGAACCCATGAGAATAAAGAGCTTCAAGAAACTGTAGATACTATTGAACAAAAAAACCTGCTAGTTAAAAAGCAAAAAAGGTTAATTAAAAATGTTAATTTCAGTTTTGCTGTTCAGATTTATAATTAGTAAGTCTGTCTAAAGTGTTTTCCTTGCCTATAATGAAATAAAACTACACAGTCAACTATAGCACTGTATTTTTTATTTTTTTAACACTGATACAAATGTCTGTCTCACTTCATTGTAAAATCATAAATAAATTCATCTGGAAAGAAAAAATTATATCTAGCCTGCAGGCAACCAAAAAGTGAAATAAGTTGTTTGTTTGTTTGACTGAGACGTACACATTGGGTTTTCAGCTGCATATGTGCATGACATTAATGTCACAAAAAGATAGGTTTGTTTATTTCCCCACAAACATTGCAGTTCATTTTTGGCAAGATGTTTTGGAGTAGAGTCTTCTTTCACAGTTACTTGCAAAGCTACTGTGGGTTTCAGTCCAAATTTCATAGTCATGAAATTTTGTCCTTGCATAACAAATTCAGGACTGATTATTCAGACCGAAAGTCTACTGAGCCAACTGTCCTTTTTCTGACAGCAGCTATTAACGTTTCCTTAGAAAAGCCAAACAGGGCAAGAAAGTTGTTTTTCTAGTCATAGCAAATTATATATGATCATAGAATTGAAATAAATTTATGTAAATTATGTTCATCATGATACTTAATCATGCTCAGCTTTTAGCATTTTACTTTGCAATTTGAACATCTTGAAAAGAAGAAAGTTTTTGCAGTTTTCAAATGTAGCCTTTACTAAGCTGTTATATAGGAATCATTTGATTTATATCTTATTTTAATATAAATATTAATACTATGAACTATTTAAATAGAAATATCAAGATTATGCCAATGTTATGCAAATAGATTGCTTCATAGGACTGCCTATTAATCACATAGAAATGCATGTTAGCTCTATTTGAAAGTATAAGATGCCAATTAGTAGTACCCTACTTGTCTTTTTTATAAAACTTCTAAAGCTATTCATGTAGCAGCTTTCTATTTGTTGTATGATCATGCTAAAGCAAACTAAAATGTGAAAATATTTATTCCATTGTCTCCTCCTTGTGATGGGATATAGTCAGATAATATATTTTCAAGATGTGAGTATAGGTGGAGTAAAACAAGAATTAAGTAAGCAGGCAGCCATTAGTTCCTGGAAAGCATCTCTTGGGAGTGAGTCATTGTATTCAAAGTTAGAGATATATTCTGACTCAGATCAGATCTGAGCTTTGTCAGCGAGTGTGATAATTTTGATCAAAAGTCATTATGCAGTTCCAAATGACGGAAAAACCTATGAAAAAATTTGCATTGGCATGGATTTCAAAGAAACTGAATTATATCAGCTGAAATTGAATCATATAAACCTTTTCAAATGTCAGGTGCCATGTTCATAATGCAGCAGTTTTCAATTTTTAGCATAGACTAGTGTAGTGCAGTATTCATTGGAACAGAAGCAATTTTAAAAATGTATGAAACAATTCCTAATTTTTTTTACCATATGGATCATTTTTATCTACCTTAAATGAAACTGAAATTCCAGATATATTTTGTTTTGTTTTCCCCTGACTCAATATGAACATATGTCTAGCATGATGTGTGTTAAAAAAAAGAGCTATATAAATTAAAATAGCTCGTTATCATAAGATTATAGTCTTGTCTACTAAAATTAACATTTATATTTATATGAATTGGTGAAATTCTAAAACATCCAGAGAGAAAGTATACATATAGGAGTAATCTTATGTACTATTTCTAATGTACAGATAAAGAAAAAATATTTTATCTTATATGTTCAGGAATTACTGAAAGATGACATTCTAAAGATGGCATTCTATCCACTACTGTTCAGCATGTTCCAAAAAAAGTTCCCATCAACTGTATAATTATTGTGAACAGATGAAGTGCTATTATTATGTTGTCAGGCACCATGAGTTACACATTATTGAAACATCAGATTCAGCATACTGTTAAACATATGATAGGTTTCTCTGGAAAAATATTGATAAAGGTTTATCTTCCTCACACACCTAAAACTGAAATGAAAAAATTAAACATTTGAAGTAGACTATCACTAAAAGTTTTTCAGCATATGCTACAAAAAATATAGAGATCTGAAGATATAGACTAGAAAGCACTGATATTTTTGGTTGAAAAATTAGAACAAGTGTGCATACACAATAGCTCTGAAAATGCACATATCTGAGTTCTTCATATAGTTTTCCCTTGTCAAAGGAAAAGTATGCAAAAATTACTGATCAGGAAGAATATGACTTCAGAGATAGAAAAGCATACTGAAGTCTGAATACAAAACTCATAAGTTATGCTCTCTGTGATAAGGAATTAAGTGCCTATAAATCAATGTTGAATGATACTTCAGAACTGATTACTCCAATTCTAAACTACTTTTAGGATTTTTTTTAAGTAAATGAGAGCCTAGGAAAATCTTTTGTGCTAATTCAGATATTGTATTTTCACCTAAATTTATTTTTTTACAATTTTTTAAAGCACAGAACTGTTACACTTCGTAGACAACCAGTTGGTGGCTTGGGCTTAAGCATAAAGGTATGGGTAACATTTCTTTTTTTCTTTTAAATTTCAGTATGACCACTTCAGTCTTGAGATCTCATGGTTAATATGTCTCTCTTACAGGGTGGTGCTGAGCACAAAGTGCCTGTCGTCATATCAAAAATATTTAAAAACCAAGCAGGTAACTTATGCTATTTACTTATATACTACTGTAGTTATTAATAGTTTCAGGAATCTGTTTTTACTTCAGTAAGACAGTTATGCTCTAAACCAAATATTTGAAGTGACTTGCAAAAACATAAGTATGACAGAGGAAATCTATTGATGTACTTAACTTTTATAGTCCAGAGGCTATAAAAAGTACAAACCAATTTTTTTTTCCCCACACAGTAATTCACTACCATATGGTATGACTAACTGTGCTGAGGTGCCCGCAGAGAGTGATTTGTAATGTTTATTATGCTGAAGATAACACAACACCTAAATCAGTGCAGTCTATCCCGGTTAAGTATTACATTGACATTTATATAGCAAAGGAACCTTTGGGAAACCTTTTCAGATCTGAAACTGAACTTGGCAAGTTGGAGAACTGGTCTGGAAAACAAAGGGGCTCTTTAGTGAGGAAAAGTTGCATGTGGGTGGGCAGTGCCTTGCAACATGAACTTAGGGTCTTAAATGATCAAAAGCAAAGTTGTGTTCTCTTCTCTGATGGATGTGGACATGGGGATAAGCTTGTTCTTTTGTTTTCTGAGGCATTCTTTTACATATTTTAGGATTTTTTGTCTTCCAAAGCTTCTGTGTGTTTTCTCTATTCCCTAGTATAAATCTACCCATTTCATGTAACCTTTCCTTCAAAAGAAGACAAAGACTGTGATCCTCAGTGCATGTCCTGCTACTTAAAGATCTCAAAGCCAATGACATGATCTTTTTAACTCATCAGGCTCTTTTCCTGCTTTGCTGTAACGGAGATTAAGCACATTTGCTTGACACCATGTTTAGACTCATGCTTTACTAGGTCACATATTGTGCTGATTTTTCTCCTCTGCGTTTTCTTCAGGGGGTCCTTTTTTTATTTGAAATTAGTACCTGGTTTCATCTGATATCTAATGAGTATTGAATGGATTATCTATTCCTGTATCCTATTGGAAACCCTGCTTCAAGTTTCCTATGTACTACATAGTACTAGGACTTTCCTACAGTACTTACATTTATTTTTATTAAATTGTTTCTGCAGTGAGGAAAAGAAGGTGTTTTTATATCAGCTGTATTACTGTATATGGAACAGTGATATGCTCCTTAAATACACAGTATAATAAACAATACCAAGAAAATGTGCATGAAAATAATAAAAATAAACTAATATACGCATTCAGATCGAAGGGAAGTAATTCAGGAAATTAATCACCAACAAGGAAAGCTATGTCCTGCTCTCTTAGGGCATAGTACTCTCAACCAAGGTTAGTAATGAGTTTGTATATAGAATACTTACATTCAAAGTTTTGTACATTGCGAGTAGTTTTTCTTCATTTGTAGATAAAAAAATGCAATGACAATTTTATGGGGTCAGCTTTTTACTTCAAATTTGAAAATCACTCCTCAGAATGTACTTGTTTTAAGATCTTAAAATCTTTTGTCTGAGGAAACTCCAAAATCAGTAGTGATTATAACCAGGGGCAGTGCTGTATCACAGCAAGGCCATATGAAATGTTCCTGGCTGGATCAGTGAATGGAATGAAGACATAGACACACCTGGTAAGGTATGAAGAAAGTAATCAGGCAGGTTCCAGTTATCTCCTGCATCCCTTCTAGCCTGCGTGAGTCTATGATTCAGGTAGTGCTGCAGGTGCTAAAGATCAGAGGTCTGAGACAGAAATGCTTTTTGGGGCACGTGGCTTACTGCACTCTCATTCTGGTTACTGAATTTCTGTGCAAGAGAAAATAGAATGGAGTTGTTGTTTGTTTGTTTCTTCCAGAAAATGAACATTTCTAAAAGGCATCAAAAAAATTTCAGAAGAATTTTGGAAGTACTCAACCTTCTTATACTGCAATTTTTTTTTTTTTTTGATATATGATGTCACAAATCTCAGAGAGGTGCTGTTATTCAGTACAGGAGGAAGATAAAAACAAAGGCTATTCACAATGTTACTCTTTTAGTATTATATATAACTAGAAATTAAGTAAGAGAACCTGTCTAAATTTATCTCACAGGTGACATTAAGGCAGTATTTCTGGTTTCAGATTCTAGTGTTTTAATGTAAGAGAAAACAATCTGGCAATATTATTTAAGGGAAAACAAAAAGTGTTCTATACATATGTGCATTCTCTCTCTATTTATATAATATATATATATTGATACACAGACACATATACCAAAATACAGATGTATTTACATAGAAAAGAATATCTGTGAAAAGTTTGTTATAATGAGAAGAAGTGTTATACATGCCAGAGATTTGAGACTGGTGCAGATACATATAAAAATAAGTTTTGGACTAAAAATCTGTATATTCATAATGTAGATAAATCACCAATGGATTTTCATTACACAAGGTACTAATAGTAGTGAAACTGATTGGCTGGCTTTAAGAGTGGCTTTTAGTTAAGCAGTGAGATTTGTTGCTGCTTCAAGAAATATACTGAATTTTAAAAAATAAAAAAGGCTTTATTGTGCAGCAACATTAGAAAAGAAATAATTTGCCTGGTTAAAAAAGCAATTTTTATCAGGCATTTTACTGTTTTCTGTACTTGAGTAAAATGCCTGAACGTATATGAGTAAAATTCTCCTTTATAACTAAAAAGCTGATTTCCTAAAATGGTTGATAATTTGTGATACTTTTCATGAAATTTAATGCCTTTTTTGTGACAACACTTTAAAATGTTTACAACTTTACTTTGTATGGATATAGTACTATTTTTACTTCCAAAGGTAGAAGCATAATAGAATAAAACAGTTGTTTCTTTTTTAGATCTCTGTAATTTCTGTGCTATCTAAATAAAGTAACTAGTTGTTTATTTTTGTACTGTTTAATTTTTTCAAAAATTGGATAAGTGATTTTGTTGGCACTGACCTAAGCATCAGCTGACAGCATTTGTGCTTCAGTTTTTAAAATAGGATTAACACTTCAATAGGATTTCATTTCATTATTTCACAGAAGCACATCCATCGCAGCAGTGCTTATAAATACTATTCTTATAGTTTTGACCTCTCAGCTGTGATCACTGTGTTTATAAATTTCAAATTATTTTATTCTAGATCACCCTTCCTGAACAAGTTCACTGCAACGTACACAGAAACTCAGTTCAAGAGCATAACTTTACATTTTTGAAATACAAGATTAATTGGTCACTGAGTGCTGGAGATTGATGCATTGCAAATCATAGTAAAAAATACATTGAATTTTTCCTAAGCACATCCTCCTCAACAATATTAGAGCAAGTTTTGCTAATTCCAATGACTCATCACCAGGTCTGGCCTTTCAAATTTTTTCTATTGATTCTGCCTTCCATTCTAGCAAAGATTAAATTTTTTTTCCTACCTCCAAAACTTTTGCTAAAGCTAATTGCAGAGGGAAGAAATTTCTGTGTCAGACAGATTGAGAAAAAGTAAATGCAAACTTTAAAATATAATGCAGAGTTACAAATTCAAGAGTAAAGTGATATAATTAGCCACAGAGTAATTTTTATCCCATAAGAAATTATTTTACTTTCAAAACCAGGTATTTTTTCTGCCCGTATAACAAATCATCAGTTGACTCAGGGTATTAACAACATTGTTGATAATCTCCCAGATTATGGAAAGAATTATTGATGTTGAAACTTCTCAGTAATGTTCTATAGGCCTGATTCAGGCTGGCTGGGGTTTTGGGGTTTTTTTTAATGTAATTTAATACAGTATTGGTTTTGTTTTTTCCTTTTGAAACTGGCTTAAGATGGAGTACATCATACTCATTGTACATTGATTGGTGATTTGCTATTAGTTTCTAAATGTGTTATATTTTTATATATGTGCTATAATCATAATAACAATTTTTGTAAGGCAAATAGTGCTGTGGACTTACAGTCAAATAAATGTAGAGCCATGTTCTTAGAGCTATGTAATGGAATGTCCAGAACTTGAAAAGGAATCATATCAGTCAGGTTTTCTTGTTGTACAGTGAATCCATCAGATCAATAAAAAATGCTTCAGAGAATCTTCAGATGCTATGTGTGGGTAAAGTGTACAAGATTTCATGTGTTTTTCATCTTGCTCTGTGTATTCCCACTTTTAATTACTGAAGAGTGTTCATGAGTTTGTAGAATCTAGATGGTGGAGGTTGTAAAAATGAATGGATTTTGAAATCTAGGTTCATCCTATGTACAAATGATTGCCATGTATAATATTGGAAATTTTGGTTGTTCAAACATCAAACAATGAAGTACTGTTTTGTTGCAGAATTATCCAGTTAACAATCACATTTTCATCTGATGCAACTTTTCATTTTGTGAGACATTTTGCAATAATTTGACTACTGCTGCAAGTTCTGCTCATGGCTCATGTGATATGTGAAGTCAGACAAGCTGCAATGATGAAACAGAGCAGTGGGTTCAGCTCATGAGGCGTGATGAAAATAGGTAAATAAAATTAAACAAAGCACAATGGAATAGGGTTAGTTGGCATTGTGCCAGTTTCAAAAAAATCTCCTTTAGCCTTAAGAGCCAAAATTAATTAAAATCTTATTTTGAATGCATTTCCCCACCTTCTGTAGCAAGAGTTGACTCATAACTCACATTCTGCTGTGTTGAAAATTCTTCTGTTCTGTGCTAAGTTCATTTCTAAATTGATGCTGTCCAGGAGTGGAATGAACTCCAGACATTCAGCAGCTGAAACATTCTTGGCTTAAAACTGTGTGCTCTGCAAACACAGACTGTGTCCAAATATCACATCCTGTCTCCTGCATTCAGGACTGTCTGGAGGGCACGGTATCAGTTTCATGAGGGCTTTTAACAGTTTCACATGCCAAAGATGGTTTGGTGTGAAATTGTATGTGATACCTCCTCCATGGTATATTTCTGGGTTTTGGTGTTGACTCACCACCAAAAGGGTACAAGCACAGTAACCCAGCCTAGTCTAGACAAGCTGTTTGGCATGATGTGAGATTGCACCGAGCTGCACAGCATGGCTCTGTCCACAGTTGATGTTCTTCATCCCTGCAGCTGTATCCACCTTAATTTCATCAGCATTGGAGATTCATTCCACTGAGCCAGCCAGCTCAATATTAAGGATGAGTTAAGGGTAAACAGAGGTATTTAGGTTTATAAGGAAGCCAGAATGGATCAAAAATTTGTTAAACCCTGTGATAAGGAAGACTGAATGCAAGGCCATCTTTGAACATATAGCCTCATTAGAACATAAGGCCTCATTAGAATATCAGACAGCTGAAGCTGGGTGGTGTTTAATTTTTGGGCATTATTTCCTAATATCACTTTAAAATTTCTTCCAGTTTTTGTTTTAGCATTAATCTTATTTTCTATCAATCTTCTATTATCTTTGAAAGTGTTATTTTTCTTTATTATTAGAAAGCTAATGATATATGAAATTAGTATACTCATTGTTCTTTCTCATGGACCTATGTCTCCATCTCTAAACTTATTTTCAGAAGGCATGGAAGAACATTCTTAACATTTTTGATTTCTTTTTAACTGTTGCCTTCTCAAGACTAGACAGGCCATGAAAGGCAGTATCTCTTTAATAGAAGGAACATCTTAATGAACTGTTGAAGATCACTCAACAAGTAAAAGCAAGGTATTTTGATCTCTGATTCAGTATTTTTTTTCTATTCAACCTAGTGTATTTAAAGTCCAATGTCTGTCAATAATTGAGTTGATATAGTTGTGTTTTAAATCACAGATTAAAGGTCTTGCTTGCAGCAGGTGTATCTTTACAGTCAAGAGTGTAATTATGTCCAATTCAGGGAAGAGGAGAGGAAAAATACATCTGGATATATTGAAGTTGTCTTTTGCCTTTTGCATCCCTAATACTAATTTTTCCAATCTTTTCATTTCATCCACTTTCTTAACTATGCCTTTGGATTTTCTTAATGAAGTTAAATACTTATGCGTATATCTAATGCGAATTGAGAAATCCATGAAGTCAGTGAAGCTCACTATGTGCTTTAAGCAGCATTTTTTTTGTCATAAGACATATGAAACCTAGTATGTTTCTCGTGTGATTCAGGAATTCAACAAAAATTGAGTGAAAATTTGTACTGTGACCTACCTTGAAAATATAAAGACATCAGATTATCTACCAACTCAAATCTGCATAGACATGTGCATTAATTAACCAGCTGTAAGTAAGCATTTTCAGAGACTGTTTGGTAAATTTACCATTTCACTACCTTGGAAATTTTGGAAAATCTGATACACCCCTTCTTCAGCCCTAGTGGATAGGAAAAGTAAGCAAAGCAAAGCTAGAATTACTGGTTCTTTTCCCTTCTCACTGAGTGCAAAGGAATTTTTAATAGTTCGTGGCACTGTTAGAGGTTTGGCTTTTGGCTTTTTTTAGAGATTAGAATGATGGATTATTTACATTTGTGAAATTTTTTCAAATGTAATATTCTCAAAAATAAAATTTTAGGTTTTTTAATGATTATTTTCATACCATTACTTCAGCATAAGCCCTTCTAGGTTTCCATCCTGCTTTCTTTCATTCAGTATTACTTTAAAATTTAATCAATATACAGCATTTAATCAGCATTAAACCTCTTTAAAGATAATTAAGATGAAGAGTAAAGGTGATGTAGCACTATTTTTCAAGTAAAACTTCAAGAGGCAAACTAGATTCTGAAAAAGTTGAATATATTCCTTCAGTGAATAAAGTTATATGTTCCGTGGTAGCCCAAAGCTCTTTTTGAAGTATTTTGGTTTTAGTTTTGCTTCATTTTACACATAGTGACTGATAATTTTAGAGTAGCCTTTCATAAGCACCTTTGTATATGAGGATGTCGCTGGTGGGAGAAAGTTTCACAAAGTGTGGAAGATTTTTCTTAATATTTTTGTCATGTGGGGAGAATGTGATTTCATGGAAACATCAATAGATGTCTCATCTTCAGGTTTAAAATATGCCTGAAAGAAAGAGGACTGACTTTTTGTCTCCAAATAGTTTTTCCAGTCACTTTATTTCTAATATATTTTTAAACTATATAGTAAATTCTGCATTGTAGTGACACACCCTCTACAAATTCATTAATGATAAACATATTTTTGAGTGACCATCATTGATTTTAAATTACAGACTATTGGCTAAACCCAAAGACTTTCATCACAGACATGTCAGCAAGTGGCAGATGTCCAGTTTATTAGTTTAGTATGCAGCAAAATGCACTTTTAGAGAAAATTCTCTGATTGTCCCAAATGCTGTGCTTGTTTCAGTTCATAGAGTGTTTGGTATTGACCACATAATGCCCCTTCTCTCATTTACTTATGTAGACAGCCTTGATTATTTTTCAAGATTCTGCAAGCAGGATATAATTGCTTCGTGCTCTTAAACTATAAAATTTTTTGGCTAACACACATGAGGTGGCTGGGGATATTGCAGTATTCATCACCCCTGTGAAATGAGCAATGGGTCTTTGCTGACCTGGCAGTCAAAAGTCCTGGGGGAAAGGTTCAGCCTCCACTGCTCCATAAACGACAAGGGAATTGTCTTCTATGCTGCCAAATTACAATCCTCCATTTACCCAGTTTTCTTCCTTGAGGTTATATATCTTTTCATATCACTGCTTTTCCTTTTTAAGCCTTGAGCTGTTAAATAGTGTTATTTCAAGAATTTTAGCTGTGTCTAGAATTTAGTCTTTCCTTTTTGCATGAATACTACTCTATGTATTTTCTTATAACTTTTGTTACAATGCAGCAGTATTCTCAGAAGACTTAGACAATGTTGCACAACTGTGTTGTTATGTCATTATGCAGTGGATCACAGATACCTAAACATCTAGGAAAATGGTAATACCTACCTACCTACCTACCTACCTACCTACCCATAAATCTTCATGATGCACTCTTCCATCAGGATCTGAGCTTTCACACAAAACTGGTTCAGAATGACTTGCTTTCTTGCACCATATTTTTCTGTTGCCACCTTTTACAGAAATTTTTTCCAAATTCATTTCTTACATTTCCACATCTCTTTATTTACTGTGCTTTTTTCCTATATTGCTGATTCCAGCTGATCTTCCCAAAAGCAACAGCTGCTTTGACCACCTATCAGAGCCAAGAACAGAGGGCCTCAGGAAAGCAGCACTGCTGCTGCCCACATGTGCTGTCCTCATCACATCTGTGGCCCACAGATCAGCTGACTGGTACTTGTTGAAGAGCAAACAAACACATCTGCCTTGCTGCAGGGTGTTGGAACGTGAGTCCGACTGTGACTCCCACACAGAATAATATCTGAGGATTGGCTTGATAGGGTTTTCCTTCTGAATGAGGCTGACGACGCACTGTCCCTGTGTATCACCTTGTTTGGTTGCTGTCCAAGTTCTACACTGATTCCAGTTTCAGGGACTATTGCAGTACCTGTAAGCAAGGTCTGCTTCTGCCTACTGGGGCCTCTTGCAGCTGTTACTGGCATCAGGAGTGTGTCACAGTGTGGCACTGGTGTGCCCTAGGATAAGCTGCTTAGGGGTCCACAAAATAGAAAGATTTTTGTACTAATTTTCCTTGGTCAGCTTCTCTTAACTTGAGAACGCTTAGACTGGAGGACCAGTCTGATCTTGTTTAAAATCCCTGAAACTTACAGTATGGATATAAGGAGCCTCATCATCAACTGCTTTGATTCATGATCTCTTTCTATTCTGCCTCTTCACACATGCCTTTTGTATCCTGGTTTTCAGCTTTGATAGGATTAATTTTCTTCTTAGTAGCTGGTACAGTGCTATGTTTTTGATTGAGTATGGGAATGATGTTGATAACGCACTGATATTTTAGTTCTAGCTAAATAGTGCTTTCCCAAAATCAAAGACTTTTCACTGTCCCATGCTCTGCCTGCAAACAGGTGCACAAGAAGTTGGGAACGAGCACGGCCAGGAGAGGTGACCCAAACTGGCCAAAAATATATTCCATGGCAAAGAAATATTCTATCCCATAGAACATAATCCTTGGAATATAGACTGTGAGGAATTGTCTGGGAGCTGCCAGTTGCTGCTTAAAGATGGGCTGGGCATCAGTCAGCAGGAGATGAGGAATTGTATTGTGCATCACTTGTTTCTCTGGGGTTTTACTGCAAACTGTCTCCTTTACTATTATTATATTATACTTCAATAATTAAACTGTTCTTGTCTCAACCCACGAGGTTTTTTGGCTTTATGATTTTTTTCAAGTCTTGTCCCCATCCCTGGGGGCTGGCATGGGGTAGAAGAACGGAGTTGGAAAGGAGGGTTGAGGAAATGGCTTCATGATTAATAGTTGCCAGTTTAGGTTAAACCATAGCAGCTTGCTGATACAAACAATGCTTAAAATTTCTGCACTCACTTCTGAGTCAATCAGACACTGTGGACAAGGCATGCATCCTTTGAATTCATCCTTTTCTTCTTTGCCTCAACTGCAATTTCAAACTCACCCTCTTCCTTCTTTCTCCAATTCAAAGATGCTTCCACTTTTTTGTTGAATTGTTCAAATTTTCCACTATTGGTGTATGTATTACTAACATCTCAAATAGAAGTTTAGTATTGAGATGCCCACGCTAATGTTCATCACCTCTACCAATGTATGTACCCAGAAGAGATTACTTCCAATTGCTTTGTGACAGTTTTGAACTGCTTTAATTCCATTAAATTTCTGTACATAGATGTATTTTCTATGCCAGCTATAAAAAATTATATGCATGATTTTAAATACGAATTGGGATGAGAAGTGGGGTAAACACCTCCAATGCAACTTATAACATGATTTTTAAAATAAATAGAGAAATATTTCCTATTTACTAATGAACTATAATTTTTATCTGCCAAAAGAGTGATGAACAATTTCTTTTTTAAAAAGTGCTGTTTTGTAACAAAGGCACATTTCCAGTAGCAAGAACTAAATTGCAGAAATCAAGAATATTCTATTCAGTCCTTTCTTTTTTACTTTTATTTTCATTTCTCATAATACTGTCTTCGTTAACATTGATGGCATTCTTCTAAGCCTCAAGCTCTAACCTTAAAGGTCATGTATAAGACTAATAGGCCTTCTTTAATACTATAAGTATTTAAGGATAAGAGCCTTGATTTTAATTAATTTATGCATTTCATGAGATAAACTCTTCAAATTCCAACCAAAAAAAAGTTAAACATTTGAAAGTTAGCAAATAGACCTCAAAAATTGTTTGTATCTATGGAGAGTTCATTGAAGTTTCATGACATTATCCCCATTAAATCTGCAAGACAGGAAACATGCAAATTGTAGATCAAAATAATGTTATTCTTAGGGACAAAACTAACTCAAACTTCTTGTTAGAATTGTATTAAGTTCTAGTCATAACCTCTTTAATTACAGCAGTCCCTGTTTCCCTTTTCTGGAAGAATAATGAAAAGTATGAATCACATTTTCCACAAAATTTATTGAAATCCTTCATTAGTGAAAATTGACACTTCTATTCCATACTAAGCAAGTTCTTTATGCTTAGAAACTAGCTCTCTTAATTTGTTTAAAATTACTAGGAATCTATTACCTTTTTTGGATGAATACTGATTGCTGTGCCATTGGTCTTTTCACAACCAAATCAGTTTCAAATGAGGACTACAAAGAGTGTGTTAAAGCAATTGCTGGAAGAGAATATAACTTTTTTTTCAGTACTACTATCAATTAAAATCTACTCCTTCTGTAATCCCACAGCTGAACAGACAGGAATGTTATTTATAGGAGATGCAATAATACAGGTCAGTAAACTTTTTTTTTTCTCCACAGACATTTGTTTCATTCTTGCTTTTATTTCAGTAACTAACTTTGCATTACAAATCATTCTCTCCCTATCGTATCTGTTTTTAGGTTAATGGTATAAATGTAGAAAGTGCTACCCATGAAGAAGTGGTAAGTCATTCCACTTTGATTTTTTATTGGTGTACAAAATATCTTATGTCCAAAATTTTCTTTCTCTGCTCTTGTTTCAAGTGAATTTACTCTTTTTACTATAAAGACAGTGCTATTTTCAGGTTTATCATAGATTTGATTATTAAAACTTTTCCAGTTATTTAATTCCATTTTGAAATCATATTTGCCACAATGTTTGGTATAACCTGAAACAAAATTATTGAATAGTGGTCAGGTTTTACAGATTTGCTTGATTTATCAGACAGACTGTCTGAGGACAAAGCCAGTTCACATTCACTCAATGTGCAGCGCTTTTCCGGTCTGCAGTGCAAGGCCATATAGATAAAAATTGTTACCCCTGTTGCCTGTTTATTGGCAGTATCTCAGAATAACATCTGTAGCAACCATAAATGACATGGGCTTTGGCAGTCTTATCAGCAGGGCAGAAATTACATGGGAAAAGGAACTAAACTTGCTTTTATTACTTGAAGGTGATCTCTCTAGGTCAAGATAAAGTGCAGCTGCATGATCTTGCAGTCCTTTCTTGGTGTTGATTAATACCATCAAGCTGACTCTCTTACAGACAGTCTCAGTAATAGTTAGATCTACTTGTATTGGTGAACTGCGCTCCTGCTGCTTGTGTTGTTATTGCACAGAAAAAAACACAGAAAAAAAAAATTAACTTCCAGAAAGCTACTCCTCACAAAATGGTAAGTTACTTCCCTTAAGGATTGTTTATAAAAACCAAGAAGTGCTCCAGAACTGTCAGTGTAACACAACAGAGATGAGGAATGAGAGAGAAATGCATAGTGCTGCTCCTTTCCCTGTACATGGGAATTCAGTAGAAACATTAGGCATAATTGCTACTACCACAGCCTGTTACTGTGAGCAGAATAGGGTTAGAAGAATGTGTCAGGCAGTAGAGAAAAGAACAGGTTCTATGAGATGAGGCGGGCTGTTGACAAAGCTCCTCAGAGAATAGAAGATTTATTATTTCTTCTTTTAACAAAATTTTGTCTTTGCATTTTTATGAAATAAGGATTTAAAGTCCTCTTTATTTGAACATGGTGGGTTTGCAATTTGAAGGAAATGCTTTAAAAAAGAAGGTCTAGGAGCCAAAAATGTCACTGAAGAAGGTATATAACATATTAAGCTTGTTACTATATATTAAGCTAGTAATATAGTAATGTAGTGATTATGGGTAGTTGTCCAGAAAGCAAGAGGTTAACGATGAAGAACTCATCTAACTTTTAGAAAATCATACCTACATCTTCTCTCTCTGTAAAGGATGCCCGAAATGTCACTCAGGTTAAATGAGAGGTGCTCCAGCACTTCTGTTCAAAACACACTCATCAATGAGGCTTGGTTATTCTTAACCACTCTGGGTTCAAGTTTACACAACCTTGTTAACATAATACAATGCTAATATAATAAAATGGAAGCCTGTCAAAGGTTATTGAGTAATTCTTTTGGCTTGCTCTATATGCATCTGACACCATGGTCTCTGACATATTCAGTGGGACTCCTGAAACACCATCCTGAAATACAGTTTGAAGGCATTTCTTGCTGCTTGTGTTCTGGGTGCAGGAGACCTCTTTTCCAAACACCGAACTTAAGGTTATGAATTGTACTGTGTGATCCAAGGGACTGTGTACTGGGTCTAGGCTGAGGCTACATTAGTTTTCTTGGTAGAAGCCAGTATGGTGGTGTACTTTTGTTCATGACTAAAACAACATTCGTACCATGCCAGTGTGCCTGTTGTTGCTGAACAGTGCCTCAGCAATAGGCCGTCAAGAATTTCTTTTCCTCGGTTTTTCCCCTCTAAATGAGTAGGCTGAGAGTGGCCCAGAAGTTTTAAGGGGATAGAGCCAGGAAAGCCTATCTGAACTGACCAAAGAAATATCCAATACCATATAACATCATGCTCAGCAGTAAAAATTGTTAGGCGTGTTTTCATTGCTCTAAGACTGGATGGGCATCAGGAGGTCGTGATTGATTGCCTTTGCATTATTTGTTTTGTTTTTTTACCTTTGTCTTTATTTTAGTTACAAAATTGTCTTTATCGGGAAACTGTCTTTATCATGAAGATTTTCTTCCTTTGTGGTTCCTATTCTCTCCCATCCTGCTAATGGTGGGGGGAATGGGAGTCAAGCCACCACAGACTGCTGAAAGTGATGCTGCTTGCAAAGACAGAGATTCTGGATTACTCTGCTAGTCCAACCATAATGATAAGCCATTAAGGGGCAGAAGCAAATATGTTTCCTACTTTTTTTTGGTGTTGAACTGATGATTTTTTTTTCTGTTTGTTTGTCTTGTTGTGGTTTGAATATTTTATTTTTTAAATTGTAAATCTAACAAATGTTTTCAAAAATTTTCTTTCAGTTTTTTTTATTTTGTTTGTTTCACAAATGGCATTCCTTGCTGTTCCGACTTTTTCTCTGTTTGCTTTTACTTTCTGTCATTTTAGAATGTCTGCAGGTTCACCCTTTCAGGATGTAAGGAGGTGCAGTTAGTCAGCACACACTTGGAAAACCTTTCTTTTACAAAACTGAAGCTTCAGTGTCATTATACATCAGTATGGCTCACAGGTGTTAAAGACCTACAACCCATTGGGGTTAATACATGGGAGAGAATGCTACAAAATCTGAGAACTTTAGGAAAGTAGGACAGTTTGTTCTGTCTGCTACCTACCATCTTCCCTCCTGAGATGTTTATGTAGTTAGTTGGTCCTGATTGTACCAAATAGGTAGTTTTGTTTCTTGACCCTTGAACTTCAGCAGTGTTAAAAGGTGATTACTCCTGGGCAAGCCACACAATTAGCTACTCTGTCAGCAATAATTTAACAACAAACTGGCTCTCCTGTTTTTTAACTTCTGATACTAGAATTTGGTTTTTTCCACAATTATTCAAGCTGCTACTATCACACATTAGTTCTGGCTAAGGGTATGGATAGAATAAATAATTCAGAATCAGTGCCAAGAAAAATTCTGCTTTTGTAGTAGGTATTACAATAGTGTGGAAAATTGAAAATAATTTCTTTTCCTTGAAACTTAAGTTTATTTTTATAAATAGTCTACTGGTGTGGAGAATGCAGAAAATGTTAATTCAGAGATTAATATAGTTTCTGTATTGTTTATCAGAGAGGCAATTTAATTTTCTTTCCCTGGTGTCTAATCAGGTTGTCAATGTGCATAACATGAAAGGAGCAGTCAGATCTCCTGAGTGGAGAGAAAGAGGGAGGCAAAGATAAAGGAGTATGTTGGTTGAAGTTCACAAAGGTGTACCACTTGGTATTCTTTGGTTGGGATTACAATTTTCAAGATATTCACAAACTGTGAAAGGAAATGAAACATGAGGTTGCAGTTTTCTGTTTCAACAGAATTTTTTTCATAAAGTCAGAAAATGGCTTGTTTGGAAGGGATCTTGAAGATCATTTACTTCCAACACCCCTGCCGTGGGCAGGGGCACCTTCCATTACACCAGGTTGCTCAAAGTCCCATCCAGCCTGGCCTCGAACACTTCAAGGATGAGACATCTTCAGTTTCTCTGGCAACCTGCTCTGCTACATCACCACCTTCACAGTAAAGAATTTCTTCCTAATATCTAATCCAAACCTCCTCTTCTTGAGTTTAAAACTGTTCTCCCTTGAGCTATCACTACATTCTCTTGTAAAAAGTCCCTTTTCAACTCTCTTATAGCCTCCCTTAAGGGTCTGGAAGGTGTCCCCTGAGTTTTCTCTTCTCCAGGCTGAACAACGCCAACTCCCACAGCCTGTCATCATAGGAGAGGCACTCCAGACCTTTGAGCATCTTCTTGGCCCCTGGTAATCACAGGGCTGAACAGACTTCTTTTGTGGTGTGAGTCTGAGTACTATTATCTCCCTGTTCTTAGTGAAAGATAAAAATAGGATTCAGAAAGATTTTTGTGAGTCCCTGATGTAAGCACTGCCCTCTGCTGAAATGCACTAGAAGTACCTGCTTGTTTCCACCACAAGCAAATTTTAGGAAATGTGATGAAAAACCATCTCTGTTGCCTTTCAAAGGGAAATTGGACAGGGTTCTACATAATCTCTCATGAAGACTGTTTTATATGAATCTATGATTAGTTCAAATGTAATTTTGTATGAAATTATTCCTATTTCAAGGATTAATAAACTGATTATTTCCATTAACTAGAAAATGCAGGAGAGGGTGTTTAGTTATACAAAAATGGAAAATTAGGTGTTGTGTGTTATTTTTTCTTACTATATATTATTTACGTATTGTATAGTAAATTAGTATGTTTGATGCATTTTTAGTATTCCATACAAATGTTAATCTCTTTGGAATTTTGCTCAGTGATCCAGGAAAATACTTGGAGAAATTTTTTTCTTTTTGTTTATGAATAGTCTCACAGAAGGACATTGCTAAATAAACAATATCTATTAAAACAGAGAACCTATTCAATAGAAATAATTTTAGATTTTCAGAATTTGAACAGATTTTAGTTGATAGTAATTATTTTTTTAAAAATATTCAGTACTTCATATCGAATTCAGGGCAACCCCAACATCTGGGAACGATTGGCATCTGATTTCATTGATTCAGAATGCTGAACAATTGCTTTATTAAAACTATACTATATTACAATAATACTATACTATATTAAAGAGATACTATACTAAAGAGATACTAAAAGAATACTAAAGAAAAACTTTGACTGTCTGAGACAGTAAGGACACAGCTTGGACCTAATAGACCAATTAATATAAACAACCATCACCAGAATCCTATTAAGAACTCACTCTCAGTAAACAATCTCCATAACACATTCCACATGTGCAAGAACAACAGGAGCAGCAAGTAGAGATAAGAATTGTTTTCTCTTCTTCGCTCTGTGCTTCTCCAGGAAAAACCCTGAGAGAGAGAATTATGCACGCTCTCTGTTCAAAGAATGTGAATGCCACAACTTCCCACGTTTCACAACTTCAGATGTTTACTGTAATGCTGTTTAATGTGTCATTGGCATGTCTGACTGACAGTGATGAACATGTTCTTAGGCTGATTAATTGAGATACAACAATTGAACCTGAAAATTGTTTATCTTCATTGAGACACTGAGATTCTATTTTCATTTGTGCATTAGCTATTTTGGAATTGAAGGTCTCTGCATGTTCTTCTGGAATTCAGTTCCAAATGGTGGAGCACAGATTATGAATTTTATCCATATAATATCAGAAAAAAAGAGATCAAGTAGAAAAATAAGAGAATGCATAACTAGAATAGGCACATAATGGTTACCTACTCAACAAATGTACCAAAACTAATAAAATAATAAAAAACATGGAGTGATGGATTATTAAAATAAAATCATGACAATCATAAAATAGCTTTTCAAATAGATGCTTGAGAAGCAGCAAAAATATTTTTCTTTACAAATTTTACTGTGTAATGATATCTTAAAAATATGAATAAATTAATAAGTAGATTTTATTGATTTAATAAAAGAATTAATCTTCAGACAAATTAAGAAATGTTTTTACAATGCAAAAATTGCAGTGTTGTTCTCTGTTGATTAAACCACATGTTATTATTGGAATATGTAATTCATTAATATTTGAGGCAACAACTTTATGACATTTAGAGAAATAAAAAATCAAGTTTTTTATTTGATATACACAGAAGGTTTAAAAACTTAAGGTTACTGCTAGAAATAGTTAACAATACAGACCAAAATTCAAGGAAATTTTTTTAGCTATATTGCCCAGGTAGTTGCTACACCTACATGTATAGATACCCTTACAGACCTACACATTTTTCTGACCCTTGATTGACTATTAACTTCAAATTACTCCTCGAATTTCTGCAGTTTTTCCTGTGGGATGCTTTTTGGTTTGAACATGCTTTTTCACTCAAGAGAAAAGAGGTTAATAAGTAAGAAATGAAAAGTGTAATTCAAGTACAACAAGTATAAAATGAGAGCTTGACCACTTAAATGAAGGAAAAAATGAATATTTTTCTATGTAGACAAGCTGTGTATGTTTCATGTCTTGGAGGTCTATCTTAATGGTACCAAGACTGAAACTTCACAATACTTTTAGTAATGCTCTGCATGATTTATTTGAATAGCTTGTCCTTTGTACACAATTTTTTTTTGTTTTCACAGCATAAAAGAAATATTCTCTTAATATTGGAAGGGTAATTCTACCAGATCCATAAGAACCTGTAACTGAGTTTTTTTCACCTCATGTGAAGATTGTGTGATTTCTCTGCATGTCATGAAACCATTTGATTTCTTTCCTCAACTGCATGGCTCTCGCATTTTCTCAGTTATTTCCAGAGTTTGCTTTTAGATTTAGATTGCTTTTGGTTTTTTAGATGATTTAGATTTTAGTAAACTCTTTCTGCTTAGAGTTTAAGTCAAAACCTTTAGCATCTTATATTTTTCTCACTCTAGCTAATTTCCAACACTAACCTACATTGTCATTAGGTTTTCAAAAAGACATTTAAAGGGTTCTACATATCAATTTTTCTATGACTAGTTTCTGTGTAAGAAACTTTAACATTTTTTTGATTACACATACTGTCTTCCCAATATGGTGCTGTTATCATTTTATATAAATGGACAATTTGGGGTGTGGAATAAGGGTATCTTGAGTGGCTTAAAGTTTTGATGTGCTCCAGACTATGAGAGTGTCTCCAATTACCTAAAGACGTGTGAACAGAAATATCATGCGTAGAATCCATCACACAGAAGTATTATTAACAGGGAGCTTGCTGAAATGATCTCAGACTGACCCCTTGCTTTCTTTATTATTAGGGAATTGATAGTTGGGATCAGCCAATGTGTATATATAGATTTGGAACCGTTTGAAGTTACTTTCAGGCACAATGCACTTTTGACACACAGCTGATCAAGAAACTGCATAATTTCTATAAGTTGGTTTTCATTGAGAAGCTCTTTACACATGAAAAATTCATAAAGTTTTTGTTAAGTTAATGCATTGTTATGTATTTATAGGACTACAGATACACCAAAGAAAAGTTATCAATCTTTTGAAGATTTTCCTCTCTTAACTTTATCTTAGTAGTAGTTCTCATTGTTCATTTGTCATTGCCTTCATCAGTTCTAAAAGAATGTTTTAGTTATCTATTATGTAGACAGCAAACACCTGTTAATGCTGAATGCATATCTGCAGGACAGCTGCATGCATCAGACCTGAGGCAGGAATGGGGAGAAGTGAACAAACTCTTTTATTGAGCAGCATTTCTTAATGAGTTTAGTGTAGTCACTTTCATTAAGACTTACTGTGTACTTCAGAAAATTTCTGCTGCTATGTAGGTGGGCAGAAATAAACATCAATAGCAAAAAGGCTAAAATGTGATAGTTGCTGGACATAGTTTTCTTTCAGTTACCTTACAGAATATTCCTGAGCTACTTTCATGGACATTTAATCATAGCAGAACAGGAGTTATCATGACAGTGAGACAAATGATTTTATAAAGTTTTTCACCTTGTTTGGATGAAAACTATTTAAATTTAATTTCATTTCTCCAGGTGCTAATTTCCCATAAGTATTCTGTATCCCAGCACTGCATAAAGATAAAGCTACATAAAATCATCAAATTATAGTATAAGTTTACAACTTTATGGAATGTACGATTCATCCTCATTGTTTCCAGATGCTCTAAGAAGTGTGATTATTTCCTCACCGAATGCATCTGGCAACATTTATCACTAACAAGTCATAGGATACTTTTGGTCTCCAATGTCTTTCACATGCAAATGAACTCACATGCTTTAAGACATTATTTTGCCATTTAAATTTGCATCCATTTGCCCCCTCTTACTGTGCTTTTGTAGGGGATAGCAAAATTTCAGAGAAAGATTTTTTAAAAATGGATTAACATAAGTACCTATGTAAAATGTACACCTCAAAGTATTACACAACTTTTGTAATGTAATTGTGGAAATCAACTTTATTTCAAGCTCTAAATATGTTAAGAAAGTATTCACATTAAGTAGTTTATATTTCAGTAGTACTATTTTACCTCCATCATTTCACAGGAACTTAATTTCCTGTGTTAGAGAAGCAGCAAGTACACTGGCATTATGAGCATTTCCAATGTGTATAATCTTTGAGCACAAAAGCAGAATTACTGTAATTAAAACTGATGGAAGAATTCAGGTACCACACACAAAGGAGCTCTAGGAAGGATTGAATTCTTTGTTAAGCTATGGATGCAAATTGTAGCACTTAGGTAAAGCACAACAGTGTGGCTGGACAGCTACAATTTTAAGTAACTTCTAATGGTACAGGGAGTTAAGATATTTAAATTTTTTTAAAAGGCCTTTCTTTTAACCCTTTTAAATTTCTATTTATGTCTTTTATAAATGTTGAAAGACATACAAAGGATTTATGAGAAATTATACCAGCCACTTTAGTCATAAGTAGAGGGGCACTTTCTTCCACCTCCTCCTCTACCTCCCACCTGTACAAAACGGAGTGCCATAGAGGTAGGTTAAATACATGAACAAAAAAGGGACTTGGAATAAGAGCAAAAGGGTGTAAGCTATCTGTGGGTAAATCCGTGGGGAGGGTGGGGGAGGTGGGGGCAATTGTCTTTGAAAGGGCTGCTAGGAAAAGGAAAAGCTAATTCATTAACCATATTGTATTATGTCCCTTGTTATCCTTGGTAATTAGTATGAAGACTCCTGCTTCCTTTGATCCTTATATACTGGGCCCAAAGTAGTCTATCTCTTCCTTTTTAGTCACTCTGCTGTGTTTCCACTCTGGCTAAACTAATGTAAGCAGTGTCACCTCCATCTCATTTCTCTCTGACACCTTCCTTTTCCTATCTAAATAGTGTTTTTGGCTTTTCATTAATTTACTGCCTAATATTAGGTGACCTTCAGTATTTCATCAGGGTATAGAGAATTTTGAAGTGCTATACACTCTAGCTCAATGTCATCAACACAACATAGCTGCAGGCTAATAAAGAGTTAGTGTGCACCCTGGTGATTCCAAAAAAAAAAAAAAATTAAATAAATGTTTGTGAAAGATTAGACTTAATCTGTTTACATAAGTGAAACTCAGTTATTTCGTATTTTTAAGGATTTTTTAATGGAAAGGGAAATATAAGTATAATAGAGGCCTTACAACCACATAAAATTAATCCACTAATAAAAGTGGTCTATTTCTGATCACAGGAGAGATTAACTCATTTGAGATCAGAGTATGTATTGTACATAAGTACTATTTCTCTTCAAAAAGTTATTGACTTAATATGATTGTGATCTGTAGTGAATAGATCTTATAGGTATCACTAATATTTCAGACTCATTTGCTTATCTGCTGACTTGAGGATGAATAATATCATTTACACTTGTTCCTTATTGTAGAGAGCAGACAAAACACTCATAGAGCAGAAGTGTATTCATAGTAGCACATTGCATCAAAAGTATTAAAGGACTGGATTAGAAAATCAAAAGGATTTTTGGTGGTTTGTTTTTGGTTTTTGCTTTATTGTCTGATATGATATTAGGCATCAAAAAGTTTAATACAAAGATGTCTAGTAGAAAAACTATAGCCCTGTATTTAAACAATTGTGGCTCTAACTGTGATCAGTACTCTGAGGAAAGAGAAACCAATTCAGAAGATTGTAACATGACAATGGGACTTGAATGCTATTCCCCTTATCAAATAGCATGTTATTTTCCCAGTGAAGGAAATTTTTAGTATTGAATAAAATAATATAGTTTATGGTGGTCTATACTGAATAAATATGAGCCTATACAGTAGCAAAAGTACAAGCAATCATTAACAGGTCTATAAATGTTCTCAGGACTATGGTCCTGAGACAAAATGAAGAAGTTTCAGGTATGGGATTTTGTCTAAAAAAGATTTCTCTCTGATGTGTGCTGAATATTGCAGATGATCTGCTGGTTTATGGTGATAGTCACACTTTCATATCTGTGGAACTGGGGAAACAAAAGCATTAAGGAGTGGCATAGAGAGGTACTACTACTATGAAATTGTGCTGAACTTTATCCATAAGTATTCCTCTTATTCTTTTACGTTCATCTACATGCTGTAAGGTGGCAGTGGACACACGACTGACACCAAAAACGGTGGCAAGCATCAGCCCTTTATTATTCCCAGTACCGTTTTTTATAACGTTTTTCTCACATGCATAACACCTGCATGGTCTTTTACTCTTTTGTGATGGGTCGATACACATCAGCATTCCACACTTCTTCTCCTTCAATGCTGTTCATCTACCTTATACAGCTGCACCCCATTAGGGATGAGGCTCTGCCATAGCCCCATTCCTATTCTCCCACAATCTATTCTCTAACAGTAAGAAGTTTAGTAACGGAGAAATGTTTTTATGCTCTAGTTTCCTCAGTTCTTTAAGTTTGAAAGAATGAACATATGAATGATTATAAATAAATTCTGTGGCAGATTCAAACTGCAGAGCACTCCATTAGACTGATCAATCCATGGGTCTTCTAGCTTGTACTTTATCAGTGAATGTGCAGGCGACAAAAGCACTTCTTGTTGCTTCCTATCTTTAATCCTGTACTAACTCTAGATTAGGCTAGAAGACTTAGATCAAAGGGATCATTGTGGAAAAGTTTGTTGTGAGAAAAGGAAGAAATGTCCAAATTGTTAGCAATTTCTAAATCAGAAACTGCAGCATATGACCTGCTGGGTTTGACAACTTCCAAACCTTCTGGTTTTGTTTTTACATTTGGTAGCACCAGACAGCCTTCATTAGGTATTGCCCATCCTTCAGCTGAAGTTATCTTCATCATCGTTTTATACCATTGCCATTAAATGATGGCAGGGGTTTTTGGTGGATGTCTCTCTTCTCAGAAACTTCAGGTCAGATAAAATCTGTTTCTGAGAGCTGTGCAGGTGTTACAGACACAAGCAAACAACAAAGAAAATTGAAAAGTAATGGCTACATGGAAACCTGCATTTAGTCTTTTTAGCTCAATTTGTGCTACTTTGAGTTTGTCTAAACTGAACCACTTAAATATAATCTGGAAAAATTTCTAGATACAGTTGAAGATTGTGAACCTGCAGGGTTAGGATGTTGCAATTTCTTTTCTTGAAAAGGACTGCAGAAATGGGGTTTTGCAACAGAAATGTTTGCAATTCTATGGATACTGATTCCACTTTACCATATGTGTTTCCAATCACATGTAGTCAGATAAGTGTATGTGTCTGTTGTGAATTTTTGATATCTGAGACAATTCTTTCTTTTTACAAGTAATGCAAAACAGAAGATAAGCAATAAAACATACTGCTTGTTCTTTAATTTTGAGTTCTGTGGTTTTGAAACCTTTTTATTTATAGCACACTGATCACAGCTGAGACAAACCTTCATTTCCAGAGAGAAGTCCTCATAATGCTCTGATATTCTTGAAATTTTTTGAAAGTGTTATTTTCTTAGGAATAGGTCTTCATGTTTCAGGGAATAGTTATCCTTAAGCAAATTTATTTAAACTTTTCTGGCTTCAGGGAACAGCCGAGTTGAGTCAAAATTTATTTTCTAATGCACAATATGCAACAGCACCTTTGATCTTCCAGACAGTTTTGCAAGCATTGTTTACACAATGCTAATTACACACTAGAGTGTGTAATTAAATATAAAAAAGTATGTACAGAATAATGAAAAAAATTGAAATAAATAATTTATTTTTTGTTCATAATGCCTGGTATTTATATCGTACAGAAGCAGCATTATTTGTTTAAATTGATACTGAAGCTATCTGTAAAAATGTCTTTTACTATACTCAAGGCAGAAATTAGAGAAAAGTTAGAAATGAGTAAACTAAGAAGTTGCAGTTTAGTTTCAATCTGTGAAAATTTCCAAAGGCTACATTGACTGCCATTTTTTGTAGCATATTTGTATAAATTGTTCAGACACAAAGGCTTGCTTTGCATTAGCTGGCTAAGCATTTAGAAAGAGATTATTGCTCATTGAATGGCAATGCTAAGGAAAAGAAGAATCAAAAGTATTTATTTGAAACCATTCCATATTTGACCATTGGAAAAGAGATAAGTATTAAGAAATCATTGTTTCTTGAACTAACTTAATTCTGCTTCATGGTCTTCTTATATGAATTGCAATGCAATTTTAATTTTAAAAACTATTTTTAAAGCCATTTTATGTCTACTGGCATTTTAAAATCTACCTATACTGCAAGGTGTCTGTTTCTCAGACATCTCCCTTGCCTACTCATAGATAGAGGCATAATACCAGATTTTTAGCCCTGTTCATATGCTTTGAGCTGAAATTGCCAAGTTTCCTAAAGTGCCTTAAAGTATACTTTTGCCTAGGGGGCATTTTAGGTGTTAAATACTATTGTTCTGTCTGGAGTGTGAAGAATTTTTTAAAACTTTTAGTTATCTATATTTCATTGGTGATTTTTGGTTTTTTGTTTGTTTTTTTACTATCATATGTTATGGTCTAATTCTTCATATATTTTACTACATCTCAGTTTTTTGCCTGCTCCATTGCAGGCTTGTACATAACCTTCCATCTAGATACTTTTCAAGTCCAAGACTTGCACTTCATGTGAATTTCAAGTGTTTTATTTGGGAAATGCTTGTACCTCAAGCCCAGGCATTCATCAGGTGATTCACATCCTTCTACTTCAGAATTTTTGCTTCAGACTTTTAGTCCAATATATGTACTTAAATATTCTCCAAGGCATGCAAGATAAGATTAATTTCATCTAACTTCCTATGTTTGAAGTGTAAGGTTATCATCCAGATTTTTTGTATTCAGAGATACATATCTGTGAATGAGGATTTCTTTTTATCCTAAGATCTTTACTGATTTCTATAAACTCTATTAGCAAATACTTTAGAGCTGAATCTCCTAAATGGCCACAGTGAAATGATTTGACTTCTGCACTCCGAATAGATATTGGCTAAGGGGCCATATGGGTGAAACAATTCATCAAAAACATTCTCGTTTTCAATTTTAATTGCTGTTCTTAATAAAACAGAACCTGTTTCAAACAGCTAAAACCTTTTCTAAATCTCTGAGCAGTGTGAATATGTATGTTCAGATATGTTTGAAGATTTAGATCAAATCATAGTAAACACAAAGAACCAGAATTTAAAAAGAATGCCAGCAGCTTTGCATTGTGCCATTGGCTTGTCTGCTTAGATGCATATAAAATTTCCCTTACTGAGTGCTGACAGTAAAAATGAGATGACAAATGTCATTAGGTTTTCCTAAAATATGTCATATTTTTCTCTTCGGACTCTCTGCTGTAATTAGTTGAGATATAGAATCTCCTATTTAAATTTGTAATATTTTCTCTGTTCTGTTCCTGAGAAATGCATGTGAGAAAGAGAAGCATAATAAACCCTGGACTGATAAATGTTCTTAGAGATAGGCAAAGACTGCAAACGGGAGCCAGCATGAAAAGCAAGCATTTCAGCTGAAGCCATTTTTTCCTTTATACACATGAACACAAGTAAATGCATGAACACACACACACACACACAGAGTCAGCACTAAATGCATTTAATCAACCTTGAAAATACGACAAAACCCACTCACTTCTGCAATTCACTTTTAATAATTTTACTACAACAGTGTAGCAGTGAATGTTACTACAAAGATACTGGATTTGTCTTTTTTGAACTTAGTGGACTTTTGCAAAAGCTTCAGCATCACAGAGCAGTGCATTATTTAGTGACCTTCTGACTGTTAAGACCTTCTTGTGATCACTGAAATTGATTTAGTTCTGTTAGTATGTGTGTGGTTCAACACTCTGCCCTCTTCAGGCATTACCTGAAGAATACTAAGCAGCTTCAGAGAGTATGGTACAGTGTGAATATCTTTTAAGATACTAGTGATTCTTGGAAATTTTAAACCAAATCATTGGAGTTATTTCCTTTTCAAAGTATAATTTGAAATAAAAAATGAAATCTCATACTGTGCTACAGTTTCTAGTCTACTGTTCTGTTTCGTTCCAACAATTTTTGGATTTATTTTTGTAAAATTTGACTAATGTCTTCCAAAAGTACATTAGGCAATATGTCTGTCATGCTGTCTCCTCTCATCTCTTGACAAATATAAATGTTTCTGTGCAAACATTCCTTGCTTAATATAGTTGTTCTTCTGTGTTTGCAATAGGTTTACTTCTACTAGGAAATTAAAATTCTTTCTTGTTATTCCAAAGGTAAAATTAAAGTACTTCACTTTAGCTTATTTAATAAGGCAATCGTGAAAAAGAGAGTTCTCAGTATTAATTTTATTTGGTTTATATTTCTTCCTATTAGATGTATCAGGACTAAACTTAAAATGTGCTGATTTTGAAATTTTCTATTTAATTATGCCAAACACTGTTGTTTCTGTATTGATTATAAACTAAAGTAGGCCTTTTTATTAGATTTACCATGTGTAAAAGTCAAGTGTTTTTACAAGAGCAGCAGCACTTTGTAACAGGATCTTGTATTTTTTGCCAACTGTGACTTCTCCCTGCCCTTTCTGACGTTTTTAATTTGGAAGAAAATATATTGGTTTTCCTATCTTTGTAACAGTAGAGTAAGCCTAGCAAAGCTACCAATCATCTTCAGTGTTTATTGAGTAATAAATAATGCATAAACAAGGAAATAGGAAATTTCCTGCAGGAAATAAGGGGCAGAGGATGTCAGGAGACATAGTTTTCTTGCACCTTAGAAGTTAAGACACACTGGTTTACTTTGCAGCCCTAACATACTTTTGTATGACCTTTAAAAAAAATGCAGTTTGCTACACTGTCATTCTTGTTTAGTCCTGTTGTGACCATCTTCAAATGGTTTAGTCAGAAATCAGTGATCATATTATTTTTCCCCACAATGAGACCTCAGGTTCTCTTATAGTCAATTGTCCACAAAAGTACAACACTCAGATTTCTGGGGTTGAGTAGGTAGCACTGGCTGTTATATTTTTCATAGTAAATAATTTCAAAGTAGATTGAGTGAGGGGGGAGATGGGGGTGGAAGAAAAAAAAGAAAAAAGGTTCTTGGTTTCCATCAGGCATAAGCGTGATGTTTTCATGTAAGTGAATACATCAGTCTCTGGTGTAAGCATTATTTTATGTACACAAGTGGAAGACTTAAAATGTTTGAGGTAATCCTGCATCTCATGATGTTGGCTCATGCGGCATTGTGCTAAAACAGTGGTCTGGAGCGACACAACCACCAGCTTTCTCCCAGCACATTAAACCATTAAATGCATCTATATAATTCAGTTTGCTACAGTAAGTAACTAACACCAGAGGGGTCTCCTGGGTTCCGACAGGAACTGGGTTCCATCAGAGATATTCTTTGTAGTTCTGCATTAAAAAAAACCACTTTATGTGGTAGTGTGCTATGCCCCAAAGTGAATTCTGATGTTTTAAAACATGTCTATACGTGTGTGTGTGTGTGTGTGTGTGTGTGTGTGTGTGTGTGTGTGTGTTCCGTTTTGGTTAACAAATGCTTACAGACAATAAAGACACAAAACTCAAGACTATATTTGAAATACAAAAGTGTGCTTAATTTGGTACCCAAATCAATCAAACCAAATACTTAATACTGAATGATGTATTAATATATTTCCCTGTATCTTTCTGTTTGTATACAGACAAAATTAATGTATTATATCTACATAAACACATATTTCCCTACTATCCTATGTCAGTTTTATAAAATCAGTTAGTGGAAGTTGTGTTCAGCTGGTATGTAATTAAAGTTGCCCAGCAAATTATTTATTCAGGTTGTTCTACTGGTCTTGCCTACTCTTTTCCATTGTTGGTGTGGCTTGATCCTCAACTATTCTACATTCTAAGTCAGAAGTGCTTACACTGAGTTTATTATAGATCAACAGGAATGTTGATTTCATTGTAAGTAATGTGCTTTCCATGACTGATTGTTCTTTGGTTTAAAGTGGTTGTTATTTGTCACACTTGACAGGTACACCTACTGCGAAATGCTGGTGATGAAGTTACCATCACAGTTCAATACCTCAGGGAAGCTCCATCATTTTTAAAGCTCCCATTAGGTAAGAGGAAATTAGTGAATGGGAGTAATTTGTTTTCCTCTCTGCAGTATTCTTGTAATAAGCTGACAGTGACAGAAATAGAAATTCAATCCTTGAGTGCTTTACAGGAAGAAATAGAAAATTGTCTGTCTACTTTACTGTTTAATATATAAGAACCAAATGCATACTGCCTTGCTGCTTATGTATAATTTATCCAAAATAAAACTGAAAAAAATCTTTAAAATGCAGTACAGTCATGGGTGATAGCTGAAAGTTTTTCAATAGAAGCTTTGCCTGAATACAATAAAATAGTGTTTGAAACATTCGAATCATACATTTACACTGAAAGGTACTTTGAGAACACTTACCAAACAAATGGATAACAGTAATTATGTATATTTCATTAATTACTTTATTATTTTGATTGGTTTTGTCAGCAGAATTATGTTGAGACAACTGAGTAGTTTAACAGTAGCAATATTCAAAAGTGTATGAACAATACAGATCAAGGAAGTTTGTGGCTATTTTGGTTAGCAGATAAAATATTCAAATTGCACAGTTGTGATCAGTGTTGCAAGTAGAAAAGTGTTCATAATAAATCAGTTTATTTAATCAGATTAAATAATTTTGCACCAGTTTATTTTAACAGATTATTTTCTCTCCAAAATAAGCAATAAGTTTTGAAATGTGTCTTGTTCTTTGGATTGATTTAGATTTTATTTATTTAATTTGCACTCAACTCTGTTCTTGGTTTTTTTTTCTAATTTCAGAAGAATCATAGGTGTCATAGTTTAGACCATGCCATTAGAAGAGTGTCAGTCATTTAATCTAGATTTTTATACCTGTCAAAAGCCAACTTGACAAGCCTCTACTAAGCTGAACTATACATTTCATGCTAGAACCTTTCTTTCAGTGCTTACTGCTTATAATTTTCATTTGAAAATATATGGTCAGTGTTTCTTATAATGAGTCTTCAGGTTTGTTCTTCCCACTTTTCCGTCAGAGAACTCTAAAATTATGTTGACTGTGCCTTGGATAACTGTGTCCAAGCTTTAACATGATTTTGGCAAATTAGCAACATCTTACCAGTAGTATCTGTGTTGTTGGGCATATTTATTTGTGACTATGACTGTGCTACTAGAAATTGTATCTTGTAGACTGACACCACATACTCGAACTGTATTGCCTGTCATTGGTTAACCTTAGCGAAGAGCCAAACTCCCACTCAGACACTGTCTCACTCCCTGTTCTCAAATGGAATGTGGTGTACAAATAGAACAAAAAAGCTCTTAGGTCAAAAGAGATTAGCCATTAATTACCATCATGGCCAAAGCAGAGGCAATGTGGGGAGACTCAGATAAATTTATTGCCTATTAAAATAGATTCAGGCAATGAGAAACAAAGACAAATAAATTGTCCATCACCTTCTTCATTGACCTTGGGGTTCATTTGACTTTTATGTCACTCTTTTCCTTACTATTGTCTCTGCCCTTCTGCATTTTACCCTTTGTTAAATAAATAGCACCCAGAGGTGCTACCAGCTCAGGTGCGTGGCCCAGTGGTAATGTGAGATCTGGCTGGATTTGTCTGTGTTGGGCACAGAGAAGCCCCAACCATTTCCCACTTCTGGAGACATCCCAACCCATAAGCCCTTGCCACTAAGACCTAGTACACACTCTACACAAGCTGGCTGCCACCTTCACAAGTAGTTCACGTAGGTCCAGCAATATTGGTGCCCTCTTTGTACATCATGGGGAGCTTGGCTTTCTCGCCAGGAGATACTGCAGCATTCCTGTCTGGGAGCCTGAGATCACGGCACTGCTTCCATAAAATGCTGTTTCTGGAAACAGAAAGCAGTTATCATCAGGGAGGCCAGCTCCCATCTCAATGTGACCAGCTAGCAGTTTTTGGGGTCTGGCCCCTGATTATGTTCAAAGAAAACCTCTTCCGGAAGAACAATGACAGCGCCATTTTAAACAAGCTACTAGACTATCAAGGAGTGCACCAGTGTTTCTGAAATGAGGCATCTTGTGTACAAACTGCTTATTTTGGGCAGCTTATCAGACTTGCTTCCTTTATGCAGAGCATGAGGAAATTTTTGGCAAGCATTATACTACCCTCCCCAGTCCCATGCGTGACCCCAGCCACCTTATACCACATGCTCAAAAAAAGAACTTGCTAGGTATAAACAGACATGTAAGAAACTTAAGAAATTACCCTTCTCCAGAACTGAACCTGGACCTCCACAAGAGCTCACATGCACCTCTCTAGAATGTAGCCATTCAAAAGAGGCTGAAACCAAGGTTCGTGAGTCGAGTGATCTTTGTTAAATGGCTTGCTATAAATATTCATTCTTGTAGTGAAAATAAGCAAATAAAGTAGATAAACTTATGGAAAATAGTTATGATTTAATACAATAAATAAACTGGAGTTACAGAGACTAGTAATGGAGTTACAGAGAATAGCACTCCGTTTCAAGAAGAGCTTTTTACATGTCCATGGACAAAAGGGAATTCCAGTCATGGAGCATCAATGACAGGTTTAGAAAGCTAAGTAGCAATTCCATTATGCAATAAAGAAATTCCCAAATCACACTGCAGGCAGGATTTAAGTGCATACATGCATAATTCTGAAGTATCTTGGCTACTCTGGCCATCCCAGAAGACTCAGGCACTTGGTCCCTACCTTCCAGCATTCCATCAGACCAGCTGCTGTGCTGGCAGTTTTAGTGCTGTGGTGTGTTCACTTTAACTGCAATCATACTGTCTCTTCCCATCAACCCATATCATCGCTATGAGAACATCATCAGGAGCAGCATCTGCCTCCCCTGCTTCCTTCTTATACATCTCCCTTCCCTACACCATCTCATGTCATGGCAAAAGCACAAGATTTCATAACATGGAAATATCTACCTACAGTTCTCACAGCATTTTTTTATCTGTTCCACTCCATTATTGCCAACAACAAAACTCCAGAATTTGACATGGGTTTATTAATCACATAAGGATGAGACAAGGACTGCTTGTTTTGAATATCTCATTCTCAGTGAAAAAGGCTTAATCCTGCAAACAGTTAAGCATAAGAATAGATCCCATGAGCACAGCCCCTCTCAGATGACATCTAGATACCTTTTTTTCTTCCTAGATATTAAATATAGCATATGGATATTTAATTGTCTGTCTTTCTAAAATACAAGTAGCATTTCTGTCTTTTTTTGGGGAATTATATTAAAAATTATTCCTTTGTTTTACAACTGGAATAGATATTGTCTGATATATCCATATATTTTAACATCAGCAGGTATTTTTCTTGAACTGATTTCCAGGTTCCCCTGGACCATCCAGTGATCACAGCAGTGGAACTTCATCACCTCTCTTTGACAGTGGCTTACATTTAAATGGAAACTCAACTAACACGGTATGGAAATGAATAATAAAAGCAGGGTGGGTGTGAGCTCTAGAAGTTCTTTTTCCATTTTGAGCTTCAAAATGCTAGAGTAAGACTAACCTAGTTTTGTTCTTGTTGTTGTTTGCTTTGATTGATTTTTAAGTGCTTATACTGTAAAATTCTGTACTTACAAAGTCCACAACACATGGCCCTGAACTGCTAGGTTTCTACTCTGAGACAGCAGAGACATTTGGAAGAGTGAACACAGTAAGTTTAATCATTATTTAGACAGGAATTAATGTGAACTTTTGTCATACTTTGTTACATTAAACTGTTTAATTTAATCCAGCTGTAGATGCTGAAATGTAGGTGAAATTAAGAAAATAAAGTTGAATTCTTGAAGAAACTTTTAAAATAAGAAATATAGGGAGAAAAAGAGAGAGAAATAAAAGTGTCTTTAATTCAGAGGATATTCAGTTCTCTTTTCTGCAGTGAACAACTGTGATTAAATTAATTGCAGCATTGTGGGGAAAGAAAAGAAGATATTTTCTCCAGGAAAAGTGGTAGTCACCAAAGAACATAGGACGTCTTAGTAAGAAACAGTGTTGTCCTTTTAGTAATGAAGGTTGAAGATGTAAATACTAGCTGTACAAGGACATGGACCTTCATGCTCAAAACCTGTTTGACACCTAAAAAATCTCAGTTCTAGTCTTTCAGTGGGATATTAAATTATACAGAAAGAATACCCTGAATGGACAGAAGGCTTCTCCTCTGTTTGCCCTTTTCCTTCTCAGACAGTGATAAAATTGTCTGATGCTTACTGTACTTCTCTCAACCTTTGCACTTCTTTGAGCACTGTCTCTCTTTGAGCACTATCTCTCACTGTCTCTACTCTAAAAGTAGTAACTCTTTAAAGCTTGTTTTCATCGGCTAAAATTATTATATAAAAATTCATATATTCATATATGATAGTATAAAGGCATTATGTACAATAAATAAATAAATAGAAATATGCTTTTCTGTGCTGATACTTGTACCTCAGTGTTTGGTGTCCAAAATGGTCATAGATACAAAAGGTTTCATGTTTATTTTTTTGCAGTTATCCAGATTATTATTAATTTGAACTGCCTTGTACTGTTGTCGTACTAAAGAATCCAAACCTCAAGATCCAGCATTCTGGAATGCCTGTCTACCGGGTTCTCTGCAGGCAAGGAAAGTCCTTTCTGCAAAGAGCTTTCATTATAAGAGAAGGGCTATGGCAGTGATGGCAGGAGCACATTTTTGTAAATTTAGTAGGTACTAAATGCTAGAATGAGTGTGTTGTGATGATTTTTAACAATTATTGTGACTGCTGTGGAAATTGCACACTTGTAACTTCTCATATTATAAAAATATATATATAAGTGGCTGGAGTTTTGTAGACTTGTAACAGAATCATTTATAGTTAGTACACAAGATAGCACACAAAAGACTGCGTATAGGCTTGAAATATAAGCAGAAAAACAAAAATCCAAAAGGTGTAATAGTAAGACACTAGGTTGATTTTACACAGCGCTTAATTTTTCTGAAGCCTGACATAAACTCACGTGAAGAGCTATGTATAAAATAGACACTATGTCCTAGGAGTGGAATAAACAGGACACTCTATATCTAAGATCATAAAAGTCGTTATCTCCCTTCACAGAAAACAAAATGAAAAATTGCTAGAATCTTATTGTGAAAGTCAAAAGCAAAGCCCTACATATTTTGAGCAGGAATGACTGGATTTTGAGATGATGCACTGCATGGTTAAACTTTTCTCAAGCTGTGAGTGTAACTGAGCTGTGAACATATCTTGACAAGTGGTTATGAATCTGTTTCAACTACCATCTAGTCAGCACTTCTATTTTATTCAATTAAATATTTTCAGGTTTATGGTAAAGTAAAAGCAGAATTGACATTTCCTGTAATGCTATTGCCTAATAAGCCTAATGATATTTAAATCCTGTTTTTACATCACTCTGGTAGGGGAGATCTGACTCACTTTGAACACTGCATCTTGTAAGTTTGTGTTGCAGTTTTATGTACCTTTCTAATCACACTCAGATCCATGCCATAATAGACAGTGCACCTGTATTTATAAGTGGAAATTCTACTCCAAAAAGCACACCCTGTAAAGGAAAGGATAAGAATGAGAGCTAAGGAATTACTCTTACTCCAGTTTTACCAAGCCATTCTTTTGGATATCTTCTGAAAAACAATACTGAGGCACTACAGCTGGCTTGTAGCATGGAGACAGTAGTTTAGCCATCTCAGCAGCAAGCTCTTTCTGCCTAATAGGATTGTACCATTTTCAGTTCTGGTGCTGTCTTGCCTCTGTTAGACCTATCTGTCACCTCTGCTGTGAAATATATGCTGTATGTGATGTGATACCATCTTCAGGATTTATATATGTCTTTTGTAATATCAGAGCAGTTTGCAGTACAGCATTTTAATGCAGTTCTCTAAAACCCAGAGAAATGAGCTGAAGTGCTCTCTTCACACCTGATTATTGTGTGCTTGGGCACTACTGTGACAAATGCTACAGGGATTGACAGTGGCAGTCACATTCATCTGTACCTTATAAGTAGTTTATTGAACACAATGTAAATTTCCAGAGGGGGACATGAAACTTGCAAAGAAGGTGGTTTCAAGGCTAGTGAGTACAGGTTGCTTACCTGGAGAGTTCTAACTCTAAAACAATGAAGAAAGTGCTTTAGAGATCTCCTAGCAGATGTCCAAATATCCTAGACATCCAGGCCAGCTCTCTGGAGAAATTAGTGGTGGAAAAAAATACTGTAAATAAAACAAATTAGTGTTGAAGACACCATGGGATAAAATGACAGTTACAATGCAAAGGCAGAATACACTAGGTTTTCATTTTTTGAGAATCCAGCTTCCTTGAATTGTCTAAAAGTGATATTCTAACAAGTGAAGCAAGACCAGAGTAAATTGTTGTTTTCTGTGTGTTTGTGTAACTTTGAGAACTCTTACTTTAATTTTGATAGTGTATGTTAAGGTTAGTTGGGTAGATGAAGCTAAACAGGCACTTACATTTTCCTAAATTGCTTTAAAATATTTTTTCCTTGATGCCTTTGTTTTATCTGCTAAATTAAACAGTTTTGCTTTAAAAAAGACGTTGCTTACTTCATCACCAAGTTTTTAAAAAGAAAAAAATAAAAATGCTCAGCTCTTGATGGGACCAGAAGAATGCTACATCTTTAATGTCTATGGTAGTCCTAGTTCCAGAGTAGGACGATGATATGACTCAATCCCAAGCACTAAATGGCAAAAAGGGAAGAGGATTCAAGACAGGGAGGTGGACACCCTCGGGGAATGTATGACCAGAACACTGAATTGAGATTGGATGGATGTCCTACATATGAAAGCTTCAATACTCTTGCTTTTTTGAATATTCCTGTAGTGTCTTCCATTTTAGTATAAAACCACCATTCTTAAAGCTAATTGTATTCTTTAGGTTTTGTCATCCTGTAGCTTGCTTTAAGAAGAGAAAATTCAGCATTTCAGTTCAATATATTTTCTATTGGAATGATTTCATGTGTGATACCTGTTGCCTGTGGCAACTCTTGATCTGACAATCCATGATTTTCTCATGTAATATGAACGCAAGGTAACTTTGAATGGACTTCCAGTTCACAATTTATCATTTAGCAATGTAAATTCATAAAATAATTATTGTAATAAATAGAAAAAATATCTCACATGGAGGTACACAATGGTTACTCTCATTAATTTTCACCATGTCTTCCATTTTTTGCTGAAGAAGAAGGTAAAACGGATGAACACAGCCAGCTACGCTTCAGTAGTTTGGACTTCTGCTGTGCTGAAGACCTTTATGAAGTGAGATGAACACACTGGAAATAAGTTTTCCTCAATTAACAAAATATGAAATTATTATAATGACTCAGTGAAAGATAATCCAGATTTTCTGTTTCTGATTATACCTCTCAGAAATCATAGCAATAGAAGCTGCAAGAAAATTTTAACTAACACCTTCCTACTTCACTACAACAGAATTATAAGGAAAATCTTTTGGATTGAAATGTCTGTTCAGATTTAGCTGTACAGAAGTGCTGTGTTTTTCTAATTGTGATTAGAGTTGATTGGGACTTTCACTATGACATTAATGAAGGGAATAAAAAGTATCTTTACAAGTCGTGTCCTTTCCTTTTATTAATGCCCACAGTCACTGCTAATCCTTTCAGCAGAGTTATTTCTTCCAGTATTTAACATTTGATTGATCAGCTTGATTGTTTCTTCTGCACAGAAATTCCCCAGTTTGTTAGGTATCTGCTTTTAGTTCATATTTATATATATTTTCCCCATACACAGCCCTTGAATGTGAATGCATGGTTTTTTAGGGTTCTTATCAATTTGCTCATTTCAAGTTTTCAGCAGCAGCAGCAGAAAGGAAAATGTTTCTAAATTTGATGTTAGCATAGGTGAACCCTAGCAGTTCAGGTACATGTGTATGTGGCCTATAGAGAAAACTGAGAGTAAAATTTAGGTAACAAGTTCTCCCTCTAAGCTGCATCCAGTGTCTTTGCACAAGCTCTGGCAACAAATTGACACTGATCTCAGAGAGAGAAGCAAGAGTCAAGGCTCAGATTTATCCTGAGGGGTGTGCAGACTGTGTGAAATTCAAAGAGTTTCGCTAACCTTGAGCTAATTTTTCTATGCAAGGACAGCATGCCCCATTTGGGAATATAAAAGGCTGCCAAAAGCTATGTCTAACAGCTGAAGTTTGGGTACACTTGCATTTATAGTGTAAAAGTATAACAATCTCAACATTGTATCTTTTCTTTTCCTAATATACATTTAATGTTGGGTTTTTATTTCTGACTGCTATCGTAGTTTTTGAGCAGTCATAATTACTTTCTACTTTTTGTGCTGAGATTTAATACAAACTACTCTGGTCCCTGTCCCCTACCCCCACAGGAAGAATATATCTGGAAAAGTGTTCCAGACAAGGTTGTTAAGGTTACTCAGAAACCAATTACATAGTAGCTCAAGGGAAACAAATTGAAGAAAAAGGTGAAATATTCTGACAAATAGTCCATATGTATTCTCTAAAAATATTTTACTCAGACTTTTACGCCATTGGTTCATTAAAAAAATAATAATGCATTAGCACCTACCAGCACAGATATAATGAAATATTCATTAATATTTCCATTGTAAATCACCTCTAGAAAAATTTATATAATTGAAAGGGTTTTTATTTGTTCCTCACTGGTAGAATAGTAATCCAATTGATTTAAGTGCATAGCTATTACAGTAAATGAGGCAGTGTAAGTCCCTGGCATGTACTGCTATACAGGCTCTATGTAAACATCATATATAGGTGCTCAGTGTCCGTAAATTCATGTATTAATTAAAAAGAATTACATGTCTTGAAGAGCAATCATTATATTTCAAAACCATGTATCTGATGCAGCATTAGAATTAAAAGTATTTGTTTTCTCTGATAGGAAAGGAGGAGTTTTTCACATGCTTTTTCACCTTCTTCCCATTTAATTAAACATCTGTCAATTAAAATATTGTATGTAATTAAAAGGTACTTTCAGTGAATTTTGAAGACATCATATTACAACTCCAAATTGTTACTTCACCTGAAAGAGTGTGTCGCCTCTATAGAAAACTTTATCTATTAAATGATTCGGTGATGCATACTTTACCAGATAATTACTGTCTTCTTAAAACTGTCACAGAATTGTGCACCTGCATCTATGAATACCATTAAAAATAAATAAATACAGGCCCTCGACAGAATTCATGCTGCATCAAAGAATGCACAGGTATTTTGATATTGTAATTAAATTCCTCTGAATTCTAAGACAAGTTGAAAGCTCTGACTCCTATCTACAGTAGATATCACCATAATTTGTTTTGTTGTCTGAGCATCACAAGAGTTTCATTCACGTCTCTACTCCTGGCTATAAATTTGGTATTTGTGTTGTGCAATGATTAAAGTAAGCTAATGTGAGATTCTTACTGTTAAATGGAGCAGTCATGTTTTCTTCCCCACTCAACAAAAAGTCCCTGCTTTCTGTCTGTCCCTGTAATAAATATTAGCAAAGGCTCAGCCATACATAGGTCAGATAGGTTCATTGATATACAGAAAATCAACCTACCAATATATGTATATATACATACATTTCAATCACAGACTGGACTAAAAACTGTAGAGAGACGCACTCTGAGTTGAATGTTGCTGGGTGTTGTTGCAAGAAATTATGTAGCTCTAATTCTCTTTTTTTCAGAATAAATGGAAGGCAAATCTGTCTATTTGAAAAGTGTATTATATTGAAGGCTCTTTTTTTTTTGAGTATGCTGAAACATTTTTAGTAATGGAGGTTTGACAAAACACATTCCAGTTGGCATCAAAAAACTGCATGAAAGCTAGTATTTTCTAATATAAGTGATTGTCATGAAATCCACTGAAACTTAATGGCCAATGTTTTCAATTATAGCTTAAGGCAATGAAGCTATGCCAAGCTATTTTAGCATTTCAGAGTTTAAGGCATGTCTGGAGGATGCTCTTAATCATATGATTTAATTTTAGGTAATCCTGTGAGGAGCAGGGATTTGAGTGATCCTTATGGACCCCCTCAACTTGAGATACTCTATGGTTTTATGTTTCTAAAATTTAAGCCACAGAGTACTTTTTACAAGGAAAATTTATCAATATATAAATATCAAATATGTTAATGTCGCTACCATTTTCATATACGTATTTTACAGAGAGATATTTTATATTCTTTTCAGAAATTCTCAGCAATGCTCACTAAAATGGAAACAGCAAAAGTTACTTTGAGAAATAAATAACAGCATCATCATTATCATCTCTTTTTGAACCAGTGCTGACAGAGGTAGTAATCAAGATTAGTCATACCTCTTACATGCGCTTTGTAGAAATATAAATTTACGTAGCAGGATCAAGGCTTTAATTATGCACTTTGAAATATTAAATCCTCTAAAGCAGAAAAGTGATAAATTCCAAATTATCAGTAAGAGGCTATATTTTTTCCTAATGGATGTCATACTTGATTCTTATTTCATAAAATGGTATAATCATAGACATATTTAGGTTACAAAAGACTTCTAAGATCATCAAATCCAACCTGAGCTTAACCAAGAATGGCTGAGTCCAGCACCACACCATGTCTCTAGGTGTCCTGTTTACATATCTTTTAAATATCTCCAAGGACAGTGACTCAATCATTTCCTGAGGACACCTGTTCCAATGCTTGACAACCTTTCTGCAAAGAAGTTTTTCCTAATATCCAACCTAAACCTCTCCTGGTGCAACTGAGGCCATTTCCTCTTGTTCTATCACTGGTTATTTGAGAGAAGAGATGAACCCCTACTTGGCTACAACCTCCTCTCAGGTAGTTGTAGAGAGCGATAAGGGACACCCCAGAGCTGCCTTTTCTCCAGCCATTGGCCTTTTTAGTCACCCAGGCACACCCAGGCTCATGCTCAGCTGTCCATCCTGGTTCTTTTCCACCATTCCAGTGACTCTACCCACAGCCTGTAGCACTGCAGGGGACCATCATGACCCATGTGGAGGATCTGGCACTTGGCCTTGTTGAACCTCATACAATGGATAGAGTCTGTACAGATCCCTCTGCAGAACCTTCTACCCTCCAGCAGATAACACTCCCACGCCGCTTGGTGTCCTCTGACACCAAGCAAACTGACTGGAGGTATGTTGATCCCCTCCTCCAGATCACCAATAAAGATGTTAAACAAGACTGGCCCAAATGAGCCCTGGGCATCACAACTTGTGACTGGCTCCCAGCTGGATGTAACTCTATTCACCAGCACTCTCTGGGCCCAGCCACCCAGCCAGATTTTACCCAGTGATGGATGTGCCTCTCCAAGCCATGGGCTGCCAGCTTTTCCAAGAGAATGCTGTGGGAGTAACAAAAGCTTTTCTGAAGTCCAGACACCAAGCGGCGTGGGAGTGTTATCTGTCAAAGCCCCATTCAGCCTGACCTTGGATACTTCCAAAGATGGGGCATCATTTGCCTTTCTGCAAATTAGACACTGTAATTTGAGATTACAAATACATTTAAAACCAAGTTTAATTTTGCTGAGTAATGTGACCCTGAGTATTTCTGATTCCAAATAAATCAACCTTCCTGAAGCCCATGTTTAATGAAAAAGCTGTGTCAACTTAAAATAATACTGTGGCTGCTTTCAAGGTAAGGCCCTAGCAGCAGCTGGAAATTAAATTACTAGAAAAGGTTCAGAAAGACTTTCCTCCGATGACGCGATATTTTTCTTGCAGAGATTTAAAATCAATGACAGTTTAAAAGAAAGTAAGGTGAACTAACTGTTTCCCAAACTCTGCAAATTATATGTCACAAAAAGAGGAAAAAATTGACGGTCCCAGCCAGCTGTGATTTTTTCCCTTCCTTCCTATGCTCTTAGTGGAAACTTAATTATAGAGACATGTCTGATTACATCTCCCCGTTAGTAGTGGACTTTCTGGACTTATTCACCCTCTTGGAAGACTTTTTGGTTGCACCATAATGAGTAGTTATATAGTTGTTTAAGAAAGTACTAAAGCACTTGCCTACAGTGTCATTCATAGGTCAGTGATTGCTAATGGGATACAGAGTCAGGCCCTCCTCCAAGTCAACAGTACACAGCTGTCCCAGGTAGGTAGTGATTATGTGTCATTAAAACTTGATTCTTGTTCACTCTTCTGTCAAAAACGAGGTTTTTGTGTTCAATCCATTTCTTAATTTGTAGGTGTCACAAGCAAATTGGCATTAATTGGCAACATTGTTGGTGACCTCAGCAGAAAACTGAAGGTATAAAATGATCAAAAGCATAAAAGCTGTGATTACAGAGATGATCTCTATTTTAGTGCTTTGGAGGAATGATGTGAAGAGTTTTCAAGATGAGCAGCAGCAGCTGTTTAGTGGAGAAATGCCTTGAAGGTCAGCCAGCTCACTACACTGTGTCAGACCAAAGAACCATCCAGCCAAAAAGCTTGTGCCCAGAAGATGCCCTCAAGAGAATGCAAGAACAGAGAAAATATGTACAGTTTTTCTAGGGAATATTTCCTGCACCTCTGGTGACTTCTGACTTCTGACTTTCTTAACCAGTTTGTTACACAGACTAAAACATTCATTCTCTGTTTTTATCCTATGTCTTTTACTTCTAATCAATACCCCTGCTTCTTATGTGAAAATGCCAAGTGAACCACTGTTTCTTAAACCCTTTCATTGTTATTTATTTTTTAACATATCTCAGTCATATGATTCCCTCATCAGTTTTTTTTTTTTTCCAGACCAATGAATCTTAGTTAATCTAATTGTTAAAAAAACAATTCTGTTCAACGTCTAAATTTCAAGATCTAAATATTGAGTTGTAATCACCTGTTCATATCCCATTACAGTGTGGGAAAAGTTAATGATTTTTTTTTTGTGTGCATTGCTATACATTTGTCTACAATATTTTTAGCAGTTCTTTTATCTCTTTCAGTATAATGAGCTTCCTCCACAGTCTGTTTTTTTTTACTTACCTCCTTCTCAGTTTCTTATTTTTATCCATGTGTTTTGAAGAGAATATATCAAGGAATCTCAGATTGAATTGTTAATAGATTATAGGTTAAATAGAACAAAATGAGCTGCTGGTCCTATGATAGCATTTTGTTTCTATGCAATGGTCTTACGAACATAGGTATTCCCTGTTTTGTCCTTAAGAAGATGAAGAGGGGTATTTCCATCTTTATGCTCTACCATAAACTGATTAGTAGAGTATGACTTCATAAGAAATACATATTTGAAACTTAGACTAGCTTGACCCCTTCATACCCTTTTGCTGTTCTTGGCCATTAATGTTCAGATCATGCAGTAGGGTTTCTGCAGATATAAGTAGTTTGGAACTGTGGGAAAAAGTAAATTACTCCTTGTAGTGTATTTTTCAAATATCAAATCTTTGAAATTGTCTGGGGAAGACCCATTTGCTTTAGGAGTTCATGGCAGTTTTAACAGTTTAGCATTTTGACATGAATATTTCTATGCTGCAGTTTCATAGCTTTGGGGTTAATAGATTTTTTGATCAAGTGATGTTGGCCAATTTTCACCTTCAATTCATTAACCTAATGAATAGCTGTGATGTACATTTTCTAAAATTCTAACTTTTTTCTTGCATAGAGATACTTTTTCTTTATGCTGACACCCTACGGAAGCATTTGATTGAAGTGCAAGGGACTCAAATGGAAACATTAAATTGCGTCTGTGACCTACCCTTTTTTTATTTTTTTTCTGCAAAATGCTCTTAAATTACCTAGAATATTACAGAATATTTATCAGGTTGTTCAATAACCTGATAAAAGAAGTTAAACTAATAATTCATAAGACAAATATTTTTATGTTTAAATTGTCTAGATGTTTTCTGCATCTTGAGAGTTTAGAGGGTGGGAATAATAGATGATGTTGTTGCAGGAATTTTTATTTTCCTTTACTTTCTCATTCTTGGATTCAGAGATAATAATCAAGTATTTATATTTGACTGCAATAAACTACCTCCTGTTTTATTCCTAGACATTTTGGTTTCCAGACAGAAAATGTTAGATTATGTTGATTCTTTTCAACTTCAGGTTTCATGGGGTTCTGTCAATTATTTTAGTTCATGCAGAATTCCTTAATATGTGTCAGATTCTTCATTGTGATACTAATAAATTTATTCTAGATTTTAAAGACACCTTAGCCTTTTGTGTCTAATTTCATGAAACAAAATTAGTCTGTGGACTTGATTATGAAATACTCATACTGCAAAACCACCAGGAGATCTCAGTCGAATGAGAGCTGTATGGTTCTAGGGGATAGCAAATTCTGTAAATGAAATTCCTGTCCCCAAAATGATTGCTGTCTAAAACATACCTTCATGCTACCAACTCCAGCAATTTCATTACAAATTTTTCTTTTACTAGGAAATTATACTTCTGTCATTAAGTCTCAGTCATCCTGTTAGAATTTGAAACTCACTATTTTGATTTATTTAAAGAAGTAAATAGATTAGCCCTTGTTGACTATGAGAAGGGGCTTTAGAGGGGAAAAAATAATCCTAAATCCTTATGAGCAAGAAAATGAAATAGACAATTCCCAGAATGCTTTTTATTATGTGTAAGTTTTATGGCTTTTGAACACCTGGCAGAACAGAACTGAATTTGGGTCATTCTGTGGTTCCTTTGCTTTCATAAATACTACTCAGTGCTTACTTACAGCTCATATAAAAATTACTAACTTTCAACTCTGTTTTCTACTGGAAAGTTCTTCGCACAGTGCAGGATAAAAAAACATTTGGTTCAGAAACAGCACAAATGCCTAACTTTGACCTAAATATGTATGTCTGTAAATCTTTCTCAGACAACTTTGGGTAAATTTTACTGGTATCTTTATAAAAGAGTGAAATGCTCAACTCTTGCCTTTCTAGTAGAGGCATTTGAAGAAAGACCTCAAAGATAAAATTTCAAAATTCATCCATCTATAGTATGATAACACAGGAATTAGAATTTTAAATCTACTGCTAAATGATATAAGAGCACAATGCACAAATAAATGTTCTAATGTAGTTTTTTATTAGGATATTATTTTTGTCCTTTTCTCTGATGATAGAAGGATGCAAAGAGTTATACAGAACAAAATAATTTAAACTAAAAATGTATATTATGCTGCATTTAGAATAAAATCATAGCATTTATGACTGAAAACTCTTTACTTTCTAGTATCAGTTATTAATATTAACGAAAATTTAGATGTGTTTAATGTTAATGTAATACTGAAATTGCATCAAGAGCAAAATATCAAGATGGGTAACATACGGGTTTTCATTTTTCTACCCCATTCTGAGTTTCTTGAATACTTTTATTGTGATGATTATTCACTTCTGAGACAAACAGAACCAGAAATGCATATTCATGGGGTTTTCACAATATTATCTGTTAAGCTCTCCTACTGTTTCTCATTTATTCTGCACAGGCTCCATCATCACCTTCTTCACCCATAGCTAATGAACCAAAATACGAGAAGCGCTGGCTAGACACCTTATCAGTTCCTCTGTCGATGGCTCGAATCTCGAGGTACAAAACCGGAACAGATAAATTAAGGTTTGTAATCTAAAATCTGTACATAGTGTTTTGCTGTGGATTGTTGGCTTTAAAGAATTGAGTGGAGATATGAAATTCTTCTTATTAAAAGCTATGCAGTTCATCTTCTCCTAAGATTAATGGTATTCATGGTGATTACCAAAGATAAGGTAAAGCTCCTACAAATATGTTTCTATAATCTGTTGTATCTTGGGAATTCAGTTAGCATCAGCAGCTAGTGCAAAGGTGAATCCCGGTGTTACGTGAATTAATTTTGAAGCTACTACATTTCCTTCAGTATACCTAATAGGATACTTCTATATTCCCCAATTCTAATATTGTCACTTAACTCTCTTTTTGTTTATAAATGATAGCACAGTTTTCATTTATTATAACAGTTATCATCATGCCTGTGCTATCATGTCATATAGATATGCTTTTATCAGTGTCATATAGAAACTCATATTGATGAGATTTTGGCTAAGTACATGGTACAAATACTGTATTTTTGATCATAGATTTTTTTTGCATCTCAGAGACATAACTAATGGTTCATAAAGTAACTGTGGAATAGGATGTCAGAGGCTATTTTACTGGGCTTCAGGAAATATGAAAGCAAAAGTGAAGTTTAATAAAGCTTCAATAAATAATATGCTTGAGAAAGTTTAACACATTGCAGCATACATAAGCTTTTTCTGCCAACAATTCTGTGGTACAACTGTCTCAAATCTACCAGTAGTTGTAGGCCAAGCAGTCCATAGTTCTCCATATGTATCAGAACAGGAGTTCATTCACTGTCATTCTTTTCCATGGTCTTTATGGGTTGCCCTATTTTTATTTGCCTTTAATACATATTAAGGAGATAATTGGAATCTCTATTGAAGAATCAATATACAGGTCACCTGCCAGAAATTCATGTGAATACCTTTCTTTACCTATGCTAGATTTTTTGCCTGTTTCCTCAAAATGACCTGAAAAGAAATATTTTTCTAGTAGAACAAATATGCTGCTTTAAATTACAGCAATTCATCTTCTAAGGCAGTTGGCAGCTCCTCTCCAGACTTTGTGTTAAAGTATCACAGGTGAATAATAATAAATTGTCCAGAAAAGTTTTAGCTTCTTCCACAGACTTTCCTTGAATGCTTAATTTTCTTCTACTTAGTGTCTCATCACTTCCTCCACCACTTTCTTCTTCCCTACTTCAACTGACACGTTCATGCTGTCCAGTCTTGTCCAATCTATCACATACTTCCAACCATTCAAGGCTTAGACATTCAGTGAATTAAGTAAAAAAATCTCAGTATTCACATTTAGGCATCAATTTATCATCTGTGTTCTAGAATATAAAGGATAAATAGAAGATGATAGAACATTTAAACCTCTTACTTCAGTTTCCATCCTTATAGTTTGAAGTGCTTTCATTCCTGTGCTGTGCAATTTGCCCATCAGATGGAGAAATCCCAAGGGATTGCAGTTCCCAAAAGAGTGGCATGTGCATTTTGAGAATTCCTTGAAGTAAAATGCCTTCATCTTTGTACTGGGTCTGGCAGAGATGGAGCTCATCTTCTTTATAGTAGTCCATATGGTGCTGTGTTTTGATTTGTGACTAAAGCAATACTAATAGCACCCCAGCATAGCGGTTGTTGTTGACCAGGGCTTGCACACCATCAAGGCTTTTTCTTTTTCTTGGTCTGCTCCTACACAGTAAATAAGCCCAGGTAAGGCAAGAATTTAAGAGGAGGCACAAGCAGGACCAGTGAACCAAACTGACCAAAGGAATATTCCATGCTGTGTAGCATCTTTGCTCACCAATAAAAACTGAGTAGAGAGGGCTTGAGGAAAGCAAGCCATTTCTTGGAGACTGACAGGACATCATTCTGCTTGTGAGAGGTAGTGAGTGGTTGCGTTTGCATCACTTCTTTTTTTGTAATTACTTGGAGCTGTATTTTTTCCTTCTTCTGTTTGTTTATTAAACTACCTTTATTTCAGTTTATGAGGTTTTTCCTTCTTCATATCCTCTCTGCTGTGCCTCTGGAGAGGCTGGGGGAGTGAATGGCAGTGTGGATGCTTGGCTGCTGGCCCAAGATCAACACATCACAGATATGTTTTTTGTGTAAGATTTGAGGAACTTAGTGCTTTCAGTTTTAGTCTTGGAGAGACATATTCTCTTGTGATGTATCTCACTCCCATTTACATTTAGTATATATTCCACTCTTTAATTATTAGTGCATTTTTTGTAATTGTTGTATGCACTCTGAAGGAATATGAAATAATGCCATAAAGCCTACCACCATCCCATGGTACTTTACTTCTAAAGTAAGTGCTCCATGCTTGTTTTGGTGAACCAACAAAAACAGCTCTATGAGCATTAAAGGGATATTGCCTTGAGGTTAACTGTGGATGAGGCATTTCCCATATTCTTACTAAAAGTGGGGTTTTTGTGCCTGAGGGACACCAGACTGCTCTTACCATGCACTGTGAAATGCATGTATGTGTTTTTACTATTATTCAACTTGTTTCCTTTTTTTGCATTTCCCCATGTTCATATATGCATAGTGTCCAATATATGTCTCCTGTAATTACTTTCAAAATCAAATATCTGCTTTGCATTAAATAAAACCTCTGATCAGTCTAGATAAAAATCCCGCTTTCAACCATATTTACATGTCTTTGCTCCCTTTTACATTGCAGCCATCAGTCTAAAGCCATTGGAGTGAGCCCAAATTCATTCCCCTGAATGGATCACAGATCCTTCTGACTGATTTCCTAATTTTACCATACCTTGCATATTTATTTGGAGCCTATTTGCAGGCATGGGCAGACAGCATGCCTGTTTTTCCTGTACTACATGAGTCCATGAGTCTGTCAAAACTTGTAACATGTCTCCTGTATGTTTTTCTCATAACTGTGTTTTGTTGCAATGCTTCATTATGTTTTTATCCACTAAGTTATTTCAGTTGGTCTTGCAAAGGTGCTCTGGCATCAGAACAGCCAGCTTACTTTCTAAGTTAGTGTTGTTGAAGTATTGGAACTGTCATCTATAGCGTCACATACGCAGCTGATGGGCTGTTCTCCTCAGCTGGATGGGCTGTATGGAAGGTCTTTTTCCCTACTTCCTACTTGAATTAAATTCAGAAAGGTTTATACAATTCTTTCTATCAAAAATTACCTATAATCCATAGGCTTTTGACATTACTTTTTAAATATGCAAAACATTATGGTTTTTTGAAGGATTATTAAAGATTGTCTATCAACTCAAAGGAAATTCACACTCTGCTTTCTTCAATCCTTCATTTCCCTGACATAAAAACATATTTTTTACCTGTGAAATTCTTGCAGTTGGCTGCAGTAGAACTTAACATACTTTTGTTAGTATACTCTAATTTTTAAAAATATATGGTATTGTTTAACCTATGTATAGTACCTGTAAATTCAACTATTCTTGCTGTTCTGACATGGTAAACTGCCATCTGCCAGTGTGGATATTTCCTCTGACCTCATTCACTTTACTTCCCCCTGATATTCAAGATTGTTTCATGTTTTCAGCATTCTTTTTCTGGTGGTGTAAGTAACATTCATATAACCTTAGAACAAGAAAAATCTTGTCTCTTATAAGGTTGGGCAGAGTCAGATATTTACTAAAGGCCCTCTTTTTGTTTCCTTTATTTAAAAAAAATACAGAATATTACAAAGTAAGGCATGTCAGCACTTTGCTCAAAATTAATTTTCTCGTTAGAAATGCCTTACAGAGACAGAGTTGTCTGTTGGACTGCAGTGTACTTTTTAGTGAGCCTTAGATCAAATCTGATCTAATCTAACCAGTTTAGGCTGTATTATTTCCTTTGTGGGTAAACTGTGCAGTTTAAATTTTGTACTTCAGTTCAGTTTTCCGGTAGCTTTGCCAAAAAAGGGCATACTTTCAGCACAGTCCTGTGTCATGAGATGGCCAAGATCACATGTATTTGTTTGATTCTTATTTGTTGTTCATGTGAAGAGAAAGGCAACTTGCCTTTGGCTTTTCATTTCACTTACCTTTTTATTGTATTTTTCACAGGAAGTCTTTAGACTGTGACTTAATGACACAAGAATATTTTTTTCATATATTTTAAATTCTGTTAACACCATATGTATTACAAAAAACAAGAGAGAATAGGATAGATATTTTCCTTCCATATAAAGGAATGGCTGAAAATACTGCACACTGAGCATGTGAAATATGTTTATCAATACCACAAAACAAAAGCAAAAAAAACTTCCTCAGACTATTTTAAAGGAAAGATAAGAAACATAGTAGATGTCATGCCTGTTCTCAATGGAAGATTAAACTTTGTATTAACTACTGAAATCAGCTTGGATTAGCGTATTTCACACTGTTGATATGATTGAAGTCTGTCTGATGATATGTAGCAAGCTAATTAGTATTTTTGATTAGTTAGCCATTCAATAACTTTTTTTATTCATTTGCCTTTATTATATAGCACTACAGCTTCTATTATTCTAGACTTCTCACTAATCCGTCAATGTAATTTTTCTCTGCAAGAAGAAAGGTAATATAAACGTAGTGAGAATGCTATTGCTGTAAATACTCTTAATTGCTAGTTGGCAACAGAAACATTTTTTGACTGTTGAGGATTAAATGGGTCAATAAATGTGATGTAAGCTTAACAGAGAAATAATATCAGTAAGCTTTTCTCACCCAAAGGAATTTGTGGTTCATATTATAGTTTGGGGTGGTTTTCTTTTTTAAGATAGAAAAGTAAAGATAGGTAGTCTTTTAGAAGGTGTGGAACACAGTTCATGCATTGTAGTCTTTCATTTTTGTTATGGAATTGTTATTTGGGGAAAATACAGATATTACTATTTTTAGTCCTACAGCTGATACTGGTAGTAATGCACAATTTTTATACACTGTATTGGCAGAAGTTTTGAGTAAAGGTACAATACCTATAACATCTTGAACATTATGAGTTTAGAGACTGAAGAAAAAATGCTTATTTCGAATATGGGAGACTGAAATAGTGAGTGGAACAAAAGCAATTCATGCCCAGTAGCTATGAGCCCATGTATCTGAGGTGTCAATTGCAAAACATTCTAATTAGATTTAGGTGTTATTTTCTATTTCTTGGTATTCTGACCATTGCAATTACTCCAAAGTACTGTGTATTTTTAATTTTTTTTAATGTGTTCACTGGTTTCCTAATAGATTTTTTTTTCTGAAGAATGGTATTTTCCATTTATCATTTCAATAAGTTAAAAAAATGCTTCTAATTAGATAAATTGAAAACTAAGAAAATTAATAAAGTGTTTTGAAAAATATCTAGAAATTAAGCACAATTTCACAGAGCTACAAAACTGAATGAAATTTCTCACAATTTTCTGACACATCAGTTAAAAATATCTATAGAAGCAGAAATGTCTGTGTTACTTCAGTTATTTTATTTAGTTGCTATAAGTGTAATGAAAATAAAAGTTACAATTCTGAAATCAAAATGTTCTCCCCAAAACCACAAACATAAAATGCAATCCAAGTTTATTGTTTTGATATCTTCTGAGCTACGTGGTTTCTGTTGATAGTCCAGTTCTATGCACATAGTTAAACATTTTGTAAGGTACGACGTTCTGTGGCATTTACAATACAAAATCTCATTACTTCTAACATAACATCATGACATTTCAAAGAGATTAAGTAATTCAGATCCTTCCTTTTGGAGAATTTACACTCAGATCTACCCATAGTCCTTAAAACTTCAGTCTAAGTCGATATTCTAGCAAGAGGGCTGTGTAGTATTATAAGCAAACCACAAGAAAATGTTGTAACAAAATCAAGAAAAACTAACTCAAACATCAAAAAATCATACAAGCAGGATGGAGTACTGACTCAGGACCTGGGAAGGTGCGAAGCTGATAAAATCCATCTCTCTGTATCAGCATGGTAGTAAAGATAAAAGAGTTGCGATCAATCCTACATCTAGATTTTTGTAGAAATAGCTATATATTAAAATACCTATATAAGTCTAAGAGAGATGGTTTCACATGCCACAGATACTAAAAAATATAAATATATGCTTTGCTGGAATGCTTAGCCTCCAGTAAAGTAAAAGTTCAGCTTTTCCCATTTCAGCTGGCACTGAAAATACTTTTCATCTTAGAAAAGTCTTTGAATTTAACACCTCTATAGTGGCAAACTGCTTGTATGGAAAAAGTTCCTTACTAATATCAATTAATAGTACTTGTTTAAAGGTGTCAATTTTAAGAAGATAACCTAAAGTCTACCAATACTCATCTGTTATTCTGACTGCCATGCTCACAAAGAGTGTTTATTTTATTACAAGAAATTAATGCCATAAACAAAGTCCAGAAGAGACCAGGAATGCAAATCTATTCATCATTTCACCATGAAAGTGAGATAGAAAGACACTGAGTATTGAAAATTGTGCCTCATGCTCTATAACAGGAGGAAGGAAACAAATAGCTTGAAGGACACAAATTTACAGATAGGGAGACAAATCTCAAAGTAAGAAATATGATGGCAGTTCAACACAAATTTTTAGTATTAAGGAAATGCAAATATTAATTTCTTGCTCTAGTTGCAGTATTCAGTAGCATAACTTTAGTAATAGAAGATGTAGAAATTTCCTCTGTCTGTGTTTTAAAATCATCTTAGGGCCTCAGGTAAAAAAAGAAATACAAACCAACAAAGAAAATAAAAACCCTACAGCAACTTTATAGCATCTTGAAACCTTTCAAACTTATTATTTGGTATTAAATGGAAAGCTCCTCCTTGACAGCTAACAGGAATAGGTGTTTTGTTGTGTCTCCTTTTTTCTTTTCTCTGTTTTGAGGAAATGGCAGAGTGAAATGCATGTCATTTAAGCTTGTAGGATTTATTTTCTTGTGAATTCCAGTGCCATCTTGATGCTTGCTTTGATTGTTTTGCTTAAAAAAAAAAGCCTCAGGATTTATTTTCTTAAGCTTTTATTCTTAGTTTGGATATCTGTTTTTACTTGTAGCCTTCTGCACACTGTGATTTTTAGAACACAGCATGGTACATGGAACAATATCAATATATTATGGGATCTTCAAAGAGAAACTTTTGTAACTGAAAGCAAGAAATAATCATAGCAAAGTTGATTAAGATTCAGGGCAAAAACACTGTGTTACTACCACAGACTTCATGACTGGCCTATGTAAACTTTGAAAAGCACTGGCTGGTTTTTATCCTATGTCATTTACATGGAACTGATTTCTGGTAAAACCACCTTCCTGCCAAGCCAGCGCAGTGGGGACAGCAGTGCCCCAAAGGTCTCCGTCTTGTGTGCCAGGTAATGTGACCACCAATGGCACATCAGAAGCCTTGAACCAGCCTGAGCCCTGGGAAAAGAATGTCCTGGTGTCAGTGTGCTGGACCAAGGGAGCAAGCTCTGCAGGCAGGGCTTGGGGATGTTGGCAGACTCCCCACTGAGCAGGAGTCAGCTGAGCACAGGTTCAGTGATGAAGTCCCATACAAGGGGCTGTGTTAGCAATAACATAGTCAACAAGTCAAGGGAAATGGTTGTTCTCATCTATTCTCATCTACTTGCATTCCTGAGGCCACACCTGAGGTAGCTCCCTCTGTGTCCAGTTTTGGTCTTCCTCTGGAAAAGATTGTATTTTAAGTTAGTGAGGAGGCTGGACTAGGGGACTTGCAGGATCCCTCACACCCTATTTGATTCTGTGCAAATATCATGTTAGTGAAGTGTTAGATCTCTAGATAAATATTGAATATTAACTGTCTGTAGTTGATCACCATATTTTAAAAAGGATAAAGAACAACTGGAGTTTTAGTGTAATCTACTCTATCACCAGCACCCTGTTTCAAATGATAAAATATTCGCTAAGTTATATAATAAAAGTTGGGTTTTTTTTAAATTTTGATTGCCTATTTTGGTGTCCTCAATTGTTAACCAAGGAGTTCCCTTCTGTGATCTTTCATCAGCCACTTAGGTAACTTTGTGCCACTGGGATAAGGCATTCAGGTGTTTGTATGTCAGCAGAAGCTGAGTTAGTATCTAGACTCCCTGTGGTTCCATGGAGACCACATCCTATTGCTTAGCTCTCTTAAGTGCTCTGGGCAGCCCTCTTGCTGTGTAAGGATCCTAGCATCTTAGCTTTGATATTTGAATGGGATATCTAAGCTGGGCATTGGGAAGGGCTTCTCCTCACAGCATTAAATTAAGTCTGTTTCCAGGCACCAGTGTGTATCAGTGCACAAGGGCTGACAGATTCTCACTGTCTCAGTGGGATGCTGAAGAGATCATTTGATGACCATAAGTCATTTGACTACAGCATTGTTGGGATCTTTGTCAGAAACTTAGGTAAAAAGAACAATATGTTTGGGAGGTGACAATTTTACTCAGTTTACTTGAAGGCAATAAAAGGATTTTTTAAAATTTTTTTCTTTCTTTCTGAAGAGATGAAAGAGATTGCTGGAAGAATTGTGCCACTGACATCAAGTTTTAATTCCCATGATTATTCAATCATGAAAAAAAATGGACAATCAGCTGATACATATCTAAGTCTTCAGGCCAAGCATGTTAATTTTGCAAACAGCAAATTTACAATCCCTTTAAAAGCAAAGCATCTCACATATATCTATTCAGATACATTGTCTTATTTATATTTTGTATGATGAGTAGTTTATGTTACCTTTTCTAGCAAGTATATAGAGTTCAGTATTCATGTTCACTATGAAACTCCCTACAAATGACAAAGGTTAGGTTAATAACTTTTTCACTAAGTCAGGAATGAATAACTGCCCATTAACCTCTATATGTAATTTTGAATGTTGACATATATCATCAATAAATCAGTAGAGGACTTCACCTTAGATCAGAGAACCCCAGGAAGACTCAGCAACTTCATAGAGCAGTATTCTGATTCAGTAGTTAGCTTTCTTCTAGGTTGGTACCAGAAATGGAGCAATATGGAACACAAGTATAAATATCTAACTTACAAATGTAGAAGGTAGTGGTAATATTCTCCATATTATACACAAAACAAACATATGCAAAATCATTGAGCTAATTATAATTGTCTTTCACAGTAGTATATAACTAAAATCTAATTCTCCTGACAATCATAGGCATTTAAATAATCTTGTTATCTTTCTGAAGTTTAGTTACTGCAACTATTGTGTGTCACTTTTTTGAAATTTAGACCATGTATTTCCATGCCAGTACTTAATGGGCTTTTGTGGCTCCGATTGGAAAATTTTAAGAGTTAAAAAAAGCATATCCCACCAGCATTCAGATGCAGGGGATTTCAAAGGTCATACGCAGTGCCTAACTTACTGCAGATAGTGAGGAAAGGAAAGCACTGGCATTTGCAGAATAATATTGCTATAAACACATCAAAGTTGCACTAAAAGTTAATAAAATGCAGGTGCACATTAGCCTGTGACAACGCTGCTTTGAGAAGACTATTTAGGGAAAATTTTTGAAGAAACTTCTAAGAAAGTTTTTTCAAATTCCTATGACATAAAAGTGCTTGAAGTAAGCATTGCTTTGAATGCTACATAAAAAAAGTTTAGGAATCCAAGAAATGAAAGCTGGGGAAGACAGTGCTTTGAATCTTCATACATTCCTAGTAAATTAAGCCAAAATGCAATAAATAAAATAGGCATTTTGGTTTAAAAAAACACTGTTTTTTTTTCAAAAAGACCCAATGCATATTTCCTGAATACACTACCTTAAGTTCAATAATTATGAGCATAATATGTATACCCAGGGGAAGTAAATGATCATCAGCACATGTATATATTGGTGCAGGGAAAGTACTTATTGTATCTGCTACACTTGGTACTGCCCTATAATCTTTGGTTTTGTTGCCTTTCTACTGATTGGTAAATTAAACACTCAAAAACTTGTCAAAAGGCATAAAAATCACTTGAACACTGAAAAATATTAGGCAGTTTCAGAAAACTGACATATCTTCCTTTACGGATATATTTCTTCTTACTGCAGATCTAATGCATTTGAAGTGCTGGCACTCGATGGAGTTAGTACTGGGATACTTCAGTTTTATACAGCCCAGGAGAGTGCTGACTGGCTGAGAGCAATGTCAACTAACATCAGTGATTTGACACTTCAAAATGTATGTTACTTTCCGCATATTTTCTTGTTTATGCTATTGTGAAGTTATTTCTAGTTTTCAAAGGGTAAAAAACAATTCACCTTTAAGTACAATATATTAAATGCTTGTGTATGGGGAGGAAAAGCGAAAGGACAAAATAGGGAGAGATTGCCTGATCAAAAGTATCAAGAATTTTTCAAGGCTTGCGGTGTTAGCGTAGAAAAAAGCCAGCAGAAAATCAAATTATGTTTATCATTTTAAAGATTTTTAGGGCAAAATATGTATCCATAGTGGTCATTTCACAGATGTGGCCAAATACTTAATTTTCACATTTTTGTAGTTAAACTGTGCTTGAAATTAGCATTTGTTGATTTTGAAACAAGCATGTGAAAATTCTGTAGCTAGTGAAGAATGATTTACTGAGGCTTACTGGAGACAGTAATTTTACATCTCTAAGTTGCCTAAGAGTTGATTTATTTAAGATTACGTTATTCCATCTCACTTCCTAGAAGTATAAAGATGCTTATGGTATTTTAAGTTACTCCTGTAAATTAATAAGTAACAATTGCCTTTGCAAGCAAAAGTATTCACTAATCCCCAGAGAAACAGAAAATTACTATTTGGACAGCACATTTATTACTTCATCAGAGCAGCTAAAAAGATTTATAATTATGGAATTAACTATGAAGTTAAATAGGGAACTCAGTAATGTACAATTTTGAATGTGTATTTGTCTTTAAGAAATTATAAAAATTCAGTGATGAAAATACAATAGTACAGCTGTCCCTGAAAGAATTGCCTGTGCAGGTTTTAATATTTTCTTTGTCTACATCTGCATAGTCTGTTAACTTCTTTCATAAACTATGATTTAGTAGCCTGAATTTTATTTGTGCTTTGTTCTCTAAATGAACTGTTGCTTAGGTCTCCAAATTATATTGTGTAGAATTTGTATTAAATTTCAACATAAATCTTTAAGTCTGTTGGTTAAAACAGACCTAAAATTTAATTTTTTTTCCTGTTCTTCAAAAGCTACATGAATCACATTTGATCATAATAGTTAATTTGTTCCATTAATTATTTTAAAATATTCAATTGCTTAAACAATCTCTTTGTCAAAATCAGACATTTTTGCTTATGACACATTCTTTTAAAACACTATTTAGTGACTCATATAATGTACAGGGTATTATTATGTAATAATTCTAAGAAAGTGTATGGTAGTATTTCTAGAGAAATTCCAATTCATAGTTACTAAGCCTTTTTTTTTTCTTTCTAGAGAAATTCACTGAATACAAGCCACTCCAAGGATATAAGTGAATAAGAATAAAAATAAATGCAGGCAGCTTTTGTTTGTCATAGGGTCCTAGTTTTTTTCAAAGGACTATGCACAGTAATTATGTGCATTATGTGTCCTGACACAGTATCTTCACTGTGCTGTGACCTGCCAGCAGCAATTCTTTATTATAAACTGAGTACTTTCTTAGTCTTCTCCACTATCTATTACTAGTCAATTCTGTCAACAAAGTAGTCCATCTGGTGTTCATATAACTGTCTGTTCCCAGGAAGGGCCTGAGAAACAACAGTTATGATGAATATCCATGTTTTGTGTTCTCAGTGAGTTACCAAGTAAACTCTATGCAGTTCATATGAGACGCATGTAAACTTTTTGGCTTGTACAGCAGCTTTACAGGCTTTGTCAGGCATGCAGCCGGTGGTACAACTGGAAAGGTCAGGCCAGAGCATTTATTTAATTATTGATTATCAGAAGGGGAGATGCAGTAGTCAGTGAGAATCCCTTTTGTTGCAAACTATTTTTAAGATGGGGATTGAGAGGCTGGAGTACAGCAGAAGGCTGGACAACTCTCTGCCTCTGAGCAGCCAGAAAACACAGACCACCCTCCACAGTGCTTAGGACAGGGCCTTTGAATCAGGCTTCTTGGAGGTCCATTTGAAATCCTTTTGGTTACCTTAGTCTTATAATTTCAAAAAATTATTCTTTTCTTGTCATACCTCTGACACTGACATTGGGGAATTAATCTGTAATTCCTTCAGAGCTTCTTCCTGTTTCTGCACTTCTTCACTTCTGTAGAGTGTCTCCCCATTCTCCAGGACGAAAGATAATCACTACTCATTCAGAAATTGTTTCAGAGAGTTCCTTATCTGGTTATAGGTTACTTTCATGAGTACTTGCTGACTCGAAGTTCAGTTGCTTCTCCAAATAGTTAAACTATTGATTTCCTATTTCCTGTCCCACACCATCATCTCAGTATGGAAATTAATTACTAGATACACGGTCACAATGGACTTTTTTTGCTAACACCATTGGCATAATGTCAGCATCCTTACCTGATCTATTACTAGGTTTTTAAGCATTATTTACCATTATTCATTTGTTACTTCCACACATTTTTACATTTTGTTTTGCTGGTACTTGTTTCATGACTTTAGCAACTTTTCTCGCGCCTTAGTCATTCTTACTTAAACTGTGCCTATTTGCATTACTCTTATATACATTTTTGTCCTACATATTTGCATGACATTTAGAATAATTTATTTTAGAATTTTAATTCTTAAAGAGCTCCTAATAGGGATTATTTTTTTTTTGTACAGTGCACCCAATCTTTCCTGTATCACTTTACTCTCATATACTTTTTTTTTTTTTTTAATTTTACCCTAATAAAGTCATGTTCAGCAGCTCTTTGTCAGATCTCCTGCTGATGCCAGGAGACAGTCCTAGTGTAGGTAGTGCAAAAATAGCTCTGCCACAATGTGACACTTCTGCTAATGTCAGACTACTCTTTTGAAGTACTACTGAAACATCTAACGTCTATACAAAGGCAAGCTCTCTGGGGATCAAGTGTATAGGAGGAGTCATCTTTCAGCCGTGGAGAACTTGTCACTGCATAGGAGTACATATTTAGAGAGTGTTACTTGGAAGATGAGAAATAATGATTCTGCTACCAGTCTGGACTTAATTCTTAGATGACAGAGGAGAACAGGGAATGCTGCAATGTGGAGAAAAATGTAAGAGTGTCCTTTCAACTCTCATTGCTGATACATGCTTTGTATGCTTAGCTCAGAAAATCTCCTAGTTACAGTCATCTTTACAAGCATCATGTGTTTCTGAGGACCCTTACCCCAAATTATTAATCTCTCTGTCTGTATTCTGTTTTTTCACATACTTTTCTACCAGCATGAAACTACCCTATCTTCCTTTGTGAGTCAATCCTCATTTTCAATGTTCTCAAAGCTTTTTACATTTATCCTTGGCAGAAACAAATGCAGGTGAATCAGCACCTCAGATTTATTTCTTCATACACCTCTTTTCTTGCAGAAGGAGGTGCAGTTGAAAAAACTGAGGGAAGAGGGGTAACAGAAACTGGCAGTGAATCTTCCATGATTAAACAAGAAGCACAGGAAATTAATTAATCTGCCTGTACTTCTCACTGCTCCTGTTCTTAATTTCTTCAGTTGAAGGGTTCTTTTTAGGCTGAAGTGACAGTGCTGTAATGGCCATGACTTTTTAGAAGAAAGGTCTTTGGGATGATTTATATTTCTCTCTCTGTTTTTCACCATTCAGATTGACAGCTATAAGATAATGCAGGTTTTTTCATGGATCTTAATTATTGTCCTTGAAATATAGCAATCAGCATAATTTCAGTCATAATCAGTAGAAGCACATAAAGATAATGCTGTCAGTTTATTTACATTAGAGAGATTTATTTCTTATATTTAAAAATTTCTCAAGGTTTTGTGTTTTTTCACAGTAAATTCTAATGGTTTTAGTTTTTTTAAAAAATTGTAAATAAATGAGTAGGTCATAAGCAGGTCAGAAAACAAGTAATGATGCTCTAGTTCCACTTAAAACATTATTTATGATTTTTATAAATCATTCCTGTAGATTCATTGGAAGATTGTAGAAACTTAAATTTGATATTAGTTATTAATCCAGATCACATTTATGCCCATGATATCTTTTTTAATTGTTTATGTCATAGTCAGTAAACCTTCTCTTTTATTTCTTCATGTAAATACGTGTCTGGGAATATTTTGTGTTGCAGTTGTGTGAAATGTCTGTTATAATAGGGAAAAACTTATTTAAATATGAGCTTTAAACATACATTTTAAAAAAAGAAAGAAAATTGAGAAGGTCTTGCTTTCTTTACACAGCAGATTGTGGGGTACATGTAGATGGAAATAAACTCCTTGTGCGTAGGAAGAAACATACAAATTCAACTGCCTCAATGATTATACTAACAGTTGTATTCCCAGGGTGAGAATGCATAATATTTCTTCACTGCTGTTGGTGGTTTTTTTTTGGTTTTTTTTTTGTTTTGTTTTGTTTTGTTTTAAATGCAAAATTTCCAGTTGAAAGTACCACAGTTCAAACTGCAGAGGTTCTAAAGGGAAGTCAGTAAGGATAGGATCCATGTCCCCTAAACTTGGCCAAGCAATAAGCAGTCACATGGGACACTAATACAGCTAGGAAAAAAATAGGTGTGTGTCAAGATCCTTCACTGTTTTCTTGAAAGACAGTAAAGATATATTATATGTGAAATAAATCCCAGCCTGGGAGGCATTTAGTTTTAGGTAAATGGTTCTGAACAATTTTAGTTCCTGCCCTGTATGTATCCATTTAGAACAGAGCATAGAAATTACAATTTGCTTAATAGCTCCTTTTCCAAGTAGCCTGCAGTCTTTGCAGACCCGGGTTTTTGTTTTAGTTCCCCTGTGTCCAGCTTGTATTTCTGTACTGCAGTGCTGAGAATTCATGCAGTGCCAGCAAGGTAAATATATCCCATTTGTATTCCTGCCTGTCTGCACCAGCTGTGGAGACATGTGAAGGGCACACGTGGTGCCAGGTGAAATGAAGAGTTCGTACTTTTCAGCCCCGTGACACTGGGATGTAACATGATATAGAAGCAGATCTTTTTCCTCTCCCCACACCTACTTTGGGGTTGCAGCCATCCTGCTTTGAACAGGGAATGAGTTGCCTGTGCAGTGAACAACTGTGAAGTCCAAAGCATTCTTCCCTATTATCCTTACCAATGGGAAGCTGAGCTGGTTATTAGGGTGCTCTTCAAAATATTCTATCTGCTTGGTGCAGGAAACCATCATTACCAGTCTGACACACTTTTTTCAAAGCACATCTGAAGCCATTTACTTGCACTGGTTTGTGCTATAGTAATCTTATTATTGAGTATGGTTTTGGATACCTGAAAGGAAATTATATTTTCTGTGTGTGTAACATGGCTTTTCTGGAGTTACTCTGTGTATGTACTTGTGTCTGAGGCATAGGAGAAAGGTTGAACTTGATTATGGGCAGGGTGTGTCAGCATTTCTACTGAATTGAAGTATTCCAGGTGATTTTTCATTATGTCCTGCACAACTCTTCTAGCAAGATTAAGCCCACCACCAAATCAGACCAAATCAGGTGACTGCTTCCTTCTGCAACACCGGCCATTTCACCAATTTGTTTTAACCAAGTTACAGAGTGAGGTTCTTGAGTTCCAGCTGGTTTGTTACTGATGGGGCCCCATGGCCACCAAAAAGCTCAGCCACCTCTTCTCTCAGCCAGTGCTCCAGGCCAGCTCTGGCACAGTGCAGACCTGCAGTTGTGCCAGGCTGAGGAAGGCACACCTGTGTGCATGACCTGCCAGGAGCCTTGCTGGGGCCTCTCTGTCCAGTCAGCAGCCAAATTTCAGTTCCATCCTCCTGGCTGCCCCCTGCCTGTGCTAAGCAGTGGGTGCCAGCCCTGCAGCCTGTGACCCCCTGCTGTTGTGGCAGTCCCTGCTCCTCCTCTAGAGTGGCTGGGAGCTGGTAGGGCCACTACAAGAGCCTGGCAGGATCTTCCAACACACAGCCCAAGGTGACAGCCAGGCCTGGCAGATGCTCCCAGCAGCTTGCCCACCTCTACCTCAGACCCTCTGTCACCCCACCAGCACACCTGCACCATTTAACTGCACGGTTCAATTCCAAAGGGCTGTAAAAGTGAGTGTGTGAGGGAGAGGAAACCCCCATGGCCCATGATGGGTTAGGACTGACTAGAGAGCTCCTACAGCCCTGAGCATTGCTATCACCCTCTGTCCATACAGTCAAGACTCCTGCTGTCATCCAACCCCGCCACATTGCCTTTTTTCCTAAAATCATTTTGTTTATGATCACAGATACTTTACTCTATGGAGGACAATGACTTGTCATTTGTTAGGTGCAAGAGTGTCTGTGCATATAAAGCCTGAAACATCCTGAGGCCTGTGTCATTACCATAACACAAAGTCTCTTGGCCCATACAGGTGTACTGGGTCTGGCTGGGATGGGGGTAGCTTTCTTCATAGCAGCAGGTGCTGTGTTTTGTATTTGTGGCTAGAACAGCATTACTAACACACTGAACAGTGCTTGCATGGAATGAAGGCTTTGACTTTTTCTCACACTGACACACCCCACCCACCACAGCAGAGGGTGGAACAAGGAATTAGGAAGGGACACAGATGGGTTAGCTGACTGAAAGTGGGCAAAGAGATATTCCACATCATTGTGCTCAGCAATTGAAATGACATCGTGGAGAAAGGAGGTGTGGTTTGTCCTCCAAGATGGCTGTTGCTTGAAGCCTGCCTGTGGGAGTCAGAGAGTGATTGCATTCATATCACTTGAATTTTTATAGTTCTTTCACTGAAGCTCTTTTCATCTTGACTCAGAGGTTTTCTTGCTTTTGCTTTTCCTATTCTCTCACCCTTCCTGCTGGTAGGGAGGAGGGAGTGAGCAGCTATGTGGGTGCTCAGCTACTGGCCAGAGTCAACCCACCACAGCAGTCAATGGCATCACCATGAGTTACATCCACAGATTTATTCTTACAAATCTGGTGTACCCAGAATACAAGCAATAGCCCATGAATCCTTCTGTTCATTTCCTATAGCAATTGTAGTTTTCCCTGTTCACAGGTGTAGGGTTTTGGTCTTCTATCACAAGCTTTTCATTTCTAATAAAACAAGCTTTTTGACAACAAGGTCCTTTGGAAGTATTTATCAACTCTAGGACAGTTTTCAGTTTACTCCTAGCATGTAGAGAAGTCTGGTTTTACAGTCTAATATATTTCTTTCTAAATTCTTATCTACTCTTAATAAAATTGCACTTTAAAAAATGTTACACTTCAAAGAAGTATTTTTATACTATGTATGTCAGTGTTTGTCCACCACTCATATGCGCAAACTATGACTGTCAGAGAAATGTCAAAATGATCAAAACTCTTCATTATCTAAACAAAGAGGAAAAACTTTGTCTTGAAGAGTAAACTAAGAGGAAATCCCATGCAATTTTCATTTCATCTTTAAATACATCTTATACTCTGTGGTCACAAGGACTTAATTACAGATGTCATTTAAGAATCTGCTTAAGCAATTGTTTAACTGAGACCTAAGTGAGATGTCTACGGTACAGTATAGTATTTTCACTTAGACTGGCAAAGTTTAATTCAAAAATGCAAACTTTTATGAGATATTGAGGGAAAACTGATTAAAGGCTTTTGTCTTTCAAGTCCTTGGTTTTGCAAATTTCATATATTAATAAAAAATCTAGTATTTAAGCACTGAATGATAAAATTTCTTATAAACATAATTTGGAAGTATTAATATAGTATTTGGAAGTAATAATATAGTAAGTCAATCAATGGTAATTCCAGCACAGAAACTCTTCAGCATATTAGTAACTCAATGTGTTCTTCCCTCTCTTTCATAGATGAAAATGGCAAATAAATGCTGTTCTCCCTCTGACCAGGTAAGATTACCATTACAGTATCCAAATTTTTTTAATTTGTGTGATTACATTGTTGGAAATTTTGTAGAGCTTGCATATACACATCTAGTCAGTTTTAAAACTGACTAGTGGATGGACTGCAAGACCAGTGATGGGAGAGCAAAGTCCCTCCCACTGTAAGATCAGATTTGTGACCACTTCAGGAACCTGAACAAGTCTGTGGGACCTGATGAGATGCTTCCCAGAGTCCTAAGAGAATTGGCCATCACTCTCCATGATGTCTGCAAAGTCATAGAAGTCAGGTGAAGCCCCTGGTGAGAAGTAGAAAGGAAACATTGCACCCGCTTTTAAAACAGATAGAAAGGAGGAACCCAGTAACTACCGACCTATCAGCCTCATCCATGTTCCTGGGAAGATCAAGGAACAGATCCTCCTAGAAGTTGTGATAAGGCACTTGAAGGGCAGGGAGGACTTGGGGAGCAGAAAGCCAACTGTGTCCTGGGCTGCATCAAAAGCAGAGTGGCCAGCAGGTCAGGGCAAGTGATTCTGCCCCTCTACTCTGCTCTTGTGAGACCCTTCTACCTTTGCATCTAGCCCTGGGGCTCCCAAAATACGAAGGACATGCTCTAACAGATCCAGAGGAGTGCCACAAAGATAATCAGAGGGATGGAACACCACTTCTATGAGGAGAGACTGGGGGAGCTGGGGCTGTTCAGCCTGGAGAAGGAAAGGCTCTGGGATCACCTTATTGCAGGCTTTTAGTATCTAAAGGGGGCCTATAAGAATGTCTCGGATAAACTTTTAGCAGAACATATTGTGACCGGACAAGAAGTAGAAATTTTAAACTGAAAGAGTGTTGATTTAGTTTAGCTATAAAAAAGAAGCTGTTCTTATATTAAGGGTGGTAAAGCACTGGCAAAGGTTGCCCAGAGAGGTGCTGCATGCCCCATCTGTGGAAACATTCAAGGTCAAGTTAGTGGAGCTCTGAGCAATCTGATCTATTTGAAGATGTGCCAGCTTTTTGCAGTGGGGTTGACCTCCACTACATTTAAAGCTGCCTTCCAACCCAAACTGTTCTATAATTCTGTGATTTAATTGCTCTCTATGTCATGGCTTTTAATTATTAATTAAACCAATATGAAAAACAGGTGATTATGAATGCCAGGGGAAAAGGTATTGGATTTGGATGTCTTTTATTGGATTAACTGTCTACTACAAGTGCTTTAGTAGCTATTCAAAGTTTTTTCCTTATCAGTTTGGGCACACATAATGAGTTCAGTTGAAAAAAAACAGGACATACTCTCCCTCAATTTTCAAAAAATTTTGGAGACAGTCATACAACTATATCAGTAGATAAATAGTTTTATTTCCTAAATTAAAAGGCTAGTCTCCATAAACTGCCTAAATAATCAGTGCAGAAACATATTCTGTTCCAGAGAGCTGTTCAAGTGGGAAACTTGAACATCAGTGCTATAAATCATCCTTTAGAGGAGTCACTTTCGCTAATCTTCACTTGCCTCGGCCTACCATCTAAAGTAGGTGCCTAAAGTTAGGAAGTTCAAATTTATCTCACATTTTCCATTCCAAGTATGAAAAGAAGGACAATTAGGACCTTAATTTTAAAAGTTGAAAATTTAAGGTACAACTGACAGCAACAAACATTGGATTGTTCTCTGCCAAAAAGTGAGGAAAAAAAAAAAAGTTTATAATTAATTTGGGCAGATCAAGTAAACAAAACTAGAAAACATAAAAATATTAAAGGAGAAATTGTGATCAACTCAGACTTTATATGTCCTGTTAAAATTTGCTTTAAAAGCAGTCAAAATGTGAATTCTCATATATATATCACAAAGGCATCATATAAAATTTGTCAATGATAACTGAAAGCAGAAGAGAACTTTTTCTGGCCTAGATTAATGGAGCCTATTAGTGTCAGTTACATAATGTTTGTACAGACCTGAATAGCTCTTATTAAGGCAATTGATTTAAAATTTAGAGAAAGGATAACCTTAAGAGATTGAAGGTCACTTGAAGAACTGCCTTGAAGTAAAATTGACGATAGCAAATTTATCTTTCCTTTTGAGCATGGACATTCCTGAAGAATTAAACAGATCCTTAGAGTTTCATTACTGTGTTGCCTGCGGTGAGTTTTCTTCATTGCTTTTAGAGTCCAACTTAATCTTTCATAAAGGGAGAAGTTGGATGTGGATAGGTTTCATTCAGATTCCGTTTTTCACTGGCCATTAAAAAAACTAGGATTCAGGGCTATCAAGAATGTAAAGAATTACTTTGTTAAACCTGGCTTTATTCTTTGTCTTTTACATTGCCTCTGACTGGTTTTTTTTGCAAACTGAATCTCCAGTACATAATGAATTCTGTACACATTTAAATAAAGAAAAAGGGATAGGACTAAGGTATTGGTTCTGGTCTAAACCAGCTTTATTTATGGGTCTCTTTGCCAAAAGATGTCAAACAAATATGGTGGGATACTTAGCCTGTGCAGGGCCATAATTTAGACTTTGATGATGCTTGTGGATCCCTACCAACTCAGAATTTTCTAAGATTCCCTGATTCTATGACTTTGCCCTGTGTCTATGATCCACAGTTAGAGGTATTAGGGAAGGTAGTAGAAGTTGTAGTTATTATTGATGTGTTTATATTTTTAAACATATCAATATTGTTAAACAAATCAATTTATATTGACAGTACCAGGTCATGAAGTTAATTGGTCTGGCTACTTCCACACTTTTAAATTACTTTTTTCCACCAAAGTAGGGTGTTTTCATTTAAACTGCCTATTGGAAATTATTTCCACCAAAGCTAAAATCCCAGACTATCTGTGGAAATTGTTTGGCAAGTTCTAGTTATACCAGAACATGTCCTGATAGTTACTCCAAGTCAAGGACTACAAGATTTTAAGAAATATTCAGGGATTACACAAATTTGGAAGGTATTAAATAAGTAACACTGCTGAAGCTCTGGTTCTAAGTGTCTATGTAACCTGTGTCAATGATGAAACACACAGCATCTAAGCATCATAACTTTTGATTTTGCTTGATATAATTTATTAAAATGCTCTAGAGATTTGAAAGCACTTGATTCTTTGTTAGATTTGGGACTCAGTTTTCAAAAACTATGAAATGCTGGATTGATTTTTATTTTTTATGAGTAAATTAACAAATTCATTCTTTGTACAGAAAAAAATGCTTGCAATGGTTTTTTTGTTTGTTTGCTGGATAGTTTTTTGTTTTTAAGACCTAAATTTTTATCATTATTATTTCAGGGGATTTGTGTCTCCCAAGGGACGTATCTAAACATTAGGAAAGGGCAAACATTATGGTTGCTAATGGAATAAAGAAGGGGAAATTGGACAATTAGATACTCAATTTGACTTCAATACCTGTAAAGAAATTTGAAATAAATAAACAAAATACTTGTGTGGAGCAGAAAGATGTCAAATGACTGCCCTGAAGGATTTTTCAATTACAAATTGTGACAACCAATCTAATTTTCTTTTGTGAACATGTAACATATCCTGTGGATGTGTGACAGGAGGTTACTGCAACATATCTTGATTCTAGCAAGGTTTTTGACAACTTCTGACATTAAAATATTTTAAACAAGTATTATATGGATTTGGTTGTACAGATTTTGTTGGATAATCCAATATTAGGTATAGATGGCTCATTTCCAAAACTGACATATTGACTAGAAGTGCTGAAGAGGTGACCTGGATCCAGTTCCCTTGAATACTGCCTTTATGGTGCATTTGCAAAAATAAGCCTATTTTGCAGACATTAAGCTTTAAAACACCATGTTAAATGTATGAATGATCTTGCCATATTGAAGAGTGACTCTGAAAACTAGGATAGAAGCCAATTAGGACATGGCATATATGCAAGAATAATTAAGTGTATGTAAAAGACTTGGAAAAACTGGAGAGATTTGGTGCACTGCAAAATGCTTGATGGTTATCTAGGGGAGGGATAAATTCTTTTAGAAAGGTTTTTGTTCATCCACCATTGTTTTACTAGAACTCAGAGATGACCCTATCTGCAGAAGCCAGTCAGATAGAGATAATAGGAAAAACAACAGGTTCATTTTTAAGTCTTATTACTATGGTTTATCATTATGGTTTATTATTACATTAGCATGCTGTAATCAGGTACAGGGTTGACCAACAGACACCCCAAAAACTTGCATTCCTTTGGTATACCTAATATTTCTTTCCCCCCCCCTTTTGCCCTTTGCAAATAAGGAATTCACCCACACTTTACTGCTTCTCCATTGGCCCTTATTTTTTCTGAATTTTACATGCTCGTTTGGTTATTTCAGCCTTAATCGGTTATAGCACTGCAGCTGTCTGCAAATCAGTCCTCTTTTTCATTATCTTTCAGCATTCTTCACCCATTATTCACTTTCTTTTAGTGTATTTCACTTTCTAGTTTACCCCCATGTTGATGTTTACCCCCTTGTTGGCTTTAGCTTCCAGCCAGCTCCTCCCTTCGCATCGCGAGCGATGTCCAGCAGTTTCTCACACTGTAACCTTGTCAATTTAACATCAGGCCAGGCTGGCTGCTCACCTGCATGCCAGAACAACCATGTCTGCTTGATGGCTTTTGAGAAAGGCAGGCACTGTGGGCTGTGCCTAAGCCAGCTACTGCAGAACATGCTACCTGTTCCTGTTGCTGTAGGGCCTTGGCAGGAATACTGCCTCTGATTTTGTGCACTGTGTTTCTGAAAAGCTGTTGACCGGGGGTTTTCTGTGGCCTCTGTGGACAGGTTGAAAAAAATACAGAACTATGAAAGAAATATTCAATAATGATAACTTTTTGCTCAGAGAATAACATGTAAAAAGCAGCAAAGAATGATGGCCACACAAGCTACATATCCTTATTTGTGGATTTTTGCTCCATTTGTGAACTGAGTAAGTTTTTTTTGTTTTTCCACTCTAAGGTGAAAATCATTTTAGTCTTTAGTGGATAGGGCAATAATTGTGATTACAGTGAGGTTGATTCATGCTTGACATGGGAAATACTTCTCTGTGTTGGATAATTATAAAATCATCATTCTAAATAAGAAGCTTTTCAAATATGAAGAGTTTTCTCATTGTTCCTCATAGCAGAACTGCTGCTGCAGGTGTGCCATGAACATGTTTGCCTGGCTTCGTCCTGCAGCATACAAGACACCCTACACCTACTCTTGAAAGACCATTTTTTCTTCCTTTCTCTTTATTTTTTTTTTTCAAAAAAGAGAAAAATGTTTCTAAAAATATAACAAATAGCAATAAAATTACTTTATCCTAATGGTTAGTCCGGAAAAGTTAGGTTATTGAAGACTATAATTTTACAACTTACACCTGTAGAAAGGGAGCAGGACTAAATTCCTTTAACCATAAAGAGACCACATAGAGATAGAATTGAGATCTTTGATTTTTTGACTTTATGTTTGTGGGAGGACAGCTTTTATTTCCTAATGAAATTGCCTTGATTTGCTTCAGAGACTTTTTCTGGCGCCTCAGATACTCAACTGAAAAAACTTAAACAGAAGAAGAATCCCTTAAAAACACTGAGCTTTTAAACCCCTAGTCAGCTGATATGCCGTGCTGTGAGGTATATATGCTCTGTGAGATAAACAGCTATAGTTTGAAATAGTTTTTTCTTTATTTTTACACTCATTGTTGTAATATTTCTAAAATACAAAGCAGACATATAGGAAAAAAAAGTGAAGGATGTGAGTTTTCTATTTTTCCTTAGTTTGGTTAGTTCCTGCTCCATAAGTAGTGCTACTGATCTGCTATCATATAAGAGTGCATAACCATTAAGGCAATTTACTGGTTGTAGCTGTCTTCAAGATAGAGTTTTGTGTTTTGGATCCTAACTTGAACAAGAAGGCTGTAATGAGTAAAAGTGAGAGACATCAGAACCAATTTACCAGCCTCCTGTTAAAACAAGCAAACAAAGACTAGAAACTCTTATTGCTACCCAAAAGGACCTTTTAATCTAAATTTTGCCCAGGCAGACAATGCCTGGGAAGATGCATGAATTCAGGTACATACCTATCTTCATAGTTCCCTTCAGCATAGAGTGGATATGTTGCTCTTTGTGGTGTTCAAACTGCGCCCAGCTTGGAGTTATAAATTTCGTTCTTGAACGAAAGCACAAAGGACACTTGTGTCATAATTTCTAAGTTCCTCTATGCTTTGCTTTCTAGAACATTTTGTTTTGAATAGTAGCCATTCAGACATAACTGAATGCAACTGATGTAAAATGGAAAACAGTAATGTAATACAACAAAACTTACAGCATTACAATCTTATTTTTTATTTTTATTTTACTTTTAGTTAAACTTTATGTATGTATAAGGACTGCTTGTCCCCCCTCCCAATCCTGCCCCAACAGCTGTTCTCTTCAAAATATACCATTTACCACTTGTTTTGGAAAAGACCCCCCCAAAATTATTTAAGATGCCTCAAGATGTACTTCTCTTTGCTTTCTTAATTTGTTATAGTTCCATTGTGCCTAATGGTATGACACTGGTTCTTAACTTGCAGGTCAGTCTGGCATCTCTTGTAGATTCTTATCCCACTTTAATTACATAAGTGTATCTGTCTGTTCTGACGTGTCATACATAGACATCTACTTGATTTTTTTTCTTCAATTCCATCCTGAGTGTTTTGCTTCATTTAATTTTCACAAATATTTAACTAAAAGTACTAAATACAAAATGTACTGACTGCTTTATTAAATTTAACACATTAAATTTCCAGTCACTGCAGCATCTAGATGCTTTATTGCTGCAGGAAAACAATAAGTGCAAATAAGAACTTTCATTTATCTGCTATGATTGGATTACATTTTTTAGTGACTTGTTTTATCTCCTTGTAATGAGTGCCATTGCTCATTTTCCTCTTACAGGAACTTTTGGAAAGTGTATTAGAGCATGTTAGAAACTTAATATCATATCACTGACGTATGGGTAGTTTTCAAACAGTAGTGAAAGCAGTGCTGAGAAGGGACAGTTTGTAGTATAATGCCTTGTGAGCACTCCCAAAAACTTCAAATGGCAGGTAATTTTCAAACAGTAGTGAAAGCAGTGCTGAGAAGGGATAGTTTGTAGTATAATGCCTTGTGAGCACTCCCAAAAACTTCAAATGGCAGGTTATTTCAAATAAGATTCAGACTACCTGTACTACAACTTTAAGTCTCTTCAAGGACTTCTGACACACTGGCATTATACTGTATGCTTCAAGAATATCCAAATGGTTGCAAGAAAAATGTGAAGTAGATGATGCATCCCATGCTACTAAAATGACTCATGATCCACTGAGAAAGAGATCTTTAATTTTCAATTACTTTCTTTTACAGGTCATACATATGGGATGGGTAAATGAGAGACTTGAAGGAACTGATTCATCTCAACTCTACAAATTCAAGTTTCTGGCCCTGAAGGGTTCATCCTTCTACATTTTCAGCACTCCACCGGTAAAAAAATTTATATTTTTGCATTAGTTTCATTGTAAATGGAAACCTGTTTGTTACGTCTAGGTTTGTTTTCCTTTATCAAGTGAAGTTTTCAGCTGAGATTTCAATGCAAGTTGAAGTCACAGATGCCACTGAATTTCAATAAACTGTAGATATTTAGCCTCTTTCAAGGTCCTCTGAAAAGCTTGCTGTATGTTATATTTTTTGAAGTTGTCATGGTCAGGTTTTATTTTGGTTGGTTAGACCTAATATTTATTCCCTTATTTATTCTAAGGTATTTTATAGATGTAATGAGTTGGTAGTTACTCTGCTTTCTGAAAGACAAGATCCCTCATGAAATAAACCATCCATACTATTAGATGATACTTGTGGACTTTTCACACAAGCAAGAGATCAAAGTGCTAAGTGTACAAGTTTTGCTTTGATAATTTATATAATTTATAATTTGTATAATTTGTACCTCATAACAAGAATTCTGTTTCACAACAGGTGCCTTATCTAATATTTTTCTAAAAATTAATTTAGAAGGGTGAAATGGAAATGAGCTGTAGAATTCTAAACTGTTTAAAAATTACCCATACTTACCACATTTAATTCTTTCTTTTTTCTCCAGAAAACCTTTGCCTTAAACGAATCATAAAAGAGTAAAATGTGGACTTAGCATGAAATTTCAATCATACAACTTGCTTACAGTTTTGCTCAGAAGGTGCTCATTCTCCCGATTTTGTCTGCTGGTCCAAAGAAACTCTGATCCTTTATATGTGTAGTCTCTGCAGTACCTTTGGGAAGTGCATACTTTTCAAAAGTTATTTGTGAACCTCAATGAGATGCAATAAGTAAAATGTCCTCCTCTCTAGATTAAAATCATTAATCCAATGATTCCAATTAATTTAAACATTCTAAAATGGCCAATAGTATTCTTTTTAAAATGAGACAACACATCTGAGAAAAGCAGGGGGATTTCTCCTCTAAAAATTGGGGTTTTATATGTTAAGCTAAGGAACTAAAATTTGATTCAATTACTACAATTTAATAAAAATGTGAAAACTATCCAGAAATATCAAACAAATAAATATCACACCACATCAATTATTTTCCTCTATAAATTTTATTTATTGTCTTCAGACCTGTTTCTAAGACACATTTTTTATATAATTAAAATTGAACATCTATATGGTACTAATTTGGGATAAACTACTACATTTACCATTTTCAGCACTCTACCAACAGACAAGTGGTAGTAGAAATTACTTGATAGATTCTATTATCCTCTTACAAATTTTTTTGTAGGAGCCTTGGCTTTCAAAACATGAACAAAGGGGATCCCTTTGATCAATTTGTTATGTCACCTCAATACTATGATGCTCCAGTAAATGTGAAAGAGTCTATAAATCATAAAACTTGTTCGGTTTTCTTGCTCTTTTAACATTCCCCAGATGTCTGTCATCAAGGGAAAAGCCCACAAAAACTAAAGACCAAATTCAGTTTCCAGCACCCTCCTATCTGGAGACTTCAAACCTGGATCTAAAGCCACATTTTGAGGCTGATTATCATTCTCCTGAGGCCACCTCCAGCCCTGGCTTTTGTTGCTGCCCTTCCCTGTGGCTCACTCCACGATTCCATTGCAGCCCAGCAGTGCAGCCTGTCGGAACTCAGAATGTCCCACAGACATTCTCGGACGTACCAGACCCAGGTCAAAAGCATCTGAGACCCTAGCATGCAGCCAGAGACCCCTGTGGCTTTGAATCTAACCCATGGAACAGTTTACCAACTTTGCAAGAAGAACAAGAAGTCACAAAAGTTTAGATATTGTAGTAGAAGTAGTCACGAAGTAAAGGGTAGGATTTTTGAGTGCTGTACAGGGGGGTTTTAAGCCTTGTACGCAGGGGTCCAAGTTTTGTACATGGAGGTAAGGAGATCTAAGATGGAGAGACTTGGGTGTGTCCTATCCTCTTTCTTTCTCCTTCCTAACCTCCATGTCTTTGGTGATGTTAGCACTCACAGATTAGTTTAGAGTAGAAAGTCACCATTCAATATAAATAGTAAGTATTAAAGAAAAAACATAAACATGTAGTACATAATATATAATATAAAAGATAGCACCAGCCCCCTAGGAGGGCAGTGTGCCCTTGTCTGAACTGCTAAACGAGCCACAGCAGTTCAGGGAGAAGAATCTTTTAGATAACCAACAATAAACAACCTTAACAAACAACAGAAGATTACTGAGTCTTTCTTCGAAGGCACGGGTTGGAGGAAAGACTTTTCCATCTTTTGAGATCATCCCAGTCCGGGGGTGAAACCCCACAGCAGCCCTGCAGTGCATCAGGGCCAGTCTCCACAGCCCTGCCCTGCCCAGCCATGGTCCCACAAGCAGGGCCAGCCAGGGACCCATGTCCAGGCCCAGTCTCAGCCTGTCACTGCTCCCAGGGAGATGGCCCCAGAGCTGGGGCTGCCCCAGTCCCCATGGCTGCCCTGCTCCTGGCTGGGCCTTGCTGGGATGGAGGTCACCATTTCAGAGCAGCCCATGTGGCAGTGGTTTCTTCCTGGGGCTAAAGCAGAGCTAACACAGCCGTGTTTGGGCTGATGCTGAGCTGGGCTGGTGCAGCCTTTCCATTCTCACCGCACACCCAGCAAACTGCCTGGGGCTGGGGCAGACTGGGGGGGACACGGCCAGGACGGATTATTTAAATAGAGGAAAAGGGATTGCCTGTACCATGAAACATCATGCTCAGCAATAAAAAATGGGGATTTGGTCTTCAAAAGTAGCCATTGCATGGAGAATGGCTGGGCATTGGTCTGCTTGGGGTGAACAGTGTGCAATTGCCTTTGCATGAATTGATCTGTGTGGGTGTTTGGCTGTGTGACACGGTCAGTCTACTGCAGGGCCTTGAGCTGGGACCTGTCTGGCAGGGATCCTGCCCTGACAGACCCCAGACAGCTCCTGTGGCACTCGCTCTGTAGCTGGAAGCAACGGTACCCCCAGAAAACTGCAGGAAGCTCTTTCACTGTTTTAGAGATACTTGATGCTACCGCTCTTACCACTGCTCCTACTGAGGTTTGTTTTCTTTAACTATTTTAAGCAGGACAAAAAAAAAGATTGTTTAATAAAACATTAATATACAAAACCATAATAAACAAAAATACAAATGTTTCAACTTGCTTGCTCTTTAGAAGATACAAGTTTAACGTGTTTTATTTCAAAGATATTGCTATTGCTATTTGTATTCTGAATCAATGTTGCATATCAGTGTATCAATGTGGTGTGCACAGAGCAGATGGCCTATAAATTCTACACTTATCTTTATCCATAATTTTACAACTGCTTGTAAAAGGATGTAGTACAATTTCCACTCTTTTTCTATTTCATTGTGTGTAAAAGATGACGTGATTGTAAACACAGCTGCTAATTTTCATAAAAATGGAAAACATAGTTATATATGAGCAAAAATAAGGAAAATTGTGGAATAAAGTGGATATTATACTATGAAATAATTCACTATGACAAGTAATATTCTATTTATATACTATTTCTATGATATCTCAGATGGTGATTCCAGAAATGTAGATGCTTCACCACAGAAGTAAATATCAAGAATCATGTGATTAACAGAGAAGGGGCTTTTTGCATCCCTGAAGTGGCTTATCTGATTGTATTTAAGAAATTTACAGATTTCATTTACACACTGCTATATTAGAAATGTGAGCTATGTCTAAAAACTGAAAATCTGAAAAACACCACTAAACCAATAGAAATTATTCTTGTGTCAGTTTTAATATACAAGCAGTACTTTATTACATTCTAAAGGCATCTATAAAATTCCTGTCAATTTTCAGATATTGGAAAAGTTCTAAATTCATATTCTGGAAGAAACTGAGGAAAAAATATTCTAAATTATCATTCAAAATCAAACTATTTTTTATATCTTTCAAAATTTCCAAAAAATAATTTAATGTTTTTATGGAATATGGGCTAGATGGAGGGGAGATTTCTACTCTTTACTTTGTTTTATGTTTCCCTTACAGTTCATCATGATTTTTGCATTAAAGTTTTCAAGTAGCCATAACCTTAGATCAGTTGTGTAACCCTCAATTGCAAAACTATCTTTTTCAATGTGATTAAATAAATAGCACTGAAGTGATTAAACATGAAGACAGCTAGACAACCAGTGCATAGTCTTTTTACAATTTTAAGAAAAGAATAAATAGAAGAATATTGTGAAAGTACCAGAAATAGTTTCACATATGATGGCATAGAGAAGCTTGCATAATGTAATTAAGACAACAAGTGTTTTTAATGCTGCCATGTACGTTCTAAATACTAAAAATAGTATTTTTTTAATTATTCTTGGATTATTTTTTTGCCATTAAGGAGTGAAGAGACCTGTGAAATCAATTACTCTTTACCTAGAAGTATTTCGTCTTCTCCTTAGATCTTTTTAGTACTTCTAGGCAGGTTGGATGCTTCTGCTTAATTCTCAGATAATGCAGAATTTGCTGTATTCCAGTAATAAATACGATCAGCACTTAATTTTTTTTCTTTAAATTTATTCAAATATTTTTAATATTTTGGGGGGCTCTGGAGACTTCCAGAATCAGATTCTGTGTTCAGAGAAAGTCCAAGAGTATGTTATGTTAATTTGATTTCAGTGATTTTTGAAGTATGATTCTCTTTTACATTCACCCCATATTTCTTTATTTAGTGGTGATCTCTGAGCAGGCACAAAAGTCTTTTATTGCTGGTTCTTGGCTGCTGCTTTTCTCTGCCTCTGTTGAGGTCGGGATTGAAGGCACTTGAGATGGTATTTTGTGTTCAGGCTTAGTTGTTTATTTTTTCTTGTCTGTGTTACAGTCTCACAGGCAGGGATTTCTGCAGTATTTCACTAAAAAGGTGCAAAATGGCTAACTATCTTTTTTTACAAAGTCTTTTAAGGCTAACCTATCCAATTAAAGAAACGACACCTAAATTATCTTCACTTTTAACCCAATAACCAATCACTCAAAGTCTGCAATGCAGACTTTTCTGTCCAATTACAAAGTACCACCCAGACCCATGCAGAAGAAGGAAGAAGGTAAAGAAGAAGGACCAGCCTCTGCCCTAAAACCTCCATCTTTCTCCATATATATTACTATATTCTAAAACTTTAAGTTTTACACCCTGTGATATTACACACTTCTAATCAAACTACACTGCACCTGTAACTACAAACTACCTGTAATCCCAGTGCTATCAATCAATTTTGGAAGCCTTCTCCACGGCCTCAGGTCAAATGCAGTGCTCTCCTGGGAGTCAGAGTCTGTCAGCATAGAAAGTCTAAAATTCTCAGCATCCAGAACTCCAACACCTACTTTATAATTGCAGAGTTCTCTTCTAGGGAGTAACTTTGTCAGCTAATTGTTTACTGCATGTGTGTGTCAAAGTGAGTTTAACTTCATTGTTTTCTCTCGATTTTAAATAATGTCTTTTTAAAGAAAAGCCAATTATTAACTCACATATTGAAAGGTAAGTATATTTGGAATATGAGTTTGAACTGATGATGAGATCACCTGGTCTATGTAAAGCTAGATTTTATCAGTTTGTTTATTTTCAGAACTCCACTGTAATGCCTGTTTTTAAATCATGAGGAAACTGCAGAAACTCATGCTAAAGTAGAAAGTACTTTTGCAACACTTGGAACTTTTGTAACTCTATGTACCTATTTTAGTCTCTCATTAGAGACTTAGAACTGTAACTTCAGATTCCTATTTTTTGTAACCCTGTTTGGTTTTGTTATCTTTCTGATCAGCTCAGTGTTCCTCTGAGTTTACAAATGTCTTAGTTTTGCAATGTTCCTGAAAGGATTAATATAGCTAAATGTCTACAGAACCAAGTATTCCACACATACTGCACTGGGTTAGCTAAGGAGGTGGTCTGCCAATAATATAAATAATGTTGTTCATCTCTTGGTCATAAATTCGTATAGTAGATAAACACAAATTAAAGTAGAGGCTTACTGAATGATAATTGAAACTCTCATGAATTTTGACACTATTTCTGAAACTGTCTGAACTAAATTCATATGAATGCAAGCATTTCTCATTGAGTCATCTATTCTGAATATAGCTGTTTGAAATGTTTTGTCAAATGCTTCATAAAAAATAATAACACTGTTATGCCAAGAAATTGCAATGTATAGAATACCTGCAGAAACAATTCCAATGGGAAATAATGAGAAAAACTACTTTATTGTCTAAGAAATATGCTTGGGTATCTCATTTATCTTAGGTACTTGTTACCCAGTTATTATATGTGTGATGATGGATAACCTGCAATAAACTGGAACATTTTTTAAATCAAATGAAGATTATTGCAATTTTCATGAACTTTCCTGATTATTTCCAGCTTTTCTTCTTGACTAGGAGTATATGGTTATTTGTGGGGTTTTAAAAGTGAAGCAGTCTGTAACAGTAACATTTTAAACTTAGACACACTATGATAGTGCTGATAAAACTGTAAATAATGTCAGCTGTCTGTTTAGATTCTAGTATTCCTTTATAATATGTTTATTTTGCCTCCTTAAAATTCCTCTCAACATGTCATTTGTGTTCTGAGCACCTTGCACACAGTGGTATTCAGACCGTTTCACTCTCTAAGTGTAGTGGCCTTTCTCTGACATACACAGGTAAAGAAAACCTTGGCTTACATAGGTGACAGCAGTTGTCACTATCACTGCCTGCCTTTGCTGAAAAAGTCATATGAGGTTATACAGCATCAAAAGATGAAAGAGATGCATGGAATAATGGGAAGAAATCTGCAGTACTCAGAGAAAATTTAATGGCACAGCAGTGTCACCTTCATCCATCATTACTAGTGCAAAGATTCCCAACAGTTAAAATTCATCTTCAGGAATCAAAACAAATAATATGAGCAAATGAAAGTCCATTCATATCTCAACAGCTTTCAGGTCATAGCCTATGTCACCAAAGCCAGTGGCATAAACAGCAAATGAATCAGTCCTTATGCTTCTATGTTAGCCACTTACAGCAATAAAGGGTTCTCCTGCTGTTAACTGAGATGGAAAAGATCCTTTCCCTTTGAGAAATTCAAGACCAAATAATGAACTAGCCTCCATTCTACACGAAACTTTTTTACAAGAAGCATGAATATCCCTTTGGAGGATCAACAATAATGGGGAAAAACATGTATTATTTAATTATTTTCTTTTCAAAACAGCCAGCAAAGTGCAAAATATTTCCCTGGACATTAAGCAAAGACCCGCAGTGCTTACTCTATTGTGAGCCTGTTTAAATGTGAATTTATTTATCAATTAACTTTATAGGTCCTCTGTTTCAGTTGTTTCAAAACTTAGGTTATTTCTTATTTGTACAATAATTAAATTGCAAAACTCAAATAAAATATTGAATGGACTTACAAGAAGATAAGTAGAAATGGAAACCTAAAAAATAGAAAGGTATGTCTTTAAAAATTTCTACCTTTTTATAAAGTGATGGGAGGACAATTTAGTACCTAAAATTTCTAATTTGCTAAACCAGCTGACATTAGATTTAAATTTGAAAAAGTTTAAGTAGTACTGTGTGCTTTTATCATGTAGTTTTAAAATTACCTGTATGTAACATTTTGAGCTTTAATTTTTGAGACATTGTGCATAGTAAAACAAAGTGCGTAATCTGTTTTACATATTCTTGTGAATGTATTCAAGTGATGTTTGCCAGTTGATAAAGAAACTGTGAAATGGAGAATCAAAGAATGTGAGTCCCTCTATATCCTGAAAAGATGTGGTACTAGAATTTCTAGAGTTCTTCAGTCCCATTTCAGTAGGTGATTCATAATATCTAAATTTAATAATCTAAAAAAACTAATCTAAACCTAAGAGAATTTGGAAGAAGGTTAGATTATTAAGAATTAATTCAGATTGTTAAGATTAGAAAGAAACTAACACCAAGTTCACATTACTCCTCCAAAGGACTCTGAAATAACGTTTCATAACAGAAGTCCCATTAGAGGCCTGTAAGTGTTGTAGTGGTTTGGATTCTCATCAAGTTATTACAATTCTGTTTAACAGCTTAGAATTTGAAGAGACTTGAAAATTAAACATTAAATAAATTTTAAAAGAACCAAAACATGTTGATATCTTCATGTAAATCATCAGGAGAAATACTAAATTTTTAAAGGTGAATTATGTGCTACTGTGAACACAGAGAAAAAGAATCTGTGATTGAATTTCATAGTTTTTTCTAGTTAAGTTTCATCCACATAAACCAGATGTTTGACAGAAAATGTTTTCTTTATGTTAATTGTTTTAATTTATATTTTCTGCTTTCTTCCTGTTGGTTGGGATGTGGGAATAGGACAAAGCTGTAAAAGCCCTAGAATTTTAAATTATCCAAGTTACTGTTAAAGTTACCAAAATACTTATTCCTATATGCCAGAAGTCTCAGAGGTGCAACCTAGTCAAATCCTTCATCTATCTATGCAGCCATTCCTGTGCATTCCCCAAGAGCTATGATTTTTTACTAAAACATACAAGCAAAAATGATACATATTCCCATAGAATTTTCCCTTGAAAATTTTTTCCCTTGAACTATGTAGGCTGGGTATTGTTTTTAAAAGAAAACAGATTATCACATCATGTAATTAAGTAGGATTTTGGTAAAAACTTTAAACATCATTCTTGCTATTCAGATTTTAACAGCCTGTCATGTCAACAGGATTAGGTAATGAAATTAAAAGAAAACACAATATAGGTGTTTTAATATTATTGAGCACACAGTTGAAATTTTTCTTAATTATAAATATTGCAGTCCCATAGTCCTTTTCCAGTTTTAGACTTAATATTGAGTTATTGCCTCCCTAGTGCATGTAAACTCAAAACTGAATTTAGGAATACATCTTGATCTATTTATTGGTTGTAAGATTTTTTTCATATTGAGACATGAAGCTGAATGACTCCATGTTTGAGACTGAGTTCTCTGTGTTAGCATCTTGAGAAATAAAAATGCTTATGTAACTAACCACAGAGATTACAAAGACATTTCCATCATACTAGGAGAAGAAAACATGAAATTATTTAACATTTTTAATTCCTGTTTCTGTAAAAATTTAATACTATTTCACAGGATTTTCTAAATACTGGATATGAAATGTAGTGATGTGCCTGTATTTAAAGGATCCAGTAGAATAATGATGGGTGAAACCTTTTCAGATTTTTTTTCTTCTGAACATGATTTTCAAATAAAAAATGTGCTGATAATTATTTTTTTTTATTATAGGTGAGCACACTAGACTGGGTAAGAGCTGAAAAAATCTATAACCTCTGTGAGGTTCTATTTAAAATTCACAAGGTAGGTTTTCCAACGATTCCAGTGATTTTATTTAGTAAAGAAAGTTTACCTTTTCCTGTTGATGATAAGCTCAAATTAATCTTAACTCGGAATAACTAGTATTGAAACAATTCATCTGTTGTTATAAAAAGCTATTTGCAATTGCTAGTGCATTAGCTATGCAAGTACAAGAAAATATGGAACATAAGTTAAGCTTCAAGTGAACAAGTTACTAACATGTTTTCTTATTGAAGCAAGTTTTCAGTATAAGAGCTGTATGAAGTATCAGTGAGACTCACTGCTAAGCATAATGATATTAGATTTTTCTTAGTGGGTCAGATTTTCAAGCAAACATGATGAAAAATGCTCTTGCTGTCATTCTTGATCCATATAAAGATATTTTCATTTCAGTAATTAAAAATATAAAATTATGTCCCTGTTGTATCATATGTATTGATTGTTGTATCAAGTATTGTAGTGGTTTTTTCTTTATAAAGGGCAACATGTTAGGTTTGTTTCCCATAGAATGAATTTTCTTCCCCCAGCTAGAAAAAGTCGTGTTTTCTGTCTAGCTTGTCCCAATTAAAGATTTGCGTCAAAATATAAGCACTTTGTGTGAATAATTGACTTATAGAAAATATTGTCTAATAAATTAAATAGATTAATTTTGTCCTCCAACAAAAACAAAACATTTGCAGGTGAGATAAGGCTACTATGAGAGCCTACTTGTCTAGGAGAGTAAAGAATATTTTCAGAAAAAAAACCTATCTTTTCAGATAAAATACAATTTCAGTGAAAAGTTAAAGCTCATCTTTAGTTCTCATCAGCTGCTGCCCTTCTCTGCTGTTGCTCTTTGACCACACACTGATGTGGTGGAAAAGGCAGGTTGTTGCTGTTACCTGTAACAGATCCTGCACTGAAGCAAGAGTACTTAAGGTTTTTGATTTGGTTTTGGTGGGGGGGTTTTTGGTTTGGTTTGGATTGGTTTGGTTTGGTTTGGTTTGGTTTGGTTTGGTTTGGTTTGGTTTGGTGTGGGGTGTGTAGGTTTTTTTGTGTTGTAAGGGTTTTTTATTTGTTGGGTTTTTTGCTGATGCAGATTATTCAGGACATGGGAAGGAAGTGTTTTGGCATTGCCATGCCAAGAGAACAGTAGTCCTGGAGTTCAGGACTAGAGCTCAGCTCCAGAGGCACAGGAGCAGAGCTATGTTCTTGTAGGCATGGCATTATTTTTGTGTGACCATGTCTCCAGCTGGGAACATATGGGCAAATTCAGGTCCTGCCCATCACTAACATACCAACAAAAAGTAGATGTTCTGTCACAGATAATTTATTTAGTCTCCTTCAAATTTTTTATAATTTTACTTTTGGCTCATAAATAAGTCAGGCACCAATGAAATATATACACATTAAGTCTTTTGGGAAGATTTTCCTGTGGCTTGGGTTTTGATTTTGGTTTTTCTCCTATAAGTGTTACTGCTAAAACTCAGTTCTTCCTGGAATATTATGGTAATTTCAAGGATATTCTGTCCTTCTGCAACTTCTCTAGTACTTTTTCTTTAAGAAAAAGAAGTTGGGAAATAAACTACACACAGTTCAACTCTTTTAATGTTTTTGACATTTTAATAAATGAATGCTTAATTGCCAGTCTTCATGAATACATAAGCTAAAGGGCAAAAGCTCGAATTGAACTCCTTAACCTCTTTTCTGTTGATTCTTTGGTGTAAATGACAATGAGGCAAACAGAACAAATCCAAAAAAAAGTGAGAGATTAAGGTTTCTGCATTTGATAGACTTATGTTATAAAAGTTGCCATTTGGGGAGGGGGTTCTTTAAGAGTTTCATAAGCTGGTTAGAACTAGTGCACAGCTGTGGGAGAGTGTGTTATTGTATCTTCTCATTAAAGATGGATTTTAAGGAGAAGTGTTCTTGTCACACACCTAATTGTTAGCTTTTCATCTATGTTTATTATGATGCAAGGAAAATTGAAAATATCAATCCAATATGGAAATTAATTTTTAAAACAGAATGTTTGATATATTTTAGATTTGAATGCATGTATACATACATATAAATACACAAATATGTGAATTAAAATTCATATATATAATATGCCCTTGCATATTTCTGTTCATTTGGTGGAAACAGCCAGATGATTTGAAATGTAATGTCTTGCACCACATGTGTTTATTCTTATAGCTTGCCTCATAATTCAAATTCTTACTGTAATCCTGCACATTTTCAAAATCACTGGTCATAAAGAGATTTTATTTTCTTTTATTGCCTGGTATTTTCACATGCAAATTTTAAAAGATGCTAATATAGTAGTCTACAAGCCAGGATATGCAGCACTGAGTCTTGAAGCAGATGTAATACCTGTCACTCCATAGCTGCTGAACACCAGAATATATGCAGGAATTTTCTTCAACTTCCTTTACAACGTACAAAGGAGTGTTGTAAAATACCTGAGCTTCATCAAGTCTATTCTCTCCTCAGGTAGTAGCAGGGCCAATTTGGCAACCCAGTGCTTTGAACCCTGGTGGCGATATGTGCTCCTCCCAAGATGCCCCATGGATCATTGCTAATTATTTTGGGGTTTCAGTCTTTTCTGCCCCATAAAATCACAGAGAAAGAGGGATAGGGAAGGGTTCTATCTGAAAAACAGAAAAATAAAAATATATGTAATTTGGAAATTCAAGCTGTGAAAGTACTTAGATATATAAGTTGTAGCTTTTTAATTTAGTTTTATTTTCCTCTATATTTATGTTAATCACTGAAGTCTTGAAATATTAGGGAAGTTTCTTGTATTAATTTTTTTACATTTAAAAAACATTTTATTGCAGGCATATTTTTTATTATAAAAGTTTAATGTAAAGTTTCTCTTCTTTATCTTGAAGGTGACGGCAGGATCTTGTCTCAGTCTCCTTGTAGTTACAGAACAGCACTGACAGCTATTGGAGGACATGCTCATGTTGTCATTTCCAGAATTAGCCCTGGGTTGCTTGATAAATTACTGCATTCCTTGGGGTTTAGCATATTGGAACCCAAGTAGAATGGAGTAATTATAGACTCCTGTAGAGCTCGTACATAGCTCCTGCAATGTACTGAAACATTCAGGGATTTCCTTCTTTTTTACTGTAAACAATGTATTTGTTCAAATTCCCTTTAAATTATATATGTATTGCTTAGGTAATTTTGACAGTATTTTGGAACTGCAGTAGTAGCTTGGATTAAAAGATAGAGGATAAAGCAAATAAGAAGCAAAGAGAAAAGCTGTCTTTGACAGAATTATTTAACTCCTAGAACATTTCTTCAACTCAATTGTTGACATAATGGCATAGTATATCCAAGTACCCATCACTTACAGAAGACAGTGTTGCGTCACTTGTTTGGTTTTGCCAGATGAAGAATCACATACTAAAACATATCTTTCAGCTCTGGCTTGCTGATGATTGCTGGCTACAAGCAAACTTGTATTTAGGTATTCACCAGGACTTTGATCTTGAAGACCAGAGGCCGTATTGTTTCAGTGTTCTGGTTGGACATGGCAAGAGCCACTATTTCAACGTAGAGCTGGGCAGTGAATTGGCAGTGTGGGAGAAATCATTCCAAAGAGCAATTTTCTTGGAAGTTCAAAGAACGGGGGTAAGTAGCGAACAATTTAAATCACTTAATCTATAAAATAGGTATAACAAGATTTTGAATTATTTGTATGTTTAATAATTGCATTCAATTGATGTCCTCCACGACTAAGGATCTGAGTACATTTAATACACTGAAGACTTCTGAAAGCTTCATCATCACATCAATATTTCTCTGTCAATGACTGTGTAGTACCAGTCAATGAGCATGTTATGACAGATTGAAAATTGAAAGTAATCATTTGTAAGTTCACCTTGATTATTAAAAACTGGAAATTAATACATTTTACCATTGGAAAACTCTCAGGACTTTATTTAGTCCAACTCGAACATTTTCTTCCAGAAAGCTAATTTTCTTCTCACATAAGGTAAATATGATATGTTTTACATAATGCTTCTATACTCAAAGAAGAAATATTTTGCTCTTATATTGTTAATTATAAATTGGGGTTGTCCTTGTTAACATTGGAAGAGTTTGAAGACAGTATAAAAGTGAAAAGAAGTTTGTAATAGCTTTGAATTCTCAGAAGTGAACAGCAGATTATCACTTTCTTCTGGCTAGTAAATCTAGATCCATACTCTCAAGTGAACTGGATGAATGTTATAGGAGTGTATTAGTGGAAACTATAGGCCTTCTCCAATTAAAAATATATTTGCCCAGTTTATGCAAATTTGATTTGGTGTACTCAGGTTTCCAGTGCCCTGTGAACCTCCTAAAGACATTTGAAACACCGAGAACACTGGATCACAGCATTGTATTAACACGATTTGCAAGTAGCAGGAGTCCTATCGCAGGTGGTTAATCAGCTCGTCTAAATTTCCAAATCTCTGGGATTCTAAACAAGTTTCTAGGTTCTAACAAGGTACCTAATAAAGAAACAAAAAGATTTTTTAACAGTTCCTAATCCTGAACTTCTGAGAAGGAATGCAGTTCTTCAGGAAAAAAAATTGATCCTTGTATATATTATCCATATAAAAACCAGATATATTAAAATTAAGTATAACAAGCATGCAGATTAGCTGCCTCTTTATCTGATTGAATTTCTTACTATTTACTGTTAAATCTCAAAACTTGCTTTTCCTTTACATCCTTAAAATTAGGGAGTGATATCTTGCTTGTGGAATGATCTTTTTCATTTGAATCAGTCATCTAGACTCACTTCACACAAAAGACATTAAATTTCCTACAGCTGTGGTTTTACCTATCTGAAACCACCAGGAAAGTCATTGAAATCAAATCCTGGTTACAGTGCTCAAGTCTCCATATGTGTCTTCCTATGCCCTAATTTTCTCTCACATAGTTAGACAAATCCAAATTTACTATAAACTACTATGTCAGTAGAGTTCAGAGTACTGTGGTCAGTCTCCAGCAGTGAAAAGTCTTTTGGTGCACTATTTTCTTTCTTCCTTCAAAGCATAAATTCTGTCATGAGTGCCTTTCTTTTCAGAATGATGTCAAGAGCGGCATGAATGAGGTGCAATTTAATATTACATAGAATATTTCCAGTCATAGAAAAAGAACTGGCATTCCAGTATTCAGAAAATTCAAGCTTGTCACTGGTATGTCAGTCTGTAAAAGTTCTTTCTTTTGGAGAATTTTGGAAATTATTTTTTATTCATAAACGATTGGGCAAGATTCATGGCAGCTGTTGGATTGCATTGTGCCATTTCAGCCATTCTTATTTAAATGGAGCTTGGTCCTGTTTGATGTTGAGTGTAGTTAGGATCTTCCCTATGAGTTTTTGTTTACCTTTTCTTGTACATACCCTTTGTATTTGGTGTTTCTGTAATAAGAGCTGTATTTCTGAGAAGTTTCTGTCCTTATGCAGTCTATGAAGAGAAATGCTAAGGTGCAGTGGTCCTTTTGAATTTTTTCTGCCCATGTGATGTGATTATTTTACATTTCTTTTGATAATGGCAGCAGCAGTAGATGACAGAAAGAATGCAATAAAGCAGGAAGAAACATCCCTCACAATACTGCTCCCCTTTCAGCTATCTTAAACCCCTATTTCAAGCTGCAATTTTTACAGGAATTTTACAAAGAAATTCTGAAATTCAGCGACCCTGGTAAATTTAATCTATTTGCGGCCAATGATGACAAACAAACAGATGTTGAATCCATGTACTAGAAATAAATGAGGTTTTTTCCTAGAAAAACTATTGTAGTTGCTGATGGCATAACTTGGATAGATGGGGGCAATAAAAATGGAGGAAAAGCAAGGCAGCAAGGCAATTGAAAGAGAGAAAAAGTGTTGTAAAAAGTATTTCCATGAGGCTGGTAATAAAATTCAGCATTGCAGTGGTGGAAAATAGGCAATGAAATCCTCTCAGTCATATCTTGGAGTTAAATCATCTCCTGCAAATCCCAGCAAGAATGCTTGTTTCACCTGGAACATCCTAAACAGTGCAAGATGAATAAATGATGCTCAGATTAGGTAATTTTTCTTTTGTTTTTTTTTTTTCCAAGATTTTTATGGTATAGAAAATCTTCAAAAATAAGAGACTAGCACATTTTCCAGAGCTCTTACTAATTCTTTGACCCTTCAGGTTGGTCTTGTCAGTAGCATAGGGTATTATTCCACATTTTTTTCAGTGTTGTCTTTTTTAAATTTCTCAATCAGTATTCTTCCTTTGCCTCTGACTATTTTTTTCCAAAGGAAATTTTTTTGGCTCATCTGAGTCTTGGATATGATTATTAAATTAATGCAGAAACATCTCAAAGGGATGATTTGGATCAGTTCTGTTCAGTAGGAGGATGGAGGAGAATATTTGAATAGTGGACAGAGGAAAGAGTGGCAGTAATGTATTTTACTGTCAGCTGTAGAAAAATTGGACCAACAGTTTTGTCATCTTGAAACTTTGTACACGTAAGCTTTGTTTGATGGCTGGAAGAGGACAGAGGAGAGGAATCTGCTTTGCAAATGAAAGAATTATCAGGAGACTGAAAAAAACCATGCAGTGAGAAAATCATCTACCACAGTGTTTCTAAAGTACCTGCAGTTGGTATATAGTGATAAGACATGGTTGCATACTCCCCTCACTGGCCATTCTAACACAAAAGAAAGTTTTCCCTTCATACTTCCAGCTGTGGTGAAGATGCTGCAAGTTCTTTCCAACCCCCATACAGCTGAATAACCTACTGTGTTGAAAACATTTGTGTTGATTGGACAAAATATTTTTTTTAATATGAGTTACTCCAAGAATTAAAATAGGCTGGATCCCATTAAATTATAGCAGAATAATCAAGAAGTTTTGCTGCCTCAATATTTTCCATGCTTAAAGGTAAGTACTTCTAGTTAATTTCTTTCCATTTTGTTCCATGATTCAGTGCCTAACATCAACAGATAAATAAACCCTTGAAAGACAATTTTTTTTTTTTTTTTTAAGTCAGGGACATGAATGTATAGAGAAATGTTAGCAGTAAAATTCTTATTCCTGAAATTATACAGGGTCCTCCTGTGAAGAATATACATTGCAAATAAAATCAAAGTAAACTAAGCAAGCAAAGTGAACAAATGAAGATTAATGAATGTTGCAAGTTATTTCACTTAACATGATAGGAAATACAAAATCATTTTATAATAAACATAAATGTATGATGCATTTTTCCTGGCATATCCCTCTTTTAAAATCAGTTAACATAAATCCCATATTCTGTGGATGTTTTATGTTTTTGTATGCATTTTAATATGTCTTTATTTTCCGAGAAGTTAACACCAAACCATTCTCTGTAGTAAGATTCTTGATGCTGCATATATGATTCAGAATTGTTGTGACTCAGAATTGCTCTCAGACAGATTATGTCTGATTCTGGATAAAGCAAAAATAATTATTGGGAATAATTGTGCATGGAGACCTAGAGCTTTGTTTCTTTAGGATTCCCACATTAGGCTTTTAATTTTCTTTCTACAAATATTGTACTGCTAAAACACCATGATGAAAATTCCTAAAAAAATACAAAATAGATAAGCACAATTGATAATTTTGTTTTGTTTTGTAAGCAACAATTTATCACTTTTGCATATTAGGTATTCCAGCTAGTCACTGTTTTCCTCTGTGAACTTGTCTTATATGCTTAAAAAAGATGACAGACACAAGAATGACATAGCTTACACAATGCTTAGTTCACCATCTTCCTGTTCCACTTTAACATTTCCCTCTATAAACCGTGTCTTCTTCAGGCTGATCTGTACGAAATGCATAAGGAATCTGCAATCATGTTATTGATGATTAATACCAACCAATCAACCAAAAAAATCATGTAACTATTTTGAAGAAGTGGTTAACTCAATAACCTTTCCTCAGCTTTATATGTCTTTGCCTTTTTGCTTGATGGACTATTTTTCATTAATTATCTGGTCCTGGATATCTTTGGTATCCTCTCTTCTATCCATCTTTTTAATTTCTTTATAATACCTTGTCATAGATTTTGCTAGTTCATCAGTTTGAATTAATTTCTAATGTATTCATAATATTTTCATCTGAGAAAATGAAGTTTCTTTCCATGAAAAATTTATTGTTCATTATACAAATCCTTTCAGAATACTGTTGACAGGTGTTGATTTTAACCTCTTGGTTTTCTAGTAAAACTCACGGGTTTAAAGTTTTCTTTATAAAACTTGTCCATGTAATGCTTCCTTCTCATTGTTCCTTCTCAGCTCTGGAAATAATCTGTGCAACCTTCTCATTACAACACCTCCTCTTTGTTCTAGACCGTTACTTCATTTTAGATTAATATCTTATTGAAAATCTTCTTAAAGGGTTCACTAAAATTAATTTAAGACATAGAGAAGGAAGTTCTTTCCAATTGACCTGAACAACCTTTCAAGGAAACCAGATTTTTTTGTCATAATTTCCCTTTAAAAGCATTCAGTTGACTATATTGCATAAGATAACAGTGTAGTATTGACTGTATGCATACATGCTACTTACTAACCAGTCACAAACAATAATTGATTCATAACATGAAAAGCAGTGTTTATATTTTAAATCACATACTTGCTTCTATGATATGTAAAACCACATAATGATGAAAGATCAAAAATAAAGAAATGCATAAAATTGCACTGATATTTTAAGACTTCATATTTTCACAAAATTAATGGATAAATAGCTCCCATATCTTGAGCAGCTCAAGAAAGAGCCAAAATTAATTTAGTTAGGCATTTAGTATTTGTCCACTGGAGATAACTGTAAATTCCTCATGATTTCAAAACTGGGAGCCAGATGGAGAAAATCTCTTACATAGAAGCTCAAATGGCTCCTAAATATTTTTTTGTAAACTAAACTTCAATGCATATTTTATCAACATGCCTTCATATTTGCTTAACACTGAGTGTTCAACAAGTCGCCAATATAAATAGTGATGTGTGCTGGTCAGGGTTATAGATTCCTTGCATTCTCAGTGTATGGGAGCTAAGCTTCATGGAAGTGTGGAATTAGCCCCATCTGAAACTATTTTTTTAGCATGAAGGGTACAAGTTCAATTAAAGATTTTGGATTTAGAGAAAACAGAAGAGTTTGTGATATTCACATCAAGACAGCCGACAAGAAGTTCAGTTCCTGTGTCTCCTTCCTGCAACATTATACAAAATGTGTTTTTTCTAGTCATTCTCTACTGGCATTTTAATTCATCTTACTACAACTCAAGTTAGATGTAATCAGAATAGATTTTAGAGACTGTGTCCCCACTGGAACTTTGTCAGAGATTAGTTATGTTTCCACTTATCTATCACAGCTTACTTAAGTCTTCTAAATACCTGCCTCCTGAGATACTCAGAACTTTGGCTTTCTCAGTAACACTGACATCAAAACAAACACACTCATTGTTTCTGGACATCTTTGGGAGTTAAGTGGTGCTGCAAAATAGTAGCAGAGTAGTCTAAACCACTCTCGGAGACTGAGCCAAAAGAAGTCCACTTAAATAAACAAAATCTAGCAGAAATTAGGTAATCATGATAGGAAGCCATTGTCATTTCTATGATCCATTAGTGGACATTTATGATTTTATTACTTCTTCATGGTGACCTGAGAGGTTGAATAAATCATGATTAGTTGATCACAGTGTAAGCCCTGTGAGCTGCAAATACTGTATTGAATTGCAAAAATATTAAATACGGTTGGCTAAGGTTTGGGGTTTTGTTTTTTTATTCTGTGATGATTACAAAGCATATATGAAACAGAGTTTTATGTAGGAGTCCTGTAGGAGTCCCTTTAAGAGGGAAATGCCACCATATGCTAATTTCAGAACTAATTTCTGAGACAAACATTTAAGCAAAGGAAATATTCTCCTTATATTTAGGCAAGATATTAAATAGCATTTAGATTAGGTGAGATTTATAGTGTCATTAAAAGATACTCTCCAGTTTGTTACAAGAAGCACTCAGTTTAATTACACAATTAAGTTTTAGATTGTTTTCATTATGCACAGAAAGCTTATTACAGTTACAATTACAATTACAATTTAACTGGTCACCTTTAGAAGTGGTGTTAGATTCCAATTCATTTCCACACTGATGCAAAAAACTCACCATTCTCTAACACAAAGAAAGGTTCTGAGAACCATACAGATTAATAGTAAATACATTTTCAATAATTATTAATAATTCAACAATTCACATAACAGATGAAAATCAAACAATGCATTTATTAGAACTTTTAAAACAGCAAGAAAATGTACCAATTTTCAAGGCTATTGAACTCAAAGTTGTTTCTATATTCTGTATTTTGACATGATTAATATAAAATGTTGACCATTATTTCTGAAAATATAAGGTATTCTTAAAATTATGTTTATTTATATTGAAAGAATAAATCTAAATAATTTTATATTACATATCACATATATTTATTTATAAATCCAAATATTTAGATAAAAATTATGTCATGGGAATCCAGGTTTGTTATTATTTTCCAGAGGATCCTATAGATTTGAATAAAGAGGAAACCTCAAGAAAGCAGGTGAGGGATTCTTTTCAAGAGCACGTAGTGATAGAACAAGTGGGAATGGCTTTAAATTGAAAGAGTGCAGGTTTAGATTACATGTTAGGAATAAATTCTGTACAGGAAGGTGGTGAGACACTGAACAGGTTGCCCAGAGATGCTGTGGATGCCCCATCCCTGAAGAGTCCAAGGCAGGTTGGATGGGGCTCTGATGAGCCTGATGTACTGGAAAGTACAGTCCCTACCTGAGGTGGGTGGGCCCATTTTGGAATCCTTCCAACTCAAACCATTATATGATTCTTTTAAATCTGTCAGGAATTTGCTGTGAAGAATTTATTGTAATGGAACTTCAAATTTATAGGGTAATATTACCTTAGAATTTTGATGCTTTTAAAATAAGGATTTTATGGTTTTAATTTTGGTGTTCCCTGTCATTCTCTACCCACAACTTATAAGAATCAGGCAAAAGAAAAAACTCCCAGTTAAAACGTGAATTGTGTACCCAGGAATGTCTCTTGATGATATTTCTGATTAATTCCCTTTTCAACTATGAAATTGCAGAATTTACAGATCACCAGAGAAGAAATGCATCAGAATGAAGTCGTTGTCTTTGCTGAAGTAAGCCAGTAGTGGTCTACTGGTTCTATTAAAACAAGCAGTGTCAGCTTGACTACTGTGATTACCACTGAGAATCTGCCTCAGGTTTCTGAAAATATGCTTGGGACATGTAGGAAACATGTAGGAAAGGTAGGAAATCATGTAGGAAGCTCTTAACATTGAAGTCACTATTGATTCTTGCTTTTCTTTATGGAAGAATGAGTTGCTGTAAAATAATGAGGGTATTCCTTAGACACAGAGATGAGGAAGCACAATCTCTTTCTGACATAAGTGAAGGCTGAAGAACACCATTTGAATTTTCCCTACTAGAAGATAACCATTTCTAAGCTGCTGCCCTTAGATTTTGTCCTTCTGCATCCATTTTTTTAATGCCTTTTCCTACAACCAATTTAAGCCATTGTCTGCCTGTTCAGCAAAGAGGGTAGCAAGTCTTTTCTTCTGTCAGATTTACTGTAGCCAGAGGTTCATACAACAGAGAGAATGCCCTGGCCAACAGTAGGCATCCACCACTGCATTATCTCTCCTGCCAAGGGGTAGCTGAACCTGCAAGTTCACCTCAGTCTTCCTACAGAAACACAATTCCCTGTGGGGTAAAATTCACTTCATCCCACATGGACATGTAATCCTAATATCTGAATGGTGGTTTAATGCCTTATCTCAGTGGTGCTGAAAGTTTCTGAAAAGACAGTCTGTCCAACACATGCTCTACTAAGCAAACCATTTTTGCAGTTAGCTGCTATAATGTCATGAGCATTAAAAAATACAAATAGATCTAATAGTTATTTCAATAGAGGACCTAAAGGAAAAAGTTTCAAGTTGAGCAGTATCCTGAAAAAGCAAGCTTTTAAAACATGGATGTATTGAACCTAGGTCTTATTTTCTAAAGCGCTGAGCTAGTCCCACTTCTACTGAAATAAATAGAAAATTTCTTTGAAATTCAGTGAAAATATAATGAGCCATCATTTTAGTCCTCTGAAAAATCTTACTTTTACTGCCAGAGTGTCTTCTGTATATATATGTGCTGAACCACAAATGTGTATAAATGTTTAAAAAAACAACTATAATGTCTTCTTGAAATCATCAGATTACAGTACCATCTTTTATAAGAGAATGCACTTTTCATACTAACACCAGCAAGGTATGCAAAAAAGAGACATTTTAGGATATTAAGATGTAATCCAAGATTTTAAATCCGATCTTGTTTGTTTTGATGAAGTGGTTTTATTTGTATCTATCCATAATTACCAAAGTTCTGTAACCTTTTAATTGTGACATGATGAATTCCTTAAAGGTGTGGGCAAATGAGTGGATCTGCCACGGTTTTTAAGTGAAGATGATATTCATTTGATCACTCTCACTGAAATTATTTCACTGATCTTTTTTTACTGATATATGAAACAGGAATACACCTGAGCTTTGGGAGTCTGTTCTAGATGAAATTTCTGAAAATTCTCATGCTTTTGGTGAATGACAGATTTCATTGTTGCTTCATTTTCTTACATATAATGTGAATTCAGAGTAACAATGCTTTTGGTGTACTTTATAAGTTCTGAAAGTTTTGTTTTTTAAAAAAGACTATATATATTTTGTGCTAAAAACCCAATTTTTTAATATGAGAATGCCAAAGCATCTACATTTTTAATTCAGTGATTCTGCTGTTTCAAAGAGTTTTAAAAACCTTTCTGTTTAGCAAAAGACTCTATGCAAAAAGACTCTTGGAGGTTTTACAGGCTGTGTTCAGAATTAAGGGGTTTAATTTTGCCTTCTAGTACTCTCTCTATGTGTGGGCTGATATATATTTCTCAGTACAACCATAATAACTCTCGTTGCTCTTATCTTTATTTTCACATCCTGCTTGGATTTTTTTAATGCTAAAAGGGGAATTTTCAAAAATACTTTTTTTGACATATCTGGTCCCATATTAAGGCTTTTACCAAACTCTGTATTTTTGTAAACACATTGGATGCATTAAGACACCTTACTTCTGTCACTCCTGTATGATTTAGAAGCTTGTGAAAAGCTTCCATATAAAGTCTTAATGCAAGAATCTGTGTTCCAAACAATTTTTTCCCTCCCTGTCACTGTATCTTAAATGCTGGTGTACATTACTTCTAATGCAGAATAAAATAACACATCATTTAGGTTCTTCTCTCTTTAAGGCATTTAAATTCCTCTGACAAGTCCTACAAAGTTCCTTTCAATTTTTACTGACATTGACAGAAAAATGAAGAAAAATATTAAATGTAAGGTGGTGAGAGATTTGGTCTCAGAAGTAAAAAGAAACAAGTAGAAGTGATATTTGGAGGATGCTAAAATTTTATCAGTTCAAATTGGCAATGCTGGAGTGTTCTACTCCAAAAATATATTCTTTGGGTTCATAGCATAATTTAATTTTAATGTAAATACTTTTTCTAAGAAAAGGCAAATTTTCAGAAAGATTTTAGCAATTTTTACATTGATGGCCTAGTATTTCCACACAGAGGCATAGCACATATTTTAACTTAAAGTGAGTAAGTGAATACAGAATGCAGTATGTGCACTGCATGGATATGGGTATTGCTTAAATGCTGTCCTATCTGGTTAGAATTTAGTTTTAGAAAATGTTAATGTGCTAAATTCTATATCATGAGTATAGTGAGAAATAATGTCTGTGATCCCATTTACATGTAATAAAACTTTACAGCTCATCTTAGAGCAAAGGTACATCTTTATCTATAAAGTATTTAACAGCATAGCAGGGAAAATATGTAGTTCAAGCAGGAAAGTGTAATAGTACTGCCAACTTTCCAATTGCTTTTTGGAAAATAAACAAGCAAAATCATGTGCATGCCCAATTTGTATTCACTTAGACTAGAAGGTAGATATTATTTCTGTATTTTGGCTGATTAAAAACACTAAAATTCCTGCTCAACAGAACATGTCTGAGTCCAAAATTAACGAATTCATTGCATATTGGTGCTGTAGTTAAAGCAAAATGAGGGTTTCCTTCATGCAAGACAATAATTAACTGCAATGTAGCAAATCACCCGCTGAATTTTTGAAACTGTAAATCTGATGATACATTTGGACCAACAGCATTAGATTTGTAAAAGTAATATCCTTTAAAATGAATATACACTATGTCATTTTTCTGTGTTACACTTAGATGAGCAACATCACTGAGTCTCACTTGATCCTTAAAATACTTACTGCCATGAACTTAGAAAAAGGAGTGCTGACTGAAAATGTTGGTGCCCTGAGTCTTAAAAAATTATGTTAAATTGTATTTTTTACTACAAACTTTTGTTGATGATCTCAGAATATGCTACCTCGACTGAAAGTTATTGTTATTAATCTTTACTTTAAAGAATTTTACTGAAAAACAAAAGCAAGTTGAACCCCTATTTCTTGGACAGAATACAATCCCACATCATTAAGTAACATTAAGGACTCTAAGTCTTCAAAAAAGAATCCAGAGATACTACACTGGATGCCTGTGGCAGAACATGGGCAATTTTAATCCCTCCATCTAAAGCACTGCAATAAACTCATATTCCAGCAATAACAAAAGTCTATTGCAAAAAAAATCTATTGCATGTCATGATGTATTTAGAAGTATTTGGACTGCCCGGTCCCAGAAGAAACCAAATGTACTTATGGCTTCAGCCTACATGGGAGACCCACATGTGTGGAGAAATCAGAAGGCCTGTCTGTGTTCCAGAGGGCCTTCATGCTTCCTTCTGCCATTGTACTTCAGCTTAATGGGGACAAGGACACCAACACAAAGAAGGAAGCTGAAAAAGAGGAGGGTTCCTCTTTATTCTTGCCTTTCCTTCCCCAGACATCTGTGTCTGGGCTGCAGTAGTGCTTGCTACCCATCCAGTCTTTGTGCTTCAGCCTCATCACAGCCTGGTGACTCCCCACGAAGGGGTCCCTTTTTCTGTTTGTCCTTCAGGCTTTGTCTCTCACACGTGTCTGAGGTATATTGGTGGTCTCCTCTCTGAGTGGAAATAAAGCCCTCTTGTTATCTCTTCCCATGCATTCACTTTCCAGTTTGAGTGTTTACCTCACCTCTTGTCTTGGGTCCCTAACAGCTAAACAGAGTTCAAAGCCCTAATTTTTTGTGTTAGCTGATCTGTTTATAAACACATTCTTTCCCACGAGGCAAAGAGTCATAGTAACTCATAAGCATAAAAGCTGGTTTTGGAATTAATTGGCTCATCATTGTTTATATTTGTAATGTCTTTTACTGTTAGACAGAATCCTACATCAGTCATTCTTTTAGAGTACTGAAGCAAACTGTCCCGTGTCCTTGCCCTTTTGTAAAAACTGGTAAAAAGGACATGTGACATCATCAAGTCCAACCAGACTGATCCCCACCATTGTTAACTAGACCATGGACCACATAGAGCACATAGACCAAGCGCTATGTCTGGTTGTTTCTTGACCACCAAATATAGTTCAAAGCTGAATTATTTCAGGGAAGTATCTGTCTGTGGGAATGAGTGTATATGTGTAGTCATTGTAAATATCAAGCCCTCTCAGGGTCTTCGAGGACAGATGCCAGAGCCAGAGACAGACAAGAGTCATGCTTCTGATCAGCAACAAGAAATCTGTCTGAGGAATTCTGTTATAAATTAGTCAGATACAGTGTTCTTTTTGTATTTGAACAGTGGTATTATCAACTTGCTGATACCTGAACATTACGCAGGTAAAAGTTTTGTTATTGTCTTTTATTACAAATATAATGTTCTATGGAACTTTACATTGCCCAGAAAATGTCAGATGATTGATTTACATCATATAGTACAATTTTCTTAGCTATTGCACTATGAGGCCTATTCTTTTCTCTGTTGTTTAAACTGTGACTTAGCTATCTGGCTGATATGTAGTGGTTTGTGGTTTGTTGTTTTTTTTTTTCCAAATTCACTTAAAGACACCTGAACCTAGACCTCTGATGTTAAATTTCCACAATTATTGTAAACAATTGTAGATAGCCAAGGGGGATCACAATTGCAAGTGTATAGGAAGCTTATTCTGATGGCAAAAATGGAAAGGAATAAGGCTCTGTCCTAGAGTCAGTGAGTCAAGATGAGTGTTCTTGGCATAGAGCTTTCTGAGAATCTGTTCAAAATCACTGAGGAGATGCCAGGAGGAAGCTTTTAAATTTATATGGCAAAATACAAACTAATTCTGTTGTAAAGAAAACCCTGAGAGTCTGTTTTGTAAGTACAAAACACATATATATTTTTTAATAACAGTGAAAATGAAGCATATTATGTTTGTCTCTAGAATTTGTGAATAATTTCCAGACTGGTTCCATTAATTCCCAATTGTGAATATTTTTAAAGTACTCCAAGCTGATTCTTTGTGCATAGTTCATTTTAGTATTCACCGTTTGTGGCTGAGCAATTTGATGCTTACCCATTAGGGGAATCTAATTTTATTCATTTTAAAAATTGCTTTGCTCAGTCAGAGCTCAGCTAGTATGACCTTTTTAATTGGAGAATAATGGAGAATAAGTTATGGCTGGTGCTTAATGCCACCTTTTAATTACTGTATGAAATGTAAGGATATGTAAATGTCATTCTAATTGAAAATCAATCACTGAAATCTTTTTAAATGCCAAATAATATTATCTTTGAACACCAATGAGCAAATTAATTTATTCAGAAATATTATACATCTCCATTATTGTGGAGATTATTATAATACTAATCTGCACTTATAAACTGATTTTACTCCTAGCCCTTTCAAAATCCTTTTTAAAATGTCATAACTGTAACTCAAAAGTGCTTATTTTAGTATGACTAACTTTTTTTATTAATATTGGAGTGAGGAAACCTTTACAATCATCCAGAAGTTTTAGACTATACTAAAAATTTTTAAAAACAATTCAAATGGTAGTTTGCATTTTAAGCAAGTTTTATTAATGCTTTCAGTCTCCTCTAGGGAATTCTTGCACGTAAAGAGATGTTGTTGTTTTGTTTTTTTAATTAAAAGAAACTATCCAGATACAAAACTTTTGTGTAAACAAATGTCTAAGCATGAGGCAACATTGAAATTTATGATATATCAAACACAGTGACGTAATGCTTCCTTTGAAAAAAAAAAATCCAAATTTCATAAGTCACAAGGGTATAATCTTAAAAATGGCTGGTAATGTGTGGCAAGGAAGGCCTGGAGACAGGATCCGATCTCTACTTGTGCTGAAGACAATGGGACTTTTGCTATTATGGCTGTCGACGGTGAATGTCATCAGGCTGCTCCATATTACAGCAAATCTCGTTCATGTCTTTCCAGAATCTGTCATATACCTAAGTTAGTGAGCCTCAAAAATGTCTGGAAAGAGTTAAGTGACTTTTTACTGTAAAGCTTATTCATAAGTTTAACCAGAACTTTGGAGTTTTGTTGATAAAACAAACTTTTTCATTTCTGATCTGAAAGCTAATCATGGAATTGGTGAACAGATAGCAGTGTATGGCAGGTATGGCAGGTATCAGTGCTAAACTAACCAAGACGTGATAGCTATTAGGTCTTACTGTGAAATTACATTAACTGACTTTAGCATAGGGCTGCGTCGGCATGTCAACAGACCCAAATTAAAAAGTGCTGTAAAATAGAAAGATTCTCTACAAAGTTTAAATCAGATTGAGAGGTCAAGCAGGGAGAGTGCTTTTCTATAATTACATTGCAGTGACTAAACATTTAGGCACTGTAGCCTGCACATTTGCTGGAAGGGATATCAGAAGTCATTAATAGTTCAGGTCTAAGCAGTTTAGAGTAGTCAGATCTGGTTTTGTTTGTTCTATGTTGCTTTTTGCAAGGGTTGGTTTTCAAGAATATATTAATTTTGTAGAAGAGTGACTTGAATATGAAAAATCTGCAGTTAATGTCTAGCTGACAGATGGAACACTGATTTACAGTCAGAAGTTTTTGACCATTTTCAAACATAGTAATATAAAGCAGTACCAGTGCTGTCAGCTGAGTGTCTTCCCAGCCAAAAATATCTGCATAAATTATTATTTTAATATGATAATTTACAGTGATGGTTGTCCTCTCAAAGTTCATACCTTTTTTTTTCAGTCTAAAACATATATGTGCAGTTGGCAAGGGGATACCCTGTGTTTCACAATCGACTTTGCTCTAGGATTTACCTGTTTTGACAGTAAAACAAAGGTAAGAGTAAAAGAAAAAGAAAACATAACTCTGTTTTGTTTTATAGTTATTGAAGTTATCATCTATTGCATTTTCTTTATGTTTATGTCCAGTATTTATTCCTCCAATATACTGTACTATTTATTTATTTAGCCCTACTGAAATGTTGTCAGTTTGGGACATCAAAGGGGTGAGTATAGTTGTATAGCATGTAAAGATGTGTTTTGAAGAAAGAAATAAAAAAATTAACTTCTTTTTCAAGTAATAAAAGCAAAGGAAGGTTATGCTTGGCAGAGAACTTGGTTTGTTATAGTGAAGAAACTTAAAGATTTATAAAAGATTACAAGTAATGAAAAAAAATGAAATGTCACCTGATTCTATTTGTTTTGAAGCTATGGATATAAAATAGGATTAATTATTCTTCCGTCATAAGAAATTTAGGTCATGTCTAAAATTAACAGAATACAGGCAAATGTTTTTTAAAGTCAGAATCTAAAAGATTACATGCACTTATCTTGCAAAACAGTGGCTATATAGAAAGTGCCTACAGAGAATAGTTAATGATACATGCCAACTTCCAAGCCCGGTCTACAATGCTACTATTTTCTGTATAATTTAGTGTATAATTTAAAGTATATTATTCTAAGTGGATTTTAACATTTTTTTGATAGTAGAAGAAAACATATATACAAAAAATGTTTCTGCATTAATAAGGCTATTCAGTAGAAGGTCAGTCTTCTCAAATATTTTTTTAAAATTCAGTCAGTAATTCTGAGAAAAGAGGGAACACACTACATTTTGAAATACTGATGCAGGATCTAGTTTTTGCATGTTGGCATTTTGTAGGTTTGGGACTAAAATGCCCCCAAATTTTAAATCTATTGAAATCTTAATGCAGAGAAATAATGACCAAAATTGCATGAAAATTTAGACTAATTAAGTGTGCATCCCATGCAGCAGGATAAAATTTCAGAACATAACTTTTGTGTACACTTCTCTCCCTCAGATGATACTGCATTCTGGAATCCTGCTTCTTACACAATTATAAACATTTTGCATGAAGCCACAAATTAACTATAAAAAGTAAGCTCTCTAGCCTATTGAAAGGGTTTCTTTTAAATGTGAAGAATGATTGCATGTACTCTCACCTTTAAAATTATAACATTACTCTATTAATAGGACTTTGTGTCACGTACCTACCTTCAGTATTGATGATGAGGAGGATTTAGATGAATTTTTGTTGCTCACCTAAGGAGAAACACAGAATACCAGCAGATAGACCAATTCCATTGCTAAACAGTAAAAATTCTGGAGAGCTCAAGAGCTCACATTTATTCTTCCTCTGTGTGAGAGACAGAGATGTTCTCTGCATCCTCAAGCCTGAGTGAGGTAGTAATGGGCAACTTCGGCAGTTCATCTTACTTCCCATAATTGTCAGCTGAAGTTTACTGTGTTTCCCCATATGCATAGCTATTTTAGAATATTTCCTACCAACGCAAAAAAGAATCTCAAAGTGGTCAAGCATTTAACAGTTCATTAGGAGCATAGAAGTTTTACTGAAGAATCTATCTTTTTCTTGAAGTTAATGAAAAAAAAATAAGGTCTTCTATTGATGTAAAGAATGCTCTTACACCCCAGCAGGTGTTCAAAGAAGATTATTAAAATACAGGCCAGTCCCCTATCTGCTTTATGACTCTAAAACTGGATCTCAAATTTTGGGCAACCAGCTCATGTAGTCATTGAAAAACGTTATTTTTTGCACTTTGAAAAACAATTTTAAAAGGGCCTTATTATTACAAATTCTGAAATAAAAAGCACAAAAAATTTTGCTTTGGAGTGACCCTGGCTTCCTCATGAGTCAGGTGAATGAGAGGAAATACAACTAAAGACTTGTGGGTCCAGATAATGGCAGGGAAAGGTCACCCACCAGTGACCATCATGGGCGAAACAAACTACACCTGGGCAAATCAGTTTAATTTATTGCCAATCAAATCAGAGTACGCTAATGAGAAATTAAAACCAGATCTTAAAACACCTTCCCCCCACACTTCTCTGCTTCCCAGTTTTCTTTATCTCCTCCTCTCCAGCAGCACAGGCAGGTTGGAAACAGGGGCTGTAGTCAGTTCACCACATGTTGTCTCTGTCCTTCCTTCCTCCTCAGGAGGAGGACTTCTCACACTCTTCTCCTGCTCCAGCATGGAGTCCCTTCCACAGGAGACAGTCCTCCAGAATCCAGCATGAGTCCTTCCCATGGCTGCAGCTCTTCATGAACTGCTCCAGCGTGGGTTCTTCCCACTGGGTGCAATCCTTCAGGAACAGCACCTCCTCCCCCTTCTTCACTGACCATGGTGTCTGCAGGGCTTTTTCTCTCCCATATTCTCATTCATCTCTCCAGCACAAGAAAAATATCTTTAAAGAACTTTTCTAGAACAGTTTCTTTTCCTGCATATTCTATTCCAGGCTCTTGATGGACTTAATTCATTCAGCTTTTATCTTTTTTTGGCTCATCACTGAGCTACTTCTGTAGCCTGCATCTGCTTTATGTCTCACTGTAGAGATTCTTTTTATCTTGTCAGCTTGGTTGGTTCATCTTCCCCATCCTGTGCCTCCAGCCACTCCTCCAATACAAAGGGATCCCAAAGTGTGCATTTTCTGCCATCTTCCAGCACTCTTTACTTGTTGTCTTCCCTACTCGGTGTCAACTGTTGAGAGAGATGATGACTCCAGCAATGCTTATTATTACTAAATTGTTCCTAAGTTCTTGATTCATCTCCACCTTAGCAGCTATTAGATAGCAAACATTCATCTATCCTGTTTAGAGCCAAACTCATTTAAGCTTTTAACACTTTTCAGGTGGTCTAATTAGGCCCTCTGGACCCAGTTAAAATCTGTTCATGAATGTAAAGTTTAAGCACCATCCCAGTGCTGTAGCTTACTTCAGTTTTTCTTCTTCTGTTATATCTCTCTAAGAACTCAGTGACATTTATGTCTGCAGGGAACCAGGAGATAGGTTTTTTTTATACGACATTCCATTTTAAACTATGAATAGGGTTCTGAAGCCCACTGGTAGCACTGGTCTACTTGACAAAAATATTTTGAGAAGAGGCATGTTGGAAAATGGACCAGAGCAAACTTTTTTCCATGTATGCTTTTGAAATAAGCTCCCAAGTATTTAAATTGTCTTTCTTCAGCAGTGTCCAGGACCTGAAGCACACTTTACCATGTGCAGAGAATTTTCATTACAGTTATGGGTATTAAAGGAAACATCAACAGGAAGTCCAGGTGCAAGTTGTTACCTTGTGGGTTTTTTTTTTAATTACACCTTTTAAGGTGATGAATAGAAAACATTCAGATAAATACAGAAAATAACCTTGATTTCAAAAATAATTTCCCAATTTTTGTTTTTACAAAATATTTTCATAAATAATAAAGCATATCTGTCAATCTAGAGTTTGCCAGCACTACTAAGATGCCATGGATAAACCTGTGGGAGACCAAGACACTTAGAAGTCATCTATTTTACAAACCATTATGTAATGTAGGACACATTTTTGTGGTTTCTGAGATTATGTTCAATAATAATATTTTTGCATTTCTATAGCTTTTCTGAGAACTTCAAACCACATTTCACACATCAGTAAGTTCAGCTTTGCAATATCTGTGTAAGACAATTATCTGCGTTATGCAAATGAGTCAACTGAAATACGAAAGATCAAGATACGGCATGGAGATGTATTCATACTGAAACTGATACAAATATCCTCATGGATCTTTACGGAATTAAGCTTTTGCCATCTTTATGCTATGTAGGCAATTGAAACATTTATATCTCAGAGAATTTCAAAATAGTTTAATTAATGGATTTTAATATTGCATCTTTTGCTTTCACAAAGGGTACAGAAATGATAATTTTAATTGCTCTGCAAAGAGCCTGTTATCATGCACTGCATTGCTGCTGTAGTGCTTTATTTTAGTACACATATATTGATCATCATTCTATAGTCCTAGGTAAAAACATGTAGCAGAGTCCCTAATCAAATTTCTTTTTCTTTAGAATGTGCTGTGGAGGTTTAAATTCTCTCAGCTCAAAGGCTCATCAGATGATGGGAAAACAAGAGTAAAGCTGCTTTTTCAAAATCTAGACACAAAACAAATTGAGACAAAGGTAAGCAACATCCTCTTTTTCAATTTAGTTAAACATGACATAAAATTACTGTCAAGGCATCAGAAATCCCATTTACTGGCACATGCATATGGTGAACACATCACAGATTATTTTTTTTTGCCAACTCTTTAGAAACTCCACAATAAATGGAAGCAATGTAATACCAACAGATTTATTGCACTATTTCTACAAGCCAGTTGTGATAAGTTGTCTTGTGATAGTATTTTACTTTTTCAGAAAGATAGTGTCTCTGAAGTTAGTCTGTCAACGTATAGTTGATATGTCTAAAAATTGTGTTTAAAAAAGATAAAGTAAAAATAAAATTTGATCCCAAGCTTGCTGTTGAATAAAAAAAACTAGACAGTTTTTAAGTTATGTGGCTTTAAAAAGAAGGAGGAGAACTTTGGCATGATATGACATAGAAAAGGAAGATAAGGCTGTGGTTCAACTGGGTTTTGGTTGACAAAAGCCAGTGACACAAGAGAAAAGTATCTGAAGACCTATGAAAGTTTTCAAATACTCTTACCTGGAGTTGTACAGGTTAAAGTCACTTGTAAAGTAATATTTTTCTATACTGACCATACACAACAGATATATGTTACCTATTCTTCTAATGTTTAAAATAATTGTAAGGAAGTCCATAAACTTCCTTATTTTTCACAAAGTTACAGTACATGCAATATATCTTTCTTTATACATCTATATTAGTAAATTATTCAGGATTTCATCAGCAAGCTTGACCTGAGTTGCCTCTTGGCTCTACTGTAAAAGATTATAATATCTCTTACAAAGGGTACTATGTGTAATAATTTGTCCAGTAGCAGGCCATTTCCGCTTCATTTCTCACAGTAGTCCCTGGAGACAGAAAAGGACTACTGTCTTCATTTCATATGTGATCATCTGCTGCAGTGAGCTTACATAACTTGTTTCAGGTCAGACAGGATGATTGTACTCATGCATAAGCTACTTTGTGTATCTCTGTGCATTAAATCATTAGATAGTCCCTGTGTGTGATTAGCCAAGGGCTGTAATTCCATTGCTTGTAATAGAATTCTGTTACTTTAATACTGTATCATTCCTCTTTCTGTTGTGGTAAACAATCTGATTTTTAAAATTTTATTTTCTTTTTATTTTTGTGCAAATTAGATTGTTTTTAATTGGTTTTACTCGATTTTACTCTTTGACAGAAAAATTGTAAATTTTGTCATTTTTATGAAAATTTGGTTATCTGTAAATTTATTATAAATGAGTCCTTATGATAATTTTGCAGTAAATTTTGTTCAGGGGACAGATTTGTTAAAATATTTAAAATTATTCTTTTATATAGCTCTAATGAAAACATCTTGTTGTTGGCAAAATTCACCTTGAAAGTATCAGATGGAAGTTGATAAGGGGTTGGTTCATACAGAATTCTTAATATCTATGGACCTAAAAGTACATATGTGTTGCAAATGTTGGAATATCCCAGAAAAAGCTCATTAAAGGTCAGAAGAAAGGCTGATACTAAGTAGCTAAAGATTTATCAGAATTTCAGTGATTGCACCTTTTACAGCTGCCTCTGCAAAGTGCAATGTACCCACTAGGATTTCACATTAAATGGGACTGAGACACAGCTGTGCAGCCTCTCCACTTCAGATAACTGGTATATATCATCAACTGTATGCCCACCACCTAACTGGTATGATTTCTTAAACTTGAGAGTTGCAGGCTGGCTGGAAAATGCCCAGCACTAATACCCATTATACAATCCAGTATTTGCCTCTGCTTCTTGCACTGAAAGGGATTTTATAGGGCCAGATGGTGCTATATGGTGAAATGCAGCCAATAATAAGAATTAAAAATGTTATCAAATAATTGAAGTTTCATTTTTCCTGGGTAAATGAGCCACCATGAACAAAAGAAGCTTGATGCAGATGACTTACATTCCCTTGGTTGCAAAAGAATTTTCCAAACTGTGTATAATTCTATATTATTATGAATTCTTGGGAGTAAAAAAAATTACACTTGGGAATTCTATTTTTGTGTCTTGTTTAGTAGCTAGATGTGATGTTTCTTCTCCTGTTTTGGCTTCTAAATTTTAAGCAAAGTACTTCTTCCTGTGAATTTTAGTTTTAGGTGAACAGTAATAAGGAAAGGATTCCTGTCAGTTTTATCTCCTTCAGGTTCTTCATATTCCCTACAACTTCTTATAGTTTCCCACTTCAGTATTTCCCTGAACTTACCCTGCCTTTAGTATTGAGAAATTACAAGTAATCTTACTAATAGTATTCTTTACCCAAAATTTCAAGGTTTCTCATAAAAATGAAAAAAAAGTAAGAATAATACTTTCAGGTTTGTATTGATGTTTTATTTCCCTTTGCTAAACTGTAGCTATATATCTGAAAAATAAGACTTTTTTAACAAGCCTATTTGAATTAAGCATTTCCCTTTTCTTTTCAACTTACTTAGTCTTAAATATGTATTGAAGAAAGGTAAGAAACCATTGTGGTCAATAGAGTATTGTGAGCCATACTGAAGCCTCAACCAGATATTGCTGGTCTCATAAATTTCTTATCTATTACAAGAAGATAACTTAAGAACCCTGCATATTCTTCTCATCCATGAAATGGCAACCAAGCCCCACTACATTTTCTGAGATATAGAATCAAATTTAGAATTTTGGTTTCCATTTTGACTTTGATGTTGTCTGCAGCTAAAATCTGAATATCTTTATTTGGGCTTTCAACCTGAAAGAAAGCCCCAACCCAAACCACACCAAACCAACAAACAAACAACAGCAACAACAACAAAACCCCACAACAACTAAAAAAATCAGTCTGATTGGAAGACATATCTTGAATAATACAGTGGCAACAGTTCTGCTCTGGTCAACAAATAACATACACTGAGGCTTACTGGTGTCCTTAAAGTGATGAAATGCACAGGGCACAGTAACACTATCTGTCAGCATCTCCATTATTTGCCTTTCATGTGATACAGGCTTGTCTTGTTCAAACAGTGATTCAACAGCTCTCAGAAGTTCTCAATAAAATTGCATGCATGGTAATAATGCAGCAGGCCTGTCAAGCTCTTTATGGTATGTAATAAATCCAACTCTCCTAGTGGGTGGATGAAATAAGAACATATCTTTTTCTTCCTTGGCTGTGCACATGCAGTGAAGGAGGTCAGTGCAGTGTGCTCATTTTTTGTGTTTTCAGTAGCAGCAGGAAGTTTTGCAGTCTTGTCCTCCCACTGCTTTAATCCAATCTATTGTGTTCTTTTCTCAGTGTCTTCCTTCCAGTGCCTTTGTTGTACTTAATCCACTTATTACAGAACATACAGTAAACCTAAAGAGCTTTGGTTATTGAAATATTAGACATGCACAGATTTTCCTTAAAAACTGACAATCTCAAAGAAAAAAGCAGCAAACTCAGATAAGGAAAGCAAACATAAGGGTGCTGTTAGATGGTGTAATGCAAAAAAAAAGATCAGTTACTCATCTGCCTGACTCACTACGGAGACAAATGTTACTTTAAAAAAAAAACAACTATCAGAGCAATGTATTTGTTTGAAAGAAATGTCATTGGTGTTATTTTCTAGGAAGAATTCATATTACATTCCAACGCTAAAGAGGCTACATTTCCATCTATAAAAACTATATTCAAGATGGCAAAAAGACATATTGTGTCCCAGTCTTCAGACTGTGCAACAGCTATATTTTCCCAAGTCAGAAGGGCATCCTTATCTTTTACTAAATTCATATTTTCAAATTAATCCCCAGTCCTCTTCCCCTTTCCCTGTTGTAATCGACATGTAAGCAAATCCTTACCCCAGCTTGTCCTCAGCTATTTGTGGCTATTCCTCATTACCTACACCTGACTAGCCAGCTGCACTATTGCACAGGCAGCCAGCACAGGCATCAAACATCCTTCAGACACAAAGCTCCACAGCATCACCCCGTTATGGACTTCCTTATCAAATACTACTGTTATAAGCTGCATTTCTAGAAGCTTCTGGTGCATGAGACCTCAGATGAGCCCCACTTTTCTGATGCCACCATGGGTGGCCACATCTATCTGAGGCCTGTAAGACAACATCTCCAGAGGTCTCCTCCTGTTTTATGATCCCAGAGGGTTGCTCATCCTTCTCAAACCAAACATAAAATAGTGAAGAGACAAGAGGAGTGGACCAGCTGGTAAACTGCTGTGAGGAGTGCTTATATATGCCACACGTTTTGCTTTTCAGCTCTGTAATAATTTTCAAAATTGGCACCAGTCTTGAAAATAATCCAAAAATAGGGGACTTGCAGTATTAACTGCAGAAAGTAGTGTTGTTGTCACATAAAACATAGGTTTAGTGTTACTGCTAGTCTTCCACCTCTATGTAGATTATATCTTACAGAAACAAGAGCATACTAGTATTCAAAAGGTTATTTACAACAGATTAGACAGCTTCTCTCAGATACAGAGGAGGGGCTACTGCAGTTTGATCCATGCTCTGAACTGTGATGGAAACAGAGAAAGGACTCTGCAGTTGGGACATTGGGAAAGACTGACTCACAGTGATGAGGTGTTCCTGTCTTTGTCCTTTTCTAAACCTAAAGCTCTCCAAATAATGTTGTTAGAACAGTCTGAAATCCTGTCCACAGTCTGTGTTAGGTTCCCTCTGTTTGCTTATCTCCATAAACATTTATAGATTGGAAGTGCATAAAGCTGGAGTAGAGAAATGAGAACTCTGAAGGGCTCCCTTCTCTCAGTTTGTTTGGCTGTGTTTGGTCAGTGTGTTGAATATCAGAACCTAAGGTGAAATTGTTGGGTGATTTCAGTTATTTTGGAGCAAATCTAAGATTCATGGGAATGGTAATATTTTTTAATTCCCTGGTTTTGAAGATGGAAATTCAGTAGATGCAAAACATTTGATTGAGCCAAAACGTATGTGTTGAGGCCTACATTTCATATTTCATATTTCATTAACAATCATGATTATGTATATAATTTTAGTTTTATTAAACTTAGATAAAGAGATTTAAATAGTGGCATTGTAGGGTTTTTTCCAGGAAGTGTTTATATTAATTTATATTAATATTCAAAGTCAACATCTGCTGTCAATAAAATGTATTTTAAGAAACCTCCTCCCATATTTGCTCCTCAAATGTCAGTTAAATGTCAGTTAAAACAGAAAAAACAGAAGCTTTTTGTCCCCAGAATTTAGGACAAAGATGTCATGGGCTCAAATACACTCATGTTTTCCTCTGTTTCACTATGGCTCCTCCATCAGTTTCAGTCCTTTCAGGGGTGTTACCTGCTCTGCCATGGAGCACCCTCTACTTCACTTGCCTTTTTGGTTTTTTGGGGAATTTTCTGCCCTTTCTTACCTACATTTACCCTGATGCACCCCTGTCTCACTGTGGGGCTCAGCCATGCCTGGTGGTGTATTAGTTGGACCTGGCCAGAACCTGCTGTATCTGGCACAGGGCAGCTCTGGTCTCTCCTTGAAGAGGCTGTGCATGCAGGTCCCTCCACTCCCAAAAATCTCCCTGTTGTGCCCCAAACAGGGTCACAAAACCATGCCCCACAAATAGTGAACAATTCATTAGTAGTAGGACCACTTATGCCTAGTAAATACCTGGCCTTGGATAGCAAAATGGTGTGATGGTGTGACTTTTCTCAGTAAGTTTGAATTCCAAATATTCTGTTTGGCCCAATTTTGTTTAGAACATACTATAAAGTTCTGTTACAGAGAAAGCAGAAGTCCAGTGCTTTGCTTTTTGCTGAAAAACAAGCATACAGAGTGTGCCTCAACAAACAACTACTTAGCCAACAGATTGTTGAAAATAGTCTGCTCAAACCAAAAAGTGTCTCAAGTGTCCCCACAATATATTTACCAACTGCAGACTTCACACATAGTAGTATCTCTTAAATTGAACATGTTTTTACATTATATATATATTTTATATTATATTTACATGTCATTGTGTCAGACTATTCTCTATTACTGTATGGGTTAATAGGGAAAAAGAAAATTAATTTGAGCACAGAAGATGAAATATGTTGTACAGAGTCAAGCAAATCTGAAAACTGTTTAGGCATAATTCTGCCTTTCTTTGTGAATCAGGGCATCTGAATACCCAGCCATGTTTGTTTCTTTCCTTAGGGTGTGGTGTAACTTCCCCTTATCTTTCACCCCGCCTCTGGCTTCTCATCTCTGGTTCAGAGGTTGACAAAAGATGTGATCTCCTCACCTTACCCTTCTTGATACCTCATCATCCTCAAGCAGCCTTAACTCGTCAAATAATTTAATAATGTTCAACAAGGCCGAGTGTCAAGTCCTGCCCTTGGGTCACTACAACTCGAGGCGATGCTGCAGGCTGAGGGCAGAGTGGCTGGAAAGGTGCCTGGTGGGAAAGGACCAGGGGAAAGGGTGCCTGGTGGGAAAAGGGGTGCTGGTTTACAGCAGCAGCACACGAACCATTGTGCCCAGGTGGGCAAGAAGGCCAATGGAGTCCTGGCCTGTTTCAGCAGTAGTGTGGCCAGCAGGACCAGGGCAAGGATTGTCCCCCTGTACTCAGCACTGGTGAGGTCACACCTGGAGTGCTGTGTCTGGTTCTGGGCCCTTCACTTTAAGAAAGGCTATGGAGCTGGTGAAGGATTGGATGGGCATAACATTTGAGGAGTGCTTGAAGGAGCTGGGGGTTTTTCACTTGGAGAAAAGGAGTCTCACAAAAGGTCTTACCACTCTCTGTAACAGTCTCAAACAAGTTACAAGGGATAGGATGAAAGGAAATGGGCACAGCTTGTGCCAGGGGAAGTTCAGAGTGGATATTAGGAAAAAAATTCTTCACCAAAAAGATTGTCAAATATTGGAACAGGCTTTGTAGAGAAGTGGTTGAGTCACCATCCCAGGAGGTATGTCAAGTGTAGAAGTGGCACTTAGTGGCATGGTTTACTGGTAGACTTGGCAGTGCTGGGTTAATAGTTGGACTCAGCGATCTTCAAGACCTTTTCCATCCTGAGTTATTCTATGTTGCAATATTTGAATGTTCTTTCAAGCTGACTGATTTCATTGTACAAGCTGAGTACAATGTAAGCAATAAAGTATCACAGAGTGAAAACTAAATTGACACACAGCAGTGTCAGTAAACAAGGTATGGATATACAGTTTTTATTCTTAACAGTTTTAATTTTACATTTTCCTATAAAAATTCAATGATCATGTTAAGGCCATTATTGTTTTCTAACTAGTCTGCTCTTTATTAATGTAAAATGTTCATAAAACTGAATTGAATTAATTTTTTTTCCTTTTTTTTCTCTTACTTCTTTCAGGAACTTGAATTTCAGGATCTGACGGCAGTTTTACACTGTATCCACTCCTTTATAGCAGCAAAAGTGGCATCTGTGGATCCAGTATTCATAGACAGTCAGAGTATTGCAAGAAAATATATGTACAGTAACTGATACTAGATTATATGTTGTGACTATGGAAAATAAATTATTTTCTTAACAAAAGTAGTTATTTCATTCACGATATTGCAACTTGGTGATTTTATAAGAAGCCTATAGTTGTGTTATCTGTAATGTTAAGAGTTTTCACAATCTGATAAATATTTTGAATCTATAAGTTAAAAAAATACTGAGTCAAAGTTTGTTATCTTCACCATTGATCGAAAATTCCAAGTGAATATTCATTCAGTAATATTTGTAGAGTCATTTTGATTTCTGCTCTCATGATGATACATTCTACCCTTTATTACATAGTAATGTGGAGTAACATTTGAAAAGTGTATGTCCAAAATTTGGCCTCTAAGTCTGTTTTAAAAAGTGTTGGGCATACAGACAATTCTACAGTCTTCACTGTAGAAAAGAAGTAATTATTGAAGACAACTGCTGGAGGAATTGAACTTTCATCTTCCTTCTATATCTTAGAAAAATTGTAGTTTTGTGGTTGGGCTCTTTCAAGGCCTGAGAGTTTAGCTCTTGCAAAACACTAAATACTCTATTTCAGATCTAGGAACATAGCTAAGCACACACTTGGCTCTAGGAATACTCAGTAGCCCCAGTGTATTTGCAAGCTAATTGTTAAGAGTGTATTTAAGTATCAACTGTGAAGAGCTTTAGACTCAGCTAAGAAGCCTGACTATAGACACTTAGTTTTAAGAAACTTGACATAGGGTTTTCTTATCTTTTAATAAAGCTTCCATGACCCATTCATTTATTCATTAATAGATTGACTTGACACCTATCCTTTGATGTAATGCTCTGTATGCTTGGGAACAATTTTATTTGGAGAAACAAGCTTCCAAGATAAGACGAACATAACGAAACATAAATATTTTTCTGAGACACCTGCCTTTCTTTATCCTATAGCTTTAACCTTGACTCTTATGCAAGAAAAGTGAATTTTGTCTGTGCTGAGGAAAAAAATGTTGGTTTGTTTTTGACATATGCCTAACCTTCCTTCTGAAATCATAATCTTAAATGCACAGATAATTCCTCCTGCTATTGGAAAAATGATTAAAAAAGAAGATATTTTAGTCTTAGGGTATATTCCCTGTAAGTGATAGCAGATATTGCAGGTTTTTGTAATAGAAGTTTCAGTTTTTCTCACTTGTACTTTTGAGGCAGCATCAAGAAAATAAAACAATCAAAATCAAACAAGTATCTTAAGTAGAAGCCATGGATAAGGAGTGAATTCATCAAAGTCCTCCCTAAATTTTAGGAGTCTTGTCAGGTGTCCTGATAAAGTTACAGCCTAATGTTACTGTAGGCTAACGAAAAGAGGTTGGTGCCTCTAAAACATCTCAAGTGAGGTGTGTTTTTACAAAACTCAGTGCTTAATTGTAGTCAGAGAAATTCTCTCCTTCAGGTCTGAGCTGTCTTTTCAGACTGCAGTGGGGCACTTACTTCAAACAGATGTGTCTGTGTCCACCTAAAGCTTGGGCACAAATAAAGTGTCTGATGCCGGTGATTTAATCCCTCCAGGAAGACTACTTGTTTCTAAGTGTTTTCCATTGAGAAATTAATTTGAATGGAGTGGACTCTGTTTGTAATTCCAGCGTTGTTTAGGGTTCCAGTGTTGTTCGCATTGAGGCATGCTAAGTCCTGGTAAAACAGTATTTAGCAAATGTGATAAATATTTTTATTATTTTTAAATAAATCTTTATAGCCATTATTGTATTTTAACATACATAATCTCAATTTTATAATAATTTTATTTCAAGAAAATAATTTTAAAAGTTTTCTTTTTCAAACATGCATGGTTTCATTTAATTGAAAAATGAAACAATGAAACATTCAAAATGTTTCATTTAATTCTCAGATTTCTTTTTTATTTTCAGCTCATTGTATTTACTGAAGTTTTAACATTCACAAATTACAGCATTAACATTATAACATCATTCTTACAGCCAATTCTCAGTTCAGTTTATTAGCATGAATAATTGGAAGCATCACAGTTTCAGTAGGATGAAGAATTATGGAATTAATTCAGTTTTGTTTTTCTAATATCTTCTCATAGACAACGTTCAATACTAACATGCTAATTATAGTAGAAAACTGTACCAGCTAGTACTGAACTGGTACTACAGTCAGACATCTAGACTTAATGTTTAAATAATCATGTGATTATAAAGTAGCATATCTCCCCAAATACTGTAATAAAACCTTAAAATAAATTAGGCCTAATTTATTAAGTAATCTTTCATTTCTACCAAAAAAAGTTCTGCAATTCAAAAAGAGCATTATTGATCTTTTTCTCCAAAGCAGCTGGATATTGCACTTTTTCATTAGCACTTTCAAATTTCTTATATGAATTTGCTTATGCTGATTTTAATTAATTTTGTTATTTGTTTAATGGAATTTCTAAATTCTTTTAGTCTTTTGATGAGCTAATGTTTTTGCAACACAGAAGTTTTCCTCTGTATGTCCAAATCCATCTCAAGGAGTATTAGAGAAAAAAATTCTCATAAATTCACCTGCTGAAATTTAGCATTGTATTTAAGAAACAATTCTCCAAACATATTTTTAATGGGGAACTTGAAGATCCCAATTAGCTCACTTGCTTTTTCCTTTCTTTCACATTCTGCAACACCCTGAAGGCCGGGACTAAAGGCCAGTTTTTTGAGAAAGTTGCCAGAGGTTGGGAAAAGCTAATAAATTGCTAGTTACTCAGCTATTTTATAGGCTGTGTAGGACTTCCATAGCACCTTGTATTTCTTAGTCATATACCTGATATTTGAAAATGTTGCATTCCCAATTTGTTCCGTTGCTTATGTTTCTTTGATAAATTTTTAATCATCAGTAAAGCATATTAGTTTGTCATTGCCTTCAGAATATGGATCATATATCATTAATATATTTTTCTCTGTCAATGTTTTGAGTGTCTGCACCACATTTCAGTTGGCAAAACACCTCAAAATAGGAAAATAGTGGGATTCACAAATAGATCTGCTGGTGGATACCTTCCTCAGTCACCCCTCAGGAATTGTGGGCTGAGGAAGAGGACAACTGCTTTAGGTATTTCAAATGTCAAATATTTAATTTCTAATGAGATCATAAAACAAATTTTTATATTCTTTATTACATACTTGTGATATATTAAGCTTTAGTCTTACCATCTCATTATGTATTTGTGTATAGTTTTCCTTTATATTTTTCTAGGGTGACAAAGGCGTACCAGAATTAAACATGTAGTAAGAAAAGACAAACATTTACTGAAGCAGCACCATAAACAGCAAGCTGGGGAAGGAAGCATACAAACATAGTGTTATAAAATTGGGCCCCATCACAAAATCAAGATAGCTGCTTGTTATTAGAAATGAGTGAAAACAGGACAGTCTCTGTATGTCCAAATTATCTTTATGCCTTCATTGAAACTCAGGACTTGGTTAAAAGGCTAAAAATAATTCCATCTACTGAAGTGATTTTGAGCAAATGGGTAGTATTGTTGATTTAAATTAGAACAAGGCTCATCAGTGACTTATAAATTAAGGAGGTGCACAGCCTAGACTTAGGCACTGGACTTGAATGATACATGATGATTTGTTAATATAATTTCTGGCATTTTTTTCTCTAATGTGATTAAAATCTGCGGAAAAAAACGTATTCACAATCAAGCTGAAGTCAGCTCGGCTCTGTTCTCAGTGCATGGCATGGTTGTGCTACCCTGTTGAAAACACCAAAGCATTTAATAGAGGGAAGGTGGCCAGGCTGTGCCAGATGGCCCCAGGGATAAAAAACAAGCTCTGACAATGTTAGTTATTAATTTAGATGTTACCAGAGCATTTCAGGGACTTAATCTGACCTATAATATTTCTTTTTTTTTTTGCCTATCATCATAAAGTCTGGGAGGCTGAGGCTGTGCTGATCCAAAGCTCAACTTAGAAATCTGACTGAATTCTTCTAAGGTTAGGATCTTAGAAAAAGTATTTCAAAATTATTCTTAACCTTGAGCCAGTAGGCCTGAAGCTTAAAAAATAATTTTCTGTGGGAAGAAGACTAAGCTCTGCCAAATTTTGCAACCATTAATCTAAAATCCTGTATTATATCTGAACTACATTAATTCATAAGTAACTTCAGACAAAGGCATGCTTTTTCCACAAAACCTTTAATGTGTAATCTGATTTTTGCAGTGGGTTAAGCAGAATTTAAAATTGCCTGGATTTCTGTTTAAGTACATGTCCATAAATGCTTCTATCAAAATGCTGTCAGTATTTTGTAACACTTTCCTGCCCACCTGAGTATCTCCTCTTTCACAGTGCTCAAAGTGAGGTGTGTATAATGGCAATGCCATTTTTCTGCTTTTTGTTTACTTCTGTGGTTGATTTTGTTTTAATATAGTTTGCCTGTGTCCCCCAGTAAGCTTTTTCAGAGCAGAGAGGGCGAATGTTAGCAAGGAAGCACTTTTCTCCATGCTCTCATGAGAGGAAAAGTGGTGATTTCTGTACCTCTTTCCTGCACATGAGAAATGGGAGAAAGCACTGAAAAATGGAAGCAGACAGACAGACTGTGAAATCTTAAAAAACTTCTTCACTAAGGTATGCAAAACACCTCTTGGAACTCATTTGACAAATTTTTGGAACTTCATCAGGAAATTAATCTTTCAGTGTAGTTCTCTGAATTGCTATTATTGAGCTATGGATGCTGAAGAGTTAAAGACTGCAAAGCAAAAATGTAAAATGTATCATGTAATTGTGTATTTTTTTAAACAATGCTTCAAAATGTTTAGGTACTTTTGTGTTGAAGCATGTAGAGAAGAAATTATCTTATGTGAACTAAAGACCTTGTAGTAAATTTATTAAGTGCAAAACAGATTTGTGTAGCATGCAAGATGAAATCAAATATGTATTCTAGTATGGTTCAACCACAAAAAATTCTTAAGTAAAATATTTTTATGAAATTTTTAGTTATCGAACTCCATGGACATGAGCCAAAATCCACTGCTGTTTTAAGTCCCAGTAAATTCTACAGGACTTTGTCTGAAATGAAGATAAATGATTTTAAATAATAAACAGAGGAACCAAAATGCTTTTCTTCTCTAATATTGCCCCAGTGCACAGCTGCCTACATGTTCACTTAAAGGACTCATTCCTACTGAAAAAACTGCTGACTTTTCAGTAGGGTATCAAAACCAGAACTATTTGGGCTGAAAGCCATAATCTTTTTTTGGAGCAGCTGTCACGATGCCCTGTACAAGCTGCACTTATGCGGGTATTCCGACCTCTAGTTTAAATGGACCACAGATATTTTTTCAGTGCAAAGACATGATCTATTGTGCAAGTTTACACATCAGGAGGTGGGAGTGGCAGAAGCATCTCAGCTGCATAGATCTCTAGGATTGCAAGACAACCAAGCATGGAAAGGAAGTCAAATGTAAGAACTTTATTTTTCTTTCCTCACTGCCGATTATTCTTGGAACATTATTTCTGTTATATTTCTAGGCTAACTAACTGACTGTTTCTTACAAGTCTCTAAATTCCCAACTATGATGGAAATGTCATACTCAGTATTTATTAAGGAATTAATGTTGAAATTAGGTGTGCAGTCTTTGTTAATCATCTGGTCTCAACCCCATAACCAGTGGATAGAAACCAGCAAATCTGAGTGCTTTATTCCTTACTGCAATAGATGCCTAAAACTAGTGGAATAAATAATGTTCTGAGAAGGCATCTTTCTCCATCAACAAACTACACTACCACATAGATTTTCGGCAGCTCAATTTTCTATAGATAGGTTTGATATCAGATTTATGTACCAATACAATAAAAGTAGCAATCATGAGCAATGTTGCAGGATTATGGGAATAAAATAAAACAATGTGGAAGTGATGAAATTTAAATCAGAAGTTTGTCATCCCATTTAACTGGCAGAGGGGAGAGAAGAAAAAAGTCTTAACCTGTTTTACCAGCTAGGAGTTACTACCTGGGGCATAGTAGAAAAAATTTCTAAAATAATACAGTAGAAATTGTATTAATTCATGGATGAGTTCTGTGTCTCAGGAGATGCACTGACTCTTGGAACACAGAGCTACTCATAAAAAAAATATTAGAGACATTCTACTGTATCTCTAAGCACTTTGTTCAATTAACATTCAAAACTGAGCTAAATTACTACTCTACAACATTCATAAGTAGAGTACATAATCAGCTCACTGTTTTCTTTTTGCACAGAAGACAGACAAGTATTCCCTGGTGGAGTGAATATGAATATCAAATTAGTTTTAGGGATAAAACTTTCCCTGTCTTTTAAAGTAGAAGTCCTTTACTGAACCAGTGTGTTTTATTGCTGGATAGAACTGGAAAAAGCTGTTCTTAAATTTTTCTCACTAAGACTTGGAGAAGTGCTATCATTTGCATCTGTCTTGTACTCTAACCATTTTCAATACAATGAAGAATCTTTGGAATAAAGGCAGAAACTTTTCTCATTTGTCTAAAACTAAAAGAATAGTGGCTTCCACAAAAGCCCCAGCGGTTATTAGCACATCATGTTGCTGGAGATATATTGATGCTTTCACAGAACTCAAAGGAGGAAATATGTGCAGCCAAAGAGAAGTAGGAAACAGCAACATCCAAATGACTGCAGAGTTGAATGTCACAGACATTTCTGGGCTTCAAGTCAATGATTTTTATCAGCATTTGTATTATTATTATTAGAGATTTATTTCTCCCCATCTCTGGGATATTTATAGCAGGTTGAAAGGAAAAGCAATCAGGTTCATACCCAAGCTTATATTTAATTTGCCCTTTACCTTCCTTTGGACCAAGGCACTGTGGAATTTCATTTAAATCACTCCATATGGTAGGTAAAAATGTTCTTATGACAGCATCAGATTCTGCATTCCTGTTCACTCAGAGTTAATTTCTTACCAGTCCTGCAAATAATTTCCCTTAGTTTATTTGCTTGTTGTATTCTTTTGCACTTTAGAGTTTTACTAATAGCAGAAAATATTCTTAACATTCTTTTGTTTCATTACAATATTTGTCACCCTAATTCTATAAAGCCAAGTGCTTCTATGCCTTTTGTTGCCACTTAAACCATTCCTATTCTTTCAATATTTTTAATTTTCTTTTAATTTCTTAATAAGTTTCTCACTCAGTATTTTATATACTGTAGAGAAATATCTACAATTGCAATCAGGAAATTAGCCCTAAAAAGACAGTTTCTGAATGCTCATATGAAAAGGATCTGACCAAGGTTTCTCTGCTGTAATCATGAAGATTTTTTACTAATTTTCTTCTTGGAAAAATTTGAACTATACTTCACTTTTGTCTGGTATGTCATACTATGCACAGCAGTGTAGTAGGTCTTTCCCATGCTAATTATTATACAGCCTCCAACAATATGTGCCTTTCATCAGTAGTAAATCCATTTATGTTTCATGCTTTCATGTGATTTTACTTAATCTATCTTAAAGACACATAGATTTTCTGGGGTTTTTTTCTTTATTTAAATAGCATGGCCAGTCACCAAGTGGTTCTTTTCACTCAGAATTGCTTAGCTCCTCTGCCTTCAAAGAAAATGTTCTCCTAGTTTGACATGACATCTTTTGTTTTGTAACAATACAGGCAAGTAGGTAAGGTATTGATGTTATTTTTTTCAATTATTTTCAATAAGCACAGTCTATTCTCTACCATCCGAAGCTGCACTACTTTCCCAATAGGCTGAAAATCCCTGTGTGGTAAACTGTGTCTAAGAGAGAGTCCCATTTTTGCCTAAGGTTTGCTAATCAGTTTCTTAATTTTTATTGGTGCATTTTAATCTGCAATAAACACTACCCCTAGATTTATCATACCACTGCCATTTTATCAAGGTCATTTTTATGAAAGGTTATATGTTGTGTTCATTTGTCACAGCTCTTTAAAAAAAAAAATCAATCAAACTTTTTTCTTTTACAGGTACTATTTCATCTCTTGGTCAGAAAAAATTCAATTGCCTGAAAAAAATCTCTGTCGTTCTCTCCAACAATTTGCTTCATTGATGTTATTTTTTTCTCTTCATTTTCTTTTTTTTTCTTTTGACAAAAAATGAGAAGAAATTTATATGTGGAATAATAAGCTGCATGCTCCATCCTATTTTTCTTTTTCCCACATTCCTTTTTAATCCTGACATTCAAAATACACCCATAATTATGTCTCTGTGGCAGGAAATCGCACCGTCCAAAATCAAAAAATTAATAATTGAAACTGTGTGAAATAACCTCACAAGTACATACATGGGCAGGTTACTGTACATTATTGTTTGACACCAGAATTTGGAAATTGCCAGAACTGTGTGGAGCTCTACTTTAATTATCTGAACTGCAAATAAAATTCCAACTGAGGAAATGGGTGTTTCATTAAACATTGCAAAAACTAGGAACATTTCTATAGCATAAGGAAGAGGGGACATTTTGGTATCAGGCATGTGGGTTTTTTTTAATATTAAAATGTTTTGCAAACCATGTGGATATAACTACCGATTTGTGTCTGGCTGTTTTGTATCACCTAGAAAAGCCAGGGACCCGTAAAAAGTACATAGGAAGGAATTTCCCAGAGAAATTAAACTCTTCAGAAAATTTCTTGTGTAGACGTCTTGTATCTGTCATTTTAAAGCATCATATACCAGACTTTAAAAGCTGAAGTCTACCTGACAATATAACCCAGCAGCATTCACGGTGTGCTACTTGCAATTTGCAGACTGTGGGATTTTCCATCAGAGATCAACTTCCATCTAACAAAGAACAAGTAAAAGATGTATTTTAAACACCCACACAAAGGATACAGAGCGTTTAACCAGGGTAGAGTCATAGAGTCATAAAGGTTAGAAGAGATCCCCAAGATCATCAAGTCCAGCTGCCCACCCAACACTACCACTGTAACCACCAAACCACATCACACAGCTCCAGGTCCAGACGCCTCTTATAAACACCTCCAGGAATGGTGACTCCATCACCTCCCTGGGCAAGCTATTCCAATGTCTGGCCACCCTAACAATGACATTTTCTTTTCTAATAACTAATCTGAATCTCACCTGTCTCAGCTTAAGGTCATTTCCTCTTGTCCTCTCACTGCAGGCACAGCAGAAGAGACTGACCCTCACCTCACTGCAACCTCTTCACGGAGTTGCAGAGAGTGATGAGGTCCCCCCTGAGCCTTCTCTTCTCAAGACTAAACAAAATTAGCTCCCTCAGCTGTTCGTCACAGGACATGTTCTCTAGTCCTTTCATGAGCCTTGTTGCCCTTCTCTGGACTCATTCCTGTACCTTTGTGAAATGAGTGGCCCGAAACTGGACACAGTACTCAAGGTGTGGCCTCACCAGTGCTAAGTACAGAGGGACAACCACTGCCCTGGCCCTGCTGGCCACGCTGTTAATACAGGCCAGGACTCCATTGGCCTTTTGGCCATCTAGGCACACACTGGCTCATGTTCAGCTGGCTGTTAACCTGCGCCTCCAACCCCCTTCTGCTGAGCAGCTCTCAAGTCACTCCTCCCCCAGCCTGTAGCACTGCAGGGGGTTGTTATGACCCAAGGGCAGGACTCTTCCCCTTATTGAACCTCCTGCAGTTGTCCTCAGCCCATTAATGGAGTCTGTCCAGGTCTCTCTGTAGAGGCTTCCTGCCTTCCTCAATCAGATCAATGCTCCCTCCTACCCAGCTTGGTATCATCTACAAATTTACTGAGGGTGGACTCAAGCCCAATGTTCAGGTCTTCAATAAGGATGTCAAACAGGGCCGGCCCCAATACTGAGCCCTGGAGAACACTGCCAGTGTCAGCTGCCAGCCAGATTGAGCTCCATTCACCACAGCTCTCTGGATCCAGACAGACAGCTTTTACTCTTGGAAGACCCTACCCATCCAAGCCACCAGCAGCCAGTTTTTCGGCAAGGATGCTCTAGGAGATGGTGTCAAAAAACTTCACTGAAGTCTAGACTACATCCACAGCCTTTCCCTCATCAATTAAGCTGGTCATTTTGTCATAGGGGAACATCAGGTTTGTCAAGCAAAACCTTCCTCAGGTGTTGATATAACTGTAGTTATATCAACAGATAGATATATGTGATATGTTGTATGTTATATATTATTTATTTATATATAACATATATGTGTTATATATTATATATCTTATATATTATATATTTTATATATGTATATATATATATACATTTTATATATATATATATAATCGTCTGTGAACTCTAGTGAGTGAGAACAGTGAGAATCCAAACTGTTAGATGCCCGTGGGGGTTTCTTCACAGGAAGCTCAAGAAACAGGGTTCCGTAATCAACTTCTCCCTTGCTGAGCAGGTCTTGCAATGGGAATTAGATCTAGCAGTTCTACTATTATGTGTAAGTGATTATTTAAATCACCCTAAATGAAATTTGCTAGTTTTACAACAGTCTACTCACACTAGGCTCTCACTTTTAATTCTTAGACCTTCACAGTTGTTTACTGAGCATATTTCAGTTAATAACACCAGCCGGCTGGGAGTGTGCATGTAAATGATTGCTGTGCCTCAGTGGATGAGTGGAAATCGTCATTAAGCTGCAATAGCTTGATTTCCTACAGTTGCTTATTTGCGTATCCATCCTTGGACTTCTCAGGTCAAATAGGTTAGCCCCACTAGAAGTGTGCTTCAGTGGTGGGTTTGAAATTAAATTAAAAATATAATAATTTTTCTGCAAAATATTCCTTAGTGTGGTGAGTGCAAGCAAGTAGTTGCATTAAGAGTAGAAGAAATTAAGCACATTTGATGTACTTGAAAAGTCTATTGAAATCCATCTTTAGGTTTTGAAACTTGAAGGATTTCTAATCATATAAAAATGAGCTGTTTTGTACTCATGGCAACATAATTATGAAGTGTAGGAAAGTGATACTTCAAGTTGTAGTATTGTCACATTTTCAAATGTGAGAGGTCATTCAGAGCACCTGTTTGTTCAGCTGCATCATTGCTTATGTTTCTCTCTTTAAATGCATGCCTGACTCATTTGTGTCGTTATCCAGAGCCATCGCCACTTACTCCTGGAGGCCCTTCATCCTGCTCATTCCTATGTTAGAAAGCAAAGAGCCACCATTTCTTAGATGCATTTTGTCTCATATTTTTGAAAGTGAGGAAGTTTTATGTTTAGACATAGAAGAAAAATGCTTTCCTTCCCTTTATCAAAACTAAAACACAAAAAAAAAAAAAAAAGAAAAAGAAAAGGAGGCAAATATTCTTTTCCAACCCAAATGGTTCCTATGTTTCTAAAAGCTATCTTAAAGGGAGGGAAAAACCCCTTCAATTTAGCACAGTGTTCCTAAATATTTTCTACGTTCCCCGAAGCCTCCATGAATTAGTCAAATGGAATTACAAGCAGTTTAAAGGTGCTAGCAAGCATGGCCTCAGCCTGTCTTCTACACTCACAGGGTGAAACAAAGGTATGATTCTCAACTCTTACTAGGAGAAGGAAGATTAATAATTTTAGAGAAACATATACTAATTTGATTTATTTTCTTGTACTTTTTTTGTACTTGTAATATACTTTTGTTGGCTTCTTTTCCTAGTTGAACTGTTCTGCCTTCACAAAAAAAAAAAAAAAAAAAAAAAAAAAAAGTTTTTCTGATACTCTAACATTCATTATAAGATGAATTTGGAGGAGTACTTACTGGGATGAATAAATGAAGTAGATTTCCATGCATCCCAGTACATCTGTTGTGCATCTGGCAGTGCCTCTCAACCAGCAATTAATCTGCCCAAGTCCAGACGGCAGAGACTTGAAGCTCCAGGATCCAGCACTTGGGGAATTTTCAGCCTTCAGTTTTCCTGCCACCATACTTCATTTCAGAAAACAGGCCCTGGATGATAGAGATTTTTCCAAGTTCTCCTCAAATAATAACAGCACAGCTTTAGGGGTAACCAGTCAGAAACAGAGAAATACCCTTTTTTTTCGTTAAAACCTCCCATACTGCAGATTAGAGCAGAAGCAAATTCAGTGTTATGAAGTACTGAAAATGAGAGGTGCCTGAATGCCCTCTTTCTCTTTGTGCTGTCTCTGCTTGTCTTGGTTCCATATGATTCCATGATTTTTGCTGAGCATCCTCAGCTTTTTCATTGCCATGATGATCACAGCACCCACCACTGTTGAAAGTGGTGCCTGTTCATGCCAAAGACATCGAGCTGGGCTAATTCACAGCCTAGAATTTGTGCAGTTGTCTCTTGTTCACCTTGTAAAGGCAACAATGGGCTAATTTTAAGTATATAAATAGAGACCAGTCCACTGGAGCAACTTGTCATTTAATTTCAAACACTTAATATTTACATAATTAATTTTTTTTTGTGAGAAAAGAGTAGTTGTGATTCAATATGTGATTACAGTCATAAAGGCAAAACTTATTTTAAAAACGTCTCGTAAACGAGATAGCTGCATTCACAAAGCTCTTTTCTGTAGAACACAAAGCTCTGCAAAAGCACAAATAAGTGCTTCTAACCGCCTTTTATGTATGGCCAACTTACTCCTGTTGAATAATATTCTTTATTATGTGGCATTGCTGCCATAGCTGTGGCAGTGTTTGAAATAAAGAACAGGACCACGTGCTCTGCTTTATAAACAGGTACACCACTGATACTTAAACGTAATTTTAAATATTAATTCAGTGGTGGGGAAATATATACATAAACTGTAAAAAGACTCGGGATGTGAATAGCAAACAAACAAACCAAAAAAAAGCAAACTAATGAGCTCAACTGGAGCAGCATGGAACCAGATGCCTGGGAATATGCTGAATCCTGAGAAGCTGTTATGAAGACCAGAGTAGGCAGCATACATGGTTACAAATGTGGAGAACAGGAAAGGAGAATTATTCAACAATTACTTGCATAGTGTGAGCAGAAATACTGTTCAATTGTTCTGGAGCAGTGGTCCTATCAGAGAAAGAGAAATCTTTGGGTTTTGGTTTCCTTTTTGTGCTTGTGAGTGATTTTGCAAGTGCAAGTACTTTATGTATCTTTTCTTGAAGGCTGTAAATGTATAATTCACTGCCCTATTCCTGAGATTATAATATCAATTATGTCTTTTGGAGAAAATTACAGATGTTCTCTCAGAGGATGCAATTCCATTCTCCAAGAGGTCAAATCAATGGTGGTCACTGAATATTTTCTCATGTCATTCCTCTGCATTCACTGTTCCCATGGCAGGTGTCTGTTCACGAAATGTATTTCTGCTGTTTTCTGTATTTATTTCACTGAGCATCCTTGAGTGGTTGAGGTTTTTTTCATATCTTGTCTAGTGCCTCTAGAAATCAATTTAATCAAAACTTCTTATTTGCAACCAATATTTTGGAATTCTTAAATCTCTCAAACACAGATGGAGATAGGAGTTTTAGCCCTATTTGGAATTTTCTGATAGCTTACTTTATTGACAATACAAAATGTCAGTTATTTCAAAATTTTACACTGACATGACATTATCAGGTGTACATAAATGATTAAATATTCATGCTTATTGCATTCTCTTTATTCCATTACATGAACAAATTGGATATTTGTTATATAAGCCATGATTTTTTATAAAAAGGGAATAGCAATTTATGATGTTAGATGCTCAGATCTGTATTTATCTTTCTATTGACTGGAAATTAATTTAAAAATAAAAAGAAACATTTTGCAATGACATTGGGGAAGTTCATTTTAATTTAACTATTTTTGCATATTTTGCAGTATATTAGTTGAGTATTAGTCCTGTTTCAACAGAAACATGACCAATGACTTATGTTGATAGAGATAACAATCCATAAATCACTTATGATTTAAAGTAAGAAATTTAAGGTTCTCGGGATGTTCTCAGGTTATACTTAGCTGTAAAAATGGAGATTACTTTATTCTTTCTGAAAGTGAAAAGAAGGGAATGCTACGTGACTTTTTATTTGAAAAAACTAGTTGTTATGTGTCCTTGAAATTTGTATTAGGAGCATTCCTACATGTGCTTTTGTATCAATATTCCCAGGAATTACTATCTTAAATACCGCAGTTTGTTCAGTGTGGGTGGCAGGCACCATCAGTATCTGAGCCACACAGTGCATCTGTGGGAATTTCCATCCCAAAATAATCAGTTTGAAATATGCAGCTGTTGCTTCTCCGCCCCTCCATCATGCCATCTTGTTTGCAAAGTGAAAGGCAATTGCTGCTTCTTGGTGAAAACTTGCAAGAATATATGATGGGGGAGAAGCGTGGAGATTTTTAATGAAATCGGTGCTTTTCTCCAGTGTATGAGCATCATTGACAGTGATGTCCAGGGTTGGTTCATATTCTGATCAGTAACCTTTAGTGTGGCATAAGTCTGACTCGTAACTACTGTTGTTCACGGGAAAAGAGGTGTATATTTCAGATATTCTTTTAATGTTTTTTTTTTAACCCAAAGAACAAAAAGATATGTATACACTTTATAGGAAATGTTTCAAACCACTTCCAGACATGCCTTTGAAAGTCAGTGGGCATTGGCAGAATTCCTTAAGAACTCAGGGCTTTAGGATCAAATAGTCAGTGATGACATAATACTCAGGTATTCCCCTCTAATTGCCATTTGTTCTTATTCATACCCTGTAAATCTTTATTGAAATGGAAAGATCATCTTTTCTTCAGTAACTGACATAAGATTTGAACAATCAAGTATATTGCAGTCTATGGATCAGGGGAAAAAGTGATCTACAGCAGGTAATTGGCACAAGATTTTCAGTTTTAAAACTTTATACAACACAATCTCAGAAGTTCTTTTTGAAGAAGATTTGAATTAGCATACTCCATTGCAGCCAGTAACTATACCTTATTAAATGTTTCCTGACAGTTCACTACCTCTGTCCTAAAAATGCATTGGTTCAGCAGTTCATAATAGAGCCAAACCGAAATAGGTGTCAAAATTCTACATAGACACATAAAGGTTGAATGTTGTTCATCTTTGCCATGTGGTAGTTAAATTTTTGTTGAAGCTCTTTGGGGTTTTGTATATTGCAGGTTTCTTTCCTTTTTGGAGGAAGGTGGTACTGGGGACTGCAATGCAAGAAAATGAGCCCATATATGTGATCGTCTTAGTACAGGGAACTACTTGCAAGTAATCCTGTAATGATCAATATGAAACTAACAAAAAATTTTTCATACTCATAGTGTTTCACATCTAAATGGCATTCATTATATATTTTACTACACATTTTATGTGTTTCAGTTGGCAAATAAGACATCTGAAATGCAGCATTTTTTGTGTGTGCAGCTTTGTTTTTGTTCCTTTTTTATGGGAAATGCAGCCTCTCAACATGTGCATGATTATAGATTTGCATAGTGTAAAATTACTGTAATTTTATCTGTTCAGGAAGTCAGAAAGGGATTTAATAAGTAGTAAAAATTAAACTAGGAAGTAATATAAAGGCAGAGTGTATATATTTTGCACTTTTAAAAAAACCTTTTATAACAAAAATCTATTATCATACAGTACACTGTAATTCACTTTGTAGTGATACTCTTGCTATTGTCACAGTATTGTCTTTTAAACTGGATATGAATGGTTTGTATATGTACACACTTCAAAAGTGATTTCTACAATGGAATATGTGCTCCCCATCACTGTTATTAGCATCCAACTGGAGAAATATTCACCAATTTTTTTTATAAATTATGAATGTACAGTGTAAATTAGCAAATCAAATATTGTAGCAATGAAGAGATGCACTTTAAAAATGTAAAAGTGTATATCTCCAAGAGTGTTATTTTGTATCGATGTTTTTGAATAAATAATTTATTGCTCATTAGTGGGGGTTTTTGTCATTTATGAAATAAATATAATGTATTTGAAAGCACCAATTTGAGTTTTATATTTTATCATCAGTGATTTTAGTGGGTTTCTTACTTTTTAAAATTAAGGTTTTGGAATTAGAACAGTGAAGGACTTTGTCACATTTTCCTTTTCACTCACTAAATCATTGTTGGCTTGATCTAGTTGATGAGAGGAAGCCAAGGTGTGACCTGTGATTAGCCCCAGTCCTTTTAGCAGTCAGCCAGCAAAAGGACATCGCCACAGCATCTTCCCTCAGTCATCAACACCAATTTGGCCATGGAAATCAAGGTATGGACAGAGGGGAACATAGCAAGGAAATGGAAGCACTTCCATTTTCCACGGTTTAAATGCAGCCAGTTGATATTTACTGAAAGGCATAATGACCACAGTATATATTTGTTTCAGTGAGAGAATAGTGCTGAAATTCTGAATTGAAAAGTACTAAACAGCAAAATATCTGCAGCGTTCAAAGCTGGACATAATTCAGATTTGTAATCTAAGATTTCTTCTAGATTTGTTCCTTGCTTTGCTAACAGAGAAAAAATACAGCACATTAGGAGCAAGTCACCTCTACCAGGCAGATGCTTGGAAAAAGAGACTTCAGGAAAGTTTTATAAACAGGCAGGTTTTTTTCTTTTTCATGTCTTCTAGTACATCTAGCTTGAAATAAGAAAGCCCATTTATATTCCGTAGGAAAAGTATAAATCCTGAATCTAAACCTAAAAGAAAAATAGTGTGTTCTTTAATGGAGCTGGGCTTGCTATTTTAGATAATGACCATAGCGGTGTCATCAAAAACAATCTATAAGTTGTCTTTAAGGTAACACTTTTCAGTCTTCCCTCCTCTTAGTCTTTGAATCCAGAGGTATGCTAGTATCACAAAATTGAATCTGAAGTAGGACTTAGACAACTAAACTGAAAGCACAGAATGAAAAAGCAGTCACAGAAAAAGTCTTTTGTTCATAGAGGCTATAAAACTTTGCACATCCTTAATATCCCAAATTTCCCACATATTCTCATGTGGGCTCTTTGTAGGCAGAGGCCAGCTGGGAGGAAGGCTGCTTGGTGCACAGAAAGGCTCAATGCTAGAGTGCAATTTTAAAGTGCAGTCAGTCTCCCCAGAAGAGGACATGGCAGCTGCAATTTCCATTAAAATATGTACCGGCAGGTGGGGAAAGGCAGAGTAACACCAACATTTGACTGCCCATTGATTACAGCACTGGGCCCAAGGGGAAAATGTTCTTTTAGAAAGTGAGCTCCTAGAGCAAATTTATAGATGCACGCCTGAACCTCTTCTCTGAGCAGGGCTGCCCCTGAGAAGAGGCAGCAGAGGAGAGTGTGTACCTGCATTGTGGGTGGCAGTCTGGCACTTAAGGTCCAGCAGGCCCTGAAGAGGTCAAGTTCAGTGTCCAGCCTGGAGGGACCAATGAGGCAGGAAGGACAGGGCAGGCAGCTGGGGGGGCTGTGTACTCCTTAAGCATTGACTTGTCTTTGCATGTGCCCAGGCCCTGGAGTGCAATATCATAGCTGCCTTTATTATCTCAGGAGGCTGCTGTGAATGGCAGCACTTTTTGGGCTACTGCTGAGGTTGTGCAACTACGGAGGAGAGGAGGCAGATTTGCTGGAGAGGGAAAGTAAGCACAGATAAAGGTGCAAGCTTTGGTAACCCAGCAGGCCGGGCAGTCATCTGGGGAGGTGTAGCCCTGAGCTCTGGTTCCAAAGCGAAATATGCAGAGATGGAAGGTCGCATTTATGTGCAGCTTAAAGTGCATTTTACTATAACATATTGAACTTTTTCACTTCCCTGTGGTAGTAAATTGAGGTTCATGGGCAATTGATGTAATTGCATTGAACTAAATTATATTAACTATTTCAGGTGGTCTGTTCTGCTTCATGTTTGGAATGACAGAGCTGAATTACTTTCTGTGGAATGCACATCAAAAGAGAAGAAAATTCATGATTATTGAGAAAAAAAGTGGGTTTTTTTCCAACTGCAGAAAAAATGTTAAGACAGTGGCAAATTTTAAAGTATTAGCATTTATCCTTTTCTTATGATTTTAATACTAGCTGGGGTTAGTTGCAAACTTAGCGATTTTTGCAAATGAAAGAAGCTGTTCTTCACATTTCTTTTTTTATTTTTTTTATTAAACTAGATTGTATTCAGTCTGCACTCCAGCCTATGAACTGGGGCTAGCAGCATTGCACCTGACAGAGAAATGGGTGGGTTAATTTTTAAGTACCCAAAGGGAATAGGTTGTTTTCCTTTTCTCTCTTCTGAGAGCTGGACTCTGTTGTTCATATGGAGCCTTGTTTAATGATTCAAGTGCGGCTATTGTGCATCCAAAGGGGGAAGTTTACTTGATGGTGTCAAAAGTAGAGCAAGAGCTTAGGAGTACTTGCTCTGTATCTCTGCCATCTGTGAAACTCCCATTGCATGAAATACTTATTGCTTACCCAGCACAGAGGACTTTAAAGCATGTCAATCGCTCCTTCTTCTATACAAAATTCTGATGGAATTCAAGAGAATAGTTAACTGACAATTAAAAGAGACCCACAACAGAAGAACTAGGGTAGGGACAAAAAATATTAAGCAAAACAGGGAGGAGGAGAGGGAGCAAGCGATGGAGGTAGAAAGGCTGAGCAAATGGAGGATGGGAGCATGGGAAAGGACTGGAAAGTGAAGATAGAATGTGAGATCTGAAAGAGGGCATACATGATGATACTGAGGGTTGTAAAGGTTGGAGAGGTAAGTGTAGGGAGGGTGTCCTTGCCTGGAAAATTGGCCAATACCTGTACCTTTGGTTGAGAATTAGAGGGGTGCTCCCTCTCAGACATTAATACTGAGCATTTGTGTTACTGGAGTGAGGGAGCAGGAAGTAGGATGGAAACTCTGAATAGAGCTGGATCAGAAGGTGTTGTCAGGTAAGACATTTCCTGGTGATGCAGTAAGTTGCTACAAGTTTGTTACAAGTATAAAATTATTCAAAAATAATAGAAAAAGATCAAAGCTGGAAAGAAGGACCTTAAAAGGATATGGTCTCATATTTTTATTTCTTGCACAGAATATTTAAATATTATCCATTTTCAGAGTTGTTCTGTTACAATTTGTCCTCTTATCCAACTTACTTAGACATTAGGTGTGTTCACTTAAGGAAAGGATGAGACTTACATCGGAAAATTTTGACTGATGTGGGGAGCACAGAAAGATGAAACAGAAGAGAAATGAGATCAAATACAGCTGGAAAGAAAAGAGGAGAAAGTTACTGAAGATTTCAACAACAACTAGTGAGGAAAAGCAAAGTGAGAGCAGTCTGGTACAGACAGATGCAGACAGCTAAGCTGCCTGAACCTATTGGCTTACACACATGGGTCAAGATAACACTGATTCATAAAGCAGGTTTAAATGACAGACCACAACTTTGTTTTTGCAAAAGTATTGTATCTAAGCATACGCAAGGCCTCTTGAATAACTGTTCTTTGCCATTTCATTCTCACCTATTTAATTCTCTGAGCATTTTATTCTTGAGAATTAATGTAGTTGATCAATACAAAATATTCTGAAATATAAAAAAATAGTAGTAGACATACGATGTTACCAATAACATTTTTCATTGAGGACCTTTCACATTTCTGTAAGAGAGCCCATGCAACTACAGGACCTTGTTCCCTGATGCCTCTTCAGCCTTCCAGCATTTTCCTAAACAGCATCTGGCCTCCAGATTTGAAGACTTCAGTACCCAAAACTGAGAAAACCACTCAGTTCACTGCATAGGACTAACTACAGAGTGTTGCGGTCTTTTGGGAAGAGATGAGTTCTCTGTCTTCTGTAACTTCTCCTTCTTGAATACCCACATTGAATATGAATATATCCCTGGCATTCTCAGGGCAAAAAGAGCATACACCTGTGCGAGGTTGTACATACTGGAATATCTATAACTTCATGCACATCTCCTCCCTGTCTCTCAGAAAAACATTCCTGCATCTGCTGTCCTGCAGCCAAGATGAGGCATCTGTTAAACCATTACCCAGACCTGGCACATGTACTATTTTAAAAAGAATGTTATGGCACAAGCAGTGGAGTGCAAAAGTCATCACAAACTATGGTCCCTGTGGGGCTTTAGCCATCTGCTTGCTAATTATGTATACCACAGCCTGGCTGTTACACAGCAAACAAATATTGCTGCTGGCAGGTTTGTTCTGCCATATAATTACTGCGACTGGCACAGGCAGAATTCCAGGAAAGTTATGTCTTTTTCTGCCCATTGCTGTTGCCATTTTTGTGTGTTCTCTCTTTAAAGGATCCACCTGTTCTTTCTGCCACCTTGTACCTTGTTCTAACCTGCTTGCATCTGCCTTTCCCAGCCTGTGCTAATCTCTCTCTCTGAGAGACAAAGCACATCACGTTACCTAAGACATGCATGCTATGTGGCAACAACTTTATTAATATTAAGCTAGTGTTGATATAGCAGTGGCATATTTAGCATCTTTATGCATATTGAGCTAATGTTGATATGTCAGTGGTGTATTTAGCAACTTTTCTGCAACCTTTCATAAAAGTCATCTATGTAATAAGGCAGATATGTTCACTGCCTGGGGAAATGAAGCTGTTCTTTGTGTCAGATTAGATCTCAAGAGGTGACAGTTAATTCAGAGCAGTCAACACTTCCTTGTGGTCAAAGGTCCATGAAATACCAGATTTGCACTCATCAGCACTTTTCCCCCCACTGCTTTTCCCTGTCTGTGAATAGCTCTCCCCTCTGCCCAAGTAGTTGTTAACAGGCGACAGTCCACTGCATTCATCTGTTACAGACAGGCTGGAGTCAGAACAACCTGTGGGAATGAGCATTGAGGCGATGTCACAGATGGTTAGGTCTGGTGTTGCACTGCTGGCTAGTTATTCTCTTGCATAGCCCCACAAATGTGATGACTTTTTATTAATGAAAATTCAGGTACTTGGGTGCTATCACATGCAGCAACTGAATAAAAAAGGTGAGGATCTAAAACTCTCTGTGCCTCAGGGAGAAGAGAATATGGACATCATTCTTAGATTTATATCTATTGAAAAAAGCTACCTGTTGTCATAATATTATTTGGTTTTAAATTATATATGAAGATTATAAACATATCTGTATGAATTACACACTCAATTTCACACCCTACTTAATAATTTCTGCAGGAAGAGGAGTCAGTCATTTCTTATTCATGGTCCCTCAAGAGTATTACATTATATTTTTCACATCCCAAAGCTTCTACTGGTCATGTTGTCAGTGTGTTCTTATTTATGAATGGATACCCAAAACAGATTGATTGATCATGTCCTCCTGTTAGAGCGCTGGGAAGTTCATTTTGCCCTTCAGAGTGGTCATCAGGAGAACCTGGTACTATTCTATCACACAGTGAAGGGTTTGTCTTCCATAGCGGCCACATTCAATCACCTTGAAAAATTGATTAGAGAGCACCCTTTATAAACCAAGCTGTTTCTCTAGTGAAGACCTTTTCATTGCTCCCATACGAGTAAATTAAAATATATTAGGAAATGGTTGGGACTTGGGTTATTGTTGCCCCTAAGGTAAATTTGTGAAAATTCTCTCTGATGTATTTCTGCCCCAGGCCAGTCAACAGTGTGCTGAAATGCCCTAGGCATGGCTGAAGAATTAGCACAGGGCAGATGCTGTTTGCTACAGGCTGTGTACCTACGCTCATCTGGATGTGGAGATCTCCCGTAGTACGGATGAAATCTGTAGTGTTTCATGCATCTTTAACTCACTCTGCAGAAGCAGCTTTCCATTTCAGGGACTCCAGTATTCATATACAGGCTCCACCATATGGCACTGCTTTGCACCAGAGAAAGGTATTCATGTCTTCCATGGACGCCTTGTGAATAAGAAGTTCTTTAATTTGTGATGACTTTGTTGAAAACTAAAAAAAGGAGCTGGATATCAAAATCGTACAAAATTTCACAGTATAATCATTGTATGGACTTACAGCCCTTAATATTACAGTAACATAGATGTGTGTTTTGAGGGCATTAAGCAGTCCAATGAAAAAAGATTAGAATTCTTTTTGGGAGCACATGTTGCCAGGGTGCTACAGCTACAAAAGCCACTTCCCATGAAACGACACTTCACTCAAGTGTTTATTCCTCATTAACACAAATTTTATCATTTCTCAAGTCAACTGTGATCCTCTCAGGAGGCAAAAAATTCTGCTGCAAATACCATTGATCTGAATTGTGCATAGATTTGGTTTTTTTCTGTTGTTGAAGAAAGGGCTACCTGGTACATGAGGGATCAACTGCGTACCTGAAGAAACAAGGGGTACATTGTTAGAGAAAACTGACATAGATGGTTCTCTAACTGTGATGCCTACAATTACGTCCAAAAGCATCCTGCTGGTTTAGAGCAATGAGCTGATCTGCCAGAGAAGATTACCCATCCCAGATTACCCATAATTAAATGCCACCTACCATTACATATTCTGCAATAAGCTGCTGCGCAGAAAAGAAGCCTGACTGGTGGTCATGGATGGGAGATGCCCAGGCAGAGCTCACTGCTGCCTGCAGAAGAGCAGGGCTGGGAAGCTGGGCAGCAGCACAGGAAGGGCAGCAGGTACGTGTTGCATACCAGTCTGCAGGAGGAGTTATGAGAAGATGGGGGATGGGGGGTTGGGAGGAGGGTAGGGGGAAGGGGAAAAAATTGCTGTTCTTTCTGTAAATTCTTGGTTTTGTTCTCCTTCTCACAAAGAGCTGGTGTGACAGGAGACTGGGACCCAAGGGTATTGTATGCAGGAGCCCTGAACTAAGGCAGGCCTAGGGGGTCAAGACCCTGTGGAGAAGGCTTGCTTTCTTCTCTTTCTTCTTCACTGCGCACCCTTGTAACCACTTTCAATTTTTAATTGTATTTTTTTGCTATTTGGGTGCTATGTTTTATTTCATTGCCAGGATTGTTTAATTCCAGTACAGCTCATCTTCTTATAGCTTTTTCTGCAGAAATGAAAACTTGCTCCCTACAGTTGTTTTTGTTTTTTTTTAAGTGTAAATGCTCAACCACTTAGAATACCAAACTTCAGCATTTTCACACCAAGCCAAGAACCTTCACTCCTTTAAGCTTCACATTGTAAAAGCTTACTCACAGTCTGCATATCTCAAAAGTGGGTATGATGAACTTGTAGCAGAGTTACCAATTCCAAATATTGACAGCAAGTTTTTTTTTTTGTTTGTTTGCTTGTTTGATTTTTGTTGTTGTTGTTATTTTCCTTTTATATCTCATGGATGCACATTATTTTGTCTTGCCAGAGTACTCAGCTGAAAAGTCTGTTGAGAATCAGTGATAAATAATTCCTTTGTATCTTTTTCTTTCTCCTGAGTCTCAATTTCTCCAGATTCTCTTATCGCATGTTTATTGTCTATAAAATTTATTTCCAAAGACACCACTTTATATTTGACTGTATTAAAAAAGTTTTTTTTTTGATTTGTCAGTCTACAATGTTATCTATTATTCATTTTTCCTCAATTTAGGTATGAGGACTTCAGTAAAAAATGTATACTTTTGTTGTGTCTATCTCTGTGTGTGTCTGTGTGTGTGTGTGTGTGTGTGTGTGTGAGTATGTCTATATATATTTTTATGTGTGTTTTACATACAAATACACACACATACTCTTCCCTGTTCCTTCACTTATTTGGTAACCTCAGCTTATTTTTCACAAAGTACTGATTCCTATTAATGCTGATTTAAACATGATAGGTTTCATGCATGCTATTAGCTACTATTTGATGCTGCATGAGCATTAATTCTCATGTGCCTTTTGCATCTGGAGAAATAAGAAAGTTGTAGCATCTCCTGTTTGCTCAGTCTGAGAGTTTTCTAAAACGTACTTTAGCTAAAGAATGCTTCGAACCCATCAGGGCGTTAAAAACAACAGTTCAAGATTTTTGGAAGCTTGACATGACGTCAAATAGCCAAGATGTTTTTATTACATAAGGCTCACTTGAACACTAAATATTCCAGAGAGTAGTGCTTTGTGACCTCTTAATATCAGCACTCATGAAGAATGTTTCATTTAACTTCTTCAGATCATTTACTTTCCTGATTTGTGGCAGACTAATGGAAATTTGGAGATTAATTTGGAAGCATACTCATTTGCCTGAGTGAATATGAATTTGGATGAAACAGTTCAAGAGTAACTCATCAGATTTAAAATGTGGTTTTCAATTACCAAAATGTGTTTATAATGTAGGATGTGTCTAGTGAACAGTCCATTTAATGAGCTGCTGGTCATCTTGAGATCATCAAATGTCACTGGTGGTTTGTTTCCCTTTACTACCTCTTTTTCCAAACTAATAACTCCAACTCCAAAATGATTTTTTACTGTGTTAATATCTATCATTGCCTTTATCTTTGAATTGATAAAAACAAATATTTAAAAATTAAATTATGTAGTTGGAAAGTCAATGCCATACCTGGGAAAATGCATCTACCAGGCAAGTCACTAAAGCAGAACAGCAGAAAGCATTTAAGTGTGAGGAGGAATTCAAGCACTGCTCTCCAAGTTATTGCAACATTTGTGTCTACAGAGGGGCTTCCATATCACAACCAGCTGTAATGCCTCATTTTGGGCATGGTATACATCCTAAAAAAGCCCAGGCTTTTCCTCAGAATGGACTGTACCGATACTGTCCTACTGAGATATCTGACCCAGATGGTTAGAACATCTGAGAACACACAACTACCACAAAATGCTCTTCATGATATTCACATTCACACTGATCTGCAGGGCAGATTCAGCATTCACACTGATCTGCAGGGCAGATTCTCTCTCCATTATGATTCCCTGTTTCTCTTCCTTCATAGATGACACCACCTTTTCTTGAGCACTTTGACTACGCCTCCTTTTTTTTTTCTTTCAAATGATGGGTACAAAATGCAAACATTGTCACTGGATTTTCCCAATAAGTTGATCCTGGGAAGCATGAGGTCAAAGACATTGTCCAGATCCTAGTGCTATCAAAAGAACTTCTAAAGTGAGATATCCATCTGTCATGATTCCTACCACGGAAATATTTCACTACAAAAGCAGGACAGAAGCATCGGCCATCCTTTGAGTATGGTTATGAATCACTGTCACTATTTACACTTCTCAGTTTTCTCTCTGGGATTTTAAATTCTTTTGTGGATTTGTCACTAACTATGCTGAGAGCCTCATTCACAGCAGGCTGAAAACTAAAATTCATCTGTCATAATTTTATTATGTGGTCATTGCTTTTGTTTTGCTAAATTCATTTCTGTTTTCTCCTAAATTACAAAATTATTAGTATTTGATCAGCTTTATGACTACATGACATATGGTGTATCTACAGACCATCCTTAAATCCAAGACATAGACTTCATAATACAAAATTGCAGTGGTCTCTGCAAGAAGGCCATGCATTGGAAGAAGGCAGAAAGTTCACATCAAGCTTGCAATTAAAATGATCTGTCTGAAAGAGCTTGAGTTTTGTCTGGCACTAGTGCTCTGTGAAGATGAAAGATTAATTTTCTGTGTCATTTTAAAAGTAAAAGTTTTTGTGATTCAAGTCACTGAATTTCAGACCTTTTATAGACCTTAAACATTGTTCATCTGTTCCACATCCTTTCACATAAATCATAATTTTCTCATTAGTTAAGGCAGAGTTTTCAAACAGTGATATACAGGATTCACATGAATTCAGACACATGAAATCGTGTGGGCTCTTCTCTGCAATTAAATTTAACTTACATAGTTTTGTTCTGCAAGTTGGGTTACTCCAAAACAACAGAGCATCTGAGAGATTCTTCCTGTAATTAAGAGTTTTTAATGCTTGCTTGCATGAGATAAAACATCACTTTGGGTTTGGAGCAACATTTTAACAAGACCATCTCATGTTCTGTAGATGTTCCATGCCACCTGGTTCTGAGAAAAATGATTTATCTGAGAACATTATTTCAGCATCACTAAAATTACTATGTAATGACCAAATCTAACTCTGATCCAGCATGTCCAGATCCCTCTGCAGAGCCTTTCTTCTCTCCAGCAGATCAACACTCCCACCCAAATTGGTTTGATCAGCAAACTGGCTGAGGGTGCCTTCAATGCCCTTGTCCAAATAATTGATAAAGGACTGGCCTCAGTATTGAGCCCTAGGGTACCCCACTAGTGACTGGCCATCAACTGGATGTGGCAGCATTCACCACCACCCTCTGGGCCTGGTCACCCAGCCGGTCCTAAGAGCCATTTAGCATTATTTTTTTTTTATTTGACAAGAGCAACAACAACAACAACAACAAACAAACAAAAACAAACAAACAAAAACTCAAACAAAAGAAAACAAACAAACAAAAAAGAGAAACACAAAAGAGAAAAAAAAAAAAAACAAAAACAACCAAAACCACAAGCAATAGTTAATGCTGGGAGAAGCCCTTAAAAAAAGAAAATTTCCAGCCATACTTAATTTCTGATTCAGGAGTCCCTGCTATAAATCTTGTACCTCATAGGCCTTAACCTATTTTTATTCCATAAAATTTTGAAAACATTTAAATGAAATTTATATGAAATTTTTTACCAGACACAAGCTGTTTCATGGTATAGCTTTGTGTTGTCTAAATAACAGTACTTTTTTGTTTGTTTTCAACTTGTGTGAGCTTTAGTTCTCTGCTGGAATAGACAGTGAATGATTGTGCCTATTCACCTTCTTCATCCCATTTCTGGCCTCTGACACCTTTACAAAGTCTTCTGTATCTAAAGAGAGTGATATCAAAACCAAACCTTTCTAATAAAGTTAAATTGCTTCCAGGGAAAAACCCTAAGTACTTAAAGTAAGTAGAAGTAATAGCATCACTGAAACCCAGCTAAATTGATCTTTCCCACTAAACTACTTTTCTTTCACTCTTTTCTTGCCTTTTTTGACTTGTGATATTTTGCTCAACATATTAAAATGAGGCTTATTGCTGCTGCTTCTATGTTGTTAAGCTGGAACTTCAGCAAAATTCCTTCTCTTGAAGTATTGTGCAGTTATGTGCTCTTTTTGCCTCTTCTCTTGCAAGAGTGTTCTTCGAACTTTAAAAGCCAGAAGAGATTAGAAACTAATTTTTCTATTATAGATTAGACATCCATATTAACAGTGTCCTTCACGCTTTGCTAGACCCCAGGATTGTCACTAAATGCTACAAAAGGGTGTAATCTGCTATCAAAAATAGCTCCTGAGTGCAGATTTGTGTTGGATGCCTCTCATTCTAATCCAATGCTTGTAAGAACTGATGATGCCTCAGAGAGCCTGGCAGGGCTGCAGGCTGCTACAGTGCAAATGTAAGTTGTTTTGAGATTATAGGACTGGGTTTGTATCAAACATCATCTGCAATTGCATAATATTTTGAGTATGAGTTAATTTTTCTAAATACCATAGTAGGTTTGCAGAAATTCATATTTGTGAGTAATCTGAAACTCTATTGCTTTGGGATATTTCACTGAACAAAATTAATCTTTATATTATCAAGTCAGAGATTTTTTTTATAGGTCTTTAACTTTTAAGAACATCGATACAGCATTGATCTTCACATGCAGATTTAAATCTTGAGAATATAGCAAATTGAACAAGTAATTTTAAACTTAATAATATTAATATGGCTAACTGTTAAGGTTCACTGCTGCTTTTCTCAAGAGTTTTGTTGAGCATAAAGACTGTTTTATACTGGTCTTGTACTCCATGTTTAGACCATCATTGATCTGTGCAGTTTCACTGCTGGGCATGAAGGCTGAAACCCTTTCTGCAGGAAGAATGGCTTAAGACAGGCAGATAACAGAAAATCTGGAACAAAGAGGGTACATTCAGCAGGATATTCATTAAAATTTTCTTACAATGGCACTTACAATGGCAATATGCAAACCTCAGAATAAAAAAAAAATTAAGGCTGTTCTTGAGCAACTAATTTTTGCCCTCTTAAATCTCTTTAATCAGATTTAGATAACATGAATCTGAATGAGCTCCAGTAAGAATAGGAATTCAGCTGTGCCTGTCTGTGTGAGTCCAGTGTAATTAAGACTTTGCACAGGTTTTAGCTAAAACCATGTTTGTGGCTCAGCAGGCAGTTAAATATTCATACTCAGAAAAACACAAAATAAATGTTGCCATTTCATTTTTTCATCATAGACCAATTTACTGTATGTAAACATTTAAGGCCCACTGTTGACAAATACTTCAACCAATGAGCAAATGTTGAGAACCTCATTCAAACCAATCTTGATGTAGGTATGCTCTTTTTGAACTAAATGGGGAAGCTTTGATTTTTGACTGTGAAACAGCAAAGAAAATCAAACCTTTTTTCACTTTAAGGATGTCTCTCATCTCTCAGAAATTAAACCTGTAGTACTTGTGAAGTATATGAAAGGATATAGTGCGAGCTTTTTATTCTATTAGGTGTTTGGAATGGATCTGCTTTTCTCAATGCTTAGCTCGGCCTCAGAAGAAGTCAATCTCCTTTAGACTTTCTTATGTAAGGAAACGTAATCTTAAAAGATTTACAATTTGGAACAGGATAAAGAGGTATTGCAATTTGACTCCTTGCCTGCAATCTTAAATCCTCCGGCCAAGGAGCATAAGCCTACTTTTCCAACAGAGATCTGTTCCCCTTTGCTCTGTGCTTACTTCTCAACCATGCCCACTCATCTTTGCAGTGAACAGGTTATGGATGATATTACCAAACCGCTGTAATAACATCCTGGAGTTTGTCCTCAGTTAGTTCACATTCTCCTAGGTTTCCTTTCACCACTGTGTACCACAGCCTCCAGCTCCAGGATGCCCTCTGCTACCCACCCCCTACTCACCTTGTCCCCTCTGGAGTGATCAAGATCTGATCTCTGTCTCCACCTTGTGATCTCCTGGAGTGACCAGAAAAGAGTGAATGAGGGAATCCTCAATACTAATTTCAGATCTGATCTTGACCTCTCTGCCTCTATGGAACAGTGGGAAAAAACCCAGCCAAACAGATTCTTTAGGTCAAACTACTGACTTTAAAAGAAGCAATAGGGTTGAAAAATGTAACTTAATTAAAATAGCTAGGCTCAGAGAAAAAGACTGAATAAAAAGTGCTGGAAGGAAGTTGGTGGGCAACTTGGGAGTTAGCATCTGAATTCCAAATGGTTGTTTTCGTAAAGCACAAACTATAGCATGCATAGAATTGGACACAAAGTTGTTTTTTTGTCAAATAAATTAAAAAAAATGAACAATATTTTGTTTTACTGCATAACATGGCAATTATATATATATACATATATGTGTATGTATATATAGATAGATATATATTTAATATGAAATTATTTTCTTTCTCATTTTCAGGAAAATAATTCTGATGTTAAGAACTGATGACACAATTATCTTTTGGTTCTCAGCAGGAAAAAATAAACAACTGAAGTATTAACGTCAGTTTCTGCTTTGTGGGAACATAACTGTGGCCAAAAAGATTTTGAAATAATTTGCGCTGCTAAAGCTTGAATGAGTACCGGTGCATAAAGCTGATAGCATAAACTGGGCTCCTGGAAAGTTCCTGGCTTTCATAATTCAGAACAGTTACTGCCATCGATAAAGTACAGAACTGTGGAAGATAATCTCCTCAGCAGACAAAAGGTCAGACAATAAAACTTATGCTTGACATTTTCCAGAAGAAATTCATCATATTAACTCATGAAATGTAAAAGGAAGGGGTGTTTTCACTGAATTTCTATGGGCAATGTAGTTTCTCTGAATTTTAAGACTTGATTTCTTTTTTTTTAAATTTTGATAGAATATGGAGCTAAAAATATTTCAAATCTTTCAATTTCCAGTCAATATAGAGCACATGAAAAATGATACTTCTTGGAGAGTTTATATATTTGCACTGCTGTAAGAACTGCCAGAGTACCAATACTGAAATGGAGAATGCAGCTCTCCTAAGCAGAGTGAGCATACTCTCTGTGCTGCTTAGATATCACAGTTATCTATGGATAGGAGCATAGATTAGGGTCTGACTAATTGTTATTAGTTTGGCCACTTCATTATGTTGCAATCACTAACTTACAATCAAATCAGTCTAGTGCACAGAGACGTTCAAAGTGAATGGGGGTAAAATGATGAATTTCTAATGTATAGCCTAAGTGCTGCTGATATGGTGAGAATTATGTTATAAAATAAAGTTATGTGTATCATTGTGCTAGAAGCTTCTCAAAATGTAAAAGAATGTAAAAGAAAGTGTAAAAGAAAAGTAATAAGTAAGGGAAAAAGAGAAAGTGAATTACTTTGAACTTCGAAAAAATAGTCAGAACATGGTTGGAATTCTAATTTTAAAGTAAAATTTGCTGTATACAGAAAATTATTTATAGCTTGACTTATAAATAGAAGATGAAGGTATATATATTTTCAACTGTTATCTCTTCTTTCTTGTAGATGAAAGTTTTCATTATTTTGGGATTTTCAGCAGCTATAGCCTTCACAGCCGTTTTCTTTTCTTTCTTTCAAATAGGGAAAGACACCATCTTTGGTAAGTAACAGTAAAAATACACGTTAGTTTCTTATGTTGACTGTTAAGCTGAAAATACACTGACACTGCAGACAGTTTAGCAACAGCAGTACAGCTCAGCCTCTTTCGTGTGCAAAATACACTGTCTGGCTTCTCTGAGAATTATTCCATGGAGGTGCTCTTTTAAATTTTAGTTTCATAAACTCAGTAAGTAAAACTTTGTATGTGTAGGGTATCTCAATCACTGCTTTGACTAGGAGGGATTTTGCTTTCTTAGTGGCATTCACGTGTCAAGCACAATTGCTGGATTTCTTTCCCCATCTGCTAATCATCCTGGTCAAGAGGCAGTTGCCATAGGATGTCCCACCTGGCACCCTCCTGCTGTCCCACAAGGGTGCTTCTTTCCTGTGGGTCTGTTGGCTGCTGGCACCCTGAGGATTTTAGAGCATGTCAGATTGCCTTATTCCTTATGTTCAAAAAATGTAATCTTGTAATTTTTACTAACATTTGCATCTGCTCAACTTAAATCAGTTAAATCTAATAAACTAGAAGAGTAGCAGATTCCAGACTGAATTTTAAAAGGAATCTGCAGAAATTGATTTTACATGAAATTAGGGCAGAGATAGTAAAGAAACAGGATTTCAAAACACAATCTCATATTATATAGCTGTATGCTTGATTCATAAAGTTTGGTGACATGATTACCTAAGAAAGTTTTCACCTGAATTTAGTGTAGAATCACATATAAAATAAAATTATATGCAAAAAAATTAAATTAAAAACAAATTCCCAAGCTATTACTTCTTATGAGAAATGGTTTTTATACCATCACTGCAAAACAGGAGATTAAGTTTTCCTTCCATACTGGATTATTTACTTTGAGCTTCCATACAAATTGTTTGGAAAGATGTGGTCTAAAGTGACCACATTATGTTATATGTTACTTAATACAAAATAAATCCAAGAATAATAGAAGGGTTTAGGTTGGAAAGGACCTTAAAGATCATCTAGGTCCACACCCTCTGCCATGTGTAGGGATGCTGTTCACTAGCTCACGTTGCTCAGGGCCTCATCTAATCTGGCCTTCAACACTTACAGAAATGAGACATCCACAACTTCTCTGAGCAACCAGTGCCAGTGCCTAACCACACTCACAGAAAAGGATTTCTTCCTAACATCTAATCTAAACTTGCTCTCTGTCAGTTTGAAACCATTGGCTCTCATCCTGTCATATAAGCTCCTTTCCCTCCTTTTTATAGTCTTCCTTAAGGCACAGGAAAGCCCCAATATATAAAACATACATGGACTATAAATAAATAGAATAGACTATATGTGATTCTTTTTATAGCAAGTGTCTTTGGTCTGATGAGACAGCACAAGATAATGTTTATTACTCAAGAACCACATATTTGGAGACATGGTATTGGTACCAAATTCATACTTCTTAGAGGAAAATGAAGAGAGACAAGGGAATTTAAGTATAGCAAGTGGATATTGTCTTTTACATCAGAGTATGAATCAATATCACAGGATGAGCAATACTTGAAGCATGTTATATTTCTCAGAGCTAAGCCCCTAAAAGTAATTTAAAAATATGCTATATTAAATTCTTAAAGAACTACTTATTGTGTGGCCTGTAAAAATCAAACTTCTTTTTTAACATAGACTCAAAAAGGTTTTCAGAAGTAGTGGAAATCCAAATGATAACACCAAATGAATCATCTGAATATTTTATTATGCATAGGTGAAAAAGAGAAATAACTACTGCTATACTTAGATACTGAAAACTTTAGTAGAGTATAATTTAGCCTAAGAGAGATTACTTCTCATCACATATTTCTCTTCCTTGAGCTAAGTGCCCTATTCAAAAAATAGATGATAGAAATAGCACAGACTGTACTACAAATAAAACATGTTCCCCTAAGATTAAATTGTACATAAACTATGAACAATTGGACATAAATGGTTGTTATTATTTTTATTATTTGTTTTCTAAGAAAAAAATGGCCATCCCACAAAATTCAGATAGAAATAAAGCAGTTGAACTTTAAACATGACTGGTTCTTTTATTATAAAGCAACATGTACACAAAAGAGGGATAAGCTAAGCCTCATAATAACATTATACAAGATAGCACAGCTGAAGTATTATTATGTTCACATATATCTTTCCATCAGACATAGGTGAAGAAATGAGAATAGGGTTTTCATGAACTGGCCCAATCCCAGGTCTTAATTTTGCTTGAATATGGACTTGAATTCTTTATGTGGCTCAGCCCAGCTCATACAACCTGTGAGGGAGGGTCAGGTTTGGCCTGTCCATCCAAGAACAGTTTGATGAAGCCTAAGGAACACAGCTGCATACAGAGAACACAACATGTTTCAGCTGGACCTATTATGTTTGGTCCTATATGACATGTTCATAACTGGATTTATACTTCAAGCAGGGAAATCTAAATCCCCAATTCTTATAAATCATGGAAGAATTTATTTTCCACACCTACCTTACCTTTTAGAAAGCTCAGCAGCCACAACATGAATTTCAGGAATAAAATATGGAGATGGCTTTAAAGGGCAAAAACTTTACCTTAATATTAGAAACTTGTATATTTTCTAATTGTAAACATTTTAATAAATATGCTATTTATTAACATATTTGTCTTTCTTTCTTTCTTTTTGTTTTGTCCCTGTTGAGAACAAATTGAAGATAACTGCATTACTAAGGCTATCCAGAAGGGTTCTAGTCTGGTGGATTATGCTGCACATTATGAAATTAAAAGGTAAAAGAGAGAAGTGAGCAATGTATTCAGGAAAAAAAGTGTTCATAACAAAAAAAAAAATTAATGTCCATCTTTCCATTTCTTTGAGAACCCATATAATCAAAAAATCACTGCCCCCATTACCTTTAAGGGATCTGATCTAGAGGAAGGTGATCAGATGGCAGGAGAGGTGGAACTAGGGGATCTCTAAGGTTCCTTCCAACCCAAACCATTCTATGATTATTTCACTGATAATCCGATCCAATAGGACCTTGTGCATTATCACCATTTAAGTTGCTTTTTTGAAATATGGGACAAAATAAATAACACAAAAATAAATATGGATGTTTTTCTGAACAAAATACCTCAAAATCATACTTTTGTGGACCTATTTTTGAATACTGATAATGTTTTTCCAGTGCAGTGAGACAAAAACAACTCCTATGGCATCAGGAGCCAAACCCTGTTGCCTTAATTTGGACGGTTAAAGTGAATTTCATATTTCCCCTTTCATCTACAGCAGATGTAAAAAAAAGATAAGGGAAGGGAAAGGAAATGAAACCTTTGTCTTGGACTGTGGATAGGCAGCAAATTAGGGGAAATCTCCTTTGTGCTTGAGTTACAGTATGAGAATGAGCTCTTTCAACCATTTTCTGACTAGATTTCTGTGCAACACAAAATCAATTTCTCTCCAAAATTTGGAACACATCATCTAAGTTTTACAGGGTAAAATCCCCACACTTATGCATAGACTTTCTGTAAAGACTTATCCCTGTGATTTAAAAATGAGTCATGATTTGCAGAGCTCTGTGAATGTTAACTGTTTATATAGACAGAACTTGTCAAGAACTGTTGCCCCTCTGAACGTAGACTGAGGTCACTCTCAGTTTTTAGTGATAGTATTTTGATGGCAATCCTAAGACATTTAAAAACATAAGTTTCAAGCTTTCAGTGGCTTAACTGCCTCATGTAATAGCTGGAGATGCTGATATTTATGTCTCACAAGACATTGTGGCAATTATTTGGTCAATATCCTAAACATGATAAAAGCTAAGAGATGCTAAAGATAAATGCTTAACAATGATTATTTCAATTAGGAATTGAAATTTTATTAGGAATAAAACTGAGACCACTTACCCCAGACACCAGACTATTAAGCTTCCTTTGAAATACTGTGTATGTGGATATATAGACTTTAAAGAGAATTGGTCCTCAGGAGTCCTGTTGATGATTGAGGATGGTCTTGGGTTTTAAATGTTACATGAAAGCAAAACCTACTCACAGCAGTGAGTTGGGAGACCTCTTTTGTGACTATCCTGCACAAGGTCTTCCACTTGGTGCTGCAGGCTCTGCTCACCCCAAAATTTTTTTTTCTCATCCTAAAGACTTCCCACAAAATGAACTCTGATTGTGTATTCAACAGAAGTGCAGTTTCTCTTTTAGAATTTTCCTTGCAGAACAAGGTCACAAAACAGCCTTCCTCTTTGCTTTCCCAGTGTTCTCTTCAGTCAATATACCTTAATACCTTAAATACCTTAAACTTACAACATATCCAGGACAGTCAGCTTTATTGTTATGAAAAAGTTCTAAAAATGTATACATCGCAAAACCTTCTGTATTTATCTCAATTATAGAAAGCTCCAAGGGAGTGGACTAGCAACCCCTACCTTACTGCTGGCTTTCTCAAAATTTCCTGAACAAGAGAGTCAAGAGATTTCCCAAGCAGCTGAACGAATGGAAATGTCAATGCAGGTGCTGAAACAAAAAGTTTGCCAGAAGCACAAGCGTTCATTGCATCCAACTGGTAAATACAGTATATTGACATTGGCAAGCCACCCTATTGATTTGTTGAATGCTGTCTTTTAGATTGAAGTTCAGTTAAGTTCACTTTTATTTTATTTTTCACTTTCTTTTGTTCTTGAAAACACCTCAGATAGGTTTACATTTTTCTTTGCTAGAGTGTGGATGGTGTTCTTATAGTTGAGGAGAGCAGTATTACACTATTGGCACCCTGTGAACTCATGACTGTGTATTTGTAATGCCTATAAATCAGCCTGCATATCCTCAGTGTTGCAGGCTTCTGGTTTGCAGTGAAATATCTATCTTCCCCAGCAGTTTGGGTTTAGTGCTTGATCTTCCATCACACTACGCCACTGGCATTTTCAAACACACTTCCTCTCAACATATGTATATCCCTCTTTAAAAAAAAAATACGTTCTTCTTTCCAAAACTAATTTTGTAATGCACTGCTGATGTACATTTATTTCCAGTTTAACTGTGGTTTTTTATATCAGATGGGGAAAGAAAGAGAAAGTTCAATGTTGTCAAAGTGAAATACTTGCTGTTAATTAGATATGAATTTCAAAATGTCTGTCTGGTATCTGGAAGGCTCAAAATATCAGAACCATTGACTTTTTTCCCGTATAATTTAATTCTGTCACTTACACAAAGTGTTCTATCTTAGTATTAGAACATTTTTTTTCCAAGATATAGAAGCATTAGAGTGCTGTAAACAAACATACAGCACCCACCACAGTTATTATTTATTTCCTTGCAGAAATATCCAGCTTACTAAACTAATGGGACATTTGTAGAACTAAAAATATATCTTTATCTATATGGATATGTCTGTGCATATATTTATACACACACACACATACACAGATGCAATTATTTTTGTGCTGTGTGATTTCGAAAGAAATTGAGTTTCTTAACTGCAGAAGAAGTGCACAAAGCTCTTGTTAATTTTCAGAACTGAAACAGCATTAACAGAATGTGAATAGATACTGTACAGTCTATGTGCCACAACAGAATAGTTTTACATGAATTAAAGAACTAAATTGACTTTAAAGAAAATTTGTGAGTCTCTACCTAGGCAGCCCAGATAACTGGGGAGCTGGGCTCTGAGTATAATTTTGAACCTGAAGAACATAGAAGTACAGCTCTATTCACAAATTTGGCACGAGTTACTAGTACATAATGACAAGATTATGTAGCCAGTATAACATCCTATTCTCCCTCTGTTCTCACTACTGCCTTGTACAGGTTCTAACTGCTCAGCAGAACATGTTTTGAGCTGATTTGATTCTTGCACCTGTTTTCTTTGTTTTTGTGGCTTAATGTTTTGGTTTGAACTATGGACTAAAGCAGCTTTCTTCAGAGCTGAATGGGCGGAACAAATAGATATCAGGGTTGGGTGGCATGCATTAGCCAGTGGGGAGACAATGGCAAGAGTTATATGTTACCTCTACCTTCATCTCTCATCATGTGATGATTGTAGTCACTTTGAATTTCAAGGGTTCTCTGAGTTCAGGAAGGATAGTCATAGAATTGTAGAAAGGTTTGAGTTGGAAAGAACCTTGGAGACCCCCTAGTTCCAGCCCCCTGCCATGGGCAGGGTCACCTTCCTCCAGACCAGGTTGCTCCTATTTCATGGGTACATCCACCTGCAACTGGCCACACGTATTTCAATACCTGCAGTGGTGAGAATAGGTACCAGCTCTCTGCAGCTTACACAATAGTGTGGCTTTGTCCCTCATTATCAGATGCTCACTGGGAGACCCATCTTTGATTGTATCAGAAATATATTTATAAAAAACTGTCTACTGGTATAAAGGGACTTGATTTTACTAAGCTTCCAAACTCCAGCTAATAATTCTGATTCTCTTCGACTCAACACTGAATTCTATAGTCAGCTGCAGGGTCTTTAAATTTCTGCATCTTTCCACTCACACATTTTTCTTCTTTGGCATATACTTTTGTCCTTGAATGGCATTTTTTACACCTTTGTTGTAAACACAAGGACCAGGCGAATAAAGGACTACAACACAGGGAAAAAAGGAAGCAGGAAGTGGGTCAACCTCAGTTTTCAGCTATTGCTGAAGCTCTTTCTTCTCATTATCTATGCATCAGCTAATAAACCAGCTCTTCCTCTAAGTCCCTGACACAGCCTCTTGCAGCACTTCTCACTAAGTGCTCTTTCTGAGGAAGAGGGAGAATTCTGTAGATATAATAATGTATTTTCTACTCTAGCAGCTAAATCCAATACAGCAAATTGCTTGTCTGGGTTCTTCCCTTCAGATCATTTATCAGCTGATCTGCTCACTATGATTGCTAATATTTCTGGATGTCTGCCTTATATGTTGCCACCAAAATGTCCAAATAATTGCTTAGCTAATGGATATCGACTCATCACTGGTGCCTGCAATAACAGGTATGTATGATAAAAATTGTGTCCTGAAAAATCTTTCCTTCTCATTCTTTAAACCCAAGAAGCCGTGTTTACTTTTTCCAAGAAAATTGGTGAAGGGTGACTGGTGTTAATCAGTGGCTGTAAATGAGGCGCCTGTGAATGTTCCTGGAGGAAGAAATCATCATTTAAACTTTGGGGCACTACTTTTTGTAAACAGGCTTTCCCTCTGAAAGCTTGAAGGATTATGTGAGAAACTTTATATTTAGGGAGAACTGATTTATTAGATGCCTTCTTCTATATAAAAAGAAAACTTAATTCTAACCCAGCATTTATTTTTGATTGAATTGGATAAAATTATATAAAGCAGGAGAACACTATTACTTCCCAAGGAGAAATATTTTTGTATTTTCCCACAATTCTAACAGTTAGAAAGCATGAATCAAAAAGTTTTAGGTGTTATTTTTAATTTTACATATCTGTTTTTATATGTTTAGTGGCTATTTTTTATAACTAGTATCTACTTGTTGCCTAATCTATTTGGCAACTGTTTCCTGCAAAACCACACGTAATAGATGTGCTCATCTTTTCAGAACCCTCCAATGCAATGAGTGTAAAACTGAGAATAAGGGCCCCTTTAAGTACAAGGGTAAACAATATTTGTACTCAGCAGCCTCTGGATACATAGACCTAAGGCCACAAACTGAAAGTTAGACTGTAAGTTTGCAGGTGAAGTGCTACAGAGATGAAAATGGAAGGCCATCATCATTGTACAGGTTAAGGTATTCTGCAATGTGGTGAATAAAGAGCAGTATAATTCTGCAGTTTTATTATTCAGCGATTCTGGTTTTATGAAATGAATCTGTTTTGCTACATGACAAGTCATTTACAAGGAACATGCCTGATAGACTCTTTGCTGAAAGGACACACCCTGATATGCATCAGTGTTATAAATCTAACTACGTGGATATCCATAATTTCCCCCAGGCATGTTCAGAGTTGCTTTGAATCTGAACTAGCATCTAGTACAATATTTGCACTGACATCTCCATCAGGGCTTGAATACATTGGCCAAGATTTGTGCAGCTGAACACAGACACATGGATGAAGCTCTTAATTTACAGGCGTGGCTGTTTAGTCTTTCTCCCTAGTGATGGAGAGAAGCACTCTGCTATAGGTAAAGGTAAAAGAGCTTTTTCTCTTCAGTGACTGATAATACTAGGATGGGTACTGGCATTTCATTCTGATATCTAAAGCTGGGTAGGGTAAATATGACTCATTGAGTCTGGTCTGTAGTCACTCTGTTCTACTTTGTATATTTTTATGCTTGTACCACATCAGAACTTAAACCCACCACTCATATTTGGTAGTATTTTACACTCTTTGCTCCAAATGTCTGTAGAAGTTGTAAGGTGATGAAAAATCCTTCAAAACCAGAGTTGAAACGAGTGAATCAGATCTTAACTGAATGTAAAAATTTGTGAGGTCCTTGAAATACCTCTAATTCTACTGAAATATATCAGCCTAAAAAGCCCATAACACTGTAATGTAAATAAAATATTCTGTGATGTAAGCCAGCTTCGAGGACTTCAGACATTAAATGAAACACCAGTATGTGCTTTTTCTTGCTTTACAGCTTCCACTTTCAGGCAGAAAATATATCAAGACCTATGGCACATTTATACTTTTGTTCACTCTGCTTGAATATATAACTGTAGTATAGATCACAAAATTCTGCATTTCATGAGTGAAATTTAAAAATGAAATTTTTAGTTTAGAAGGGAGCAAGGAAATGCTTTACAGATGTTCTGGTAAATCAGTTTGTACATTTGGGACAAATCAGATCAATTGCAAAGGATGTTTTCCTTAGCGCTGAGATTGCTTTGTTTTAGTGTGCACTTCCTAGAACAGAGGTCTAGTAGAATAGCATAAACATGACCTTCTCTGGACAATATCAACATAACATCAGGCAGTCCCAGCAGAGATATTATCCACTTTTACTAGTAAGAGATATTAACAGATTTTAGTTTCCTTTCTGCCTAAACAAGCAAAATAAAATTGCATTATTTTAAAATGAAGAATAAGGTATAGAAGGAAAATCCAAAGAGGTTTTCCCCCCATTTTTAAATCCCAACTAGCTAGCATTGATCTAAGTATTTTTTAGTATCTACTACAATGAGAGGAATTCAAGGGTGAAGGAATTACACGTACTAAAGGAAGGGACTTTCAGAGTGCAATTAGCTTCACCTAATCTTACCTTTCAGAGGTAGTTATATTTCCACTGCAAGGCTGCATCTTTGGCTGCTCCTGGTAGTGAGAAATAGAATGGAATGACAGGATGGCACCCAAGAACTGTCTGTTCCTCTGGCTTGATGGACAATTTGTTCCATGAGTACCTTACTTTTTGTACACCTAATATTTGGGGCATCTGGGAGGAATTTTATCTGCAGCATTTCTATTTCATTGCTGTGTCGTTAACCATTCTGTCAGGTAAGGACCTGATGCTCAGTCTGGAGGTCCAGTATTAGCAGAGTTAGGAATATGAGTACGGCTCACCCAGTGGAAAGAATGAGCAATCCTGACTGAGTCCATTGACTTCCAGAAGGAGGAATTGAGATGTTTCCTTTAGGTTATCTACTTCACTTCAATGCAAGCTAAGTGTTCAACTAGTAGCAGGCTTATTTTCCAGAAGTGTCCCATATTTCCAGAAGTTACACACATGATAGCTCAGTACAACATAAAACATCACACACTCCAATTATTTAGTTGCCACATGGCATTCATTCCACCTACTTGAAACTAGGCAGAACATTACAATAAGATTCAAAAGATAAAAATCTGTATAGTAAATGGCAGCTTAAGACTCCAGGTTGCTTCTCAGGCAGCCAAAACAAAATCCAAATGGGACAATTCCAGTATCTCACAAGTAAATGAAAACTCCCACTTTCCATAAACAGAATATACAGTAATCAAATTTGAGTACTTTATAAAGCTGTATGGTAGCAAAATCTCAGTTTTTCAGCTGCCTTTTAACTCAAGCAAGATTCCAAGACATTAACATCTTTAATGCAATAATAAAAAGGCATGTGAGAGGGGTTTTACTAAAGTAGCATTCCAGTGATCTTCTAAAATACAAAAGCAATCAGGAGAAAAATCACTGGTTAAACAGTTACATTAACACTTCATTATTTTTAATTGAGTGAAATAGCACTACACTATGTGCAGTATTTTATGCAATTTCAATAAAGGCAAATCAACTGTAACTAATTTGAATGCTTTATTAAAGCATACTTCAACCTTCAAGTGTGAATTATTGTGGATAATTAAGTGTATTACAGCACCATATAGCTTGGCAAACTGAGTCTCTTCAGTGTGCTGGAGATCAATGAATTATTAATATAATTGTTTAGCATCCTGATAGACATGTAAATGTATGTTTTAACACTATGTATTTCTATCAATATTCCAGAAATATTTCTGGTTCTTTGTGGCTTACTTTAAAACTTTACTCAACTTGAATGCATTGCAAAAAAAAAAAAATATATATCTTCCTTTTAGTATTGATATATATTTAACAATATGAAATATATTGAACAGGACAAGTTGAAAAACAACCAAAAAACCAAACCCCAAAATTTCTAATACTCATGACAGAGGGAAAATTAGTTGGGTTAGACCCAAGATTCACTGACTATACTAATAAATGGATTTCCCCAAGAATCATTTACTGACCCTCAAATTAAATACAACCTGATTCCTGCCACCCTCTTACTTTTCCATGTTTGACTACACTTATTTTTTACCCCCCTTCCCCCTTCCAGGTAGGCTGGCTGTGGGGTGACAAACTGGTATGCAATGATGCCAAGATGTGCTCAGGCAGGTGATATTCAGGGAAAACAAGTTTTTGTGAGGAAAAAAATACACTGCAGTTAGTGCTGACAACCTGGCAGCATAGTTCAGTGCCTGGGCTTGTGCACAGGCCCTCCCAAAGATGGACCCAAGAAATTGGTATAGCTTCAACCAGAGGCAGCATTGCCACTGGATTCAGCTCCCATCTCCTCAGCCCTGGCTCCTTTGGTCCTGCTAAATGATTTCTTCTCCATGACTACTGTCCAATTTTCATTTAAGTTTTCTTTACCTTCACTCTGAAGGGTTTCTTCATATTTTCCCAAGTTTTTATTTCCTCTCTCTTGCTCTAGCACATCTTTTTAAGGAGCATTTTTGTCGCTCTAAAACATGTTTTTGAAGGTGCTAGCAAAGGCACTTGAGAATACATCTGACTTTATGGGGAATGAGGACACTATCAAGAACTCACCTTCACATCAAGTATTTAAAAATTTCAAAAGGTAAACAACTGAGGTTATAAACACAAGTAAAATAGTAATAATTTATTAGCAATTTAAATTTTCATTATTTTCCTTTTGAGTAAAATTAATATTGGCATACACGAAGACAAATATTTTAGACACTTTCAAAGATTGCTACATAAACATCTTATTGGCATATTGCTCTGTGTCTGATGATTATTTTATTAATTTAATGAATTTATTAAGTAATTATTTTTATTGATTTAATTGTTTATAATTTTATTACAATATTTTAATGGTCAGATATTATATTCAGAACATAAATATAACATAAATATTATATATATATACATTTTAGATTCAGAATATATTCAGAGGTTCTGCTGCTGCTGTTGCTCTTAGTGGATTTTTAATTTTGTTTTAGTGGATTTTTAATTTTGTTTTTCTTCTCATAGGGAACATCCTAGATGGGGAGCATCCAACACAGCTTTGGCTAGGTGGCTTCCAGCAGCCTATGAAGATGGCCTCAGCCAGCCTCGAGGATGGGATCCCAGTGTCCGATACAATGGATTCCAGCTACCCTCGGTTAGGAAGAGTACCTCCAGATCACTTGAAACACTTACACTGGGCCATTATCACGCCTGCCACCACTCCATTTGCATCAGTAAAGGAAGTATCTGTGTAAAATACTTCAGAAGTATCTGTGGAGCTCAGTTAAGAAGCCAGTGGTTTTGCTAAAGCATAAGTTCAGCCAGATGGTGAGAGGTTCCCTGCCCTGGCTGGGGTAAGCCCATGGAGCAGTGCAGGGCTGGAGGCACTGACGTTCCTGAGGGGCAGCCCAGTACTCCAAAGAGTGCTGTAGGCCAGAGAGGCAGGACAGGAGCCAGCCAAATGCCTGGCCTGGCAGGCACCAGGCAGCCAGCAGACACAGGGTGGTGATGGCTCAGGTAGAGAAAAGGTGCACAGCGGACCTAATTCTGACCTTCCCAAGATGAAAGTGTAGATACAAGGGAGGCTTACAAGGTCACAAGTTGCTCCAGAGAAAATTTTGTCTTGAAACAAGAAATTAAATTTGTTGTGAGCACAATAAATGTTGGAAAATGGATTCCAGGCTAGAGAACTTCTGGCATATCCCTCATGGGAAATACCCAAGATCTGTCTTCATGGGGCTCTTAATGACCTGCTTTCAATTTGAAGTTGCACATTGTGGTCTCCAGAGTTTCCTTCCAGCCTAGATTTTCCAGCAATTTTATGATTCTTTGCTTTAAAAATGGTACCTTTATTCAGGAAGGAAGGGGGCAAAGGTTGGATGTTACCTAAACAGATATAAAGCATGTCGATGGGCTAGCATGTGTGTAGGTGTGTGCATGTATGCCATTCCTCATAGGCTAGCAAGCCTTAACTGAACAAGTATTGCTGTCAAATCCTGACTTCATTTGTTAGCTTGAAAAAGTTTGAAAAAAAGAACATTTGCACAGAGGACTGGGAGAAAAATTCCCCAGTGCAGTGTAGAATGATTTGGTCTGGATTTACAATTTGTGATTTGTCATCATTGCTTTGAAACCTGACTTTTAATGGACTCAAAGTCTTGTTATTTTAACCATTGTATGTTTAATAAGGATAATCAGGAGAATTTAGTGTTAATGTCACCTGCAACTCATGTTATTAATTAAATAACATTGTCTCTAAGTTGCATAATTTAGCACTCAGAGATGAAAACCTGACATTTACACAGGCAAATTTCCAGTAGATAGTACAAACTGCCTTTTTCTAGATTCATTAGGGTACATCCTTGTGAAGCAAAACACTCTTAAAAAAAAGATTAACTATACTGAATCTAATCATCAACATCTGATGTTCAGCAAGGTTCTCTGCTTTGTTTTGGAGAAGGATAGGGTAAAACTAATGTCATAAATGTTTTTTCTCATTTACATAATTGTGGGGGTTTTGTTTTTTTTTTACTTTTAGCTATCTGACTGTATTCTTTCTAAAGTATTGTGAAAATGTTGTGAAAGTGATAGATAGGTGTGAGGATTACTATAAAGCAAAACAGTGATAAGAAAATTTTACTAACTTCAAGAAAATGTTTGTGGCCACCAAAGCTATTAAAATCCTGATCTAAAGATTTGGATTCCTGATGAGCTGTAGATAGTTTGCTCTTGACTACTTCAGTATAAATCCTGATGTTCCTAACAAGTCCCATGTTGCCTGTTGTCCTTACCAATTCTATTTAACTGAACCTGCCTTATACAGTCATTATATAGCCCTTAAATTTATTACAGGCTCTGTGAGTCGATTTTATGCGCTGCCCTTTCAGTTGCTTCACTTCCAAGGCAGCTGCTATTTGCTATTTGCCTGGGAATATTTTGCAGCATGAGGGAGGAATCTGTGAACAATGATACCCTTAACATCTCCACAAACTGATTGCTGATTTTGCCCTTATGGTTTTGCTTGGTTATTGATAAAGGTTGGACATGTATCATAGATGTCTCTACGTGCTCCTCCTCAGAACATCTGTATCTCTGTGCATCTTGCACAGAACTGTATCAGAAATTTTTTTTTGGCTTATCCTTGCCTGGGAAAAGAAAGCTGAACTTTCAGCTACCATGTGTTTGCAGCCTACCTCATGTCCTGAGCTGTGTAAACTTCTTTATTTTACATACAGAGCCACTCAGACTTTCTGAGTATCAACAGTGATTAGAGATTTCCCAGCAAATCCTTTTGTTTGAGGAGGAGAAAACAGAATAAATAGAAAGAATACTTTTAGACAGTCTAAAATAGGTGTGTGGTTTTCAAAATTCTCTGGAAAGGAACAGATCAAAGATACACTGCTCACTGGTAAACATATAGAAAAATTCAGCTGAAATGTCCTTGAAACTGCTTGTGGTACCTTGATCTCAGCTTCTGAGCAGAAATAAGCACCTGGTAGAGTTGGATTTTACTGTTGTTGGTTTTTTGGTGTTTTGTTTGGTTTGGTTTGGTTTTAGTCAAACCGTTAGAAGCACTCTACAACATAAAGTTGGGGAGGGAGAAGATAGATTTTATCCTACTTTGTAGTGTTTTATTGCTTTGTGGGAAGTAAAAACTGTGTGACACTCAAGGTAAATTGGTTCTCTTCTCAGGTTCGTGAAGTGACAAGAAAAATTATTCATGCACCTAATGAGGCTGTTACTGAAGACAGCCTGTATTCTGATATCATTATGGTATGGGGACAGTACATAGACCATGACATTGCGTTCACACCCCAGAGCACAAGTAGAACTACCTTCCTAAGTGGGATGGAGTGCCAGATGACTTGTGAAAAACAAAATCCATGCTTTCCAATAAAGGTAAGATTCTAACTTAAATTCTTCAAGAGAAATTCCAGGCTCTAAAAAAGGTGAGTAAAGTAAAGAAATATTAGAATAGACAGTGATAGAAAAATAGAAAACAGTACAACTATTAAAAAAAAACAGGTAGACATTTAATTTTATTTTTTTTAGAGATAATGAACTATAGGTAATGTACTTAATAAAAACATCAAATTTTTAACCTAAGGTTTACGTTGCAGAGAAACCTTACTGGTCTCTCCAAATGTTATTGTCCTCATGTTTCCAGGTTTTGAGTTCCATTGGGGAATATAGCAAAGTAGTCATTTACATTTTCAGTGAGATAAAAGGAAAGGATCTTAATGTTACTCATTGAAAGCAAAGATACTTCTTCCAGTTAATGCAAACTTTCAAAGAGAGCTATCTTTTCAATGTATGTATAAAAATGATCTCCAGGGAGTTGCTGAAACCTACATACATCGCATCTTTGCTTTGAGCAGATGGAAAACACGAATTCAAAGCTTGTTAGAGGGCTACAAGAAACATAAATAGGTTTAAATTTAGGATACTGTATTTTTGATCACCTAATTTAAAAGTATAGCCCTTCTTTCACTCAAAAAAATTGAGTAGCAAAGTAAAGCCATGTTTTTGTTTCTCAAAACACATCCTGTCCAACTCATGCTACAGGAAAGCCCCATGCTCATCACAGCACTAGGTGATGTTCAAGTCAGAGCAACCTAAATTGCTTTATTAGTGTTGGAGCTTGGTTATTGACCAGCTTGTCTATGTACTGCCATGTAGGGCTTCTATCAGAATAGAAAACCTCTTTTGCCTCAGCAAACTGTAGTTGATAAACATTCCACAGTCTCCTTTTGCTTTAAGTGCCTCATTCCTCTTTCATTAAATGTAGAGGAAAATATTTGGCTTACTGTAAAGAGAACCAAATCAGGCTGTGTTAAAAGGTGGCTTGTCTTCCATATGGTGGGAGAATTTAAAATACAGGGAAGGTTAAGTGAAATTAATGAATGACTACAAGTTGACCACAGGCAAGTGTAAATATCATCCTTCTCACCCTGGAAATACGGACTTTTGAAAGATTGCAAACATATCTTGAGACCATTCAGAAAGAACTGCGGCTTCTTAAAGAACCACATTCTTTCAGATAGTGAGATACTGAGAGCACTGAGTAACCTGAATCAGCCACAACAGCCCTAATTACTAAAAGTATGCCATAGTTCTGACAAAAATCTCTAGTTTGCCGTGTTTCAAATTTCCATCTGGGGCAAGAATTTGGGGTTTTTTTCTGTTTATGTTTTTAAGTAATAGTCTTAGAAATATTCCCATTCCCTAAGTCTTACCAAGAGAGGCTAGGGCAGACATCCACTCCCTGACCAGCAGTGCTTTGTATGATGTGAAGATGGATCCATCTGAAACATAGATCACAGCATATTGACTCCCCATTTTAAAAAGTCCATCTTCTGTAGCTATAAAACTGCAAAAGTCTTCAAAAATCATTTTTGTTTACAATAAATTCTTTGAAACAGAGTGACTAGTATTGATTTTTAAGTGCAAAACCCTCACTTTTTTATTACTACATGGATTTTTTGATTGAGAGGAGGCTCATACTGTTTCCCATAACTTGAATGAAATGTGGATCATAGGGACCACAGTAGTCTTATTACTGAACCCTGACTAATTCAAGTCTCAAAATCCCATCTACTTTAAAAAGGAGACAACATAAGGGATCTTTAAAAAAGACTCTAAGGCTAACATTATTCATGTGGTAGAGACAGTGCAGAGGGATAAAAAGTGAACAGATTGTCATGGCATAGACTTGCAAGTGCATCCTTCAGTGCTCTAAACATGGCACAGACTTTGGATCTGTCTTGGAGCTGTGACGAGGATCAGAGAGTACATTTCAAGGATGCTCTTGAAGGCGAGTTATGTGAACATGTACTAAATCTATCACTGAGTATTTAATGTGTAGCTAAATCTCACACTGGATGCTCCTCCTACTCAGCAGTGTAGCCCAGCAGGAGGATGACTCAAGGCTACCTTCAATGTAGCCACGATTGGCCATGGCAGGGGAAATAAAAAGAAATCCAGTCACAACCCTGAAAGTATTAGATAAGTTTCCCAGCTTGTGACCCCTTTACATGGTTACAGTCCCATGAATTTTTTAGCTCCATTTTGTTATTAACCTGTTATTCACAGCTTTGATGGACAGATACAAAGATGGTTGTTCTTTTGCTTTTATTATATATGTTCAGTGTTTTGTGACTGTTTTTTCTCAAAGACAGAGAACAAAGTCTGTTAAAAAAAAAAAAAGAAAAATATTTTAAAAGAAAGGGTTGTTCAGTAAATACAGTAAATAGTGTGATCAGAGCAGCTAATTTTTTAAACACTGAAACAAAATGCTGCTACCCTCCAGAACTACTCTTCTTTTGGAATCATTAACTAAATAAATCTCCACATAGTAAATATTTGGAAAACTGCCACAGTCAGGTTTATACATTAATTTTTTGTATGAAGAAACTGTGGCTGGTTTCCAATGGCAGTGAAATCAATAGCATATTATACAACAATGTAGACATAGAGGCTGCAGTTTACAATCTTGCTGTTCCTACAAAAGCGGCACCCAAGGGAGAATCCACCCACAGGAAAGGACAACTGTGCCTGCAGCTGAACATCCTCTCTGGGGGTTTCAGCAGGGAGAGGAGGCTCCTGACTGCACAGGTTAGGGAATCTGCCTAGAAAATATTCTGTCAGTGCAATTCAATGAAGGATCAAAAGCTGCGATAGTACATTGATATTAATAAGAAATGTAGGCAAATGATTCATAGGTTCCCAGGAGCCATTATGATTTTCTGTTCTGGACATTTTTATAAAAAATGCTATAGAATTTCTCACAGCAATTCTCACATAGAGCCTGTAATTTCTGGTAGAGCCTGAACATTCTTTTTGCTGTATATTTACGGGGTCCCCTAATGTGGGAAAAAAAAAACCCAACCCACTAGCTTTAGTTTACACTTCTTTTATAACAGCCTGACATGCAGAACAGGGTTGAGGAGAAAACTTGTCATTCCTCATATTATTAATTCAGGTTAGAGCTGAGACATAAAGAAGCATTAGAAAGACTTTCATAAGAGAGCTACTGATTTTATTCAGTATTAATTACGTTGCTGCCAATAAGATAGACATGATGCATACAGTTAGCATGATGCCATCCAGAAAAGCTTACAGTTTTGCCTGAGTAAAAAAAGGTGGAAAAGAAACAGAATCACAGAAAATTGAGGTGATTTGAAAAAGGTGACATGTAACATGACAGGTTACTGTCTCAGCTACAAATAGATTAGTCATCTTCACTCAACAACCAGCACAGTGAGTTCCTGCCTTTTTCTCCTGTTTCAGAAGCAGCAGCTTCCTGTCAGATGGGATCATGGACCCTTCTCCAAGCATTAATATTTTCCTTTGTTTCAAACCTTCAGAGACCATAAGCTAGGTTTTCTTTTAAATTTACTGTAAAAAAAAAAACATTTACAAGGTGATTTCCCACAGGATGAATTCACCATAAGCAAGATTTTTCTTTAACTGAAATAACAGTTTAGAGATTGCAGTACACCTAAACAATTATTACCTTTCATTTTCCTTCACATAGAAGAATTTCACCATAACCAGGTTTGACCATGCATATATAATAAGCATTTAAATTAACATGCAGCTATACCAGAAAACTATTGTGGCCAATCAGGGTTCTGTTGCAATTTTTTTCCCTCTAGAATTATGCGACATAAACAAAAATAATCACATGAATTTTAGTCATTAGTTTTGAAAAAAAATGTTACTCAGTACCCATTTCAGCAAAAAAGAGTCTCTTTTTTTTCACTCAGATAATTTTTAACATCTCTAAATAATAATGGAAGGAACCTCTATTTTACACATTCAGCTGCTCTCTGCAAACTACTAATCCTATGAAAAGGGAAAGGACAGCATAATGCAGCTCTGCCAGTCCCTTAATGTTAATTACTGCTGGTTTTTCTCCACTGGGGACTAGAATGGATTGAACTGAAATTGCAGAGGCACTTAACTAAAGATTATTCAGTATGAAATTTGTTCTGTGTTTATATGGTTTGCTGTGAGTCTTGCTGTTTAATAGCATAAAGACATCTCCTACATTCTTTTCTCAGTGATATCTGAATTCTTCCTGGAATATCTCCTGATGACTAGAAGCAGGAGACACTGAAACACATACAGGACTGTGGCTGTTGAGTTCAGATATTTGTATTATGAGATGAGCTGCCTGCTTACATTACCAGCTGAAGGAAAAAAGAAGCCACGCTAGTAGCAAAAGACATAATAACAAATGTTAAATAGAAAACACAAGACAGAGAAATTACTGATTTCAAAAATCAGTGAAAAAAATTACTTGTTTTCTTCCAACATAACCTACCTTGATTTGCTAAAACCTAGGCAATGAAGAAATTTCTTAAGAAATTTCTAGAAATTTTAGAATTTCTTTACCAAACAAAATTAAACCAGTTCTTAGCATAAATGATTTGTTGGTATCAATCTCTACTGACATGAGCTCTCAGTAGTAAGAAAATTTTACTTGGTATAATAAGTGAGGTAACGTTATTATATAAAGTTAATTAATTTCATTCCAAAGTTGCTTTGTTACTGTTAACCCCAATTTAATGACTGTTCTATCTTTGCAGACTGATCTCTGTATTATTAGAAAAATGAAGAAGAAATTACATCACATATGCAGCATTCACTGTCTCTGCTGAAGAGTCCTGAAAAATGAAAAGCAAGCAGATAGAATACAAATAAGGGTTAGCTCAGGTGTCTGTAAAAAACATTTATTTTCTCTTAGTCAGATTTTTGAACCTCATTATTTGACCTCAGTGTCTCAGCTGCGTGGGGTTCAAATCAATAAAGGACTGGGCAATCTTTCATTTAGCCAAGTCTATGTGCAACCGTTGCTTTTTATAAAGATGGTCGGAATTCAGTACTTGTAAGACAACTGTTGCAGCAAAATAATGTGGCAGAAGACTAGTAGGGGACTGGCAGAAAGCAGAATGAATATTTACATGTGTCGTTTTTAGTTAGGAAGCTGGATTAGAATTCAGTATTGAACCAAAGTTTTTACAGAGTTCTGCTGCAGACACTGAAACTCCTCATTATGTTTTGATGCATACAGGTAAACCTGCTGTTTCAGTTGCTCTTCAGTAGAACAGAATTTGACCAGATGTTCACAACTTCACTCTGATGCATTTTATGATGAATTTTCATTGTAAAGCCAGACTGATTTAGATGTGGATGTATTACATCAATAGCTTATGATAGAGAAAATGTTTTGGGATTTGTCTCTGCTTAAAAAAGATTCATCTTTTTCCTTCAGTCTAAAGAAAAACAATCTATACACATTTAGAATATGTCACTCCAGTAGATGAGGTCTGAGCAATGAAAAACTGAGAGCAAAGGTAAATATTTAGACAAGACTCAAATCATCATCCACAGCTGTTCTCCTCACCTCAGAAAATGCACTTATTTTGCATGCAGGTAACCACCAATGATACATTATCTGCAGGGATGGATTGCCTGCCCTTCTACCGCTCATCTCCAGCATGCGGCACTGGTGATCATGCTATTCTCTTTGGGAATATATCTGTGCTAAATACAAGACAGCAGATCAATGGCTTAACTTCTTTCCTTGATGCCTCTACAGTCTATGGCAGTACCCCTGCTGTTGAAAGCAAACTGAGGAATTTAACAAGCAAAGAAGGCCTTCTTAGAGTAAACTTAAAGTACTATGATAACCATCGGGAATACCTGCCTTTTACAGACCAGATCCCATCCCCTTGTGCCCAGGACTCTAGTGCAAGTGGAGGTGAGAGGGTGGAATGTTTTCTGGCTGGGGACAGCCGCTCCAGCGAGGTCACATCCCTGGCTGCCATGCACACGCTGTGGCTGAGGGAGCACAACCGCCTGGCCCGAGCCCTCAAACGCATCAACGGCCACTGGAGCGCAGAGACCGTCTACCAAGAGGCACGCAAAATTGTTGGTGCTCTGCATCAGGTTGGCTGCTTGTTTGCTTTTCTACTCTTTGCAGTGAATACCTCACAACAGAACTCACAAAGCTTCAAATATGCTTCTGTGAGGGGCTTTTGAGATCACGTTACCTTTTCTTTCCCACCTATTTCCATGCTTCAAATATGGCATGTTTAAAGTTTGTTTTGCTTTCCACTTTCCTAAATGCAATGTCCCGGTGCTTAGTTTGTCTAGGCACCTCAGTACTCTGATTTTCATGGCAGTTTCTACTCTGATACATATTTATACAGGCATCTCCAATGTCTGTTTTGTCTATAAAAGAGGTCTTTTCAAAAGCTTTTTTTTTTTTTTTTTTTGGTAAGTGAAATTATTTTAAAATAATGTATGTCTCTGTATTTACATAATGTACAAAATAGTTACTTTCTCCACAGGTATATAATAAATAATAAATCCCCTGTGTAAAAATGCCAGTGAAGTTCTCAATGAAGTAGTAGTGCACAAACATCAGGGGCATAGCAGGAGAAATAAGAGAGGGAAAATACAGAAGAGTCCATAAGGATGTCTACATTAGACAAGTTTTCTGACTCTTATAATTTTTTTTCAGTACCAAAGGAGAATTTTTGAAGATAAACTGGGGACGGATGCAATAAAATTTCACTTTTCTGATAAAACAATTTTCCTTTCTTCTGCCACAATTTTTAGACAGTGGAATAGAATGTAAGGCATGTTTCCTTGAAGAAACCACTTACATTATCTAATGCATTGTTACTTGCACTCAAAGCCCTAAAGCTTCAGAGAAGTAATATACTTCACTTAATTGTATTTAGTCAGTTCTTTTGAAACGTTTGGCTTTTTGTTTGCTTTAACCAAGTCAGCTCCTCTGCCATAAATATGCCATTTTCATTAAAAGAATGGCATCGACAAGTCAGAATAGTTGTTAATACTCATTAGAAGAAAAGTGCAAGTCCAAAAGCAGGCCTCTGTGAATTTATACCCTTCTGGTTTGCATCCACAAACATAACGGCCTAAAAGAAACAGCTTTGTGCAAGGCACTGCACTGCATGGATCAGCACTGCTCATTATCTCTGCTGGTATCAAGACTAATGAGACTTGCCTGTGGCTCATTAGAAATGGGTTTGAGTTATCTCTAGCTGGTTTAGAGACATTCATTCAGGACAGATAATTGGAGTATCTCTATTAGTTTGGTGTGTTAACTGGCACACTAATGACAGCTCTGGTTGAATTTACTTTGAGATTTCCACTATCAAGTTTTGTTTCAGTTGCTGGATATTTCTAAAATTCTCTTTTTTTGGAAGGAATACTTTCAAGCATGAGTCCTTCCTGTGAGTGTGTAATTATAGAGAATTGAATAAAAGCCTTTTCTTCTTTCTAGAATAAAGAAGACGGAAAAAAAATTCTATTTAGACCATAATTTTTTCCTGGATGTTTTTTGGCACCATAAATATCTTTAGTGACAAGTATTTGATAATAGAAACTTGACAAAGTTAGCAAACATAACATTTGTCTGTTGATATCCTGCACAAAGCAGATTATTTTGGGCTGCATTATATTATCAGTTTCACTGACAAGGAGTAGTAACCCTCCTTTCTATTTCATGGGAATGACACATGCTTAACTTTATAAAGTATTAATACTGCAGTATACAGTGTTAAAGACACATATTCTTATTTACCTCATGTTTTGTGCAAAAAAACATTTTTCTTTGTCATTTAATATCTGAAGAAAAAATGTTCAATTACGCAACTGCAAGTCTTAACATTACTATCTCATACATATGAAGTTTGCATACACCTATCCTGCTCTTTCTGGAGACAGTTTCCCCTGGTGTGCCATTTGGATTATGAAAGATGGATTATTTGGCACTAGTCAGATGGAGCAGGACTTCTGCAGATCACTCTGAATCCAATTCTTTTTGATTTAGTACAGTACCAGAGAACCATCCCTGAATGAATGCAGTTGCTCCCGCTTAATCCCATTTTTCAGGTGACAGCTGCCTTAAGTTTTCAGTGTACATGTGGGTGTTTATTTCACTTCCACATCTGCTTGTGTTCTCTGAGTATCTTGCATAGTCCAAGGCATAGGTTGAAAGTAGTTGAAAGTCTCTCTTCTGAGACTTACATACATTAACTGCTTGGATGAAACTTGTTATGAAATTCGTTGATTAGATAGCTCCTCTCAGAATATGAAATTATAAAGAATAAATAGATAAACAATATATATTATAAAATAGTATGTCTTGAATAATGTCAGAACTCATGTTTATGAAGTGTATAGTTTAGACTATTAACAAAACTCTAATAATGTATTCATTTCCTTATTAAAAATTGAACTCTCGTAAAATCACCTTTTACCCAAAAGTTTAGGACTGCAACATCATCTTCATCATCTGCAAATCCTTTAGTATTTTCAGTGAGAACTGCAAACTAACCACACATAGCACTTTAATGAATTAAACATCATTGGTATGTTTGATAGTTCTCTGTTATTTCTGCAATCTTTTCCAAGCTCTGAAGATTCATTTAATTGGCACTACACTATCTCAGTGAGATACTATTCCTCTGCAGTTACAGCTGGCCAAAGGCAATGACAAGACACTTTTGGCCTTACATATCCTTACAGAGGTTGACATATTTTAATATTCACTCTTCCAACCTTTTTTTTTGTTTTCCTGTTCCAACCATTGTGCCCCACTCACACCTACCTTGGGGTATAATTGTAAAGGCTTTTGAAAGGAAAGTCTCCTGAACCCTACGAAAAGTGATAAGAATTTCTGGATCTTTTGCATCTAATTGATAATAATGTTTAGCTGTATTTCTGCCTTCTGAATGAGAAGGGTTTTGCCTTTAACAGTAATATCCTGTCTGACTTGCCGTATTCTAGTGTTTACAGGTCAGGATTCAATTACTTTTTCTGTAAACAGTGCACATGGGATTCATGATATTATGCAAAATCTATACAAAGCCTTTTCTGAACTCAGATGCTGTTTCTATCTGGATACTTACCAAATGATTGGCAGAATTGCTAAGAAATTAGTGTTTTATTTTCTCTGGTATGACTAAATGAATAGCATTTAAATGATCCTAATTTCTCAGTTAATATATGGTTATATAGATTAAAAAGGTCATATTAAAACACCAAGCATATGGGCCTCTGTTTAAAACACAGTGCTCATTTGTCATAATTTTCCACTAAATTAAACTGTTGGAACAATGACTGCCATGAGATAGTAGAAATATTGATGTTACTGATTAAAATTGTTTTCTTCGTGAGGCTTCTGCAGAGTTTGGGAGTGATGCTATGAGGTGATGAATGTAGCCTGAGAGGAATTTGGATTACCACTAATCTCATAAATGTCACAGAGTTGAGACCACTCAGTACATTGCAAGTTCAGACTCAGGATATACACATACATTCCTTATGCTCCTGCAAACACAAAAAGTTAACTTTTTTAACAAATAGACTCAAAGTAAGCCAGAAACGATGGAGCCATTCATTATGCTAGTTTGTGATTTCTTTCCCATATAGTCACTTTCTGTCTGATTTTATTGACATATTTCATAACAAGCACATTCCTTTGTTTCCACAAGAGAATCTCATTTATTGAAGGAATACTCTACTGAAAGTACTGTGCTTATTTATGAAAGCAAATAAACATTCTATGCCATTATCTGAGAGAAGGGACTGCATGCAAAAGAATTTTAACAAAAATAATTTTGATGCTTGTCAGCTGTTAACATCATCTTTAAAATTTATATGTGTCAGTTGTAGGAACCTGTAGTGAGCCTCTCCTTGACTTCACGCAGACAAATTTGGCCACATCCAGAGACTTCACAAATGCTAGATGCCATTGCATATGGGGTTCTTTGGCAGATTCTAGTAGCAGTATTGTATTCTTCTGTATTAGTAACATCTTAGCCTTATTCTTCTGCATTAGTAACAGCTTAGCCTGGATTGTCTAAAACTCACCTCTACTCTATGGAGACTCATTTAGCCTTTGGAATTTTCCATCAAACAGATGCTTCTCCTAGTGGAGGGCAGGCAGGCATAAGACCCCTTTTTACCCTTAGCCTTTTAATTTTTGTGTGTTGAAATAGCAACTCCTCTTTCCCTATCAAAGAAATTAGAAATGAAGATGTTGCCTCTGGAGCAAATGAAAAATCTGAGTTGCCTTTGCCTTCAGGGAGTCTGGCCTTTCTGAGCAGCTTAGCTTGGGATTTCATTTAAAATAAGCCAAAAAGTTAGTCATGCCAGGATTTTTGTATCCATGACTAACCTACTCCTCCATAAGGTCTTTGACTGTAAAAACTATATCTAAAATTAGAACTGCTGTCCTGCAAAACCTTTGTGAATAAAGCAAAAGATTAGCTTTTCAAATGACAGTGTCAGTATTCATTTCTTGAAATAATTTCATTGTTTCATATGCTGCATTAAAGGAGATGTAAAAGGGGTTCTAACATATTGTCTTTTATATATTTTGTTCACTGCACAACCCAACCTGAAAACCTAAACCTCTACTTTCTGAGAAAAGTGATCAAATTGTGGAAAGGTTTGCTTGTGTGTGCTCTGTGCCTAAAATAAAAATACAAGTTTTTTATAAGGTCATTTTATGCCAACTAGTTTTCAATATGCACTATATCAAGTTCAAAGTATATTTGTCTGTATATTTATTGCATATTATATTGAATCTATGAGGTATTTTATTGAGATCATTATGCTTCATATTTATCTCATATTGCTTTATTGAGTTCAGCATAATCTTTAACCTATAATGAATTTTCATTTCATTTGGTACATTAGAACATTTTCCCCTCCTTCCTTTTGTAATGATTACTCCTATGCTTTTCCATGCCACTGTAATACTATTACATTATAAAAGCATTTAATAGAAGGTGTTTATCAGTCTTTTCATTTTTGAAGTGTATTTTTTTGAAGTCTCTAAACTGATTTAAGTTTAGTATAAAATATCTACAAGGGGATTTTGGGCACCAGTATTTTAAAGCCTCAACATTTCAAATAAAAAAAAAAATAAATTAAAAAAAAAAAAAGAGAGGATTTTTGTCACAAACATGTGTCTGAAAATAGCATCTCTTCACATTAGAAAGCACTCTTGAAATACATTACATTTTTAATCTCAACACACCTGTGAGCTGGATTACTCCTGTGGTTTGTAAATGAGCAGCACTGGTAATCTCTGCTCAGGAGGCTTTAGTCTAGCATATCTGTGGTAAGACTAACAGGGCCTGACTGTTGCACTGTTCTGAGATGCACCACCAATTCTCTCCGGTCATTTGTCCTCTTGCTGCAAAAATAAGACTGATATTGCTTTCCAGGTAATACTGCTCTTACTTATGCCAAATGCTTGGGCATAGATGAATGAAGAAAAAAGAATTTAGCACCTGGGATTCATTACTAATCATCTGTAGAAAAGCTGAAATATGTTTTTTTTTCTTTTCTTTCAGATTATTACTTTAAGAGATTACATTCCCAAAATCATTGGTCCAGATGCTTTTAATCTGTATATTGGCCTTTATACAGGTTATGATCCCACAATGAATCCTACAGTTTCTAATGTGTTTTCAACAGCTGCTTTTCGTTTTGGTCATGCAACAATCCAACCAATAGTAAGGCGATTGAATGCACAGTATTTAGATGATCCTGAACTCCCAAATCTTCATTTGCATCAAGTTTTCTTTAGTCCCTGGAGACTCATTAAAGAAGGTATGGTCTTATTTAAACTGCTTCTGTTGTTTTTTTTGATCTTTTTCTCCCCAGAACACTGTAACTTTTTTCAAAGTTATTTATCCTGAATTAGGAATTGGAGCATTTATTTAATTAAATTATTTTTTTAAGTTGTTGACTGGATTCCAGAGCCCTAAAAAGAACTTGAATTATTATTCTCAATTAAATAGTTGACTTAATTGGAAGAACATTACTCTCCAGATTGAACAAGTCAGGTAGATTAGCAATAGAAGGATGGGTGATGATGAAGACATTTCTGGAAATTTTGTGTATGAATTTATTAACAGGTTGCAAGTTCTTTTATACCTGAAGAAGATGGAGCTTTTTCATACCACTATTACTTTTTCTTTAAACTAAAGGAGATTTTTGCATGTGTTTGAATGTAAAAACCTGTGTGGACAATGTTTTAAAAACATAAAAACATATATGTATTCACATTTGTTATGAAAATTATAATGGTTTACATATATGCTATAATACCATCGTTTTTTATTTTTAAAGGAGGCTTGGACCCTTTAATAAGGGGTCTTCTAGCACATCCAGCAAAACTCCAGGTACAAGATCAACTGCTGAATGAGGAGTTAACAGAAAAATTGTTTGTGCTGTCCAATAATGGTTCACTTGATTTATCGTCATTGAATTTACAACGTGGCCGTGATCATGGACTCCCAGGTCTATTGATTTTTCTTGATTTTTTCTTCCAACTGGTAATTGAACTATAACTGCTTATACTTGGGATGTAATCATAAGCTTTTAAATAATAGCTTTAGTAATCAGAAAAGTCACTTAAGTCTCTTTTAAAATACACATTGCTAATATTCTTAACTTTGATGGAAAGTATTTGACAGTTTTGAGATTAAAATAGTCTGGTAAATCTGGAATCTAGAAGAAGAGTACAAGTGAGTGGATCTGTGTGCGCTCATTGTAGGTATCTGAGGCTTGTTTTTGCTGGAACCATTTCTGAGAAGTGGGGCTCTCTGCCTGAAGCAGCTATTCCCCATCAGCAGGCTGTCCCCAGCCTGTGGGGTAGGTCAATTCAGGCACAGCCTCACTGCCTCCACCAACCACAGAAGGTGCTGACAGATGTGTTCAGGAGTAGATGGCTTATTTAGGTACACTCCACATTTTGAGAAATATTATATGTTTGCCACTGTTTCTTGCATTAGATTTTTTACTCCAGTCAGCCCAGGGTAAGATTGAACTAACAGTCAAGGAATTAATAGCCCATCAGGCCATGGATAAACCTGCTTAGAGAAAGACTGCTGGAGCTCAGTTCAGATCCTGCCATAATTTCTCTCATCAATTTAACCAGTAATAGCAGAAATATATTTTTTTATACATAACTGTCTATGACTATGATCAAGATTCCATTCCTTTTTTTTTTTTTAAATTTCATACATCCTGTCTAACAGACAAATCTGATCTTCCTTTAAATATTATATTTGCAGGTTATAATGAATGGCGAGAATTCTGTGGTTTACCCAAACTGGAAACTCACGCTGACCTGAATACAGTAATAACCAATCCCAATGTCACTGAAAAAATCATGGAATTGTACCATAATCCTAACAATATTGATGTTTGGCTTGGTGGTCTCATGGAAGACTTTCTTCCGGGTGCTAGAACTGGTCCCCTGTTTGCATGTATTATTGGAAAGCAAATGAAAGCACTAAGGGATGGTGACCGGTGAGTTTATTATGAGTCAAATCATGTGTAGAAACCCAGTAGCAATGGACATTTTACAGCCATTTAAAAATACTTCAAACAAATCATTCTCTACCTCTTGCACATTTTTGTCTTAGCTCCCTCAGTTTTGTTGGGTGAGCTTTTGATTATTCTTCATTGGTTGGTACATAGTGTCAATTCCAGATGACATGGAATTCGTTTGTTTCTATGGTACTGAGGTGTGCAGCTGAAAAAGCAAGGTGCCACCAGAAGTTAATTGTGGCAGGGGCCAGTAACTCCTGCAGGGTTGGATGTAGTACTGTGCAGGCTTTATTCCCCCTGAGGGCTGCACTGGGCTCAGGAGCTGGAAGAACCTCAATATTTTCCTTGGCAACTGCAGCAAGTCAGAAGGGATAGGAAAAAGCTGTAATTCAGTTTTCATAGAGGGGATAATAAAAACACCACATACTTGGCCTTATGTGAATAGGGACTGCAGAGCATTCCCAGAGCTACCTCATTGGACACAGCATGTCAGTTCAACCAACCCTGCACAAGTGCCACCAGATCTTGTGCCAGTACAACCCTTCATACCAGAAAAGCAGGAGGAATGCAGCTTTAGGTTACAACAGGGTACAAGAAACTGTTTATATCTTTCTTCTGTTCAAGAAGCAATTATAAAACCAAACTTTTTTATTTCTGTCATGTACTTGTGGCAGTAATTTTGGATCTCACAAGACAGCTACTTTAAAACTGCTCACACCACGCTAGCTGGGGTGTTTAAGTACATCTGGTCCTTACAGTGACCTTTAAGCTCCTCTTATAAGTCACTGTTATGGAAAATAACCATTATGGAAATAATCATCCATGGCAGAATTTAAATCTGAACTTTAAAAAATGTTAATTAATTAGATCACAAGAAAAAGCAATGCTAATCATAAAGGTAATATTTTATTTGCAGAAACAGTATAGACAACAAACATTCTACTCATCTGTGTTAAAAACATGGTTGAAAGTCCTCTGAATTGTACGGGCATACTTTTCCCTATCTGAGGAAGGAGTATCTATGGAGGTCTTTTCAGCCTCCTTTATATTATTCAGTACCTTACACAGTTACTTAAAATTCAGTGTCTTATAATGCTACCTGCATTAAATAAACATAAGTCTAATTTAATATATTAACTCCAAACTGAGAAAAAGAGAGATCTAATAAGGAAAGAATTCCCCAGGTTTCTGCCACAAAGTTTTTTGTAGTTGACTTAAATATGAAATGGTGTTCTGTCATTAATAACAAAGAAACCACCTAAGAGAAGTTAGAAGTAACAACATGTTGTAGTGGTCACTTAATAAGTATAGAAAAGTGTCTGGTCAGGTAGAGTGTTGGGTGTTACCTATAACTGCACCTGGGACACTACAAACACTAGATACCCTAATTGACAGGTCTGTATGAAGGGATTTTAAAAAAATTCTTCTAATGTACTCTTTAAGGTCAAAAATCAGGACTACCTAGAATTGTCATCTGACTGAACTCTCTGAATTCTGATAGCCCAAAAAAGTTTTTTTCAGCAATCTCACAAAAAATTAAAAGGTTTTCTTCTTCCTATCTACTAAACTCAGCCACTGTCTTAACCACATCACCTGAAATATCTTGTTTCTGATCCATCAGCCTTCTTCTGCCCCTTCCTCCTCTGAATATTTTTGCAACCTCAGGATTTGAAATATTTGGGCAAAACTTCTGAAGTTTTTACATACTTTGCATAGGGATTTGGTCACCTGATACAGACAGAATGGAGTAAACCAAAATGTTTGTTAAAGTAAACACCTATCTGTTGGGTAGATTAAAAATCCATTTGTCATTTAGGCCTGTAGATAAAACTGAATTTTGTAATGAAAGTAGAATAGGTTTTAATGCATGTGAAAGGGGACATGACACATGTAGAACTGAGAGAAGAAATTTCTTTGATAGCTTTGGTTGTAGGAATGGGCCCTGGAAGTGAGGTTTCAGGATGCTCTGAGTAGATTAGGAACACCATGCAGGTGAGGTATAGGAGGAAGGCTCCTTTCTTTTTTCCCCTTTAGCCCTTCCATCTTTCCTGCATTTCTTGCCACAGTGCAGCTGAGGTGTGGGACATTCGCTCCACCCCTGGTTCTGTACATTGCCTACTCCTTCAATGTAGGCAAAGTGAGATGGGTTTTTTAACAAATCAGTCTTCTGAAGGTAACTATTGGCCTACAAATAAAGCCAGTTTTCCAAAATTTCACATGCACTTACCTTATCCAGCAGGTATGCTCCTGTTGGCAGCAGGATCCAATTTGCCCTGAAAAGGCCCCCTAGGGCACATTGGCAGTCCTCATCCCCAGAACACAAACACAACTATCAGACTTCCTATTTGTATGGTACCTTTACAGGCAGCTCATAAAAATCTTCAAATGCTGCACACGTGTCAGGTTTGCATAGAGTCCACAGTCAATATTTTTGTTCCGTTTTATTCAGGAAAATATAAACAAAAACTCACAAACTTTCTAGAAACCTCAGCCATGAGCCCCCTGTATTATGGATCGTAAGTCCTGTGCTAAACCTGAGGTCAGTTTCTATGGTGTGATCATGCCCATACTCTATTGCTGACTATCCTCAGGCATGTTACCACCAATCCTGCCTAGCATTTGGGAAAATCCTAACTGGCCTGGCCTGAGTACCACAGGGTACTAAGCAGTGTAGCAGTGCTTATCACTGTTTAATGTACGAATAGAGATGTTAAATCAAACCCTCCAGAAGTATTTTTGCCATTAACGACGTCTTTATATACAAAATGTTTTTCTTTCCTTTTCTCCTCATTGTTTTCTTTCCTTTTACCTTTGAATGTATATGTGTATGCATACATATATTATATAATGTCACCATTTAATAGATATGCCTTTGTAGCTCCAACTGGTTCCTCTGTTCTGACACCACACTCCTGGTCTGACAAAAATCAACAGGTTTTGTCTGTACCAGACAGTCCTCTTAGCTTACTTTTTGTGTGATCAAAAACATATCTACTGTCTTACATTTTTCTACTAAAATTAATCTGCATATCTACAGGTTTCTTAGAAAATTAAGTGCTCCTAGTTAACCAGAGAAGCATTCAACAATACCTGTTTTCCTAGCAACCTTTCAGTAAGGGCAAGCAGAATTCAAAATCTTTGGTATGGGGAAATCAATTATGGTTACTCCTCCCATCCTTCTGTAATTTATGCTTTAAACAATTTATGACTGAACAGCACATATTAGTGTGCATAGGAGTAAGGATCCAGCCCAATCAAGCCTACCACAAGGTTTTGTCTCAGGATTGTAACTTTTTTTGTGGAGACAGGTTTAATCAATGAAAAGCAATTCTGTTGGCTTTAACACAAGATCCGAGTTGACCAGTGCATCAGACTCACACTAGCCTTTTTATGACTGGCTCTGTATGGTCATGGCATTTACTCTTATTATTGTTATATTCACCTATTTTTGCTGTAATTCTTAATTTTGGTCTTTTATATAAGGTAGTGTGTAAGTAAGAATAACCAGCTCTTTGAATTTGATCTTTTCAGAAAAAGTTTATATTATTCTTTCCAGATTTTGGTGGGAAAATGATGATGTTTTCACAGAAGCTCAAAAGCTGGAACTCAAAAAACATTCACTGTCCCGTGTGATTTGTGACAACACAGGAATTTCTGAAGTGCCAGCAGAGGCCTTTCAACTTGGAAAGTTTCCCCAGGATTTCAAGCATTGTAACAATATACCTGGGATGAATTTAGAAGCTTGGCAAGAACTTTATCAGGAAGGTAATCTGTAGTGACCAATTTTTGGAGGGGAGGGGAGGGGAGGGGACAGTAAAGAGAAGTTGAAGTACTGACCTTGGTTCTGGCAGATCTTGAATTACTGGTATGAATGAGAACTTCAGTATTCTGTCACTTAGAAGTGGGATCATAGAATCACAGAACATTTTGGCTTGGAAGGAATCTTTGTAAGACGTGTAGTTCAACTCGGCTCCAATGACCAGGGACATAGTCAACTATATCAAATTGCTTAGAACCCTGTGCAATCTGAATCCAAGTGTTTCCATGGATGAGGCATTCACCTCTCAGGGCAACTGGTGCCAATGTTTGAGTACTCTTGTAAAAAACTTGTTCCTTATATTTAATCTAAATCAAGCCTCTTTTAGTTTAAAAACATTACCCCTTGTCCTATTGCAAGAGGTTCTGGTAAAAAGTTTGTGCTACGCATTCTGAAAAGATTTGGCTAAATTGACAGACTGCAAAAAGGTCTCCCTGGAGCCTTTTCTTCTCCAGAAAACAACAACAAAAACAACAAAAACAACCCCAACTCTCTCAGCCTCTCCCTTCAAAGGAAAGGTGCCCCAGCCCTCTGATTATCTGTGATGCCCTACTATGGACTTAATCCAGCAGGTCCATGTCCTTCTTATGCTGTAATGCTACTTTTGCGAGGATTACAAGTCAAACCTGTGGTATCCCATATAAATTCTTTTCCAGAAATGAACAAATAAAGTCTTGATCACCTTAAAACAGGTGAATATTTTCACTGAAGTTAATGTTTATAGCAGTAATGGAGAATACCATCCATTTGCAACTATAAGGGGATGTTGTAGTTTGACATGGGATGTCAAACTTTTAATGTTTTAAAAGCCTGTAATACAGACTTTCTATTTGTAGATGAACTATGTGGAACACCAAAGAGTGTGGAAAATGGTGATTTTGTATACTGCTCAGAATCTGGAAAATCTACAGTGATTTATACATGTCACTATGGATTTCAATTAGAAGGAGAAGAACAATTAACCTGCACAAGCAAAGGATGGAACTTTAAGGCTCCAGTTTGTATAGGTATTTATTATTATTATTATTAATAATAATTTATTTATTGTGAGTTTTCTAACAGCTAATGTCCACCATAGCTCTTCAGATGTAAATTAATTCCTATGCTTTCTGGTAGTTATCATCATGGGGTTACAGGTGTAATAGCACAAAAATGTGAAACGCTCTTCAAAATTGCTATCTCAATTTCTACCCATCCTGATTCAGCAATCAAGTTGATGATAGGAAAATGGCACTAAAATTGCCCAATTAATCAAAAATCAAGTCTATTAACAGCCAGTGGGAGGGAGGGGGAGGAGAAAGTGAGGGAAAATGCAGCAAATCAGAATTATACATTGCTTCCTCCTACATTGAACATAACAGTATGACAGAGAGTTGCCATTTTTCTGGCATTGTTTCAATGGATGCCCTAGAGAAAAGTTGAACTCTGCACCACTAGGTCATGTGTCATCCTAATAATTTTAGTAAAAGTGAAAAAAACCATTCTGTGAAGTGAATAAGTGAAATTAAGGAAACTAATAATCACTTTAGGTCCAACCTCCGTCTCTCAAAGAGCTGTGAAAAGATTTGGCAGAAGTTAATTATTTCTGCAGGTACAAAAGTAGAGCAGGTGAAAAATAAGCAAAAAGACATATTTCTGGCACATTTTCACAGGAACCCTTTTCTGTTATTTTAATAATTCTTTCATCTTCTCCTTTCTTTTTACCTTTTACTGTTTAATAGAATAGGTTAGAAAGAGAATGTGGCAAATATTTCAAGACTTTCACTCTTCATGCTATGAAGAATGAATTCTCTGTTCACATTTCAAATGTGTGTGTTTATAATGGGGGTGCGTGTACATATATATATATACACACACACACATATATATATATATATGTGTGTGTGTGTGTGTGTATTCACACTCCTTTATAAGAACATGAGAGAAAACTAAACCCAAAAAGGCTGTATTTCAGAATATATTACGGATGGTGGTAAAATAATTTGAGCACAAGTGCTGCAGCTCATCCACAATAAAGTCTGCTTATCAGTATTTCTGTGATAGTGGAATAGAAAGCTCTTCATTCTAATTGTATACCTGGTATGGAAAAAGTCAAATGAAATTTGCAGCTCTTTCCTTTATTCACATCCTATTTATCCACTGAATTCCTCCCACATAAATACTATATAAAGAAAAAAAGCTGTTAAATGAATTATAATAAAACCTTTTCAATAGATTAATGTTCTGGCAGTGAATTGAATAAATAAGTTAAATGAGTGAATCATTCCTTGTCCTAGTTTCTTTTAATATGTTCAGTAATGTAAACAAAAGACTGTATATCTTCTATAGGAAACAAGCTGCTGCATATATTAAAAAAGCAATGCCTTTATTAAAGGAAAACCATCAAAACCCACTTATGCAGATGCTACTTGAGTTTTACAGTAGAAAGCACTTTGTTCCACGCATGTCTGTGCAATATGTTCCCATTCTTTTAAATATTCAGCAAATTAGGGATAAATCAAGCAATATAATGAGGAGGATAGAGCCTAGCATTTCGGCAGATGGTTTCAAAATTATATGCTGCTCTGGAAAAGACAGAGTGGCTTGCTGGCAAAAGCATAGGATTCTGAGAGCTGTTAATTCCCGCTTACTAACTTGGGCTTTGACTGAAATCATTTCTGTTGATTCAGGAAGTCATTTAGTGCTAGAATATGCCACCTTCCTTTATATTAAGTGATGTCATACTCCTGCTGGATAACTCTTTATTTTGATTTAGTAAACTACTGGTATCTGAGTAGCAGGGTAGACTGGTCAGATCTGACATGCACTATTTAGTGATGAAGAAGCTACTCAGCAGACAGCATGACTATGGATCTGCAGAAGCAGAAGCAGCACATTTGAATTACAGTGCAGACAAAGGTGCAGGTTTTCTTTCCTGGATGATGATTAAGGCAGTGAATATTAACTCAAAATGTATTTTTGAAGGCAGTAATACTCAGAAATCTTCATCCTAAACAACAGATTCTTTTCCTGCTTCAAAGAAGTGTTATGAAAGGTGTTGTTTCTTAAGGGTTCTGAAGTTCTAGATTTTTCTTCCATGTTAGTCTTTTGACTGTCTTAGTTGATAACTATCTCTGGGCAGAGCTCCTTTTTTGCGCTAAAATTTGAGAGAATCAGACTGATCCTATTTCCAGTGATGGAAAGTGGTCTCAGTGACAATGGTAAACTACGTCAGTAAATACAGGTCAGTTTCTAATACTGATTGAAAATAACTACTTATATTGAAGTAGCAGATCAAACATCATGGTAGAGAAGGAAAGGAATAAAACCAAAAAGAGAAGACACTGAAGACTTGACTACTTGTTCACATATGGGTTTGCAGTGCTTCACAGGACCATTGATCAGAGACATTAAACAAGCTGTCAGATATACAGAACCAATTGGAAAGTACCTAAAATAACACTGGACACCTATTTTTAGTCAATTGAATTCAGTCATGCAAGTAAATATTACATAGAAAGAAGAAAGTGCAAAAATATGAAAAGACCCCTTTCTTTCTTTCTTTCATTGAGTACTTTCTCTCCTGCACTGTTGTTTCCCATTTCATCGTATAACCAGAAAGTGAGAGTGAAAGATCTTGAAAGGCCTCAAGAACAATATGTGTAAGCACATTTTCCAGTGGCTAATTGTTCATCTGCTCAACATTCTGCCAGGATATTGTCATTTTACAGAATTTATATAGCATCTTGAAACAACCATCCTTGCAGTGATATCACAAGTCGTGTTTATAAATTTTGTAAGCAAAGCTAACCTGAAAATTTGACTCCTCAAAATCATGCCTAGAAGTGTACAGAACTGTGTCTGCATTATTATTTTCATTATGTCTATAGAGCACAGGATGAAAACATTTATAGAGGAAGTCAATCTTAGGACATAAACACATGCAAGAAGTGCTCTCAAATTTAGGGTTTGCATTTTTGAAAATTCAGCCAATTTCCATTTGTAGCTTTTGGAGGATTATGAAAGCAACATTTTTTTTCCATCATTTCCAGCTTTAAAACAAAAACAACAACCCTCTACTTTTTTCTTTAAATGGTAACAATATAGATTTTTATCATTATCTGTCTCATTAGAAATGTACAATGTCTTTTATTTATGAATCCTTGTAAAAAGTGTTTGTGAGAAATTAGTAATCCCTTTGTAATTTTTAACTATTATTGAACAGTGTGTACTCATTTTGCAGACATCAATGAATGTGAAAATAAAATTAATCCACCATGCCATCCTTCTGCTATATGCATTAACACTAAGGGCAGCTACAGATGTCTCCACACTGATCCCTACAAGCTGGCAGAAGATGGAAGAACATGCATTGGTAATGGTTGTGAACCTACTGTCCATTAAAATGTTCTCTGTTCCACTTTACAATGCTGTAAAAATTCATCAGATAACATTTCATTGAAGAGCTGTTCACATATGTGAAAAATCTCTACACAACCATGGGCATAAAGATACAGAGAGATTCTGTAAATAAAGGTGTTGAATAAATAATTCTTATAGAGAAATAAGCTTTTTATTTCCATTCCTATTGCATATAAACCACTAAGTATTTCCTGACAGTGCATATGAGGAGGGAATCAAATTTGTCTCAGTTTCTCCTAGTCAGGATCTAAATTCAGCATCTAAAGTTCTACCTGACACATTCCAAAACTGTCAATGCTTTCAGAGCTAGCAGAAAATATGCATTTTTTGGGGGTTTTCTACTTTTCAGCATGCATAGAAGCTGTATGGTAGAAGTTTAGGGGGGAATATGACTGCAGTTGCCTTCTGAAGCTGAGCAATACCTGTTCTGGGGAAACCTCCATGAAACCTTCAATCCAAACTCAAGTGGATAGGTATTTGCTTTATCTAAGCACTTTCTTCCCTTGCCCAAGGGAAGCACACAATATTTAAACCACTCAGATCTTGCAGATGGAGTGTTGTACACCACACACTCATAAGCACACCGAATCTCACTGATAGCATATTACTTTTTTCCTATTTCCTTGGTCATGACATGGGACTACACTGTCACTTATTATTAATTGCTCTAAGAAAACAAAATATGATAATTCCACAGGGAAAAAAAAAACCAAACTGGTTGCAAACAAACATCTCTTCAATTATATGAGGCACATCCAGTCAGTTTTCCAGCTGTGTTTCAAGGTCACATGAGCAATCCGACCAGTAAGACTGCATTCTTCAAATGACACCTTAAGCAAGGCCACATGACTTCATCAAAGGCCCAGGAAGGAAGTACAATGGGAGACTGCACTAACCAGGAGGCACACCAGTAGAAAAACTTCCCCAACAGGAGGTTGCCAGAATAGACCTCCTCTCTTGCTGTAGAAAAAAAAAAAAAGCAAATCTTCAGGGCCTAATTTTTGTGAGACTAGACTAATAAGTTACAGTGGTAGCCATTTTCTGGGCAAACAGTGCCAGTGCTCACTTACCCTCCCAGTCTCAGTTTCCTCATGACACCCGCTGTATACCAGTTTGTGCCCACTGCTGTCACAGACATATTTTATGAAAATCATCTTGCCAGGATTTTCTTCTCCTGAGAAGCTGACAGGCCTCAGGGACAAAATGTAAACAATGACTATCTGCTGCTGTGGAATGCAACAGGTGGACCCGTGATTGGTCTCATGTGGTTGTTTCTAACTAATAGCCAATCACAGTCCAGCTGTTCAGACTCTCTGGTCAGTGACAAGACTTTGTTATTCATTCCATTCTATTCCTATCTCCCCTTCTGACGATTCCTTTCTCTCTGTTCTTTTAGTATAGTTTTAGTTTAGCATTTTTATTATAATATATATCATAATATAATAAACCAGCCTTCTGAGACATGGAATCAAGATTTCTCATCTCTTTCCTCATCCTGGCTGCCTTGAAAAGCTACAGACTGCCTCTTGTCCTGTCACTGGGCACCACTGGAAAGACCCCAACTCCATCCTCTTTGCACCTTTCCTTCATATATTTATACAAATTGATAAGCTCCCCCCGAATCTTCTCTTTGCAAGGCTAAGCTGTCCCAGAGCTCTCAGCCTCCTCTCATAGGAGAAATACTTCAGATTCCAATTGTCTTTGTGCCCCTTTTCAGTACTCTTTCCAGTGTGTTGATGTTTATGGTACACTCACCCAACTCCAGATGATGTTTCATCCAGAGCAGAGGGGAAGGACTGCCTCTCTTGATCTGCTGGCAATACTTTGCTCAATACAACCTAGGATACCATCATCCACCCCCGCAGGAAGGATGCATTGCTGGCTTACGTTCAGCTAGGTGCCACCAGGCCCCACAGGTCCCTTTCTGCCAAACCGTTTTCCAGCAAGTCATTCGCTGGTGTGGACTGGTGCCTGGGGTTGCTCCTCCCCAGATGCAGGAGTTTGCATTTTCCCTCTTGAACTGTGAGGTGCCTGTCAGCCCATTTATCTCATCTGTAGAGGCCCCTGGGCAACCTGCCATAGCTATCCTGCTTTAACAGGGAAATTTGACTAGCTGACCTCAAAAGGTCCCTTCCAACTCCAGAGACTCTTTGAGTCTATGTTTAGGTAAAGAGAAAACAGGTTTTAGCAGTGTTTTGCATGGATTCTCTGTAAACTGTGGTTCGTAACATACTAGTGTACATCTCTCACTGTCATTTCTCATATTTTTGGAATTGGGAAAGCAGTCAATTAGCTACTTGATAGTAGACTGCTCACAAAAATATTTGTATTAACAAGGGAAAGGAGAATGTTACAGCTAAGTGTATTCTAGTTTGTTTACTTTCCATATTAAAAATGAAATTTTTTCATAAAAAAAGACATTTGTGTTTTTATTCCAGAAAACAAGTTTTTATCAAGGTCATTGAGGGGCTTCATTTGTTGGTCTATTGTTTTTGCATTTTTAAGGACACCATTCATAAGGCCTAGCCAATTTCATCCCATGATTAGAATGAGGTTTTGAGACTTGGGGAAAAAAGGCAGTGCAAAACTTTTCTAAACCAACATATTGATTATAATAGATGAACAGCTGAAACTGAGCAGTAATAAGGATTTGGTAATCTGCAATATGGAGTGATTTAAAATTATGAGAGCACTTCACATTATTATGATCATTTCAGTCTTCAACACTAAAAAGCTCTTATAAATTTTGAAGAGCTCTAGTGATGGTAACTATTCAATACTAAAAATCTATATAACCTTCAATCCTGCTTTTATTGATGGAATTGATCAGTAGCCTCAAGGCTTTTTTTTCTATGTTTGGATAATGTCTTTGACTCAGATGGAAACTAAAGTATAGGATAACTTTATTCAGGAAGTGAATTTGTTGAATGGTCTCAAATCAAAGTTGCTCATCCCTTACCACTCTGGCCCGTGGTTTGTGATACTTGTGAAGTGAAAAAACCCAAACCAAACAAACCCCAAATAAAAACAAACAAAAACCCCCAACAAAACCCATAAAATTCCCAATTTCTATCTATGCATACTCTAATGACATTAAAAATACTGTCACAATTTAAATATCTTCATTCTTGATCCACAGTTATTTTACCTCTGCACAAACTAATTTACTCTCAAGATTCCTCATAGTCATGCAACCCGAAATATTGTCATTGGCCTCTAATTTAAATTACCTCTAGTTCTTGAGTTATATGACAGAGACAGATTGTAACCTTTGGATAAATGTTCTTAATTTTTTGCATGTTTTTACAACCATGTCAAAGGAACATAAATCCCAAAAATGACACTTCCTTAAACTTTGATGGAATTATAATATTGGACCAACTTTCTTTGCTGTGCTGCAGAATGCTGTAAGAAGTGACTCATCACAGCAGGTGCTTTAGTCTGCAAAGTCAGTTGGTACACTCAGCACTGCACCCTGCAGGGTTGAGAAAGCCAGCTGGTTTGAGATGGCAGAAAACAAGACTTTTGACACTTTTATCAAAACTACAGGAAAAATATGGCTCATTTTGGGAAAAATTTACAACAGGAGCTTTATATTCTGTGCTACTCACATGCTTACAAAATTGATCTTTTTGTATGCTTGATTTTGTATTTACCAGTGAATGGATATTGTTGTAAAGACTTAACTGAGAAACTGAGATAAATAATGAGGCATATTCATGGATGGGTAAAGATAATAGACTGAAACAAAATAGTTCAGCACTTCAAATTAAATATGTACTAAACTCAAAACACAGTTTTATTCCACTAATGATGTGTAAAAGCATAACTAAGTACTTGAATTAAAACAGAATCAAAGATAAGTTTTAGCAGTATTTTTAGCAGCTATGATATTATTTTCTGACACATGCCCTTTAATTAGATTTTTTCAATGAAAAATATAAAAACTCTATTATGATTTCTGTAAGTGTTCATGGCAATTCCATTGTACCTTCCAGCATACATAAGAAAAGTTTTTTACATTTATAGTTAAAAGCATTGACAATTAAAAAGCTGAGTTAGCAGTGTAATCAGTTTTTAAATCTGTACAGCTTTTGGTGAAAAACTAAGAAGGAATAATTATTCTCACTTTACTATTCTTGATTCTGACTCACAGCCTGCAAATGAAGTTGGTGTACCTCTCTTCAGAAGTCTATCAGTCACATGATTACACCCTTTGGATACTAGAATTCAAGAAAAAATGGCAAACAGACCTCCCAGCCTGGAAGGTCATTTTTATTTTGGGTGGTTCTACATGGCCTCGGAAGCACACACATCTGCCGATCTGATGGCTGCCTGCCCACTCCCAAAACAGGAAACCAATTTTGCAAGGATACAGATGGCAGCTGAAGATGCATGGCATGCCCATCAATGCAGAGGCAAATTCCACCCTCCAGGAAAGTTTTGTTGCTCTATCACCGTGTGCCAGTTTGTACTTTATCATGTTTTCCGCAGAAACATAAAGTGAAAACCACAAAAGATACTGTGGCACATGACATAGCAGAATATATTTTTTGTAATGGGCCACATGCTGGATCCCCAGTTCCTGCACACAGTAAAGACAGCCAGCCTCCAGCCAACATGTCAGCCCAGGCTTAACTCAGAGGCAAACACTTCAGGAGAAACAACCACAAAGCTGACAGCCTTGTCCAAACCACAGGGCTGAACTCATGCTGAAAAGCCAGTGGCAAGGCAGAGGTTTGTAGGAGGTGTTTGCTCTCTGTTTCATGGTGCAGCCTCAGAGCTGTGATTTTAGACTCCATGTCATGGTAGAGCAATGTCCAGGTGCCTGCACAGTGCTTGGAAAGGGGTAGGCAGCCCATCCTCCATCAGAATTATCATGCTCTTCCCATTGTCCTTTTGGCTGTTTCATGCACCTGCTTACTTTTCACACACATGACCTGCATGCTCTTTCTCTGCCTTTATATCAGAGCGCTTATCCTTTATTTCCATTCATGGTTTCTTGAGGTTTCAATATTAATGGTAGTTAATAATTATTTTGCTGATTTGATTGCAGAACGAGATTTGACCACAAGGGAAAGGATGAGCATTATCTTTTGAAGAACATAAGAAATATTAATATTGGATGAGTGCCATGGAGGTACCAAGAGAAACTTCGGCCAATGTTCAAAATTAACTGCAGTTTTCTCAGTTATTTTCTCCCAGTACTTATCTGTCGTTCAGCTTGTCTGAGCACTACACATTACAAATGCCCAGATCTTTAATAATTTTTGACATGACTGAAATAAGAGTATTGTATTCCATTTCCTTTTTGAGCTCCTAAAATAAAGAATAAGTATTGGTACCACTCTCTGTATAGCAAATTAACAATAAAGGTAAACAAGAACAGGCTGAGGTTAGGGCCCTACTAGATGAGCTATAAATCAAAGGTAGTGACCCATTTGGGTCATTAAAATCCCATGATCCTTTGTGTGAATGGAAAGACTTAGAGCTGTGGATCAAAGTTTATTCCACAATGTTCCAGGGATTTTTTGACATTTTTCACTATGATGGCAAGTAACCAAGATGTCAGCTGGAAAGCATTTTAGAAACACTGACTTCTTTGACAAAGAAAAATACATCATCATCTGTGACTTTTTTCTCTTTTACCATTTTCCAGTCTGTGAGAAAATTTGCAGCATGTTTATGTCTTCTATTATTAATTTTAGGAAAAAATACAAAGCTCTCAACTTCTTTGGGTCATTTTGCAGCCTGAATACCTCTAGCAATACCCTTAGATTTTTAACTCTGCCATGTCAAAACTTATACTAGGGACTCTGATCTGCTGCAAATGGTCTCTGAATACCAAATAGGTAGACTGTTGACCATCCCAAAAATTTGAGAGCTTTGAAAGTAGAGTTGGTGGCAAGATAGTCAAGCAATTGCTGGCTACAAAGAGCATGCTGACTACATTTCTGAAAAATTGCTGATGTTTACTTGTACCCAACAAAGTCAAATGTGACTCTTCATTTTAACTAAAGTATAAGAAATATGTGACAATGACAAATTTCCCAGAAGGAATTTAAATAATTCCTGTATGTTTTGGAATTATGCTATTCATAATCAGCTCTGACCCATTTTGACTGTTTCTGAGTTAACTTTCCCATTATATTCCTCAGACATACTATTAAAATAAACTCACTGAAGGATGGTATTTCAGGTAGAACAAATCCTCACACTGTAGTATTCCGCCATTTTCTTCCATGGGACAGAAATTCTTCCTTTGGGCTGTTCCCAAGTAAAGCAGTACTATTTTCTTTGACCTCTTTCTGACCTGGTGATGTCTGGCTTCTGTCTGGTGTGTATTACACTTTCAAAATAAAAGGAACCTGTCTGTTTAGTTGAGGTAAGTAACTTGGGAGTATTTAAGTGAGCTTACTGTAGAGTGATCTTCTTGTGTTTTCTGGTGACAATTCTCCTTATGCTAAACATAAACCCAAAAAAATATATATACTTTCAGTGGAAGATACCTGGCAACAATACGAAGAAGAAGTTTAAACCCAAAAAAATATATATACCTTCAGTGGAAGATACCTGGCAACAATACGAAGAAGAAGTTTAAAAGACTCATATAAGGTGTCTCTTTCTCCACAGAAACTTTAGAAATCTTCCTGCAGCAGACATGGCTGTTGATTTTCACAGTTGAGGGCACACTGCATAAAACCAAAATCATAAGTTATTTGGTTTAAAATAAATGGGGAAAATGATGACACGTGAAGTCACTCATGCTTGTAAAAAGTGTTCTGATGTTTTCCATGAACAGTGCAATATCTGCTCTTCTTCCATTTTTCTATTAAATTACCAGAACCAAAACTTCCATATATATGTATCTATACCCATATGGATGTAACCTTGGAGATTTCAATGGGTAAAGTCAGACAGAGCTCTTTCTGTCATTCTGCTCTATTGATTTGCTTAATAAAGACGTATTGAATCCGGCAACATAATGTTGCATGTTATGATACACTCTGCTATATGTTGTTATTTCCTATGCCAGATAAAGTTGGAGAATGGGATTTACACCACTTGATTTTAGATTTTTGACTGTAGCTAAAGTCCCTCCCTTTGTGAGGTTCTGGGGGAAATGGACTCTTTTGGGGTACAGCTCCTCTGATACTCTTCTGACTTACTTCAGTTTTCTACATGAGGATGAAGTTAATGCTCCATAAGTTTACAGCACCCCAAATCTAGACATATAATGCACAGATATCTACATTAACCTTAATGAACTTTGCCAGGGTATGAGGCGCTCTGGAGGCTGCTTGAGGGTACTTGCTGGAGCTGCTGGAGGCTCCCTAGGCTGGCAGGGTGGGGGCACTCAGGCAGGACATGTCCCCCTCCCAACCAAGAGCAGGGCAGCCAGGGGCACCACAGCAGCCCCAGCCCAGGCACTGGGAGCATTGCTGGGGAATAGGGATGGGACAAGGCGGGACTAAGACATGAGCCTACAAGTGAGGTTCATGTTTCACATTCATAGAGGACTGCCATGGGCACAACTGTGTGGCATCTGTAGCAGAGAGCAGGAGGGAAACAATGCAGGAGGGAGCCTAGCTTGAAATCAGGTCTCAAGCTAAAGAAACTTCAAAATGCATGCAAATGCTAGAGCCCTACTAATTTTTTTTTTTGTGAAAAATGTGAGGGGGGTTTACAATCTTTATGCAGTCTTCTTTACCTTATCAATCTGAGGTTTCTCTCTGTTAAATAAAGACTGCTTGATATTTAGCAGCTGAGACACGTCCTGTGAAAGCTGTTTCCAAATTATACTAATTTGTGCTGCATCTTAAATATGTAGAAAATTTTGTTTAAGAGAATTTTTTATTTAATTAACTTGTCACTACAAAAATCTGATAGACAAGACTGAAATTTGTTTAACAAATTTAATAACTATGTGTCTACAAGGTATTTTTCTGCAGGCTCTAGAAACACTTTGGAGACTGCTAGCCCAATCTGAACTAGGAGTAGAAGTCTTATTCACTATACTTCTAATCAATTACAGCAATCTTTCCTTACTACAAAAGCTATCAATGTTATTTTATTTTTTTAGAAAAGGAAGCAACACAAATTCTTCATTTTAATGAACAAACAAATTCTTCTTGATTTTATTGGCAGAGCAGAATTAGATTTTCAGTACTCTGGAAATTTAGGAGCAGCAACAAAGTTAATACTTTGAAAAGTATTGCTGAGACATATTTACATTTTCACTAAGAATTTGTGATTAGGAAACTGGATATTTATTAAATATGTGAAATATAATCCTTTTATGCTATCCAGTTAACCTATGTAGGTAAGATTATTGAACATGTGGGCATCTGACTCTTTTCCTTGTTTTTGAGACCCAAATTGCTTTCCTGGGTCCAACAATATCAGATCTACCCTTATATCCACCATGATTGAACTATATTCCTACATTATTGACCTCATCCCAGTTCTAGCCTATTATTCATGATGATGCTATTCAGTTAAATATGAGAAAACAAACAAAAAATTAGACATATATATATATATATATTTCAAAGACTTTCTGGCTTCTGAAGAAATTCAATTTTTTTACCCATCATCAAAAATCTTTAGTAGTATTATTAAAAACAGGAAGAGTACTGTGATGGTAAGGTAATGTTAACTACAAGCTTGGATTTTCTCCTGCTTTCCTGTCCTGAATCCATTGTCTGTGTTTCACGTCTCTGCCCTCTTTCTCCTGAGTATGCTGTCTGCAGCATTCCTTCAATACAGTTCAACAGAGAAAAACTCCTTGCTTTAACACTGATATATTGGAAATCTCTAGGCATTTACAGGTAACTAATTTTTTTAATTAAGATTGCTCTCCTAATTTGCCTTTCGTACAAGACAGCAATTTACACAAATACTGGAATTTTCCATGCTTATTTCAAAGTGAAACTACATTTACTGTTGATCATTTCAATGGAAAAAGTCTTGGTTTATTTTCATCAGACAATATTTATAAAAGCACACAGGAGTCCAAGGGCTAGATCAAGTACAGCAATCAAGCAGCTAAGCCTAGGCAGTCCTGAAACCTCAGTTCCTGGCTGAAGGAAAATGCATTTCTGCACCCAAGATTTAAACCTTGGATTCTGATCCTGACATGAGTTTTCCTCAGCAAATAGCTGGGATCTATCTTTTCTTCTGCAAATAGACCCTCATCCCATTACGGCTTACAGGTTGGAGAAAACAAGGTTTCACAGGGACTCTACAGCTACATGCAACTCACCCCAGAAGACCAGGCCTGATACTGTTAGAGTTGCACCATGGTGGACTGATATCCATGGTTAGCAGTATAAAGAGGTCCTAATTTTGTATATAATTTTATTTCTGTTTTTATTAATATATGAGATTAATTGCTTATGTAACATTTTAAAGTATCGTTGTTTGTTTTTTTTCCCCATAAGCTTGCTAAGCCTGGTAGGCTTTGTTGCATTGCCCTCCCTTTGCAGAAAAAAAGTTGTGATAAGTGGACTCTATCAAAGTAAATCTTTTGGTGGTCCTGCAGGAAGTGCAGACTGCATCTCCATTAGATGACAGAAAAGGATCAATGTAATAACTCCTGCATTGATCTAATTTGCACGTTTGACCCACTTCTATGATCCCTGTGCATAATAGCCAACCTGCTTCAGTAGAATTGCATAGATGATGAATTAACATTTGCTTATATGCATTCTCTGATGATATTGTGTTGAATCCCTGCCTTAAATTCACACAGCGTGGAGAAAAGCATCACTACCAAGAACTTTTTTTTGTACTTAATGGTTATTCTGTGACTGTAGGTGCAGATATGTGAACAGGATTTAAATTCACCTTTTTTTCCTTCCTTCCTTCCTTCCTTCCTTCCTTCCGCCACTTCCTTCCTTCCTTCCTTCCTTCCTTCCTTCCTTCCTTCCTTCCTTCCTTCCTTCCTTCCGCCACTTCCGCCACTTCCGCCACTTCCGCCACTTCCGCCACTTCCTTCCGCCACTTCCTTCCGCCACTTCCTTCCGCCACTTCCTTCCGCCACTTCCTTCCTTCCGCCACTTCCTTCCTTCCTTCCTTCCTTCCTTCCTTCCTTCCTTCCTTCCTTCCGCCACTTCCTTCCTTCCTTCCTTCCTTCCTTCCGCCACTTCCTTCCTTCCTTCCGCCACTTCCGCCACTTCCTTCCTTCCTTCCTTCCTTCCTTCCTTCCTTCCGCCACTTCCTTCCTTCCTTCCTTCCTTCCTTCCGCCACTTCCTTCCTTCCTTCCGCCACTTCCTTCCTTCCTTCCGCCACTTCCTTCCGCCACTTCCTTCCGCCACTTCCTTCCTTCCTTCCTTCCTTCCTTCCTTCCTTCCTTCCGCCACTTCCTTCCGCCACTTCCTTCCTTCCGCCACTTCCTTCCTTCCGCCACTTCTTTCCTTCCTTCCGCCACTTCCGCCACTTCCTTCCTTCCTTCCTTCCTTCCTTCCTTCCTTCCTTCCTTCCTTCCTTCCTTCCGCCACTTCCGCCACTTCCGCCACTTCCGCCACTTCCTTCCGCCACTTCCTTCCGCCACTTCCTTCCTTCCTTCCTTCCTTCCTTCCTTCCTTCCTTCCTTCCTTCCTTCCTTCCTTCCTTCCTTCCTTCCTTCCTTCCGCCACTTCCTTCCGCCACTTCCTTCCGCCACTTCCTTCCGCCACTTCCTTCCGCCACTTCCTTCCTTCCGCCACCTCCGCCACTTCCACCACTTCCTTCCGCCACTTCCTTCCGCCACTTCCTTCCTTCCGCCACTTCCTTCCTTCCTTCCTTCCTTCCTTCCTTCCTTCCTTCCTTCCTTCCTTCCTTCCTTCCTTCCTTCCTTCCTTCCTTCCTTCCTTCCTTCCTTCCTTCCGCCACTTCCTTCCGCCACTTCCTTCCGCCACTTCCTTCCTTCCGCCACTTCCTTCCTTCCTTCCTTCCGCCACTTCCTTCCTTCCTTCCTTCCTTCCTTCCTTCCTTCCTTCCTTCCTTCCTTCCTTCCTTCCTTCCTTCCTTCCTTCCTTCCTTCCTTCCTTCCTTCCTTCCTTCCTTCCTTCCTTCCTTCCTTCCTTCCTTCCTTCCTTCCTTCCTTCCTTCCTTCCTTCCTTCCTTCCTTCCTTCCTTCCTTCCTTCCTTCCTTCCCCAAAGGGGAAGGATTCCCCTTGTTGCTGAGGATTAATTTTGATTTAAGGATCCTATCTGAACTGCTTAAATGTCCATAACAAGGAAAGCTAGGTCAACCATGTGGTAAACCATACACAGGGGTTTTATTGCTTGTTTTACAGTAAATTACTCTGAAAAGAAGAATGACTGCAAAGTGTTAAAACTGATCTGTTTCCTTGCCTGTGCACATGTGGGTGTTTGCCCGTGTGTACACATGCTCTTTGGCAAAATACTTGTCAATTAGAGCGAGATGAAAAACAGAGAAATTTGAAGGATTTAAAAAAGTATTCTGAAAGCATCTCCTCTGCCCCACTTAACTGATATAAAAGAGTCAGAAACTCTTTTCAAGAGCTAAGGCTGAAACCTGAACTATCCAGACAGCCACCAGCGCTGACATTCAGCTCTTAGAAGCTTCACAGAAGTATTCCAGTTACTCTATGTAACTTTCCTTTTTCTTTTAATGTTTGAAAGCTGATTTAAATAATATATTTCTTTTATTTCCAAATTTTGCTTAATAATTTCTTTAGGCTTTACCTGAAATGACCCACAAGATATGTTTCGATTCATGCTGAATTGCTCACTTTATTGGCTGTGTGAGAAGTTCAGCATGTTTCCTTCTTTTGTTTTAAACAGAACATATTTTGTTAGCACATCAGGTCTGTTGAATATATTCAATAGATAGAATTAATCTAGTTAGTGAATAGAAGCTGAAAAACAATGCCATGATGATGAAGACATCTCAATCCACCATATTGGCTGATCCAGCCAGTAAGGTCTAATGTTCCCAAAATTAAAGAATCATAAAAATAATTCTGAAGTAAAATCGTAAATCTGATCAAAGTTTATCGACAGGGAAGGTATTTAATTAACTACAGCAATACCTTAACAGAAGGGTGGGCATATAAACATAGAATTATCCAGTTTCCAAATCCAGAGTAGCACTATAGAAAACAGATACAGTTGACAGTGAAGTGTTTATATAAAGTCCTGCAGATGCACTGGGACTTTCTTACATGTTTTACCAATTATTTATTCATTAGTTTTGAACAAATTATTGGGTTTTAGTTTTAATATAACTTTGAAAATAAGTAGAATATTTGAATCACTGCCAGAGGCAACCTGTCACATGCTAATAAAAAATAAAAATTAATCTCACCCAGGAACTTGACACCAAGTGAATTCTTCTTTCCTTCCACGTGAGGTACCACAGAAAGGAGAATTACAAATAAGCCTTGGAGACTAGGGATATCAACAGAACACGGCATGCAAATTGGGGTACAGACCTGCTTGCAGACTGTTCTCTGAGCTGAATACTAAATTAAGCAGGGAGCTAGTGAATCTATGAGATTGGATTTAGCTAGTTTTGGACATTGTAGGTTTTAGCACACCTATGAAAGGGCAGATGACAACTGTCCTCTGAAAAAGGTAAGGGGCATGGACTTTGGGATGCAGAAAATACTTCTTCAAAACCCAAGGTAAGAAAAGATGAGTGGGTGCAGGAATCTATCAGCAAGTCGCAGAAAGAGCCATTGTTACAGACTGAATGCTGAGAAAGGTGTACAAAAATTGCAAGTGGCAATGCATAGTTCATGGCATATATTGTATAACAGTAAAAGTTACTTTGAGAAAAAATAAAATCAAAAGGTAAAAGACAGGAGAGTTTTCTCTTTCTTTAAAGAGAAAACTCTCCTCAGTGGCCAGCAGGAAGAGAAGTGATGGAGGTTCCCAGGTAAGCAGCCACCCCAAGGCTCCTCTCCAGTGCAGCAGGGTTTCTCCATAGCACTCTTGCAGTAGAGACACAGGCTTTATGTTTGAAGCCTTGTTGATGGCTCCTGACTATGAGATCTTATCACTGATGTGCTGACTGGGGCTGCCACTGCATCCTCACTCCTACACTCAGTATTAAGCATATTATTGGTTCTCCAATTTACCCTTAAGACCCAAAAGAGGTGAAAATCGGTCAAGATTGAGTGTTTCTCCTGCCTGGCACAACTGCTTCCTTTGAGAGCCCACCACAGCCACATTAGCAACTTAGCAGGAGCAAGGCCATGAGAACAGATCATGGAGAGGAAAATCTAGGCTCAGGGCCCTGGGAGATCCTTCCAAGTGGCTCAGGTGATGAGCACTCCACCACTGCTGGGGGAAGGCAGGCTGCACATCTGCAAACAGGAGGCTCCCAGTACAAAGGAGGCTATGTCATCCCAAACACTGTGCAACACTCTGCATGCACACAGCAAGTTAGCACCGAGCATTGCCATTGTCTGATGGGGCTGAAGAGAATGAAAATTCTCTTCTGAGCGGTGAGTCATAAAACAATTTTGTTATTGCAGCCATTAATCAGCCTCAGCTCTCTAAAACTGGATGCTTGGATCCAAATCAGCAAAAAATTTCATACATGTGCACGGAATTCAGGCAAAGCTTTAGACACAAAATCTAAGTACTCTTTTCCTTGTCTTTAGGACCATCATAATCTACCTACCATGTAAAAATCTTAAAATGTCTTAGAAGACAATGGAAAAACTCAGAAAGAAATTCACTATTTTGGGAGCATTGAGTGCTCCCAAACACTTTTGAACTCCTTTTAGCAAAGAGTTTTAAGCATGATCCCCTTGCACTCTAATAAAACTTGCATAGAATTACAAAATGGGTCAATTCACCTCACTGTCCACTTACCTGGTTCACACTTTCTGAGTTTACCTATGAGGATGTGTCAGAAGCCTTGTTTTGTGTATTATAGTTACTTCTCCTTTCTGAGCTTCTCTATGGATTTTTAGGCACCAGTAGAATATGTGATTTTTCATATCAAATGCTCATTTGAAAGAAGAAATGAAAAAAACCAAGATATTTTAAATGTTTTTGTATTTAATAACTGTAGAAGACAGACAATCTGTAAATTCATTTTTAAAAAAATTATAGCCTTGTTTGTTGAATGCAGCAATTAGAAAACAACCAAAACCGGAGTGAATGCAAAATACTTTTCCTGAGGCTTATGAATTGTTACAAACATGAAAGCATGCATAAATCAGGGCAAAAAACCCCATACTCTAATACCATCTAGACCAGAGATAAAGCAAGGATTTAATTACAAAGACTGACAAAATATTTGAGCTGTGTCACTGCCAATGGATATCAAAAATATGTTTTAACTAGTCACACTGAGGCTTTCCCAACTTTACTGTGCCTTCACAGTTTTTCTTTCCTTTCTGTTGTCAAATTCACATTGTGTTTTCAAAGGGATGGTTGAATAGTTCCCTGTTTCTGCGTTGTAAGACATAACAACAATGTACTCGGGTACAATGGATTTACTTTAAGGCATTATAAGATAACAGGGAACTTCTAAATGAGCTCCATTTATCACTTGGAAGTGAAAAAATCACCCACACTATAACAGGGAGAGAAATATTAAACTCTTGCTACAATACTGAAAAAAAAAAAAAAGAAAACTCAATTGGTCTTGAACTCTTGTTTCTTGCAGTAAAAAGAATCAATTACCTGTTCTATAGGGTCTATAATTTAAATGTAGAACCACAAAGAAAGACACAGTTTAACTCCAAAAGTGTTGCTAGTTCTGCACAGCACAGAGACAGTGTCTCACACTTCTGGATGTATCATTGAGGAGCCAACTTTGGGGTTCTTCCCTGCCAAAAGCTACATAGGATGTTGCAGATATGCCCATAGGCTTCTACAGATTTGTGAGCTTGCCACAAGACTGACAGATTGACATCTACTTCGCATTACCCCCAGAAGGCACTATTCAATAGCAGGGCTGACATTGTTCATTATCACCAACATGTATCACACAGACTACATGTTCAGCAAATGTGCAGATGTTGTCAAATTAGGAATGACACCAGATCAGATGGTATCATCTGTAGCAGAATAAACACTGTCAAACCTGTAGGAAGCTAACAAGCAGATGCAGCTCCGGGACTGCTGCAGACAAGAGTGGTCAGTATGAAGTGTGATTTTATCTTTGTACACAGGCTCCATCTGCATTAGAAGAGAAGGCCCAGGCTTGTGGTTTATATTTGTCTCACAGTCATCCATGTTTTGATCCATATCACTAAAAAATTTATCTTGTTGGGGCTTCAAGCATCATTTCCAGCACCCAGTGTGATTTGCTCCAAGATTACTCCAAGACTCACTTCTGAGATAAAGATATTATCATGAAAAGCACAAACAAAGGAATAATTCTGAATTAGAGCTGAATTTAAAAGGTGTTCAGGGGTATGTGTGGCATAGGGCCACATTTGAGCGCAACAAGAAAGCACTGAAGGCCATAAGCAATGCTGCACTGATTTGTGTGGAAAAAAAAGATACAAGCATATAGCTAAGCAAGCAAAGCATAAACACAAGGGACAAAAGTCAAAGACAGTCCTCAAAATGTCATCCCTAGTTGAATTTGCTGTCTTAATAAATTGTTTTGTTGTTGCTGCTGCTTATTTTATATAGCAAATATTTTCTTATCATTATTTCAGTCTGATTTCCTCTACCTTCCTGTTGCAGATCTTTAAAATAGGAGAATATAAAATTCTACTAGAAGCAGGAAATTAGCTTCTAAGAGTAAAACTATGCAGCACTATGAAGCTTTCTTAGAGATAGAAATAAGGGGAAGAATTGGAAAGCACTCCCACATTCCATTCCTGTCCTGGACTGAGGCGGTTCCACGCAATTTTTTTATTTCCCTCTGTGTTGGTTTTACACGGCCCTGTTTTTGGTAGCAGTGGAGAAGGAGGGCCAGGCATAGAGGTGGCTTCTGTGAGAAGCCGCTAGCAGCTTCTACCATGTCCTGCAGAGCCAATCCCTGATGGCTCTGAAGATGGACATGCTGCTGATAAAAACTGGGCCAATTAGAGAGGTTGGTAATGCCTCTGTGATAACAAAGTTAAGAAGAAAATCAAAACTGAGTGAGCCCACAAAGTTTTTCTTCTAGTCAGAGGAGAGGAGGAGGTGAGACCTTGCAAGGGAATACAACATGGAGACACCAAGGTCAGTGGAGAAGGAGGGGCAGGAGGTGCTCCAGGCACCAGAGCTGAGATTCCTCTGCAGGCTGTGGTGGTGACCATGGTGAGGCAGCTGTGCCCCTGCAGCCCGTGGGGATCCACAAGGAATGCAGAGATCCACCCTCAGCCTGTGGGGGAGGTGCCCGGGCGGAGGCCCGGAGGAGGCTGTGATCCAGTGGGAGACCCAGGGGAAGGAGAGAGCCCTTGGTTCCATGCTGGAGCAGCCTGTCCTTTGGGGACTGCAACCCGTGGAAGAGTGACCCACGCTGCAGCAGTTTAGGGAGGACTGTATCCCCATGGGAGGGACTCACATTGCAGCAGTTTTGGCAGGATTTCTGCTCATGAGATTTGGAGCCATGCAGGAGAAATTCAAGGGGAACTGTCTCCCGTGGGAGGGACCCCACAGGGAAGCAGGGGAAGGCTGTCTCACTGAGCAGTGGAAGAAAACCTTGGGTGATGAACTGACCAAACCTCCGTGCCCTCTCTCCCACACTGTCAGTGGGAAGGAGAGAGAGGTTGGGGGGAAAAAAGGTGGTTTAAGGGCTTATTTTACTTCTCATTATCCTCCTCTGATTCTGTTCGTAAGCTGAGCCTGTTTTGCCCTTGGAGTGTTTTCTCTCAGTCCTTAACGCAGATAGTGTAAAGGTGCTTAATACTTATTTATTAAGCCAACATAGTTCATTGTTGGTATTTGCAAAGCATTACCTTGGTAGAAATTAAGTCTAGATTTCCATGAGTCACATAAAACAGGTTTCTGTCATGAACCATCCTTGGGTTCCTCTGTATATATTTAATCAGCAGAGACAAACAGATTTAGGCTTGCCTGGTTTATAGCCACATGTCATTGGAATAAGGCCCAGTGTTGGGAATCAAACTTTCTGACCAAAGACAGCTTGAGTGAGAAATCACGAGTTTGCAACTCCTGACAGACTAATTCCGATGTATGGGACGCCATAATAATTTGCCTATACTGATCCTGACTATGCAGTGTGAATTGCTAATCTAAAACCTTGGAAATCCCTGTATTGTGCTCTATTTAGCTGTGTAAATGTGCTTGCCATTTATTGCAGAGCTTTTACAGTGATGGTTGTTCTGCATGGTTTCAGGCAATAGTATTGGGGAGAAAGAATAAAGAGGGATTCTAGAGATGATACATCTGTGATCAGTCAGCTCTACCAAAATTTTCAGGCAGCTTTACAGATGAGTACTACAAGTGCTTGTCTCAGTTATGTGAGTTGTTTTCATTGTGTAGCAAATCTTTAGTATCAGTGTGAGGTTTTATAACTTTTAAGAAATGTCCTTATATGATTACCATATTAATAGTTTTTTGTATGCAATTGCCATTGATTTGGGCAACATCCTGGGGAAGCTACTATGGAAGCTTCATCTGTAAATATTTTCATAAATCATTATATTTGCTTAAGTAGTCAGGAAAACAATCACCAGCATAATTTTCTACCATCCTCCATGGCATGGAGACAATTTTTCCTTCATTAAGAAGAAATACTGAGGGAAGAAGGAATAAAGACAGCAGCAACAATGACCATTTGGAGTGTGGTTGTGAATGTCTGTGAGAACTGTAAAAGCTTTAAACTAAAAACCAAAAAGAATTAGGAAGTTTTCAACTATTTCCAGTGATTTCAGACACATGACATGTAAAGTCTGCCCTAAACAATGAGAGATAGACAGTGATTTAGACTCCAGATATTTTTGTGAATGAACTTGATCATGTCACAGCAGTTGAAAATACTGAAGATAAAAAAGAGAGGGGAGAAGGAGTACAGAGGGAAGGGGAAGGATGGTATAAAAAATTTGCATTGCTACAAGTTGTAGCAATATTGGAATAAAAAGCAGAAGTGGATTTTTTCGGCTAAATGAAGGGCACATGAAGTGGGAAAAAAAAGAAAAGTAATTCACACAAGAAAAATTGCTAGCATTGTTGGAAATTAGCTGAGTCAGGGGTGTTAATCTTTAATTTTCAAACCAAAACTTACCTGCCACTGTAATAATTTATCCAGCTCTGTAGTATCAAGAAGTCATAAAATCATTCAGGCTGGAAGGGAGCTCACACTGTACTGCAACCTTCTGCTCAAAACAGAGTCTAAACCAAGTTCAGACTAGGTTTCTGAGGTCTTTGGCCAGGTGGGTCTGTAAAACCTGCAAGGAAGGGAGTCATGGAATCTCACTGAGCAGCTTGTTCCTGTTTTGCATACTGACTTGTTGTTCCACTCACCATGGACTTCAGCAGAAAGCCTGGCTCCATGTTCTCTGTAATTACCATGCAGGTGTTGCAAGGCTCTTGTAAGGTTCCCCCAAGGCCATCTCTGCTTCAGGCTGCACAGTTCCATCTCCCTTAGCCTCTTCTCTTAGGGCAAGCGCTCCCACCGCCTAAGTATGTTGGAGTCTCCAATGAACTCATTCCACTTTGTGTTGGAGTCTCTCCTGGACAGAGTAGACCAGAAGCTATTTAACAAGTGCTGAAGGAAGGAGAGCCATCCCTTCACCCTTAGCACAGCCCAGGATGCTGTTGGTTGTTGCTGGTGCCTGGGCTCAGTGCTGGCTCAGGCTCAGCTCACTGCCCACAAACTTCATGAGGGTTTATTCTCCCTCCTCCTCCTCCGCTTTGCTAGTAAAGATCCACAGAGGAGAGTGTCCTGAGGGGCTTCACCTGCTTCAGGCATTGAGGTGGAGCACCAGGCATTGACTCCTGCTGCCTGGGCTCAACAACTGGGACAGTTTCTCACCCAGCTGGAAGTGTCCCAGTCTGGACAGTGATACATCTACAGCTAAACATAAGAATCAATGCTTAACCAGGCCTCTCAGAGAGAAGGTGTCAAGCAAGGAGCTCCTCATGCTGAGAACAGTCTGTGGTAAGTGCAGTGACACAGCTGGGTGCTGCAGGTGTCGAGGCAAATGTGAGCAAAGTAAAACTCTTCACTGGTCTGGATGATTTCACAGGAGTTTTGGTTGCCTGCAGAAGGCCATAAATTGGCCTAAATCAAGCACGTTAATATTTCTAAGCACCTATTGGAAGCTGTCAGTCATCACAGTCCCTCCATGGGTCTTCTTTGTCATAAAATGGCAAGTGGCCAAATATATCTGTTATTCTATAATAACTTCCAGTATTTTTCATGTCAACACTGAAATGTAAATTAATGCAAATGTTATTGTAAGTTCTGTTACATTTCAAAACTAAATGGAAATACCATGAATGGCACTGCATGCCATGGGAGCCGCTCTAACTGAACAGGCTGTTAGAGAAAACGATACTGCGTGCAATCAAGATCCTCTGCTGCTGAGCTCTGCCCAGAAATGCAACTACGTCTGACAAGTGGAACTGAAAGAAAGTCCCTGAAGCCAGTGCAGACATTTCTTTCCTTCAAACCTTTGCCATTAAAGCTGAAATTTTAATACATCCCTCTAAATGAAAAAAAAAAAAATGGGGGCGGAAAGTCTCTGTTCTTCTGTGCTCCATCTTAGACTCCCTACTTCATAATTGCCTTCATTTGATATTATTAGAGGTGTCTGAATCAAAGCCTATGTTACACTGCTAATCTGCAGTGTTTATTGCAGGGTGAACATTCTGAAGACAGAAATGGTTTAACTATAGATCAGATTTACCTCTGCTGATAGGTACATCAGGCACTGTAGGCTGGCTGGGAGATTGGTATCTCTAATATTTTTCATTCCTTCTTTTTACCATTTAGATATATTTGTTTAAGTGGAAAAGCATGAATTATTGTAAAATGATCCCACTGTTTTTTCTCTCAGCTTCAATCTTTGAAAACAAAATGAGGAAAACTTCTTTGGTTTTCCCCTTTCTCTCATGTATGAAGTTAATATTCATCTAAATGAGAGCCTTGTCAAGTGGTTGAGTTTATGACATCATTTAGTGTTTAAAAAAAAATTAGGATCACAGCTTAGTTATGTGGTATTTTATATCTGATGTAAATGTGTATTTGAATAAAAATTATTTCAGCATGACTCTGTCCAAAGGACTTTGGCATGCAGGAAGTAAAATGGGGCATTTTGGTGAAAATTTATGCTCTGACTGTGGAGAAAATATGTTATAAAATCAAAATTAAATTCTGTTACTGAATTAAGGGACATACTTATGAATTTCCTGACATAATTTTTTATTCTACAAATATAAGTCTCTTAATTCTCTGTACTTAGTCTTAATTTTAAAACCTCTGCAGCACTGGCTGATTCACTCAGGCTTTTCAGCTCTTCAAAGTTGCAGAAACAATTGTTGAGGACAATTGTTATACCTACTCCTTTTAATCATTAAAAATAAAAAAGATGTATGGGCTGGTGAATCTTTGCCCTTGAGAAGATGGGATTTTCATATTTACTGTTGAAGTTCACTTGTATCCAACCTCATTAGTTACACTTTTCAAAAGACTTGTATTTTGTTTCATACTGTAAGTTATGAGTCTAGGAGCCCTATTAAATCATGTTTTATATATAGTTCAGATGAAGATATACATCATAAAAATACCCATTATGTAGGGACTATCCACATTAAGATATAAATAATAGTGAAATTCAAAATGGGAAAGTCAACAGAATTTCACTTTTACATCAAAATTCTAAATTAGTGCTATTCTGGACAGATATATTTAGGCTAACTGCATATCTTCCAGTTTAATTACAACATTAATACTTCTATTATGGCTAAAAATATAGAGAACAGATCAATGCTATGCTATGAAGTAGATAAGGTATTTTATCAGAGGTAGGAACTACTTAAATTAACTAGCCTTTATCTGTGCTATTAATTTTTGTCTTAATTAATTATATGCTAAAAATACTACATAGTTCTTTTATGGTAATGATGCTAATTTGTATTCAAGTGTCCTTCTGTAATAGAAGATTTTCTTTGCTTTTTTCTAGCAGTTATAGGAAAGCATACAAATGAAAATACAGTGACTTTATCTGAACATATGGGAGAAATGACATAGCTGTATTTTTCAGGACTGTATTTGGTCTGCTGGCAATTATGTTAAACTTGATTTATTAGTTCCATTAAATTGGGAGCCATCAATAGGTCAGATCCCTAAATGCAGTACTTTGGCACTGAACACAGTGCAGCTAGGTTAACCTACCCTAACTATGGATCTGGCCCACAGTTCAGAAGAGACTATTCCAGAGACTTCCATTCACTCAAGGTTATGAGTGAAACTCAAATTCACTTTTAAAAGATGAAATCTATTAGAAGAGTAAAAATCTTTGGGCTGATTAGAAATATAAGAAATTTATACCACAAGCCAGATATGTACAAGCATTTGAAACTCAATAATGCTGAAATATACTCGGGATTTTAAAAGCATCAAAAGCTAAGAATTCAGTGTTCAAAACTATCATCTAAAAGCCTATCCATAGCCTGAGCTATTTTTTTCTCTAGGTTTGGTCACTGAGATAAATTGCTTATATCAATATATTGAACTTTTGGAAGGGCACTGGAGTGGTCCAGCTACTATGAACCTGTGTCAAGGAAGTAATTTATAGTAAAGCTAAAGCAGACATACTCCCTGATAGATACAAATGATATCACATCAGTTACACAACAGGGAAAAAGAATTCCCTTAAAAAAATGACAGGAATTTTATTTATTTTTCAGCAGTCACTCAAAGTAATGGGAGTTTTGTTGGTGGTTGGTTGTTTTGGGTTTGGTTTTTGGATTGTTGTTTTTTTTTTTAATATGTAATTATTCTTGACGCATGTTGGTTATTGTACAAAGATCTAAGATAATTAACAGAAATATGACTGTAAATTCAGGCTCAGAAAGACAAGTCAATTATTTTTTAGAAATACCTTGTGACTAGCCTGTGTTTTTTTATTGACAAAAGCACTTTATCAATGCCAAACATTTTTCTCAAATAACTTCAAGGACCTATCAGAACTGACAACTTCTACCATCATATTTGCATCTTAATGAACTTTCTGATGATGCAGGCTGCTGCTATTCCAGTGTCTGACTGGAAGTGGCATATTTTAAATTTACTGCTCTGCTTCATCCTGTAAAATACTTCAGAAAAGGGGGTGGATGTGGGAAACAGCAGCTAGGCTTGGAAAACAGGCAGGTGAGGGCAGAAAACAGCTGACCTCTTAGGTCTCACATAGAAGCTTAGATGGAAGTGCCTCCAGGGTCAGTCCCTCCCCTTGGCCCCCAGCCTGACTGTCCCCCATGAGAGAAGGGGCTTCTGGCTGTCCAGACACCAAAGACAGGACCACTGCCCTCTACAGTGCAAGCACTGACAAACTGACCTCGGCTCACTACTACAATCTCTTCTTTCAGCCTGCACCTTTTGCAGACCAGACTCTCTTGCATTGCCCAGCCATGCTATTCAGCTTTCGGCAATCTTGCTGTCACTTGATAATTTTACTGAGGGCATCATTGTAGTGGAATTAGCCTCTGACTTCTTAGCAGTCTTGCTACCAAACTGCTATTTAGACAGTCTGCTTTTAGGCCATCCTATCCCTGCTTTTAACTCTTCTGTCCATGTGCAGAAGACTGGAGCCAGAGGAGGCACATGCCTGAGCATCTTTCTCAAAGCAGTACATAGAAGTACAGTTAGACTTTACTTCCCTGTGTCCATGAAAGCAAAACAGGTCACTCTCCTAAAACTGTCTGTGCTCTGCTTCTTCCAGCACCACCCAGAAGATTAAGAACAGGAATTTTCCATGTGGTGTTTCCCTAATAGTTTAAGAGCTGTGACTGACAATTAATAGAAAGGTAGGATAGAGAAACAACCTACTGGGTAGAAAACAAGTACAAGCTGATGATTAAAAACTTAAATGGTATTTTACCAGAATATTCATTCTAATGTGATGTTGCTGATACAGTCAGTATTCCTGTTTTGCATCACTTCCCTCATCTCACCTTTTGGCATACTGCTTTCTTGGCTTAGGAAGTGGCCTGTTCCACTAGTGAAGTAATGGCTCCTCCATGGCTAAAAGGGTTGGAATAAAATATGCAGTAATGTGGGAGCACTTGGTAAAATAAGCTCCAGGCTAGTCTCAGAGGCTCAGGAGGCAGCTGTTGCTTCCAAAATGTTTAGCAGATATTGTACTATAAACACTATAGTGGAGCAAAAGGTTTTTTTTTTTTTTCTGGAAGTGTGACACAGGAAAAAGAGATAAGCAAGACTGGGCCTCCTTCAGTCAAAGGTGTATGGGAAAATTACTTAGAGAAGTTCTTGGCCTCATGATTTCAGAAATCTGGCTACAACAGAGATAACTTTCGTTTGAAACTAAGTGGAATTAGGGATTAAGAGACAGGAGTAAGTGTCTTGTGAGGAAAGGCTGAGGGACCTGGGCCTTTCAGCCTCAAGAAGAGCTGACTGAGAGGGGACCTCATCAGTGTCTGTCATTATCTGAAGGGAGGGTGTCAAAAGGATGAACCAGGCTCTTCTTGGTGGTGCCAAGCAACAGGACAATAGGCAATGGGCAGAAACTGATGCGCAGGAAGTTCCACCTGAACAGAAGGAAGAACTTTACTGTGCAGGTGACTGAGCACTGGAACAGATTGCCCAGAGAGGCTGTGGAGTCTCCATCCAGGGGATATTCAAGATCTGTCTGGATGCAATCCTGTGCTGTGGGCTCGAGGATGGTCCTACTTGAGCGCAGAGGTCCCTCTCTATGGTCTTTTTCAGCCTGAGGTATTCTGTGATTCTTTGAAATGAATAGTCAGGCTGGGTTTTTTGGTGTGTCTGAGGACCCACCCTCTATGCATATGCTGCTGGTTAATCAAGCAAGCTCCTTATCCCACGCACTTTATACCTTCTGAAAGCTCTTGTCTTCCATCACACAGACATCTGCCAAGCACAGACCTGGAAAGAGGAGTTTCGGCATTTGATATCTGAAAAGAAACAAGAAAAGCATTTTAATTCCAGAACAGGTAGCATAGACTATATGCTATAAAAACATGAACTCCTCAAGAGCCTTTTAGATGAGGGGCTGGTGCCTCCAGGGAATCAGCAGGGACAGGACAGCACCTGCCCTCCTCTGCACCAGTCACTCTCCTGGGGTCCCTTCTGCCCCTGAGGCCAGCCCTAGTTTGCATATAGCTGGGTAGATTTTTGAGACTTTGGAATAAGAATTGCTTGTGACATATGCATTGAACTTGATTTTTTGCCATCACTCTGTGTTTGTCCTGCATAGAGAAAATTAATTCGCACTGGTTCTCAATAAAGGAAGAAATCAGTATAAAACAAAGAAAAACAGAGAGATTTATCCTTTTAAACAAATATATTCCACAGATATTCCTAAACCTTAATATGGCATAGCATATCATAGATTCATAGAATCTTTCAGGGTGGGAAAGTCTTCTAGGACCATCGAGTCCAACCATTAACCCAGTATTGCCAAACCCACCACTAAACTATGGCCCCAAGTGCAACATCTGCATGCTTTTTAATTACCTCTAGGGACAGGGAATCAGCCACTTCCCTGGGCAGTCTGTTCCAGTGCTTGATACCCCTTTCAGTAAATAATTTTTTTATTCATATGCTGTAATACACCAGCATATTAGTAATACAGAAAATAATTAGTTTTTCTTTTTTTTTTTTTTTTAACAAACACTTGCTCACATAAGACCATGCATAATTTGCAACATGTTTACATAATCCCTCACAACTATTTGTGACTCAATCCTGTGCAGAGAGTGGCTTGTATGTTGGTCATAGCTAAGTAGTTTAACATCAGGAGTTAGAGTGCAATGCATATTTTATGCTACAGCACCATCTACAGTAAAGAAAAAATATCTCATGGTAAAGTTTCTATTTTATCAGATGTTAAATCACAGTGTGCTTGAATTTATATTTGTCTGCATATATGGCAAATTTATTCCCAATTTGCAATACAAAAATGGCTTATTTTCTGATTAATGAATAATAATGTTAATGTCCTCATCTGTTCTTTTTCTTAGGCTACCTCATTTGTTTGTATTTTATAGGCTAGCTTGTATGCTTTCTAATTTTATAATAATTGTATAGTATGTTATAATTCTTTCTAATTCTATAAAACATAAAAAGTATTTAATTTACATTAAATAAAATAACAATCCACCACTTAAGCCCTGAGTTACGTCACACATTATGTTCCAAGCCCAGATCTCCCTGCTTCCTCCTTTTGTCACACCAGGTAAGTATTTGTTGCCAGACAAATTATCTGTCTCACTGTGCCAGCATCCTGGTCCAGAGGGCATCTACATATATGTCAGTTCACTCCCAAGTTCTCACTCCAAATGACTGATCAGCTTAGTGTGAGCCTGACTCCCAGCAATTTTTCCTTGTTCTAAGCAGGAGAACAGAAAAAGTAATATTTTTCTTCCATAACATTCAAGTTTCTAGACATATCCTATCAATTGAGGGCACTACCATACAAAAATATCTTTCAGTCTGGTTGACCATATCTATCCTCCATCTCCTCAAATCCTGGCAATTATACAGTATCAGTGCATACCACATTGTAAACATTTAAATTTAGAATTTCTGCTAAACGTGCAAATTCTGCTGGACTTGTCTGTAGTTTGATAGCAGTATTTTTATTTCTCTTTCACTTATAATATTTCCCTTTAATTTTCTTTTCCTGCAAATCTTACCTGAAGTATAGCAAATATTTTTTCTAGGTGTTGGAATTTTTTTTCTTAGTCACCTATACCAATTTGCACCGTGGGATCCAGGGAATCTGCTTTTCCCTCCAAAAGGCTACAAATTGCAAAATTTTATTAGGTGACCAAAAGAAGCTAACTTTAAACTTTCAATTCTTTATGGCTTACCCTCTAAAGTAATAGAAAATCTAACACTTTCACAGACCAGACCAGACACTGCAGCACATGAGACAAAAGCCCTCTTTTTTATTGTTTTCTGTACTATTATTAACGCTTTACTTCTATTCTGCAAACTAAAAATAAAACCAGGTGAAAAAAGAATGTAAGACAAGTAGGGGCAGGAGGTGTTGGAAATGGCAGGGCAGGTCTTTATAAACTTCTCCCTAGTGTCCCACAGTAAAACACATGCACCAAATTCTGAACAATTTCAGCAGATTATTTTTCTTCTGACAATTTAGCATAATCTTAGGTGAATCACCTCATATTTTTTCCTATTAAGCACAGGAGTTTGACTTAACAAAGAGGTGGAATTAGAATAACAATCTTATTTAATTTAAGACGAGAACTCTGTGTATGGAAAGGCTATGGTGTAAGTAAGTTACAGTAACAGCTCCTCACAAGCAGGATTTCACAGTTAATAACTTCACCTCCTAAGTGTCAGAAGAGTAGTGGCAGAGCTGATGAGAAGCTGTAAGAGCTGTACCACAGGTCTAATGCATTCATAAGTGGAATAATTCCTGAAGGTATGTGTAATGTAACATGAATATGAAATGATAAAACAGCTGCTCCACAGTTTGCTCCTTTTTTAAAATAACCTTAGGGCTCATGAATTGAGAAACCAATTATTTCTTCCTGTAAACTGGGCAGGGCAACAAACTAAAAATTCACAAATTTTCTATAACTTATAATTTCAGGTGACTGGATATGGCATTTATTTCACTTTTTTCTATTTTTTTAACAAGTGTTGAGTCAATTTAAATACTTTCCTTGACCTTAAAGTCTTCCCAAGAGTGCTATTCCATCTTTATATCTCTTCCAGGTCCAAAAAAAAGATGGCTTTCTAAGAGTGAGAGGATTTTATTATACACAACCTAGTTACTTAAAGACATAAGATTTGATACAACTACAAAGCGTTCGACTGTCTTGTATGATTTCCCATGTCTGACACATTTTTCATTTTTGTACAGTTAATCTACCCATTTTATGAATTGTGAAAAAACACCAAAATTATGTTTAGACAAAGTTTGAGAAGATTATCTGATCTTTTCGTAGCTGAACATCAAATAAGAAAACAATGAGGACCCTAGACATGACTGTATTTGGCCACTTGTCCATCCTAATTTCAGTAAGGTATTGCCCTTTCTGTGCTTTAGGATTGCTGCCATGTTCTTATAGATGGTGCCCCTGGTTCTTCCCCTGTCTGTAAAAGGTAATGAGCTTCAAAATACATTGATGCCTCATTTGAGACATGATTGTGCCCCTGGCTTGGGAACTAATAATGATTATTTCATAGACGGAGAGGAAGTATCCATGACTGCTTGTCAGCCCCAGCTATTAATGGTGCTGTGTTTTGTTTTATATACAAATTCTCTGGCTTCAGGTTTCACTTGCTACTTCTTGTTGTTTTTCTCTGCTGCATATTTTCTCCTCCTGTGGATATTAAGGTTCTGTCAAAAAAAATCTTAGTTTTGTCTTTTTTTTCCATTAAGTAAACTGGATTTTTTAATACTCACAAAGTATTTCCTATAATCTTCAATTGATTTTTTGTGGCTCATTTTTCACATCTTCGACTTCTTCAAAGTTTTTTTTTTTTTTAATACTGTATATGCTTAGTAAAGATAGAAAATAATTTCACTTATGCTACTCATTTTTCTTTTATTAAATTTTTACCCATCATATCAGCTATTTTTTAAACAATAGTATCTTGACCTCTTCTGTTGACTTACTTCTCTTCAAGACTTCTTTGAGTAACAGATTTCCAGAACAGAATACTTCTTCTGTTAGGAACAGACTGCATCATGGGTTTTCTTAGCTTTAAAATCGTGTCATAACTTAAAAAAAAAAAAAGTAATTGCAAAAAGTTTAATTCCAGTACACCTTTCTTTCTGTTCCACTAGGTCTAAGGAGTCTGGGCTCCTAACACCTCCAGAGAGATATGAAACTTGTGGCTCATACTGAATGTGAAACTCAGAGGAAACTGGCTGCTGAAAGTCAAAGCCCTTGCTTCTCTCTCAATACCCTCTGGATCCTGGTCCTGTCCCAGATTCTTTCACAGCACTGAAAATCTACCTGCATGCCAAGTTCTGTATCAGTTCCATAGGCTGGTGGTCCTCATGCTACACGTACTGACTGTCCTGCCCACAAAATTGCCCTTATGATGAGTCAGGAGCTGGACCCTATGCATTGACTTCAGGATTTGGAATAATGGCCTGTAATTTGCAGCAAAATAAGCTGAATTGACCCCAATGTGTAAGTGCTTGCCAGTCATTTTCATCACTGTTCATTGTACGTTGTTGTAATGACTAAATATTACCAGCCATAAATAAGGGCACCCCTTTAACCTGTCTTTGAAATTCCAAAAGGGAATTGTTTCCAGACTTTGAACACAAGCTCCAATATGGTAAAGCTATATTCTTTCTTTGGTTTAGCAAATACAGAGAGTCCAGATACACAATTTGTTGTTTCCATCTTTTTCCACATTATCTGTTATAGCACCATTCATAATGCTTCTCACTGCTATGAAGTATTATATTTAGTTGAGAAAGTTTTTGATTTCCTCACCCTCTCCCAGCCTTTGCCAGCAGACTGTGTTCACTAGCAGCCACATCACAGATTAGGCTAGCATGACAGTTTTGGACACAGGTCCAGATCATGATTCAAGACGCCGTTGGAAATTACATAAACATCAAGAAGTATACACAGAAATAGTTTTTTCCTGATATTTAATTCAAAATTCAACAGGAAAAACAAATAGACATTGCTGAGAAAGGGAGCATCAGCTTTCCTAAATGTTGCCAGTGGCTTTCATGATGAAAAAATACATAGGCAGCATAGTTCCCATCTCAAAAGGAGATGATCATATGGGACAAGAAACCCTGGCAACATTAATTCTCCTTTACCTTATTTTTTTTTTCCTAATGGTATCATACTTAAGTGCAAAGATGAGTAATTACTTTTATCACCAAATAATTCATTTCATTGAAATGAGCGTGCCAAAATAAATATATGAAAATGTTCTTTGAAAAAAGTATTCAGGCTTCCCTAAACAAGTAAGTTTTGGGGTTGGGGCATGGGGTTAAATGCATGTGTGTTTGTGTTCAGAGGTTTTACAAAGGAATTGCTGAAGTTATTTCATAACCCTGCACTTAGAGACAAAAAATAATGCTAAACACAGCTTTTGAGTTTTTCAGCAGTCTTTTTTCAGATGCTAACTAATAAATTGTGAGAACCTGAAATCACTGATGAATAAATCCTCTGATTCTTATCTTGGGGGAGAAAGGCATATTCAGTTTGTTTTCTCTCAGGTATTTATGTGATCATGTTGATTGTCTTTGCATGTGTCCTAAAGTTTTCTTTGTCCTTGGTGGCTTCTCCATTATTCACAGAATAGATACATTCATATGACGGAGAGAAGAAGTTTCAAAGGAAAATAAGCAGGGATGCTGCTGATAGCAAGTTGAGCAGAAGAGATGGAAGGGGTCTGTGAGTGTCAAGGAATGAGCCCTGACATCACAGCTGCAGAGACCAGACTGAGTAGCCCTACCACTTGGGATTCAGTCTTGTTACAGTAGAAAAACTAGTAAAGTCAGCCTGGTAAATTTTGCTCAATGTTGTGATGAGCCAGGAAACCAGAGATGACTGACAATTGGGATTGTTCAGCCTGGAGGAAGAGAAGGCTCCAAGGACACCTTAGAACACCTTACAGTATGTAAAGAGACCTTACAAGAAAGATGCAAAGAGACTTTTGGCAAGGGCATGTAGTGATAAGACAAACAGTAATGACCTTAAACTGAAGGAGGGGAGACATTAGAATTAGGAAGAAGTTCTTTACTGTGAGAGTAGTGAGCCACTGGAACAGGTTGCCCAGAGAATCAATGGATGCTTTATCCCTGGGAGTATTCAAGGCCTGGTAGGACGGAGTTTGGAGGAACTCGGTCTAGTGGAAAATGTCCATGCTCATGACAGGGGAGTTGGAACTTGATGGTTTTTAAAGTCTTTTACAACCCGAGCCATTCTATGATTTCCAACACAAGCCATTATATGATTCCGTTCTATGATTTGAAATGTACCTATGTAATTGAATTGAAGAAAGATTAAATCATCATTGTCTATCAAGACATGTAATAACTGCCTCACCCTTTAATAATTCATCTTCATAATAAAGTATTACTTTGGTATATTTTAAGATGTATCACAGCATTTGTGCCATAGTATTTTATCTGAATAACCTGGATTCTCATAAAAAGTGCTCAGTGCTTCTTGTACCCTAACTTCTTCTGGGTGACAGAGTTGGATAGACTGCTAAGCTTGGTGTGACTTGAGGTCAGGAAGAGGAGAGCTCACTTTACCTTGCAAGATGTGTAAATCTATTGCATTCCCAGTAAAGTGTCTGTATCTTATTTTATTCTGAAATTGTTTAGGTTTAGCTGACAGTCCATGGACATTTTTATGCCCTTGTTCGCAAGATCGATGGTTCATATATTCTGTTAAATCACTTTCCTGTGTAGGTACTAACAGACATTGATTTAATGACATACTTGGCTTAGATTAGAGATTGGTATCAGCTGTTTTAGCATTGCAGTACATTTTGAGTTCATGTCCAGTTTGTTATCTACCGCAATCAGACTAATTCTCCTTCTCAGTCAGTGACATTCAGAACATATTCCCCCATTTGGAGATAGCATCAGAAGCTAGCATTAGTCTGTAGAATATAGCTTCAAATTTGGTGCATTAAAATATTTATTATACAAATTAGTTCAGGTGGCTGCTCAAAGAAGTTTTGGGGGTTTTCTGGAAAAACATTTCTTTTATTATTATTTTTAACTCTGATATTTGTTTCTATTATGTACAGCTATGTCAGCATGGATTTGCATTTCCAATAATTTTCTTCAGGACAGTAAAAGGTCAATTACATATTCTTCATTAATCCCACTTGAAATGTACCAACTGGATAGTGATTAACTATTAACTTATCTTTTAAGGAAGTATGAGGTAATCATTTTAGTATAGACTTGAAATGATACTGTCAAAATTTTAATTAAAATACTGCAATGCTACATCAACTGACTTTACTAATTTAAGCATATTTTATCAAATCCTTTGTAAGTCAAATCTGTAATCATACAATGAAGATTTGTTTCAGCTGGAATGATCTATTAGCTATAAAATACTGTTGGGTGACATTAATAAGGTTACAATTCTATAATTGTATAATGCTTTTGTATAGTGCTTTCAGAAGCATCATGCATCAACAATTTCATGACAACTGCATCAATATAGGTAAAGAATATAAGAAGTGGGGGCTGTGTTAAGATCTGGCAACTGTTTTAATAAATAATTTTATACCTGCCTGATTTCATTAAAAGACAATGTAAACAGGCATGAGTTGAAGGATTATGGTTTAGAGAAACTGCAGAGACTGGCAGTATAAAGTGGGTATCATACAGTCTGACTAAGTCAACATGAATTTCAGTTTCACAAGCAGAATCCATTTTCATTCCTGGAAATCTTGTCAGAGCAGAATATTTGCACAGCACTTGTCCAGGACTGCTAGACATATCTCAGCACAGCAGGAGCTCGGAACATGTCCATAGATCAGATATGCTCACCATGAAACTTCAGACCATTATCACTGGATCAAAATGTCCACTCCTACAGATCTGATCTTGATCTACTGAACATGCATCACATCAAAATGTCTAGACATAGTGGAGCTACGGTAAACTAAAAAAAGGTAAATACATGTAGAGTATATCTAGTTCTTTTTGGCCATATTTGACTCTTTGATTTGCAGTACATTACACACCAACAACAACTTTTGGGCGGAAAACTCAGCAGAACTTTGGAGTTCTTGCTGTCAGCCACATGGTCTTAACATTCCTTTGTGGAGAGGAAATATAAATACATTACCAGAAGATTTTGCTTGCAAATTCCCAGGAGGCAGTTGCAATACAATGATCCTGAACAATAGAAAAGATCTTGGAAGTTGTGAGCAAGACACAATGTCAATTCAAGAGAGCAGACCTGAAGCTTTAATTTCCATCAGTAAATTACCAGGCATCTCATCCCCATTAAACAGAAAGGTTACGTTTTTGTTTTCACAGGAGAGATATGCTAATGAAATACTGATACAAAGGTAGAAAGTGGGAGTTAATGTGACTGACTGAGACACCTAGTTTTGGTGCAACAGGATCTGAATACTGGATGCAAAGCACCGGTGAGGAAATGTAATCTACTTTTCTGAAAGAACATGCTTAAATTCTTTCTGCAGTCAGCACAGAAATAGCTACAGCTCTGGAGGCTTCTGGAGAGCTGTAAAGTAAAATTACACTAACTGTTCTTTATTAAAAATGCCTACATCCACTGGCAACCAGAACTGATGGTGTCTTTTAAAAGATATAGCAAAGAAGTCAGCACAGGACCACTGCGTGTGACTCTCTTTTCTTTCAGGATCTCAGCTCATCCTTCCAAGAAAATGCCTTAACTTTTAGCTTTTGGGGTTGTTTTTGCCCTTTTTATAGTTGTGGAGCCGAAAAAGCGTGAGTGTAAAATGGTGAGACATGGAGCTAGGCAAGACAGAGCCCAACTCTCACCTGGAAGGGAAAGAACTGGACATTTTGTTCCTGCTCTGTTACATTAACAGTGGTCTGTAATGACAGAATGAAGAGAAAAATGGTATTTTTGGGTGAGAAAAGAAATATTTTTGATTATTGATACTGAATAAGTAACTTATTAATGCTGACATTGGCTATGATGTATGAGACATTTGTGTCCCCTGAAGATAAAAACATAAAGCCCACATAGCAAAGCAGTGCTGCAGTGTTTGAAAGGCACCTGTCAGACAAACTGTCAAAGCTATTCCATTAATTTTATTCAATATCTATTAGAAAACTGGATGGCTTTCTTGATAAAGTGAGATATTTTTCAATTAATTTATACTGCTGATAGCAAAATCTTGTGGGGATTAGTTCTGAAATTGAGTTATTTGGAGAAATTCTATGAAGAATGTTCATGAAAACTCTGGTGAATTTAGCATTTAATTACTGCTTATCATGTTTCAAGAAGGTGACATCTCATTGCTCATTATCACAGCACATGGCTTTGTGCTCACTCTCATCACAGGTGTAAACTCACAGTTATTTCTGATTAGTACAAAGAGTTGATAAAACTTTCAAGTCACAGCCACTTTTTTCTTTTCTACTTCTTTTGGTATACACTTAAGTTCCATATTTCACACTTCTGATTCTCTTTATGTAAGAAATAGGGAGGGAAACCAGCTTGTGATATAAGCATGAGATCTGCAATGAGAACAAATCCCTCGAGAACCTTCAGTCATGCCACACAGAGCAGAAATCCAGCATATTCTTGGACAAATACTTGAATATAAGCAACTAAGTAATGGCCTGGCTTATTCAACCTACACACAAAAGGTCCACAGCCTAAAATATTTTAGATAATGCTGGTTTGCTAAAAACCATCTCAAGTTACTGTGTAAAAGCAGTGATATTACTGATGTATGGCTGAACTAAACAAAATGTCAAGCAGATTATGAGTCCTTTGGCTGAACTTTTTCATTAGAAAATGGTGATTCACTCATATTGAAACTCTGCAAAGGAATGTGCAGCTCTAGTGAGATGTTCTTCTCGTGGGGAAACCGATGTCCAGAACAGCACCTCTGCGTTGGAAAGCTTGATCCTGAAACATCATCTGGAACACTCACTCTGTCTATGGCCACAGAAGGTGAAAGACATTTATTCATAGAGTAGAGCAAGGAAAACTACTCCAGTACTGTGGGTTGTATCAAATCTTGATCAAGGAAGTTTATTGTTTTTGCTTATGTAACAGAAATTACTGGTAAGCAATAATTTGGGATCATTATCATCAGTACAACAGATATTTCACCATATTAGACACATACAAAGTATAAATAGACAATATTCTATAAAAAAAATCCAAAACATTCTAATCCTACCCCAACACTCTAATCCTACACATGCAGAATGATGTGCACACTTTGTGGGCCTCTTTGTCCCCCTCTGAAATTACCTGTGCACCTCATATCCTGAGATAGATTGTTCCCCCTTTGCAAGACACACATTTTCATCCCCTGCTGGAGATGTGTGCTCTCCAGCACTACACGAGCCCCTGCAGCTCCCTACAACTTGCTGGAGCTGGGACTGCTGCAAAACACCCCTCAGAGTCCCACAGGCACCTCAAGATGTGAGTCCCCATGTGTGAGTCGCTCTTCTCAGGCTGGACACAGATGGCTTGGGGCGACCCATGGGAAGGTTGCAGTAGTTGCAGGGCAGCTTCTGGCAGTGCCACACCAGGCTGTGCTTCACAAGATTTTCTTACACCACTGTCTCCCAGGTAAAAAAAAATTAGAGTCTTTTATACTTCTTTTCAAGCTGATCCTTTTTTTTTTTTTTTTGAATCTCCGAACAAATACTTGGTTGCTGGTTAATCTGGCTGGTGGTCATCTTTATCCCAGCAGTACCAGTCTGTTCAAGCACTTGGGCTTATTGGCTTTCAGAAGTTTGGGGCTGGGTTTTTTTTTATCGCTCCCTAGCCACAATTAATGACTTCATGTGTTTGGATCTTCTAAGAGATGGAATGGATTGATTGCAAGTAGTAATCAAAATTTTGAAAAGGGATTTGAAACTAGGTGCTTAATTTTTATATTCCTGAAATGAGATATCTTACTAAAACCTGTTATGAAGGATGTCCCAAAAAGGAAGAGAGATAAAGGGATAGCTGATTGCTGCCTAATACAAGGCAATACAGAGGCAGATTCTTCTCAGAGGTGCTCAACAAAGGGACAAGAAGCAACAGTTTTAAATTTCATGAAGGGAAATTTCAAGGTTGTATTTATGAATAGAAAATCCCCATGAAAGTAGATAAGCACAAGTTGCTAGAGGCTTTGGGATATCTCTATTATTGGAAACTTGCAGGAATTGACTTCACAAGGCCACGAATAACTAGAAGTAAACTAGAAAGAAATGTTGCATAGAGAAGGATGTCAGATTGCCTTTGTCATCTCTTCCAACCTGAATAGTGCTGTGGTTCAGCACTTCCACTTTCACGTATTTCATGCTCTCCTAAGGACAAATACCTGATTACTGAGAACATATCTGAAGTCTAGTAGGACAATTAAAGATCTTACAAAGAACACTGCATCTAAAGTTGGAAACTTCTCAGTGCATAAGCACTAAGTTGGCAGACTCTGGACAAATAAAGTCTCTTAAATTCTCTTAAACATCAAAACAGATGCAATTGGTTTCAGGACCCTAAGAAATCTAGGAAAGTAAGATTGACAGAAGAAAGGATAAGACACTAGAAAGTGTCTGTATATCAGTGCTAGCTGCAACACTATTGGGAAAGAGCTGTAATAATTTGATAGCCTGAGGGAAATGTGGAGGCTACATTTAAAGATGGGAGGGAATAGAAGGTATATACATTGCTTCACCAATAAAGATCCCCCAGGCATCAGGCCATGGGGAATGGACATTTGAGGTAATGTATGGGACAGTAGTTGAGGGGCTGACCTTTGACCCCTAGCAAATCACCCGATGACTTTGTCCAAAAGTTCTGGATATAGGGGACTGGATACCAAATGATTGACAAGGAAACTAGGGAGGGGGGTTTGGGGATGATCTCAGCAAAAGGAAATGCCTAGCTAGGCAAAAGGGAAGGGGCACATTCTAGGATAAACGTTTGGGAACAATAGGGGAATATAAAATCATGCGATTACAAACTATTACAAAATATAAATGCACAATACTACAAGGTACCTCCAGTCACGTCTAGAGAGGGAGTGGCCTAGCTTTTAATCTGCTCAGCAGTGGTTCACTACTCCCCTTTTTCAGATGATAGATACCATCTGTGGCTGCTTTGCTGTCTGCTGAGCTCTGTGCTTAATCTGTGGTAAGTGGTGCAAAGATCACACCTCACAAACCCTGCTTTCCCCAGGGTTTCAACCAGCTCTGTCTCAGCTCTGAATCATGACACAGGTTGGGCAGGAGCTAAAAAGGCTCCTTTGTGCATTTGCATACTAGGGGAACTTTGCAATTCCAAATGTAGACACTAATTTCAAGTATGTTCTGGAGTCTAGGTTTTTCGAATTGCTCTTCTTGATTGGGGATCTGAAGCTGATAGGATTTTTTGAAAGAACTTTATGTCCAAAAGTTAGACATGAAGCCAACTAGATGGGGTAGAAAATAAAAATTTAGTGATCATGTTCAGGCTCTCAGAAGGTCCATATAGCCACAAAAGAAAAAAAAAAATAAAAGGAGAAGGAACCTGTTGCCTAAACAGCCTACTTTCTTGAGGAAATGTATCTATAGGATACAGAGGATGATTGAGTATTTAAAAGCCATGAGCAACAACAAAAACCAGGAGCAGAAAAACTAGGAACCTCTTTCAGTAAAATCTCCTTTTCACGGGAGTTTAGCTAATTTTCTTGCTTCGATTGCACTTGGTGGTATAAAAAGTTTAACAGAAAAAACTGAAAAGACAATTGGCCCTGACTTTTTTTTGCCAGTTTTTTGGGTGCAGAGTAGTAGAAATTTTGGAGGAAACATCTTTAAGCTAATGTAAACCTAAAGCCTTTCCCTGATTTCTTGGCAAGCTCTATTGTGTGAAGTAAGCCTTCTCCTTTGTATCTCCTTCTACATCAAGTGCCTGCTCCCAAAAGAGCATTAACCCTTCTGGGACTATTTATGAATCTTTGAAATCACAGACTAGAGACCTTTATGGTCAGGTAGAAGGCCTAGGACCAGGTTAGATTGCCTGAATTTGTTTATGACAGCCTGCAGTCTGCTTTCTAAGCACTGAAGGATCCAAGCTGAGTGTGTCAAGTGGGCAGTGTGACTGACAGGTCTCTCTTACCTTAGAGCAGTGCTGGATTTCTACAATGTTTTGTTCCAATCCTGGACAAGAAAAATAATTTCTTTCACCCACATAAAGTCCTAATTTCCTCTTCAAGGACCAAATTTAGTTCTGCTAGAGTGTGTTTTGAATGTACTTTATCCTGATAGCATTCTGCTATACACAGACTCCCTTGCTCCTTCATGGACACCAGGATGGGGAAAAAAAGTCTCTTTTAGTAGTAAAACAGAATTTCCTTGTTCAATGGTATAAACCTGCTTCATTAGTGTATATGTTAGAAGATGTTTAATACTTTCCAATAAAGAAAACTTGATTTTACTTTTTAAGACCTAGAGTTACTTCAGTGGTGTTGTAGTAATGGATAAGAGAATATATTTTCACTCTTCTCTTTAAAATGGTATTTGTGGAGGTAAACATGAAAAGTGTTGTATTAGCTGTTACTAACATAGAAAATTATTCAAAAGTATTAGGAAATTCTAGAGTTAAGTTTTCAGTGCTTGTGCTAAATCTTAAGTATAATTTTTATACTACAGCCTTTGACAACATAAGCATATAATATTTTTTCCACAGGATACGACGTCATTCAGTGCAGAGGACAGACTGTTAGGCCTGCAGTGAATGAAACTGTTGTCTGCACAAACCCTGCCTTATGTTAGATACAGCTGAGAACTTAAATAGGAAACAAAACAAAACAAAACCAAGAAAGAATAAAAGGGACTTTGGGAAGAAAAAGGATAGTCTTGTTCATCAGTTGATTGAGTACAGGCTGGGTATATTTCAGCCTCTGCCAGATGTCTAGTTTGTCAGAAGAGCCTAATTTCAATGTTTTCTATGAAAATGAGAGTTGGATAAAGCAGAATTGCAGGAAATGCTGTGCAAAGTGGCACTTAAACATATTTATCCATAAGTTTTTTATATAAAAATGCATTATTTTCTTTACAAAGACATTAAAGATTTATAAATTTTAAATATCCTAATAAATCAAGGGCATAAATCATATGTTTGCACTTAGCTGTGCAGGTTGTGCCAAGTTTAGAGAGCTGTCATATTAAGACCAACTCAGAAGGTAAACCTATCCAAAGTGAAAATACTTTGTTGTTTTTAGTACAAATTACCTTCTATTAGAATAATTTTTTTTCATTTATAATTTCTGCAGTATTAACTATGCATTGGTTTTGGCTCTGCCTGTGGAGTACAGAGGAATATTTGGACATGTTGGGAGATATTTCCTCCCCACAAGGTGGTGGTATTACTATGCTAGATAGTGTCTTTTCTTCACAATGAACTGAAGCAGTTTTATTTCCAAAAGGCATAAAATGTCATGCCATTTCGAGCCATGGGCAGAACAATTTAAGCTCACATATATCTATTTAGAAAGTTAAATAACCCCATCCCCCTCAACTTTTAAGACTGCATTATCTTTTTACAGCTGTCCTTACCTAGATTTGTCTAGAGAGCAATTCTGTCATAAGAACCCAATAACTGGGGAATCAGTTTCTCTGTGTGATCAGAGGTGTAGGATCACTTCAGTCAGACAGACATGTCTCTGAGGGTGGTAGGCAGGTCACATCTCAGGGGTCTCTGGGGAGCTGCTGACCAGCATCCCAAGGTGTGTGGCAGAGAGGGTTGATTAAATTGGGCTGTGGAATGCCAAATCCCTTTCTTTTACATAATTGATTAAAACCTCCACATTCACCACTGAAGATTGAAAATGCTAAACACCTAGATAAATTAACAATTAAATAAGTCTCAAAGTGATATCTCCCGTTTCTTCCTTGCTGAAGGGAGTTAGAAATATCACCTAGTTCAAATTTTAAGGGAAAGGGATCCTTAAGAAAAAGGGAAGGATGAGATTATCTAGCATCCTGTTCAATCCTCTCTTGAAAACGTCCAGTTGTGGGGATTCTGCCACATCCCTGGGGAGAGAATTCCAACCCTCTATAAACACTGTCACTAATACAAAGAAGTCATTGCTAAGGGAAAGGTGTTACATAGATGTAAAGATTTAGACAGCTTTAGATCTCTCCTCTATTTCCTGAAACATAAGAACACTAAGCATGCTAAAAAATCCATTGAAATATTTGATTGTTCTGAAGCATCGTACTCCTTCTTTAAGCAGAGCAATATCCAAAGACAATACATCAGATTTTAAGATTTTCACTTCAGGGAAAATATGGGAACAAACAGATCATCCATAGTAAAATTTCTTTCAAAAGCTTTAATGTAGCCCAAAGCATTCTACTAAACAATAAATAAGTGCAACTTCATGGGAAACATATTTTTTAAAAGCCAAATGGTAAACCAGCCAAAATCTGCCTTCAAATTCACACACATAATTCATACTGGGAAAGTGATGTTCCTAATTACTCTCTTACAACCTGCTTCTTTGGCCACTGGCACATAAAATAGCAGAGTTTAACATCCACATAAATGGAAGCAGACTTTGGCACTGAGTGCTTTCTTCAGGAAGCTTGGTCATCTGGGAGCATTACTGATGGATCTGCATTTATGTGACAGAAATACATTTAAACTCAGCTCAGAGGAGGTATTTTTGCTCTAAGCTATGAAACAGAATGATCATGTTAGTCATTTCTAGGACAAAATTATCTAGTGTGAGGAATGGCCTGCTCTGAATAGCATTGCTTCAGAAAACAGCATACAAATGTAGGAAATCAACAAAAAAAAATCAGCAATAATTTGACTGCAGGCAGCTGAGACTCCTGTAAAAATTGAGGGCTCTACCTTAATCCAAGAAGTGACAAATGGAGATATTCTTTATAAATTGGCTCTTTTGTATTAAAATCCTTAGCAACTAAATTATTTTTGCTTTTCCCTTGAACCATATTAAAGAGAAATAAGATGAGATGCTCCTGGTACGTTTTATTGAAGCTCTCTGAGATCACTACAGAAGTACTTTTTAAGGCATTTTCTCTCTAGACCTTTTTTTTCCCAACAAACTGTCTTGTTAAGACATTTTATTTTGTAAATTGAGGGGCAGGGAAAGAATGAGAAATTTCCTACTGGAAAAAAAGAAGTGAATTAATGATACACTAATGAATATTGCTTCATTCTGCTGCAATCACTGTGTGATCATATTCACAGGTAGGAGAAAAGTAAATAGGAAAAGTAATTTGGTTAAATGGTAGCTAAACCAGCTATTTTTATGGTCTTTGCTTCTATGCTTGGAAGATTATAGACTGCTGGCTGTATTTCTTACTTAGGCCTCTGAATCTGTGAATCTTTTGATTCCTCTATCCCTGTTTTTTCCTATTGTTTAATAATGTGTGAAAAGTGGTTACTCACATAACCTGCCACATATTCATGCCAAGCACACTTTCACATTAAGACGATGCTAACATGTAAATCTCAGCTTCACAGTTTCTGTCAGCTGTCTGAAGACTTTCTCTGATACCTTTTTGGCCTTAAGAAGTGTGAAGAGTTGCACACTTGTGTTACTTATTTCTAATTCCTTATACACAACTTTGGATATGATGGTGCAGGAATTCACCTGCAGGACCTCAGGTTCCTCTTCCATGAGGATTTTAGACCACCTAAGTTTTTGAGACAGACTGCCAATTTCTTGCTCCTTCTTGAAATTTTCTATGTCAGGCTACCTCAGCTGAAGCATTGGCAATAGTTCTCATTCTACCTCAGGCTCATAGCTGAACTTCTCTTTGACAAGAAAAGAACTTGGGGCTTATATTCCTCCTTTAGCTGAAGTAGTAAATAAACCTAAGTGGCCCTAATGTTATACTTTCCCAGGTAAGTGTATTAATGATAGTTATAGCTATACAAAAGATGGGCATTTTATTTTACCTATATAATTCACTTATGTCTGGCACAAATTCCTAAACATACTAAAGCCTGGAGTTTTCATAGAACCAGCTGCAATTTTTGACATCAGTGCTTGAACATCATGGGAATCCGGTTCAAAACATGACCTATAAAGGAGCCTTAACTATTCTTAGGTAATTAATGTTACTCTAAAACATATATTCATTAAGCAATATGTCTTCCTGAAGCCTTAACTCTGTACTCTGCACCATGGAGCAGAAGATTTTCTGCCATAATCCATCTTTGGCAGTTTCTGCTGGCTAGTCTTCTCCTCTCAGTATGCAGGAGTTCGGGACTACCATTTTGAATTATATAACCCTTCCCATGCCCTGAGGACTGTAACTCTTGATTCTGGATTGCATTTCAGGGAAAAGTGCTTAAAATATAGGTGCTACACTGCCTGTTTTGAAGATCCATAAATCCTCTTTTGGCTCTAACATAACTTCCCATTGAAGATCTATCCTTTAATGTCTAGGCACTCTGTGAAACTGAGCATTTCAGATTGCTGAAAATATAACACTCAGAATAAGAATGAAAAATTCTTAAGCCTGAATACACTGAAAACATTTTAATGTTTGTTGTTTTGTTTTTTTTTTTTCCAGCTGGAGACTAATTGAACTAATGCAAAATTTTTGCAGTAAAACCTGACACTGGGAACCAGATCAGATCATGTAAAGAACTCTGTACAGCTCTGCATGTTTAAAGATTGCCTAAACTTCATGAGACTTTTCATATTTACCCAGACCATTTTGAGGTTTTATGCTGAAATTGTGTTTAACTTGGGGTTTTGACATGACACCAAGAGAAATTCTGTTCCAATTTTTAGTTCCATTCAAAGTAAAAAAAAAAAAAAAAAAAAAAAAAAAAAAAATGGAAGGGGGGGACCATATCCTTCTTTGCTGTAAACCAGCAATAAGGCTGTGTAAGCTTACAACAACTGAAGAGCTAATCCCAGTGAAGTAAAGCCATGTGGTGAATTGAACCAAAGAAAATGTTCAAAAGAGTAAGGCCAGCTGTATAGCACAGGCAGACTCTGCAGCTGGGCATTGGGCCAGGTTTCCCCATTAATTGCCTCCCTATGCTTCATTGAAGGAAGTTTGAAGCCATTCCAAATCTCCTAAGCTCCCCAGCACCACCCCTCTGTTTTCACTCCAGTTGAGACTTCCAGACATTGCTCTCACCAGCAACAAAAATGGGAATACACACAAAGTTTTCTAAATAGTACTTTGCATGAACTGCAGAAATGGGGCTTAGTCATGAGTAACTCTACTTTCTGGAGCAGCACTGTTGTAGGGGCTGATGATGAGGATCCAAGTAGAGGAAATGAGGTGGGAGGAGAGGCTGAGGCTGGAAAAACAAGGGGGGGAAAGCATATGGAAAAATTAGGGCTGGTCTGAGCTGGTTGCAAAGGAAGGCAGAAGAAGTAGCTCTCAAAGCATAAAGCCTTCTGAAAAAGTCGAGTGGAAAAGCAGGAAAGGAAAGTCTAAAAAGAAGAGTGTGTGGGATAAAGTTTGTGAGTTAGGAGATGTCCACAAGGCAGATCCATATCTGGAAAGGAAACTGAGCAGGGCAATGTGGTAAGTAATTTAAGACCTCTTTTAAGACAAATCATCAAGGAAGGTTGAATAGACCAGGGGAATGCAGTGGCAGTCAGCAAAGAGACACTGGGAGTAGGGAAGTGAGAGCTGGAGTGGGAAGAAATTAAATTGGATAAAACAGGATGAGTGTGAACACCTGACTGAGGAGCTGGGAGAGCAGAGAGGCTTGACATGAATATGGTGGTGAAGACATCAACAGGAAAAGTCTCCCCTGGGGAAGAGATGGCCTAACACATCACTATCCAGTAAAGCAGTCTCCCTTAAAACTAAAATATAGATCCTCATTTCTGAGCATCAACATTTCCAGTGGCAGCACATCACTGAAAGCCAGAGTCATTTTTATGCTGAAATCATCAAAAATAGCATGTATTGGAATGGTTCTGCCCATCAGCTCTCTGTGCTGTCTAGTATCAGTTTCTGACACTTCACATACTCCAAAATAGCACTACTGAATCCTATTGGCAAGCAGTCTAAATTCTTTCACACAGCCATGGCAGAGACGATAGCAATATTATTATTATTATTACTGCTATCAATTAATCTCTGAGTTGAAGGGGGGCTTGAAGAGGAAATGAGAACAGTGTGAAAGCCATGAAATGGTATGGAACTGATGAATGAATGACTGAATGTGCACAAGCCAGAGGAGCTGTTTTGGAAAGATTAGGTTTTTATTCTTTACTCTGAAATTAATAACCAAAACAGAAAAAAACACTTAAAGGCTTTGAAGAAAGTTCACAAAGCAAATTTCACAGCTTTGCTATCAGGTCTTCTGCCTTTTGTCTTTCAGAACAGAAAAGACCTAAAATGAATAAGACAGGGATGCAGGGAAAAGGACAATTTCTGAAAAGATGCAGTGTTACTCAGCACACAGGTTGTTACCAAGTCCTTGTGCCATGCTGGGTTATCAACCCTGTAGGTCAGGGCATGAAGTCCACACTTCCCTTTCCCTGGTGCTTGGTTTGGAGGACTGAAACAAAGACTATTTGCTGCTGCCTTCTCACCTCAGCTGTACTCTCTATGAAAAGTGCTCATCTTCAGTACTTGAGTCTTCTATCAAAATTTTCAACTTGGAGGGGCTGATGCCTTTAGCCAGCACTCTCTCTGTTCCCTGTAGTTATGACACTAGTTCTGTAACAGAGCTCTGCATGATAATCACATGATAGACAAGACAGTATACTAAATGCTTTACCAAGTGTTATACAAAATCAGTAGCTAGAAAATTACACTTGCTTTTTCCTTTCTTAGTCTCCAGAACCTAAATGAGCCCTCAGACCCCCCAGCCTGGCCGTTGGGAGCTGGCAGAACGTCCCCTGGGAAGTGGCAGCTGATAAGTGTGAGAGAGCAGCCCAGGGTGGGCGCATTCCCTCCCTCTCCACCCAGCCAAGTCCAGGTTGTCCTCCAAACATGCAGACTGTGCCTCTCTGTAAGTGGGAAGTCCTCAATCGGTAAGACAGTCCGTTTTAGCTCTCCCTGCAATGCCAAAGGTGAGTCCTGAAGCGTGAACAGAGTTCTTCATGTTCTCCAAGATATTCACTAGCAGAGCCAACAGCAAACTTTGGTCCTTTGCCCTCTGTTCTGATTAAGTCAGACTTTAGGCCAAACATTGGAGTCACTTGCAGTGATTCTATTTCACTTCAAGGTATAATAGTATAAGCACTATGACTCTGTATTTATAACAGCCTAAATTCACAATTCTTCTGTACCCTTCTGTGCGATTGCACTCTGCCTTGGTTACTTTTAATTGGGCCTTTCCTTAGCTTGTTGTTATGTCTGACAATAACACATAGAGCTTTTTGTCATCGATTGTCTTCAGCTTTTATAGCATTTAGGTTGTTCTGGTGAACTACCATCCCACCTCCCAATCTCCTATTATAAATTTGGTGTTTGGGGGAGGCTGGGAGAAGAGGAGGAATGCTGCATGACATAGTGATTTTCTTTCTTTTAAGCAATTGTATTTAGCAGACTCCATGTTCTTTATCCTAGAAGTAAAAAAAAAAAAAAAAAAAAAGAGGTTATAGGAAGATGTTTGAAAAGAATGTGGATGTCATGGACTGAATTCATTACCATTTCAAAAATTCCCACAAAGGTTTGATTTGCTTTGTTTTTAATTGCCACCAATGAAACTGTTCACAGTACACTGCAAACACAGCCCCAGCTCTTTGTTAGAGACAGTTGGAGGGGAGGGGAGAAAGGGGAAGGCTCATGAGGAACATGAATGAGTAAGCTTTGCTGACTCTTCTAACTACAGAGCCTGAAAAAGTGCCTATAAATACATTTCCCATGATGTTAATAGCTGAGCAGGACTTTTGTTGTATGATAAGTGGGAATTCAATCTTGTAAAACTTAGACATGTGGGAGTAAATTGTAATTAACATCTCTAATAGAAAACAACTTATTACATTGGTCTGTATTTTAAAACATAACTTTGACATGTATATCAGAAATAATACATTTGCTTTACTGATTGTGTTTTCAAGTTTCCTCTTTAGTATTTATTGATGTTTTACTGCATGTAATCTCTTAGCCTATCTAATCCAAAACACAAATATCAATCACAAATACTATTTTTGGTCAAGTACAACTGTCCATTCCTAGCGTATCACAAAAACAGACTTAATAATCATGTAAGGTCACATGTATGCAAATAATGACAAAAGAAGAGGAAAAGTATGTTTGTCACATGGTGTATCTGAAAGGAGTGAATTTTTCTTTTATTATTTTTCATTTTCCTCTAGGGATATTTATTTTCTGAAGACTTGTTTCAGACAAAAATTGAAAAGAGCTATTGTAGTAACATCTCAGAAAAAGTTTTAGCAGGCATAAGCATAAATCAGTGTCCTTTCCACTAAAACATGGTAAAAATATATTTCAACACATTAACATTTCAGGAAAGACAGAATTTTAATCTCACAGATTTATGTCTTGCAAAAATAAGAGTTGTCTCTAGCCACTGATTTTTTTTTAAATTATCTAAGATACAAAGTTCAGACGCTGGATCTTCTGGTATCCCTAGTTATGCTTTTTCAATTTCCTTTAGAAAAGGCCATACAGTTTTATTCAATTCAGGTGCTCATTGTGATTTACTGTGCCAACTTTATTGCACTAAGTATTTTACAGGTTTTCTCTTTTTTGGTTGTGCTTAACTAAATCAACTGTGAAATTTTTAGCTCAAGAAATTAATGTACAATTCTATTAGGAAGAGAAGATGCTACCTCTAGTTCATCCCAATCATACCAATATCTTCTGAAAATTAGTCAGTGAAATCATGGTGCATTTTCTATTGCTCCATATTTGCATAAGATCTAAGAGATGTTTCTTTGCTGTTTTTAATGGAACAAAAGTACAGACACATACTAATGTAATCTGATGTTTATAGTTTGAAGGTGGATTAATTGAAGCCAGCAGAGTCTAACAGGATGAAGTTTAATAAATCCAAGTGCCGAGTTCTGCATTTTGGCCACAATAACTCCCTGCAGCATTGTAGGATGGGGATAAGCCCACAGTGTGTCCTGGCGGCCAAGAAGGCCAATGGCATCCTGGCCTGCAACAGGAATAGTGTGGCCAGCAGGACCAGGGAAGTCATTCTTCCCCTGTACTTGGCGCTGGTGAGGCCACACCGTGAATGCTGTGTTCAGTTCAGGGCCCTCAGTTTGGGAAGGACGTTGAGATGCTTGAGTGTGTCCAGAGGAGGACAACGAGGCTGGTGAGGGGCTTGGAACACAAGCCCTGTGAGGAATGACTGAGGGAGATGGGGTTGTTTAGCCTGGAGAAAAGGAAACTCAGAGGTGACCTTATTGCTCTCTACAACTTCCTGAAAGGTGGCTGTAGTCAGGTGGGGGTTGGTCTCTTTCACCAGGCAGCAACTGACAGAACCAGAGGACACAGTACTCAAGCTGCGTCAAGGGAAATATAGGTTGAATATTAGGTTGGATATTAGGAAAAAGTTTTCCATGGAAAGAGTCATAAATTTCTGGAATGGCCTGCCCGGGGTGGTGGTGGAGTCAACATCCCTGGATGTGTTTAAAAAAAAGATGTGACATTCGGTGTGATGGTTTTGTTGAGGTGTTAGGGCACAGGTTGGACTTGATGATCTTTAAGGTCTCTTCCAATCTAGTCATTCTGTGAATTCTGTGAACTCTGTGACCTTCAAAACAGGATGAGATTTCAATGAAGGTCTATAACATACCACAGTATTTTTCCTCCAAAAAAGCCACCAAAAAAGCATTATGCATTTTCTCAATTACATTTTCCATGTGTTTCAGTGGATATTTTTCTATTCACGCCCCCATTCCCTTCATTATATGTCATCTGCCATGATACCTGCATGATGTGCATAATTACACTTCTATGCACAAATGCAATCAAATATTGCCTGCTGGGATACACATGGTTTATAAATTGTTTGTTTCATACTTCAAAGCTACAGATTCTGGTGCAGCGCCACTTCCTCCAAGCCTTCAAAGCTCATTCTTATGAATGTAATAAGTTTCTTCCTAGTAGTCTTCATCCTTTTCCTCACCTTAGTTGCCTCTGAAAACAATCTCTTAACATGCTTAAATGAATATTTATACTCACTCATTCTTTTGATGCCTTGAGAGGCTACCTAGAACAGGGGCTAGACAGTGCCAAGGGAATAAAGTAGGTATTTATTAAAAAGGCCCTCAAAGTATACACCTTGGGCAGTACAAGAGCCTGGCTGAGTCTACACCCAAGGGTGTAGCCATGGACCACAAGTTTTCACACTTTTATTCAGTTTTGGTCCATATACATACTGGGGTTAATTGTCCAATTACAGCTTCTGGTTATGAAGTCCCCTCCACCCAGTTTGTTCTCCTTAATTCACTGTTGTTTACACTTTTTGGGCCTGAAGCTGCAAAGGCTTCAGGGACTGAAGTGTCCTTGGTTCTTGGGCTGGAAAAGGATTGTTTTGTCTAACTAAACTGTGAGGAGAACTTGTTTACTGTATATGAAGTTCACAGTTATATACTAATGCAGTACAGAATCTGGAAAATATGAAAGCTAAAACTTAAGGCATCGCTTTCACCTAAAGGTCTCAGCCCTTCATTTATTTTTCCATATGAGACAATTTCTGGGGTGACAGCAAATTGCAAAGTGCAAGCCTCAGGAGGCAATCACCATCCAAGCTACTGCTCATTACCTCTTTCTTTGAGGTAATACCATACTGCAGCAACTTCTTCCAAGTGCTCATGGCCTCCATAATGTTTTCTCTTGTTTATAAAAATATCTTCCCATATGAGATTTTTGACAAGTAAAGAAATAATCACCTGGGTTTTTATACACTGGCCAAAGAAAAGGATACAGAGAGAGTCACAAATCTATCACTTAAGCCTTTAGAAGCAGTAATGAAAGTGATGCCTGGCCAGATGTTCAGAGGTAAGGAAAAGAGTGAGGGTAGTGAGGTTACTGGAAAAACTCAAGTGGAAAAAGGAAAGTAGAAGATTGTACATTGTCGGTGCATTACTTAGAACTTCACTGCCCTTAAGCTCCGCACCCTCACCCTGGGATAGCTTCTGGTGCTGCTTCCTTCTGCTGGCTCTGGCAGCCAGCACACTGGCAGCAGGGTGTGAGAGGGGGAGCATGAGGTACAGCTCAGGAAGCAAAGCTGTGTTCTTCCTGGAGTGCAGGTAAATATATTTGACTTATATTCAAATAGTAATTCTGGAGGCTTCAGTTACATGCACAGAAGCAGCATGGTGGTCTGAAAACACACATGATGTTGAAATGAGAAAAGAAGTAGATGAAAAGATTTGTACTGGTTTTGGCTAGGATAGAGTTAATTTTCTTCCTTGTAGTTAGCATGGTGCTATGTTTTGGATCTGTGCTGTAAACAGTATTGAGGGATTTTTTTATCAATTGCTGGGCAGTACTTGTGAAGCATCAACATCTTTTCTGCTTCCCACCCCACCAGTAAGGAGGCTGAGGTGCACAAGAAGGTGGGAGGGGGCAGACTGGACAGCTGACCCTTGTCATGACTTATCTCTGACTCAGGACAACTGGGTTCTTTACTAAAGGATCCCTTGGGGGAGATAACAGAAAAAAATGTTCAATAACAGCAAAAAATTTTCAATAACTGTTTATAACAACAACAATAGCTTTTATTTTTAACAGCTCTGGAATAGTAACTAGAAAAACCACAACTAGAAAAAACATAACTGGAAAAAGTAGTCTGTAGGCATTCTGAGAGCTAAGATCACCATAAGAGAGGAGAGACAGAAAGAGAAAGATAGAAAAGGAGATGGAGAAATAAGAAACAAAACACAGAGATATTACCAGCTCCAGTGATGTGTGAGTGGTTGTGGTCAGTCACAGCTCCTGTCCATCAGGGTGAGGGTGCCCATACACAGCAAAAATAAGAATTTTTATGCCCTTGGTCTCTTTCAAGAGATCTCAGTATCTCCTCCAGGAGGAGTTCTGGTGAGCATGTGTCATCTTTCCTTGGAAAAGTCTGAATGGTTGAGAGAGCGGATCTGTGTATAGGCTGGAAGTCTGCGGGTTTTGGTTGTGCAGTGATGACTTTCTGCACAGGAAGGAGACTGGCACAGTGGACATGCTACCCTGCCTCCACAGGATCTGCTGCTTAATGGCTCCTGGTTGTCTAAAATCTGCCCAAAATATGTGAAGCATGGACACTGAGTGATTAGCACCAACTCACTCCCTTCAAAGCTGTTCCGAATATGTAATATTGCTAAAATAGGCATAAGCAGAGCTGCTATTTCTTGTGCTGAAGTCACGCATTTTGAGTCCAGAAGACCAGATCTCTGTTTTCTCTCAAAACACAGATATGCTCTGTCATTCAGTCCTTGGACTGCAATCAGAAACCCAATCTCCAGACCCAGTCATACACGACTGGGGATGTGCCCAAGTGACACATCACTTGGGCACAAGTGATAGGGTAGGTTGTTTCACTGACTGTGGGAGTTCCACTGCCCGCTGTTGGACATGGGATTAATAGTTGGGCACTCCTGAAGCTCAGAATAGCAATCAGTCATCATCCAGAGACTAGTGGAGCTTAAAAGGCATGAAACCCCATGACTGGATCCAGTCAAAAGCATTGCTTTTTTCAGAGTAGTGAGTGAGAAATTGTAGAAGATATCTATCTGAAGATGCTCTATCTTTCCCATTTTCTCACGTCTCTCTATTTCTTTGGAGCCACACCATAGAGACCCTAAAAGAGGAGTCTTTCAAAAACATCATTAAACCCACATGTTCAGAAAAAATGCAACATTTAAATTAAATACATAATGCAGGAAATCGCTCTGTCAGACAAGATATTCCTCACCTGATTATGATTGGAAAGCAATAAATAGAAAGAACTAGCCATAAAACAAATAGCAACTGAAAACACATGCATTTAGGTCTTTAGTTCCAGAATAAATTAAGTGCAAATGTAGATTTTCCATATATCTGCCAAAATTTAGGTAATTATTGTTATTTTATCTTATTTAACAAGTCGTTTGCATGAAAAGTTTTTTTTTCTAATAATGAAATACTCATTGTGAAGGAGTTTTAAGTATTTTGTTACTGACACAGTTAAAATGAAAGTGTTTTTTTCCTGCTTTTCTGTGCCTGTAGAACTACAGTAAATGCCAATTGAGATAACAAATACTTGCTGGTAGCAAACACAAACTCTAAGGTGTATCATATCATCAGGTCTACTTATTTCTCTAAGACTTTAACTCCTCATGAAATCTGGTCTTCATGGCTTATGTGATAGATGTATTTATTCAATTAAGCTAAACTCTTTTAAAAGCTCTCAGATATTACAATTTAATGGTCCATGTTCAAGAATAAATAGCTGGATTCTATGATTGGGTAATATGAAGTGACTGCCAACATTTAAAGAAATATTCTGTATTCAACCAAATATTCTGTATTCAACCTTCAAGCAAATTTGATAACAACCTTGAAGTCCACAAGCTAAATTTCAGATCATTCTCCTGTAACACACTTTCCTTGAGATCTGGTCAGATGCCTTTACATTACATATTTGCAAATGTACCTAGCCACGGAATTTAGTTAAATCAATTTCAATGAAAACTGGGTGTTTTGTCAGTGTCGGATTTGGTCTCCTTGTTTTTCAGTTTCTCCTTTGTGTAGAGGAAATTTCCAAACATCAACAGCAGTAATTTCCAACAATAAATTTTCACAGGGCAAAAAAAAGTCAGAAGTCTGCAGAACAGGCAGACATAGGTATTCAGTAGTTTATATTCTTCAATTTTTCCAAATTGTCATAATTTTATTTGCAGATCAGCTCTGTGATTATCTCAAGACCCTAAAGAAGCAGAGAACATTAATATTTGCAGCTCAATGTCATTCCACAGGACATGTGACCTTCAAAACTGCCATTTACCTCCTCTATGCACAAGTCCTTTTTTACTGTTTAATTCTACCTCCATTATGCAACCACCAATTACCACAAATGGCTTAAGACTGCACAGCCAGGTGTAACTCTGTAACTGTGACTTTCTTCTTCTTCATTAATTTTGACTATTCTATTAATAGGATTAAGATGGTATTCAGAAATCTCAGCCATGTTATTTGAGGCCTCACAGCAGCAGTCAATCCCTGCTCTGGAAACCTTAGACTCTCAACAGGTACAAGAGACAAAAAAAATACAGTTTTTCTAACATTAGAGATCACCCAGCTCCCAGTAATACAACTTGATGCTTCTGCTCTGAGCAATTATAAGACACTGGAAGGCAGAAAGTGCATGATAATTGCTCAGGGCAGCTCTTTCCTCTTCAGGCAGTAAGTGGCAGCACTGCAGCAGCCTTTGCTTCCCCATCTTCTTTGTTGTTGCCTTCCTAGGCAATCCTGCTTTACTGCTCAAGCTCACAAAACTGCTTCTGCTATTTCTATATCCCTAAAATATAATATTATATTGGAAAACAATATATTGTATTTAATATAAATAATTTTATGTAAAATTAAATAAAAAAGAAAATTTGCAGACGTGGGGTTTTGTGCATGGAGGTTGTGCATATGAAAAGCAACCCCTCCCTTTCTATGCTTGCAGTCAGGGAGTATTTTGTATCCTTAACAACATTTCTAAAAACTGAACAAATTAAAACAAGGGAAGCTGTAATATTTTCTTCCTGTTTCTGAAGCAGAGGATGTAATTGGGATTCTATCTATAGGTAGACATTGTAGTGTAGATCCTTATTCTTGAATATTTTATAGTCAATAAAAATTAAGACTGAAAAATCAGTATCAGATCATTTCATGTTAATTGACTTGCCAGTGATATAGTATTGGATTTACCCAGTTCTAAAAGGGCTTTTTGGAACAACAGCTGTGATTTCTTCCTGGCTCATAATCATCATCAGCCATAAGGAAACTGCAATCAGAAGGGAGGAGACAGATCTGCTGATGAAGCACAAGCCTGCCTCATATCTAATTCCCTCTTGAGCTTTGTTGGCTCTGCAGTGTTAAAAGGAACAACATACATCAGGAATTCAGTTTTGTCACTTGCATAAACATATAGTCCTAAATATGAAATACACTCTTTTCAGTGTCTGCTGAAGTGAGTGGCAATTTTCAGTTGTAGGGTAGGACTAAAGAGTAAATCTTTTCCTGAGAAGAAATGGATTCTCAGGATAATTGATTTTCTGGTTAGACCTGTCTGTGATGATTAGCTTGTGTAGTCATTAGCTCTTGGGCTGTTTTCACACTATCTGGCTTTGTACCATGATGCTGGATGTTCCTGTCAAAGGTGGTCGTTTTCTCTGGTGTGGCATTTATGTTACTAGCCTTTGCAAGGGAATGAAAACTATATGATCTGTCTCTTGTGGAAAATTGTCTTTATAAAGATCCAGTTTTCCCATAAGAACATGGCAAATTGTGTAAGGCAGCTTTTCATTAAAAACCTTGCTTATTAGCTGTCAAGGTTAAGAGGTGAATGAGAAGATGCCTTTATTCTTCAGGGCAAAATGGAGCATTTTCAGTGAAGAATCCTGAAACACTCAAGAAAAGGAAAAGGAAAATGGCTTTATAATAATTTGCACCATGCCTGTGTCAAAAAAAATCACTGTTTTATGACATTTCTGATTCCCCATTTTCAGTAATGTTATATTAACTGAGGCCTGATTTGATGCCTGGGCATTTTTGGACATGTTAGGAAAATCAGTCGTAATAATATTTTAGTGGAAATTTTAAAGGAATTAATTAAAAGGATAATACAGTTCATAATCTGACAATCATTAAAAAGTCTCTTTCAGCAATATTTATGTTTTTCTGCAACATCACATAGAAACACTTTTAATCAGCATGTTTTTAACATACCTTGGAATACTGAGAATAAAAGTGCTTTATAAATTTAAACTGTTACTATTAATTATTACTACAGAATTTTTCCTTCATCACCTTTCTGATCATTGAAGAACATTAATGAGAAAGTTTACTCATTGTGAGTATGAGCTGGTTTTCATTAATGTCTTTCTCTGTGACTATACGACTGCTGAGATGAAAGCTCTCAAATGTTAATGCACTCGAGGTTTATAATGTCTAATGTTAATGTCACAGGACATAGGTCAGGGAAGTGAACTGGGAGTGATTGCTCATGATAAACCATCTTCATGTTATTTTGCAGCAACAAAACAGGGTAAATTAAGTCCTGGGACATGTCTACTGAGTTATGAAGTTATTGCAGGACTTCATCTAATATTAATGAGGCGTCATTGGAACAGATGGGTCATTCTTGAAATAGGGTATCAGAGAACTAATTTCTGAGGAGCTGAAGGAAATAAATGTTGAGAAAAGGCTAACTTGATTTGGCCTTTAATGGTGCATAAAAAAGAGGAGAGAACTTCTCACGTTTCATATTCCAGTGTTAGGCTACAAAAACTGCCCTGTGTCCCCTTGAGAAATAAACAAGGGCTTTTTCAGAATTTCTTTTTTCCCTTTACTTTCTTCTCCTCTCTTCTGTTGGAGGTCAAGACTTGAGATTACATGTTCATACACAGAATAGTGAAAGAAATCTTTAAGCTGACTGTGTACATTCACAGCTATAAAGCATAAAAATCTTTTAATATCATTGCATCTACTCCACTCTAAACTACATTTTGCCAGCTAGTGTCCAGCTACAAATGATACATTTCAGGCTGAGTTGCTTTGTCAGCTGGACAGTGATTTACAGTGATTTACATTTTGTGGCCTGGTTTATATTCTTCTCAGGTTTATACTATTCTGTGATAGGGACAAAAACTGTACCTACAGTGGAGAAGGACTAGAGAAATTAAATAGCTCTTTTAAATTTTATCTGTTTTAAAATGAATTTAATATTGACTACATGACTTGAACTGTCTAAATCTGTAAATATTTTGAGACCACTGGTTTCAAATGTTAAGTTGCTTTTTTATTGATACAGGTTACAGCTTCAGAATATATAAAGGAAGCTGCCCTTATAATGGGATTTGCAAGAGTTCTGTTATCCAATTAAAGGCCTGTGCATCCTGCTAGCTTTTAAGAAAGAAACACACAACTAGTTTGTCTAGTGTTTTGTGTAGACAAAAAAACTAGTTGTCTTAGAAGAGATGCATTTATTTTTCCCTGTGCTCTCAGACTCAAAGAAGCAAGGCTTTTGTCCATTTTCCACCCAGCATCCTATACACTTCCTGTGCGATAACTAAATCCTTACACTACAAAGTGACAAACCCACGTGTGCTCAAATTTGTTCCTACAGGATTCCCTGGAGGAGAAGTGATGGGAGTGAATGGGGTTAATACCAGCAGAGAATTTGAGCCATTTGTTGTTAAGTGGGAAAACAGCATAAACTACCATTGTCATAAGTCTCTTTTGTAAGCTTTAGATGAAATTAGAGATGTAAATAAGGTACAGGAAATTATTTTTCTTTCCAGGGAATTAGACCATCTGATTACAGCATGCTTTGGTTATTTAATAACATCTGGAGAAGCTATTTCAACTGCCTTCAAGATAAAAATTAGATAAAAATCTTGGAACATACCATTTCATATAAGTGAAAATAATGTGGTGTATGAAGGAGGAAAATAAATAACAACTAGTGTATTCATGTTATTAGGCAGTGCTCAACATTCATTTTTATATGAAATTATGAAATTCTTTTTTATTTTTTTACCTTATGTCTGCCATTCATAACAAGTAATTTCTATATTGTTGTCTGTTGCTACATGAGAGGAACGTTTAAAACACTGCAGGTATTTTTGGGAACCACCAGAAGCTAACAGTAGAAATGTTAAGTTAAAAACCTTCATGGTACAACAGATCTCCAGATCTTTCTGCTGGGCACAGAGAAGAGCCTTGGACAGACATTCTTCTTGATTTTGGTCAGGGAAATTATGAAGTGTATTAAAAAAACATACTAATGTCATTAGTCATTAAATATAGACAGATATCACCCAAGTCTCCTCCTAAGAGCTGAAGAGATTGTCAGTGGAGAGAGAAAAGCATAGAAAGGCACATTCCTGACTTATGGATATCTATTCTAGGATGAGCTGAGTTACACTCAAGATGAAAGGCACCTCAATGACTGTATGAACATTTATCTTGTAGACATCCTCCTTATAGACAATGAATACAACCCGTGGAGTTACATTTTCTCAGAAGCAAAGTGGAACTGAGGGAAGGGATTCTGAGGTTCATTGATCAGCTGAGGTTCATCTTCAGAAAGCCAGACAGCCCAGCATCTACAGCTAGGCACTTGAAGCAGGCATTTGCACTTTCAGGCTATTAATGCCAGCTGTCAAGTAATAAGCCTAATCAGTCTTTTTTCTTGATGTGGCACAGTGAGGAAAAGGCTTAAGAGGGCTAAAAGGTAAAATTAAGTGAGAAATCATTTCTACTCAGCTTTTGTAATAATCATATAGAAGGGTAGATGGGAGATGCTAAAAAAAGGCCAGAAGCGTCACCCTATATTGGAGAAAATGAAACCCTTTTTAGTGGAGGAGCCTGCTGGATGGCATTTGAGCTCAGAGAAACCCAGGAAGACTGGCAAGCCTGCCTCTAAATTTGGCTTTTGTCTTGTAGTCTGTAGATTACAAGACAAGGCTTTTGTCTTGTAATCTGTGTAATTCCAGGACACTTCAGTTCACTCAGACCACCAGCAGCAGTGAAAATAAAGCTGTCATCATTCAAGTCATGTTTGGGTTTTACTCTTGAGCCTTTTATATTTTATCTGTAATAAAATAATTCAGTGTAACTGTTGGTCTCAAGGACCTGGGCACAAATGAACTATTTTAATTATTCTTTTGGGACCTACTGCCAGTGAACTACTACATTTTTTTCCTCTGAATTTCCTTGTCTTGAAACTGAGCAGCTGTATTAATATCTGTTTTCTCTTTAGTATTTATTATTATCTGTGAATATTCAAGCAACACATATATTCAATAAATTAGTGAAATGGCAGATAATATAGGTTGCAGATGACACTCCATAGAGAGAAAGAGAGAAGGAAAGGGAAAGGGAAAGGAAGAAAAGTTTTTACAGGTCTCATCTCTCATGACAGATGAGCAGCAGTAAGAAATAGTACCTGAGCTGAATGGTCTGGAATGACTATGTCCTTTAGCCAGCTGTGACTAAATACACATACTCAGCAGAATGAATTACAGTAGATTAATTTACATAGGAACAACAACAATTTTCTGTATGCTGATGTTGTAATTTCCTCCACATCAGGCCACTCTTACTTATCTGATTATTTAGTTGATCAGCAATCTAAACCATCTGCACTCAATTAACAATGTCATTCCTGCTAAAAGCTGAGCTTGTGTGATTTCTAGGGATATTCAAAAGCTTCTTGTTAGTTTTAAGAAATGCTGTGCTGACTTAAACAACCATTCATGGGAAAGGAAGACTTGGCACTCACTGTAGGTACTATGGCTCCTATCACATATCCTCCATTGCTACTATGAAAAGCGTTTTGAAGCAGACATTCTTAAACACCCCTTAGCTGCCAACCCCTCACTGGGACACTGCAAAACAAAGTGTCTCAAAACATGTATGAGTTTTCTGCTCACAAAGGACAACCTGGGCAGGAGTCACTTCATGTAACTTTGGATACCTGCAAGGTATATGTTTACATCCAAGCTCATCACCCTTGGTTCCTTTTGCTATCAACAAAGGGAATGAGTCATGTCTATGACAGAATGCACCACATCATGGACATTCACAGGGTGAATCCTACCAAATTGTAAAAGTGTAGATTTTCTCCATGTATGGTGATGAAATGAGCCTGACTAATCTGAGCACAGATGTTCACTTTATAGTTTTCTAAAGTGAGGTAGAAAGAATCCAGTCAGGTTTGGGTGCTCTTTGAGAATCTGAAATGTCTGTCACCTGTCATTTTGTTATGCCATTATTCTAGTGTTTTAAATTCAGATTACAACAGAGATTTTCAGAAACTCAGTATGGTCTTGGAAAACACACAAAAAGATGAAATCTCTTTAATGGACAATGGGAAGGAAAAGGAGCAGTGAAAGAAGGAGACATTGAAAACTGTAATATAAGAGATGCATTGCATCTCTATACATTGCATTTATGGCTGACAAATGGCATTCTAGGACTTTTGCCACACTTCCCTGCCCTGTGTCCATCATCCTCAGAATTCCCAGATCACAGCAGAACACTCCCTCCTATCTGCCTCTTGGCTGCTGGGAGTGAGTGCTCTGTGTGGCAGGTGCAAAGCTGTATCTCACAAAATGTAAAGGAATTTGTGTCCCTATTTTTGCTCATTTACTCTTTAGGGATGTAAATTTTCCTGTGGCTATATATCTGGAGCAGATGTATCTGTTTTACAAACCAGTCTCACTCATTGATTTTTCAAAATTTGCACTAATGAAAAAAATTCAGCATTTCCTCTCCTACAGTAGTTACTATATATATGAGAAATACTCAGTAGTGATATTTCAATGTTTATTTTTAGGTAGGTACAATAAAGATTTCACATGCTAAAATGCATGTTAATGTAATGATTCTTTTTCAAGTAATCTTTTTTTCTCCTTAAAATCCATTTTTCTTCAACTTTCTTATTCCCATTATCAAAGACTGTTGATGTAATTTCCCTTCCTTTTCCAGATATCCTTTTTCATTTAATTCCATCACTTTGCATTTTCCAGGGAAATATATCAGTGTATAAGGACTCTGTTAAACTTCTCCAAGGCAATGCTCTGGAGCAAAGTTCCTCTACTTGTCGTAGGCAATGATGTGTGTACTCACTGCTCTGAGAAATGAACCTCGTTCCTGAAATAAACTGGCCCAAGAGTCGCCTTGGGTAGTGTTCTAGCAATGTCTAGTTTGCTAACCCATAATTGTTATTCTGTTCCTCACAGTCTATTCCTATTCATGAAGGCAAAGCTTTCTAGGTGCCTTTCTGAGCACTGAGGAGCCAGCATCCAGCCTAAAGTAATCTACATTATTTCATCATGCAGCTGTACCCAGTGCAGGGCCTTCTCTTTGTGGACCTTACTTTCTGTAATAATTGAACCCTCTTTTTTTAATATTTATGAATTCTCTTTAGGTATGGCAGCTTTCCAAAACCCAACTTGTATGTAACAGTATCAAGACTACTTCATATTTTCTGTTTTTATCACATTAAGTGAATGAAGGTAAATATTCAAATAGATTAAAGCTTGATATGTATTCCTGTGCTGGCATAATCACACAATCTAAATCAAATATTTCTGTCACAAAACAAGATACAGTCACTGAATAAATTCAGATATATACTTTACATAATTACCTTAATAAAGACTGTGTCAGGGTCATGTTGGCAAGGAAGATCAGTTATAACCAGCCAGATTTAAATATATGCTGTGCAAGAGAAATGTACCATTCAACAGGCAAATAATTCACCAGTTGTTGTTCTTCATTTCTTAGTGATTTTCTATGATGAAAACTCAAGTCATGATGAGACACATGAGCTGACCATTATCTTATTACAGCCTGTACTGGAGCACCTTCCAGTAGTTCAGAATTCACTCCTCAAGGAATGCACATGGCTGAAGGTCTGTAATGCAGTAACTTCCAGGCAGGGTGAGTAGTTATTTCCCTCTTTCTCCAGAAGAATGTAAGGAGAAATAGTGGGAGAACAGCCATTGGTTCCTGTACTTGATAAATAATTGAAAGTTTGCCTGACTTCACTCTACACGTTATGATTATTGCAGTCTTTCTAAGGATCTCCTGATTTCAGGCAGGGATCTTAAAGGAAAGACAGCACAGATACGCAAATAAGTCCGCCCTTTCCTTGGAAGGCATATAATTTTCCATTAAAAAGCAGAATATAATATTTGCTGGTGTTGAGTCTCCCTGGAGAACATATTTCTGCCCAACATACCCATTTTGTTATTTTGAAAGTCTAAGAACAATGTTAATTTTTATAAACATAGCTTATTTTTTAATTCCTGTTTGAGGGGGTAAAAGAGGAGAGTTTCAATAGTGCTAAAGAGCTTTTAAATAGCTAAGGGGGAAATGTAAGAACAGGCTGTGTAAATTGCAGTGTCTTCAAACACAGGTCACATCTGTTTACAAAAAGTGCACATGCCTGTGTAGATTTTGATTACCAGTGAATGTGAGATTTCATGCCCAGTTATGCCAAGATATAAAGGAAGGTCTTAGCAGTGTCATGTGGCCACCACACGCACAGACCCCAGACTCCCACTGCAACCTGATGGTATCTGTGGCATGTCCCTGCAGGCTTTGTCCTTGCCCTCACAGGCAGAACTCTGGTCACCATGCAGTGACATTCCTGCTCACATTTCTGTATAGCGTTACTGTCATCATGCTGCTCATTTGTGTTCACGTGATGTTTCTACATGGGATTTTACACTGGCACGGGGAAGGTTGGATTTACAACTATCAGCCCTCATCAAATCTTCATTTGAAGAGCTGAAGTTTGAGCATCAGGCTTTGAGACTTTATGTCTCATCTTAAATGGGGTCATAATCTCTTAAATGGGATTCAAAATCTCAATTTCTGGACTTCATTTATATGCAGAAAGCACATATGGACATGATATTCCCCAAAGTTTCTAGAGCCACTGCCTACACTGTCTCTCAAGGTGTTAAACTGTGAAAAAGTTTTGTAACTAAATATAAACTGAAATTGATTTCTTTACAAAACTAATTCATGTCCAGGGAAACTTTTGTGTATGTTTACTTCTCTTACACTGTCTTTTTTTATTTACCAGTCACCATGTCTTAAGCTAGAATTTTCATTGACATTCCTTCGAAGTGTGACTACAAATAAGGAAGCAAATTGAATAAAATAAAATTGAGGAGTTTTGTTTGTGACTTTGTTGGATCTTACATAGCTAGAATCTTTCAGTTTCTTCATCCATATTTCTAAATACTAGTATCTAAATACTGAGATTGTTTTTTTTTCCTCTTAATATTTTCAACTTGACTTGAAAAATTTAGAGTCTGCTTTTCAAAGTGGAGGTACTTTGCTTTAAAAAATGAGTATTACTACAGTTGGGAAGCTTTTGAAGACATTCCTTTTATCATTTATGTATTTTATCCCACTCATCAATGAGTCAAATTAAATCTAATATTGTATCTAACTCTATTTACTATAAATACATTTGTTTGCTGAGAAACATCCTGTGAGAACAAGGAAAGCTCCCTGCTTCAGAGCTCAAAGGATTAGGCCAATTGCAAAGTTTCCTTTCCAGAAAGAAAGTTTCGCCCAGAAAACATAGCAGTTTGCCCCAGGCTTAACTAACTAGAAGAACTGAATCCCCTGCCAGACATTTTAGATATGGGTTAAAGTTGTTTTGCCAGACATTTCAAATATCTACATTTACTAGCTCAAATGATACACGAAGATTCTTACAAGGAGGGCAGTGGTAAGTAGGTGAAATCCATACTGGGTGCAGCGGGAGGGAGAGAGAAAGATTTTGTATAACTATGTTGGAGATTTGCAAAGTTGTTGTGTTATGGGGCAGAGAACGCCCCTGAGAAAATTCAGTAATTTCCATACACTTCTCTGGGTTTATTACTCATGCTCCCACACTTCTCCTTCCTGCCTTATTTCCGTCACAGCTGCACTTTAAATAATCAGGGCCTAATTTCTCTTTCCCTTGATCCACTTTCACTGCAGTCTAATGGAGTCAGATCTCGTTTTAGTTATTTATTTCAGGTAATGGTGATATTATACACAGGGACATGAAGACAGAACTTGTGAGAGAGACATAGAGTTTGGGAGAGATGCTCCAAGAGCAAAAGGAGAATGAAGACTATTTATACACACATGTTAAGTGGATAAACTATGGAGAAACATTTTGTCCAATTCCATGTCTGAAGACCAAAGCCTCTGTATACAGAACTTTTTTTCCAGTTCACTGGCTGCAGAAGAAATACCATGTAAAAAAGAGTGCTTACTGATTTGCAAGAATTTTGTTCCAGATATTATATGTATTGTAGGTAGAAATAAAGTTAATTACACTAAGTTCAATACAAACCCCCCAAAGCATTGTGTATGTGGTGTACTGGAGCATATATAAGACATTTTCTTTGTATTTTGAGTGAATAGTGTTCTAAATTATCTCTCAGAAAGAGAATGGATTAGTGTTTGGAGCATGCATAGATCTATGGTTATCAATGCTTAGTCTACACTTCTACTAATGAATTAAACTCTACACATATGTAAAGAAAACTAATCAAATTTATGTTTATGAAAGTTGACACAAATAACCTGTATATGTGGAAGCTTAACTTGAGAAGAATCTGTTCCTGAAGAAGGAACCACTATTTCTCCTTATATTCCTGCAGTGCAACTTACCAGTGACTTTTAAAAGTACATACTGCAAAGATTTTAGAGTCAGCATTCAGGTCTCATTCTAGCAGTGAAAAGAGCTCATGGTTACTTGGATCTTTTCATATGGAAGATCTATCTAGTCAGAAGACCCGGATTCCCCACCTAGATTTAGCTCTGGATATCTACACATAATGTGTAGATAAAACCAGCAGATTTCCTGCTGGTCACCAAAAGATGGGAGCAGAGAGCTCCTCCCCCTGCAAAGACACAGCCTTTACATAACATCCTTAATCATTTTTTTCAAATGTGTCACACAGAAGTTTTACAGCGCTGCTCATCTCAAAGCTTCTTCCTTTCACGGTAAGAAATGGGGCTACTCTTGCGTCCAATCCAAGTTATTGTTCCAACTAAAGACAGATTGTGTTGCTGCATTTAGCTGAGCCCTGTTTATAAAACAGTTTTTTATTATTTTTTATATTGTGACAGTAGATACAGTCCATGTCTTCAAACCTTAAAAAAAAAAACAACAATTAATTTATTTAATTAAAAGAAGAGCTTAGATAATTTTTGCTACACATGAGGTTCCTTGAGATCACATAATGAGTCCAGAGTTTGTATACTGTATAGGTACTATATATAAAATGCATACTCAGTCAAGATTAAAAGGGCATTGAATGAAATGCACATTGTAAAATGTTGCTAAATTATGACAAACAACTTGATTTTGAGTAGCATATGAAGTATATCATGAAACTTATTCCTAAACCAAATCAACAAGACCTTTAAAAAGTTTTCTATTTGACCCTCACTTTCTCAGGTTATTCAAAGAGAATACATATAAATGAAGTGTCACTGATTCAACGCACAAAGCATAAAAAGCCAAAAATAATTTAGAGGGAACACATTCTTCACACACAACATTTTACACTGTCACTCTGTTTTCTTTTATACCCTGGGGATTTTAGCATATATTATTGTTTTAAAATTGATAGCTGTTAGCATTCAGACTGTTCAGTCCACTCTAATGAACTTCATTTGAGATTGATTTATATGAAATCATTCCCCAATTGGCAAGCTATCCATTAGCAGTGACTTCTGATGGTTCTTTATAAAGTCAGGATACAGTGAACTTATTCTTCACTATATCTAAAAATCCCATGCTGGAGTCAAGCAACCTTAGGATTGAAGAGAAACCATGGAGTTATGGCAGTTGCACAATGCAAAGAAAAATATTCCTTCCTGTTTGGGCCTGAAGGAGTTGTTTAGCATTGATGGACTAGCACATTCAAACAAGGATAGAAAATACTCTAAGTCTGAAAATATTTGTTCCACCATTAAGCCTCAGCTAGAAATAAATTGAAATAAGATAGTTCCTAGATATTATGTTTAAAAACAAGCATTTAAGTAATTTATTTTTAATTACATATTAAGTGTCGCTTTGGCAAGTAAAAAGCAATAATGATCATTTCAAAACTATGTAACTTCAGTGGAAGGGAGTGAGGATGTACATCACAGCTCCTATGAAGCTGCTTCACTTTAGCACTTCTATCAGGTCTCTGCTCTTTGGATTCCTTTACAGGTTAACTTCTATTCAGGCAGAGGCTGCTACTCATAAATCCCTGTTCATTTTATAAGGGTATGACAGAATAGTTAAAAATACCCTACAGGCTGAAGGGAAGGATATTCACAACAGTCAGTCTTACAAATGCAGTGAGGCTGACTGATTTAAAAAACAATTATGCCTGGAACTGTGCATGAAACCAGTTCCTCTGAGGGGGACTGAGACCAAGACTCCTTCCTGTGCTCTCTCACTGGAACAGCACAAGATGGGGACAACCATCAGAAAGCAGAGAAGGTCCTGGGAGTCCTGGTGATATGAAGTTACCCATAAGCTAGCAAAGGGACATCACAGCAAAGGAAAATATCCTCCTGTACTAGGCAGAGTGTTGCCAGCAGGATCAGGAAGGTGATCCTTCCCCTCTTTTCAGCACCAGTGGGACCCATCTGGACTGTTGGGTATAACTCTGCCACTCAGAACCAGAGAGACATTGGCATATTGGAGCAAATTCAACCAAGGGCCATGAAGAGGAGAAGCCTAAAAGCCTTCTTATTCCTATCTGATTTTTTTTCTTTTTTTTTTTTTTTTTGCTTCTTGAAATGTAGATTATAACCCTGCTATAATTTTCACTTCCATAAATCATTTCTATGAGACCCTAATAGCATTACTTAGTGGCAGTAGTTTTGAAGAAGCTAAGGATTCACATCAGTCTGTCGTGGTTTGAGAGGAAATGAGTTTTTGGGAGGTGGTAGTGGTCAAACCAATAGGTGCCCAGATGTGGATATTGGCACCTGGTTTGACCATTGAGGATATGGATCCGCCTCTGAGAACACAGGGGTTAAAAGCGAGGAACTCCCACGGGAATTTCTTCTTGGTTCCGGTGGATGGAAGAGTTCAGACCTCCCCTGCCCAGCTTCGGGCTGGGCGGGGGAGGGGAAAGCCATGCAGCCGAGGGAGGTGGGCCGGAGCCTTGGGCAGAGGACGGGAGGCGATGGTTCAGTCAAGAGTGAGTTCCCCACAGAGATGGAAGGGTGGAAGAACTCAGAGAGGCAGCGGGCAGCCCCCCTTTCTCAGGAGAGAGAGAGAAGGAGAGAGGTGCCAGTGCTATCTTGAAACTTGATAAGCACTGGCCTGGCCGAGGAAGAGAAGGGGGGGGCCGACAAGGGAAGAGTGCGGAGCGGTGTGGGAGTTCGAGATGAGCAGAGACTGTGATTTTAACCCTTTCTGTGGGACGGTGGAAACCTGGCAAATGCTGATCCTCCGGGAGTTGAAGGAGGAGAGAAACGGATAAGAGGAAATGTGCAAGTGTGATGAGAGCTGTGCAAGTGGAGAAGGACTGAGAGATGTTGAGAAAATCCTAAGTGGAGGAGATGATGGAGTGGCTTTTGGCTGGACTTTTCTTGTATAGCCATGGACAGAACCTTTTCCTGTAATACAGAGACTGCATTTTAGGGGGAGGCGGTGCCAAAGGAGCGATGTGAGCGGAGACAGGTGATGAGTGATGGTGAGACCCCTCGGCCCCAGGGGGTGAAATATTGGGGGGGACTGGTGTCCCGAAATGAGGTGAGAGACTGTCGTTCTCTTCTGGAACTGGGCAAGGCATCCTTGAAAGGGGAAACCCTAAAAGCAGCTCTGGTCCATGTGCAGTGGTGAGAGCACTGAACATGGAAGGAAGAAGTCACGACGTGTGGTGCTGAGTGACGGGGAATTGGCCTGTGGCACAAGGAGGGCTCCTCTCTCCTTGATGAAATGAGAGGTGATTGTCGGAAGGGTGGAGATGGACTGAGTTGATTATCTGAAGGGTGATGGATTGGGAAGAGATCTAAGGTTTTGTGTCATTCTGTGAGAAATTGAGTGGGGGGAGGAGAAATGTTTGAAAGGTTTCCATTCTGCTCTGTGTGTTAATTTTATTGTAGTTACATGATAATAAAGTTTTTTCCTTGTTTACAAGTGGAGGCCTACTTTGCTCTGTCTCTGATTGCATCTCACAGCAGACACCAGGGGAGAATGGGTTTTCATGGGGGCACTGGCATTGGGCCAGCGTCAAACCATGACACAGTCTCATGATTTTTGTCAAAGGATATTAGTATTTTAATCTTTTTACATACTGCCCCTACATTTGTGATGAAGAAAGGTAATGCAGGTCTAAGTACACATTCAAAAACAGAAAGGCCATGAAGGTAGAGCCAGATCTCTGTTCAGGGCTTTGTGTTATGTTGCCCATATACATAACTTGCTAATTCCATTCTGTGAATCTAATTTCTACACTTAATGACTTTTTACTTCTCAGAAATTACCTTGCTATCAAGAAATAAATTAAGCATAAGGCATGAAATTAACCAGTACTACCAACTGAAATTAAAAAATCCTTGAGCCATAGAAAAGTTCATAAATAGAGAACACATTTCAGGAAACATCCTGACATAGTTAGGGAACAGTTTATTTTAAGTGCAATCACATGGCACATATAACCAAGGGATCAGGCCCATCCAAGATGGATTGAGGAAAGGCAGGACCAGCATGATCCATCTGATCTCCTTTTAGGACAGGGTGACCCACCTAGTGGATGAGGGAAAGGCTGTGAATGTTTTCTGCCTGGACTTCAGTAAATGCTTTGTGACTGTCCTTTACAGTATTCTCTGGAAGAAGCTAGCAGCCAATGGCTTGGACAGGTCCTGTGTCAGGGGAGGTTCAGGCTGGAAGAGTTTCTTCACTAAAATGGTGGGTAAGCATTGGAAAAGGCTGCCCAGAGAAGCTGTGGGGTTACTATCCCTGGAAGAGCTCAAGAAATGACTGGATGTGGCACTCACTTCTGTAGTTTACGTGGCAGGATAGCGCTTAAAGCGAGGCTGGACTCAATGATCTTGGAGGTCTTTTCCAACCTTAACGATTCTGTTCTATTCAAATAATGTTAAAATTGCTCAGAAGAATCACACATCAGGCTCCTTTTACAATTGTCCATCATACCAATTTTACTGTCTGCACCCCAGACAGCACAGGCTATGTATAGGTATCACAAACATATACAAAACCAGACGGCAGCGATTATTCTGGCAAAGCTTCCAGCTCAGCTGTCATCCCAGCTGATTCTCAGTGAGCTCAAATATAATCCATTGAAGATGTCATTCCCACAGGAAGCTGAGGATCAGTTCACACAGGACTTTGTGTTTGTTTGCATATGTGTACTCACTGTAGTTAATGTCATTTTACTGACTGCACTTAAAAATTGCCCTCCTCCCGAACCGTGTGAAATGAGATTATCTCTCAAACCATGAGACTGTTTCTGAAAAAATACACTTGAATCAAGCCCCAGCAAGTCTCCCACGTTCATGAGAACTACTGGTTTCAGAAAAGCACTATCTAAATAATAAATCTTTACATCCTATTTTGTCTTCATTATTCCTAATAGAAACAATGGATTTGCTACCTTTTTAGGTTTACGGTCCAGAGTGATTGCAAAGTGATTATAAGCAAATCTTTTATGTCTCAGACAGAAATCAACTTCTTCCTTCAGGATGCAATGTTGTATCATGTTTCTAGGATAAATGCTGAAAACAATAACGCTGTTTTCACTGAAACAAAATTACTGTAAGGAGAAATGCACAAATTAGAACAGAAAAAAAAAAAAGACTCAATAGTACTATTACCTACGTAAACCAGCAAAGTCCAAATGAGGATTTGTGGTATATCTGTTACCAGTTTCTGACTGGCTGTGAAAAGACTAGATCTAGTCTGAAGAAAGATCCTGCTGCAACATATTTTAGCCAGTGGAATCTGTTGAAGTAAATGGAGTTGCGTCAATTATTGTGAGAAGAATTCCATGAGAATGAGAAAAAAAAATCTTTTAATAAATAGCTCCTTAACAGGGAGTAGTTCAACAGCACAAGATGTAAGAATTACCTTTATTTGATACCCAGAGCAAAAGGAGAAAAAAAATACTTGACAAAGTGGCAAAATTCTGCTCTAGAAACAAACATCTGTCCTCAAAGAATAGGGAATAATCATCGTGTGATAAACATGTGAGGTCCCGACAGTGACTAGAAATGCATGGCTGTAAGAATATGTGGACAATAACCATGCATTCCTCTAAGCTGAATAACTCCTACAACAAAGAAAGAGAAAAACAGAAAACCGAATGTTGTTGCTAGGATAATAAATAAGCAAAAGTCCCCATCCTGGGTATATTCTTAACCATAAGATATCTGGTATCTTTTTGTTTCATCATGTGTCAGTCATATTTTAGTGTTTTATGTACCCTAGAATAAAAGAAAGCATCTTATGCGGCAGAGCTTCCGACCTCAGCAAAGGCAGCCAACACTTATTCACCAGTTACAACGCATTAAATCTTTACACTGGTGGGACTGACCACCAGTTTACACTGTCTGGATGCCTGAGTATCCAGTACTGGTATTACAGGACAAATCTTTCCAAATCCTTTAGCAACACTGCTAATACAAATATTATCTTGTGCCAGCACACTGTCAGGAACTGTGATGCTGTCCACAGCAGTCTTAGGGAAGAAATAAAAGATGAGGAAAGTGAGGTGTAAATATGAGATCATGAAAGACAAGTTGGAAAAGGGAAGTGAGGATCTTCTGTTTAAATAGGAAGTGTGGAAACATCTCTTCTTTTCCTCTTAATATTTTCATCTCTCAGTCTTCAGTCTTTGAAAAGATGTCTGGGGCAATCTTCTGGGAATTCCCTTAGTTTCTTGACCAAGTTTCTACTCAACAGGTGACTTCTTCTGAAAATGAAAAAAATACTTTTGTACTTTAAGACATTTGGATTTTGTGGCGCCTATTTTATGGCATCTAAATTCTGGAGCTTACCCAAATTTCCTTTCAACTGATGAGGCCAGCATTGACATATATTTCAGTATACTTCATTCTCCTGAGGAATACCTCCAAAGCTTGTGGGGAAAGCTTTGAAAGATCATGTCCAAATTTCATAATGCTTTCTGTTTCACTTCTGTTACTTGGATTTTTTTACATTTTAGTAAATACAAATTTTTAACATGTACTGGAAAAACTTACAAATATTCATGTACAGCCTGGAGTAACAAATGTTTCCAGGGAAATCCAAAAGGTAGTGGAAATGAGAATAAAAATCCTACCTGGAAAAAAGCCAGCTATTTTCTGCAATGGAAAAGCATGCTAATTCCAGAACATAATATGCCAAAAGCTCTAATAAACATCCTGAATGCTTCATCCCCAGAAAACAAATTCCCTTCTATATAATGGCTACTGTTGCTGTGTGATCATCTCCTTCTGAATATTCCTGTGAAGTACTCCAGGGATTTTTTTGCCTTTGATGACTAATCTGTCTCAGCGGCCGGTGGGACTTTGCCCTTGACTTCTGCAGAAGCTGGGTCAAGATCCAGAACAAACAATGACAGACTGCTATCTGAATCTGTACAAACTTGCTGAAAAAAACCCTCACCAAGTATAAGAGAAGGGGCAATGAAATTAATTTAAATGGATTTAATTTTACCTGTGACATCAAAGAAAACATTTTTGATTGATACTATAGGCCAACTTTTCTCATATCAAAGAATAATTCAAATTAAGGTACTATGTCCAACTTGGCAAACTTATCTGTTGTTTTAGTGAACAGGCCAAGGATTGACTAGACACTAGATCAGAGCTGGCAAAAATCCTCATGGTTAAACTAGATTGATTTATGCTGACTGAGGATCTAATCATATATCATCCTCTAATAAACTAAGGTATACAAGAGGCAATGTGTTAAAACTTTTGATGGTTTTCTCTTCACTGAGTCTATGTTACTGACAGAAGACTTCAGAATTAATTCTGGCAACACTTAAAAACATACATTCACAAAACTTTTGGAACTAAGCCATTCTGGCAGTGAATACTCAGACTAGATTTGAAAAGTAGTCTCCATGGAAATCTTTTATTGAAAAAAAAAAATGAAATTATTACTCTGTAGACCAGAAGAAATGCAAGCCCATTTCATTAGGTGCAAACTCTAGCAATTAACAATTAGACATAAAAAGACTTTTCAGACTAGCATAACCATAAATTCAAGGGATTGCAACTAATTACATCTATGTACTCTCATTTCAGTGAGATTCTTTCTGATTTGATTTTTTTTAATCTAAAGCTTTCCAAAATATTTTAGCTTTTCATCCATTATAAAAATATTGTATAATGCCGGAGGAAATACATGCTTCACACAGTTTCTCTTCTGATATTTCGAAGACATTTGGCATCTTCCCATTTAAGAAGGAACATCTTGTTATTGCAAATAACAAGACTGTAATTTTTTTTAATGTAAATAGTGTGTCCCCTTCTTCTCTAGAATTTTTAAGTCCCAATTGCAATGATTCAACTAAATATTTCTGAAATCAAGTAGGTAAGAAGAAAAACAGCACATGGTCAAGAGTCTGAAAATATGCAGATATCTTTGTTTCACAGTTTTTTTTATGATTTTGTGAACACTGTTCTTAAATTCTGTTTCTTCAGTATGAGGGGAAAGAAATAATACTACTGTTTTCACAGATTACAAGGGTTTTTCCTAACTATTTACTGTATTCACATGTTGATTTACAGTTGTAACAGAAATGCAACTGTGCAAAAATCTTGAGGGTAGGAATAGTCAAAATTGTCCTGTTAGAATTTTCAGGCTGATTTCTGCTTTTCTTCTGAACCAAGCTGATGATTCTCTGCCAAGATTAAGAGTCTGTCTTGGGAAGCAATTCTTACAAGTAATATAGCCCTTTGTACTTCATAATTCCTTAACCTCTCCTAGACCTGCATGTAGAGAATACATTTTAAAACTTAAAGTCACAGAAAGTAGCAGAAACAGTATTTAAAATACATGCTTTGGATCTCTAGCTGGTACAAAGTTCACCTCGCTGCAAATATTGATGTAAGAACCTGGTTACAATGTTCTTTAGTTCTCCAGTCCTCATGTCCAAGAATGCAGAGGTGGATTTTTCAGCTTATTCTCCTGTCAATGGATCTGATACATCACAAGGATAGGAAAGCCACACTCACACAAGTGTAAAATTCCTGAATGCAGCTGTTTGCACAAGCAAAACCACATGGCATCCAAAGAGGGTTATGCTAAAGTTCACGTTAGACAAAGTCAAATTAAGAACTAGGGAAACTTTAAAACTATTATGGAGTTTTACCTGGGGATTCTCCAAGTGTTATTCCTACTTAGGTTGCTACTGTGCACAGAGCTGACACAGCTACTACCCTTCTCAGAATAGTATTTTACCTGTGCAAGGTGCAGACACCTCTACTGGACTTGGGATGGACTGTTCCTGGAGGACTGTTTCCATGGACAAAAATGTTTGTGAATATAAGAGCATTCATGGCTGGACAACATCATGACAGTAAGCTTGCCTGTATAAAGTTCCTGAGCAAATGATGAAAAAAGAAGTGACTTGCTAAATGAAAAGTTAAAAAAGCTAGGACATTAAAATTCCTGATAGGAAAGAATTTTTAAAGTCATTTCACATTGAATTCTGTGGGATTATCATTGGGTGATTTTTTTTTTTGCATATTTATGATATTACGAAACTCATTGCCACACATTATAATTCTCCCAGGTTTGAGATTGGTCTGTACGTTCTTAAAAATTTTCAAAAATATTTCTTGGAAACGTTATACTTACCAGAATGTGTCTGATTTACAGCCTATTATGGAATGGAAATACTCCCAATAACATCAATGTGCATGAGTTTGTAAAGTTTTTGCAAATCATTCAAAATTGTACCAGGAATCAACAGGAAATCACACTGTCCCATGAAGTGATTTAGAATTTGGAGAAAGATAATGAATAGGGAAAACTGCTGATATGCATTAATAGCCATACAGCATAATTATTCAATGAATGCCAATGACTGTCACTGTCATATTTTCTGAAAAATCCCTTTGCCAGGATTTCTTCTCCTAGGAAGCTGAGAAGCCTCAGAGAAGAATGAAAACAATACTTAGCTGATTGCTTCTCCTGTGTTTGCTGCTTTGGAATGTGTTCTGGAGATTGTTTACCAACTAGTCAATGTTTGATTGGTTTCATGTGAATTGTTTTCACTTAATGACTAATCACAGCCAGCTGTGTCACGGCTCTGGAGAGTCATGAGCTTTTCATTATCATTCTTGTTGAGCCTTCCATCTGTATCCTTTCTCTATTCTTTAGTATAGTTTTAGTATAGTATTCTTTAGTATAATATCATATCATATCATATCATATCATATCATTAAATAATAAATAAGCCTTCTGAGAACATAGAGTCAGATTCTCAATTCCTCCTTCATCCTGAGGGCTTCACAATTTGACAAATGACTACAATAGATTTTAGATAACTAAAATATTGTGAAATAATGATAGGAACATATAAACTCTCCAATGTATATCCTCTCAGGCATATATACTGGGAAATGCCCTTCAACCTTCAGTCTCCCTTAGGTTTAAGGTATTCACATGGACAACTAAGGCATCCATACTCTCAGACTGAGGCCAAGCGAAGCTGTTCTGGAATCCTTTAGATGAACAGAGCCCCAGAACTTTCAGAAATTTTTCTTGCATCCTCTTACAATAAGATGACTGCCAAGGTTAACTGTCAGATACTTGTAAGGAGAAGTAAATCTCACAGTGAAAAAGATATTTCCCATTGTTTAGCAAAAAAAAAAAAAAAAAAATAAAATAAAAAAAAAATCTGGTTGGAATATGTGAGAGAGGGAAAGACAAACTGTGCTTTGAAGCCTGAACCTTTTTTAAGACTGAACATCTTGAGTCTTTGCACCAAAAAAACATTTGCAAAGAATTAATATGTGAATGGGAGCTAGCAATTCAGCAGCCATTAGGGAGAGAATTATAGACCACAGTCTGAGGCTTTCCAGGGCACAGCCAGCTTTATACACTAAAAGAACAAATCTATTAACTTCATTTCTCCTGGTTTGGCTATGAATATAGATCACAATTACTTTATAGTTTCATTTGGGTAGTTTCCCTGGTTTTTCTAAATATCAAAATAAAATTCCTCCAGCAGTGTTTTCTAGCACACACTACTCCCGTTCCTCTATATGGAACACTTCCAAATTGAATTGCTTATGATATTCTCTTCCTGTAAGCTATATTTCAACAGAAACACCTGTGATTTTTAAGTTCTTCCAGCATCTTCGTATTTAGACAGTAAGATCTGATATTTACACTGTACAAGCGGCAATCCTTCTGGCCCCCTAGGAAAAGAATAACAAAATGGAACCAAAGCTGTGGATAGTATCATTTTTAATCAAGATAAAAATGCAATTAAAAAGAAAGATTCTTGAAGGTTGGTCCATGGAGCTTACAGAAACAATAGTACCTATTTCTTTTTTTCTACACAACCCTTGTTTCCTTACCCAAGGAATGACATGCAATTTTTTTCTCTTGCAGCTTGAGTGATGGAGCTTGATGAAAATTTATTCTACTTGCCCTCATTTGGCAGAGAAATTTTCCAGATAAGGTTTTAATATCTTTCTTAGAAGTAGTTTCAAATGTCATATAGCCTCTGATCTCTACCCTGAATTTGAGAACATCCATTTTGTCTGAACTTAGGTAATAATTATTATGATGATGGACAATGCATGAGGTAACACTCATCTTCTTATTACTTACTGCAACACCCTGCCAAAAAATAGTAAATATCAGATTGTGCATGAGCTTCATTTAGATTCCTCTGTGTTGTCAGCTGTAACATATAGGTAAAAAAATAACTCACTTCATCTCTGTTTTCACACATCTTTTAGAATATAAATGACAGAACAGAAAAATATATGTGGATATTTTTACATCAATAGCACTTAACAACAGTGCTTATAAATAAAAAATTGGGAAATAGGAAAATTAAAAAGGCAAATGCAAACTTATAGAAGCAGGGCTGAACTCTACACCTTGTAATAAGGAAGCTCAAATAATTCAACAGACTTACTCAACTTCTCTAAATATATAACCTCAAAATAAAAAATTCTCTTTTCAAATTCATTCTTATGGCAAGTAGAACATCAACTGTGATCTAGATCCTGTTTTCTTCCCTACCTGGAGTTGGAATAAATACCTTTGATATGAAATTAAATAATTCATTCAATGAAATTAATCTAATTAATTATTAAAATCTTAAGCTCAATATTATATAATGGATATGGAAATAATTGTCTGGGAAATTGTTTTTTAGACCAAAAATAATCTTAAAATTTTAATAACCAAAGCTGTAGAAAATAGACTACAAGATGGAAATATTGCCTGTTGAGTTTTTGAAAATCTTTGATTCATTCTGTAGAACAGAATGAGCAGCAGTGTAAACATCAGCCCAATGATTAAGGAGAATAAATCTCTTAAACAGTGAAAGCAATATGAATTAAATACAAGAATGTGATATTGACAGTACTTAAAAATCAGCATGCTGAAATTTCAGCATGCATTACACAGTAGTTCTCTTATTCTATATGAATGTATATGCAAGAAATTGAAATCCTATTGTGAGAGATAAAGTTGAACTTGTTGTGTAAGCAAAAATTATTGACAGTATAAGTACAAAAACTCAGTTTGATCAGTCTTGCTACATTAAGCACAATAAAGTCCAAAGCAGTAATATACATAATTAGTGCTTTGAAAGGAGTCATTTTCCAGAACTGAAAAAAATTATAAGCCAAGTCAGCCAGAAAAATCATATGTCAATGAGAAATCAATTATGGGTATTTTGCTTCATGTCCAAAAGGTAATAAGGCTATAAATGAACAAACAAACAAACAAACAAACCCAGTAAACAAAATAAGAAGGCAGCTATAAAAATAGAGTGATATCTTGAAAATTCAGAAAACTAATACTAAAAATATATAAATTTGAAGTTGGAAAATTTGAAGGAAAAGAATACAAAACATTAAAATACAAGAATAAGGACAATGAGAAAGAATAATACATAAGGATTTGATTAAAGTTGCATTGGTCTATTATTCCATAGAAATGGTACGTCCATAAAATGATAGACAAGATGCTAGAAATATGGTCAATGTTGATTGAATGTGGAAGGAATCACAGTAATGCTTCAGAATGAAAAAGCATAATGCCATCAGAATGATAATTTTAAAAATGTAATTTTAAAAATTTTAAAAGGCCATTGTTTGCCTTGGAATTTTAAAATCAATTAAGACTAAAAGGTATTGATTTTTTTCAGTGATTTATCCAATAAAAAATTATATTTTTAATTGCACCTTTCATATCCCTTCATCCATCACCTTCACAATTCCCTTGCATTTTTTTTCTGCAGTGAGTACTTTAATCTTCTGTGGAGATCATCTTTTGCTAGTGGTGTCCTAAGTGTCATTTTAAGTGTCTAAAACAAAAGACTTTTGGCTTCTTCTGTGTTAACAAATCAAGCACTGCCAGGGAACATTCCTGGGCGCTGGAACTTGAATCTATTAAACTCTTAAAACATTCCCTGGCATCATTTTTCCTGGGCCAGCAAGTACTCTATCAATTTCCAGGTATGGCCTGAATGTTAATGCAGTCTAGGAACTGATCTCAAAGGAAGTACAACCTGCTTTGGTGTCTAAGATGATAATGGATTCTGTTCTCTGCCCCTTGGCCTCAGTGCCACAGAGTAGCCCCAGGTGCACAGTTGCCACAGTAAATATGTAGCCTTTTGTGACAGACCAAATAAAGACAGATTCAAAATTAATGTCTCAGATTCTGAGTCATTAATTTTGCCAATGTGAATGTCCTTTCACATTTTTGGCTGTAAGTTTTAACTATTCCCAGAGCAAAGTCACTTTATATTACTATTTTCAAGCTGCATTTTGGGCTTAATTACCCTTGTAGTATAAACCCCAGTTTTCTATCCAATTTTCTTATTGTGATCCTGATAACGTAAGTTTCCTGTAGACAATTTTATTAGGTGTTACATGCCCCTTGTAAAAATAAATAGGTTTAGTTCAGAGTAGGTCTTGAATCTTTCGCATTCTTTTTAATGCCTGCTGCTTTTTTTTCACTTGGCTTTGTAAGTTCCCAGCACTGCAAAACAAATCTAGCAGTTTTCTAAAGGACAGCATGAAAAAAACTTGAAACCTGTAATTTTCTATATTGTCTTTCAAGCTTAGAATGGTCTAGGCAGAACTTTTGCCAGATGAAGTCTCACATTTCTTAGGTATGAAACAATTTAATTTAATGAACTCAAGGCAGATTACTTGAGTAACATTTGAAGTATAGTCTTTGTGAACATGAACTATGACAGTCTAAAATCAGTGCCTGATTTTCCTGTTCAGAGGATGGAGACACCGCCATAAACCAGAAAAGGGACGGCCATTCTGCCCAGCAGAAGCACCTTCTGCAGAATCACCTTCTACAGCTCCAGTGTCATAAATAAAATCCACCTTCCACTTTAGTCTCTGGGTAATTTAGAAGTCTACATTTGTCTTTAAAAGTACACAGAATAAGGATGTAGGGTATCCCTGACTTTTCCTTAATAAGACCATGTGTACAGTGGGCTTATTTTTCTTTGCCCTAACAGAATAATGATGAGAGAATTCCAGCAGCAAAGAAGAAAATTTCATTCTTGGTTCCATTTTGTTCCAAAGAGAAATCTTTAGGCACACAAATATAGAGCAGCTGGATTGAAGCTCCTTGCCTTCATTCTCTTTTGAAGGCAAAATGCTGAGCACAGAAGTAAGCCAGAAGTAAAAACAGCCCCTCTGCAGATGAATAGAATGAAAGATATCTGTTAAAGGGTCTTGGAAACTCTCAAGCTATGTTGGAATGTGCCTAGTTAGTATTAATACCTGTAATTTCAGGACATCTTTTGAAGTTACAATCATTGAAATTCCTGTCAGAAACACAGAAGAATTTTAGGTATTCAAATTTTTACTTGGGAAGGAAGAGACCTTAGGTCTACAGCTATAGTACAAAGTTAAAAATGCCCAGGAACCACTTCTGGCACTGAGGAAACAGGCATGAAACAGTTTGTCATTAATAATAAATGGCTTTATCCCACTAAAGCAGGATGGCTTCATCCAAACTGTAAACTGGATCTTTTAGAGCACTATTTAATTTATTGCTATAGAGGTTTTAGGTGAAATGGATCTCATCCAAAATTAGCACAGTTCCATATCTGAAACAGTCTTCAGCAAAGTACTGTATTTTATCAGCTGTTTTTCTTTTCCATTTTCCTCCACAAATGCCTAGATTTTTTCTATGTGTGATTAGTGGTATCTGCACTCATTAATGGGTTCTATGATCAATGTTAGAACAACTAAGATTTGCATTATCCACAGTGCATATTTTTTCCAGTTTTCCAAGAAGCAGTCATCTTAACACACCTACAGACTTCTATTACCATGGATTGTCATTTGCAGCTATTATTGATGTAAGAGGGAGTTGGATATGGGGATTAAAACAAGTTATTTTCTTTGGAGACCAATGTTAATACTTCTGTTTAACAACATACTTGCTGCAATGCTATTCATTCACTGTCTGCTGAACTGAAAATCCAGATCTTCCTTCCTTTCCATAAGCTCATAATTTTACCAGAACTTCTATCTGCTCTAAACACTGTGTTTTGTTCTGTTTCATTTCTGCAGGAATTTTGTTAAGAGATATTCCTGTATGACTTAGGGGTTGTGATGGGTGAACACATTTTACAAGATTCAAACATGGCATTACTGAAACCAAATAGCTTAGCTGTTTTCCAATATATTGGACCTTTGTACAAATAATAAAATTACCCAGAGGATAGAAAATGCTCACAGAACTTTTCTCAGATACTTAAGTTCTCAGGTTTTAGACATGAACCAGATTCCAACTGCTCAAGGAGAAAGAACCTCCCCATAGGTAGTATGTGCCACAGCAGCCTGTAACACCAAGCTGAAACATCTGCTTCCAACCACTGCTGGATAGAAATGCACACATAGTTCTCTGACAATAATTAACATCTTTTATTGCTTTTACCATTAGTAGCATTCTTTGCATACATTTCCGACAAATACTTACAGTCCTAATATAATGAATTTGCCAGTGTCATGTCCATTGTTTATTATCCCCTTTTGTCAGGTATGACTGTACAAATAAATTCAGATAGAAAAAAGGTGGGAAACAAATAGATTTATGCATCCAAGTCATAAATTCAAATGCAAGAAATCTATTCAGCCAACAGGGAAAAAAATAAATCCAGATAAATTCTACAAACCTTGTATGTAAAGTAATAGTGCCTGACTTTTGGGTTTCTTTGTCTGACTGTCAAAGGAAAAAGCAGAGTCAAATAGTAAAATATCCTGTCCTGTCAAAACATATGGAGAATACAACAAAGCTCAAACAGTAAAACTTTCCAGGAAAACTTTCCAGGAAAACTGGAATCCCACTGTATGTTTTCCTCAGAGAAGCAAAGCAGATTGGACTCATGCACGTGATTAATTACAATGACCTGCCAGGACTCCCCACCACCATGACTCAAAAATGAATGCAGAAAGGATAGCAGTTATAAAGCAGGCAAAAAAAAAAGTCTGAAGGAAGGCAGAATTGAATAGAGAGCCAGTAAATTAGCTGTCAGGCTGGAGAAAACAAGACAGGAAAAGGACTGGCTCAACAGGAGACAAAACATTCAGGGGCTCAAGCTGTCATAATAGAACAGCTGGAACAGAAGAGCTTTTTCCTATGGTGGCTATTTCTTCCCATTTCTATTTTGTGCTGGGATCTTGGGAGAAAAAAAACAGAGTCCATGTATGACTTCCCTTTACTCTGTTCAAGAATTCACTGGAACATGGGGACTCAGATTACATTAATGTCATTTAAGACAAATAAATTAGAAGTTACATCAGCAGAGATCCTTGCTGTTGAAGTGCTCTCTAACATGACCTAGCAAGCTGGCCATATTTTGTCCAAGTGTGAACAAGCACAGCATTCATCTAGTTTTGACTATCTCTTAAAACAGCAGTATAAAAAAGAGTTCTCCAAACAGGAAACAGGCAAAATTGTCTAAAGCTTTGAACACTGGAAGAGCACATTCTGTTTCCAGTTCTGCCAGTGAACTGCTGTTCTTTCTCCATCTGTCAAGTTTCTCAGGTCATGCTTGACAGTAATGAAGTGTCATGTAAGGAACAAATACACCATAAACTTGATAAAGAGGCTTGATAAAGAAATGCTATTTATTTTAATTAAGGGTGCTGAACTAACTAAATGGCAATTGTTGCCATGGACTTTTGGTTTTTTCTCAGTTAAAGAAACCAAATAGCTTCAATTACTCCCTACACCTCTCTTTTTTCTTCTGTCTCTTTATTGCCTAGTTAAATGTGATGTGAATGCAATACTAAATAAATTACAGTAACATTGCATGCTGTTAAGAGTGAAAAAAGTTTGGTTGGTAGGTATCTCTGGAGGCTGTCTAGTCCATCCCCTGTCTCAGAGCCAGCTACCAAGCCAGGTCAGGCTGTTCAGGGCCTTGTCAAGTTGAGTTTCTACAGTTTCAAGAAGGAAGATCCCATAGCCTTTCTTCTCCAGTGCTTAACCAATGTCACAATGAAATATTTATCCCCATATCCAGCTGGAATTGCTCTTCCTACAACTTGTGACTGTTGCCTCCTTTCGCTGACTATCACAAAATCACAGAACACTTAGAGTTGGAAGATTACTCTGGAGATTACCTGTATATTAATTGTATAGGGGTTGATTCCATCTATCAGAGGCATCCAGTACCATTTGAAAGGCTCTTTTGAAAGGATCTCCTTTTTGACACCTTGTTGCCATCCAGTAGGGCCCAGATGTCCCCAAGTTCAATGACTTGTGTAATTCTGCCGCCAGGCTCGGGCGTCTCAAATGACACTCAGGAATCATTGTACTGATGGCTGATAAAGTAAATAATCCTCAAACATTCATAAATTACACTGAACCATATTTTCATTGCCTGCAGTGGAAGTTTAAGTTCTGAAAATCCCTGTAGATGCTTAACCCCACACATCTAAGTGCAGATGTCTTTCGTGCTGTCAGTGTCTGAGCTACTCTAAAGTGGAGGGACAGAATTGCCACTGCAAACATTACCTGTGATAATCTGGCATCAGTGACAGTGGCTTTAGCCACCTTCTGCTAACAAAATTTGTTTTAAAAATAGGCTTTCAACAGAATCACTGAGCAATATTAGAGATATTGGCTGGGGAAGAATACAATGCAATTCATCAGGAATGAATGTCAAGTTCTGTACATAAGAATGACCAGCTCTATAATGACAGGCTGAATAATTATGGTCTCTGCTGCTATAGAAAAGGGTCTCTAAAGTATGGTGAGCCATGAGTTGAAAGTTATTCAGTGTTAGGCTGCTACAAAAAAAAAAAACAGAACATATGATATTGGGATAGATAAACAATAGTTTTGTTTGCAAAACACATGAAGTAACTTGTCGGTAGCACGACCTTAGGGGGATCACCATGTCCATTTTTGGGCAGTGCAGATCAAGAAGAATGTGGGTCAGTCCAGACAAGCAACAGAAATGACTGAAGGTCTTAAAAACATGGCCCATAAATGTTGAAGGAATTAGGACTGGGTAATTCGGATGGGGCTGAGGAAAGAAAGCATGGCATGACTTAATCTTTTCTGACTTTAAAAGTGACAAAAAGAACAAGGAGGACATAAAGACTCAAGGCCATTTCTGGTGCTGATTGGTACTAAAGATGTTTGGCCCCTATGATTTATTTCTCCCATGCGAGTGTACCAGGAGCAGGGTCGATGCAGCCAGTTCATCCATCACTACTGCTTAGGTCACCCTCATGAGCTAGGCTTTTGGCAACAGAAGGCTCTCAGAAAATATGAAGCTACTGCCAAATACTGAGGACTGTCCAATCTTGTAATCTTTTTTTTTCCCCTTACTATGCATCAGCTTGTATTTGTACAAAGAGTGTTTACACCACATAAAGAGCTGAGTCAGAAACAGAGGCAAACTACACAAATACTTTCATGGCAAAAATTGACCATATTTCTCTTTTTTTAAAGACAGAATCCAAGTGTAACTATCAACTCAAAATTAAATAGTGCCGTGGAGTTGTGTGCAAAAAAATGTACTTCTGTTAAAAAGGAAAGAAAAAAAAAAGAAGAAAAAAGAAATCCATTGATAAAAATTTGATGCCAGGAAGTAGCAAGGGCCAGCTGTTGCCTAAGGGCAATGACAGGGAAGTTGATCCAGTCATGCCCTCACCAAGTGGCTGCAGTCCTACAGGGCTGAGCAAATTGGGCAGGACCATGGGCTGGTAGCAGGGTCCGTCAACAGCCCCAGATCCAGGCCCACAACTGATGCCAAGGATCCGATCCGGGGCAAAAGAAGATGGAAATAGCTGCAAACAGACACAAAACAGTTTGGACAGCGACAGAGAGGCTGTGGCCAAGCTTAAATGGTGTCCTGGCCTATGGGTGGGGTGTAGAAGGCCATCAGGATTAGCAAGGTGTATCAGTTCTCTCATGGCTCTGGAAAGTTTCAAAGGAACAAAAAATGACTTATTCTTGATTTAACACACATCAGACGGATTTTATGGGTAGCTATTCTTAGAAACAATTGATGCTACACAGCATTTTAAAGTCCAAAGGAAGATGGATAAAATTCAATATTTTGTTAGGAAACAATTTGTTCCCTACTATTGGGGTTCAAATATAGACATTTCTACCAACAGCAAAATACATTATATATTTTGTAGTAAATATGGGCTGAAAGAGAGATTTTTGGTCTTGGCTTATGATTGGAGTTTACCAAAATTACATCTTGGGTTGATGGCAGAACCAACCGTGCCAAAATCTCCTCAAATAGTTATGTGGTTTTGGAAAAAACTCATTGCATCTCCTGAGAATTGTTTTTTGAAAATCTTGGCTGCATCTGAAATGGGAAACAGGCTCTTCCAGCTTTGGGATTTTACTGGAAACCATAAGCAAAGAAATGATGTTGAAGCTGGGAATTCAAATGTTTCCCCGCCCTTCTTGGCCAGAGATTAGATGAGCTGGATGTGACATACTAGTTTCAATCCATCTGTTCTTTCAGGCACTATCAGATACATAGCTCATTTCACTGACAGCAAATGCTCTGAATAATTTGTATTACTTGCATTCTGCAATATCCTTGGTGATCTGTTCCCCTTCTCCACTTCCCCCACAGACACAGACTTAGCTATTCATTATGTGCTCCTCACCTCATTGTACTATGAGACAGCTGTGCTCTCATGGATTGCTTTAGACCATTTGGCTGCAAAAGTTGGCTGGCAATCCTGTACAGCTGTAACCTTGGCCCACTAACTTTCTAATGAAAGCCATGCCACAGTGGGTACCAAGGAGAAAACAAATACCCTTTTGTCCATGGAAAGTCTGGCAGGGAAGCAGATCCACTTTTGTTTCAATAACAAATTTCCTTTGACTGCAGCCCTCCCTTTGATTTGTTTCACAGTTAGTCAAATTGACAGAATAGCCAAGGGCAGGAGGAGACATACGGTACTTTGGGCTACAACTGCCAATTATTTGAAACAAAGAATCTATGGACAATTAGCAAAGAAACTGCTAATTCAATTCTTAAGAGTTCTGCCTTAATGGGAGGTGGTTTCATTCCTCAGACTGGTTTCTTTTTCATATGCACACACATTCAGTAGAAAAGCCTGGAGCAGTAAGGAATGTCTGGCATTTCTGCTGTCAGTGTGCATGTACATTGGAGTCTGTTATTTTTAGAAGCCCATCACATCCAAGTATGCATGAATTCTCACGTAACCTCATAGCATGAACAGCTCAGGGAGTCAGGGATGTGAGGCTTTATCAGTTCAAACATACAGCTTGGTTCCTGCTGAGTGTTTTCCACACAGACACTTGCTGAATATTCCAGTCTGGGGCAAATGGTACTATAAGATTAAAATGGAGAAGAGAAGCAGGAAAGGCTGTGGTATAGCATAACTCTGCAGGACAGAACTAAAATTCATTAACCTGGAGATGGCATGGGGAAAGCTGGATGTTCAGTGCATTTTAGTCAGCCATATGTCTTTTGTAAGTGACTCTAAGAAAACGTTTCTTTCTTAGGGGAAGTTTTCTGTAAATAGGAGATTTCTGGCAGGTCTACTGTAGTTTTCTGACCCATGCCCAGAAATGAAGCCTTATTTCTTCTCTCTTGGTCAGATCATCTGATAAGCAGTCTTTAAGGGCCTTCACAGTAGAAGTAAAACAGAGTCAGCTTTTCAAAGAAAGTCCAGGGAGGGTCAGCTTTTGAGAATGTTTGAGACATAGTTATTTGTAAGAGAAAGGGGCAAATTTGGACTGGAATTTTCCAGAGTTTTTTCAATTTCCCTTTATTTCCAAAAAGAGTAAGGATGCCCTTTCTTACAATGCCAAAGCCCAGCAAATGTAAGAAAAAGACTTAAGAAAATATCCCAGTGTTAGGGACCGAGGATTTATTGGTTCAGCCACAGAACAATTTTACAATGAGCTTCCACTTAAAGAGGGCATTGTTTTAAAGATATAGCAAGGATCTCTAAACTGCTGAGTGATTTTAGATCACTGAAATTTTGCAGGCCAAGTAGAGGACAGTTTCAAGTGCCTTGCATCTCTGCTCTAGCACCAAAACATCCAAAATCACTTGACATGTAAATTATTAGATGCACTGAAAAGATAACTAGGACAATATTCCTCCAGAGCACTTCTTAAAAAAAAATTACTTTTTTCAGTAAAATATGGCAGAAATAAATGTGAACCATGGGTCAAGTATTTTTATATTTTTTTTATTCAAGTGTTAATCACACTTTCATTATTTAATTTAATCACTAAAGCTTGGGTCTAAAGCCCTTTGCTGAGGGAAATCCAAGTTTAGAACATAAATATAACATTCCTGCCTAATGCAGCTTTGATCTAATGAATAATAACATGGAATGATTCTTGTTCTATTACTCCTAGAACACAAATGAAATGGCCTTTGTGTTAACTTTCTCTAGTCTTGATTACATCTGTATGTCATTGATGTCTAAGAGAGTAGGACAAAAGTAATTATAATTCTGTTGGCTTAAGGGCAATCTCTGTTTTTGGACACAGAGGTTTTAAAAGGGTTGAATTGACTTTCCCCCCTCCACCCCCTGCCCCCCATTTTTATTTTAAGTTTCTTATAAAAAACAGAATAAAGAAATGGAAAAGAATGAGCTAATGATGTGACTAGCACTACTTGTTGCTTCTTGTGAGCTTGTCCAGAGTTCATAATGCACATTTCCTTCAGAGAGGAGATAAAGTTATACATAAATATAGATAGCATGGTGTCAAGCTACTAGGACTGTGCAGGCTTAAGGCAGCCTCTAAAAATACTGTGTATGAATATGCTGAATGTCTTTCTAGTCCCCATGGTAACCAAAGGAACAATCAGTTGCTCTGAGGACAAGTGGAAAAGAAATGCTATGAGAAAAACAGACCCTTTCTGACTAGAGCAAGGAAAAGGCATGATCTCTGCAGCCTCCTAGAAATAATGTACACTGTCATTATAACTTGCAGTATGCAAACAAACATCCAAGTATCACAAAGGGGATGGAAAATACAGAGCTGGCACAAGGCTCTGTGGTTTTATGATCGGGCTTGAGGTACAGAGGTAATTTTCAGCCTGTAGTTATTATTTCCCTGCTACTGCCGAGGCTTCCAAAGACTAATCTCTCCTCTTTCAAAGTTTCTAATTGGGTATCCTCTGAACAAAGTCTGAACAAAGCTCATTTTGCTCAGCATAAGTCATCTTTAGAGGTGCTTCCAAGCCACTGCCAGGTATAAGTAGAATTGCCTTACTACAGGGTAGAAGTACTTATTAACACCAGCATAAGATATCTGCAGCATTCCCACCAGAACTCACTAAGCTGAGTTTCTTGTCACAGCATAATCTTATGAGAATTTTCATAGAGAAAAATATTTTTTTTTCATAATGATGAATGTATGAGAGATCAGCTTGGTATACTGAAGATACGTAATCTTGTTTTTGCTGTAGAGATCTCAGTGAGCAGGAAGGAAATGTTCTTTAGGAGCACAGGGGAAAGGAAGAGGATCTGGAGCATGAATTTGCAGCAGAGAATTGGAGGAAGTAGCTGGGGAAGATGAACACCTGGCACAGTAATTGAAGTTAATAACATGATTTTACGTGTGGACAGCAAACCTGTACCAAACATTTAAAACTATGTATGTTTAATACACTTTCTAAAAACACTTATCTATGCACCAAAACATATAAAAATGTCACTAGAATACAACTATATTAATAACTGTAACAGTGAACAGTTCATAGCCGTAACTGATTTTAGTCATTGTCTAAATCACTAATTGAGCATCCTGCAATGCTCAAATTAGCAAAATAGTGTTTTCTATCAAATGACTGCTTAAAAGCATTTTCTTGCATCTCACTCTAAAGCTTGAAGAGGTCTCTTGGGCTTCACACCAGAAAAATGACTGCCACTGAGAGGGACCCTTTATGTTGTGTCTCTGATCTCAGAAACACTGGCTCTAAATGCAAATTTAGAAATTTTTCACCTCATCATTCTCAGCAGGCATTGTCTTTTGAAATCTCTCCCATTATTTGAAAAGACGTAAGAAAAATTTCAACACGTTAAGTGTACTCCGTAGAGAAAAATGTATTTTTCATTCCTGCATATCACTTCCAGAATTTCAGCAACAGAGGTAACTGAGCTACAAAATCTTCTGAGACCAGATTCAAGATCCCTGCCTTCTGCCCTAGGTAAGGTACATTGTTTTCTTGACAGTTTTTGAGTGGCACCTCCAAGGCAGAAATACGTGCACATCTGCTGGGTTTTGGAATTCCACACGATTATTTTGGAATTCCGCTGTATGTGGAATGATCTGGACAGGGTTCCAGGACACATGAGGCCCACTGGATGTGATGCACAGACTGACCTCTCAGAGCTGAAGTGTACACTTGCACTAGGTCTGGCCCACCCAAAACATGACCCATCAGTGAACCACAAGCAGAATGCAGTTAATACAGCAGTCTCAATGCACATCATGCATTACTGCCTGCCACTGGAGTAATTACCCTTAGCAGCTAATAATAAAAGACAAACCATTCTCACGTGTCCCTGTAATCCTCAAATTCATACATGTCCCTCTGGTAAAGAAATTTACTTTATATTAATAGCATATACCAACTTACTTTCCAAATTTAGAAATTTTATTTTTCATCTCTTATATCTCATAAGGCAAAAATTTTTACCATTATTGTTATCTGTCTTCTCTTGATGCAGGGAACCTAAACCCTTCATGCTTTTTTTGCTGCATTTATTTACTTTCCAACACCCCTTCTCTCTCACTGGAGAGCACAAGTCTCAGAAAAGTGATGGCCATGGAAGAAGGATGTCAGCAGCAGCAAAAAGAAGATGGATGCAAGATTCAGGTTGGACAAAACTTCAAAGCAAGAACATATGAACTCACCCTCCTATCTCCGTTCCCCTTTATCAAGACACATCTCTTGCTTCAAACACCCCTAACAGTATAAGGTCTGTCAGTGTACCTTAAAAAATCAGGGAAAGTGCCTAGGTCTACAGAGTCCTGGGGAGAAGAATAGTGCCACTTCAACCACATGAATGCATCATTAATCAAGTAGCAAAAGAGTGCTGGGTTTACAAAGTTGTCTTTTTTCTCCAGTCACACTGGATTTTATCACTTCCAAGAAACTGGTAGAGCATGAGAGAAGAAAAGAATAAGATGTTTGGATTATCAGAGATCACTGTCAGTCATTGTGAGGACTGCAAGTGTTGACACCATCATGGGCTGGGCATCCAATTCAGATATCTGAGTGCAGAGCTGTTTTTTGCTCCTGCATGTGCTGAGGGAGAGCCTTAAGGGAGTTGTACAAAGGCAGACTGAAGATCATTGCTTTTCTCTGCTACACACTTCATGGCCAAAAAAACTGAAGGGGAACTAACAAATGCTATAAATAAAGAAAAATAAATACAAAAAGACCAAAAGAGGTTACAGTAAAGCAGAAATTGGAAACAGACATAAGTCAAAAAACAAGCAACAGTCTAAATAGAGAGAGGCTGGCATCACTTCAAGCTGTGGGACTTAAAATAATTTAAGGCAGTCACCTTTAAAAAGAAGTCGTAAAAATGCACTGGTTGTATCAACAACTTAAGCCCTTCTACAGAGTAAAATCTCTCTTTGTTTTTCTTTCCCCTCTTTACTCTGTTTTTTCATGCATCTCACATTTCCCTCAGATCCTATTCCTCACAGATAAATTTTCCTCCTGCTCAGAAATACATTATTTAGAGTACTTAAGCCCAGGGTTTTTAAAATTATACTGATAAGCCATGGTATTTTTCTGGGTCTTTGACAAGGGCTAATATTTTTAAATAATACTAAGTTAATTAAACACAAAATTTTGCACAATTGTTTTTACTGTATTATGTCTCAAAATAACAGCAAGGCAATTAAAAGTATAAAAACCTCTGAAGAGATAAAAATGCTCTAACTTTGCCAACTATAAAAGATGAACAATTAAGAAAAACTAGTATATGAAAATGAGGCTACAATAAAACAGCCTGGAATAGTTATGGTGAACATTTTCTGTTAAATGGGGATAAAATATTATTGAAAAGTATTTAAAAAAACCTCTTTAAAATGCCCTGTCACAGAAAACATAAATGGTATTGGCTTTGTCCCAAGTAGAAACAAGCTAAAATATCCATGGGGTCATAAAGATTTCCCAGAAACTCCATGAAACTGTGAAGTGTGTCACAAGGAAGATTTTCCTCATGGAACTATGTATAAATAGCTTAAATAAAGTAAGCAAAGGAGCTAATTCTGGCAGAAGAGATCTGCTTTGAGTTATTGAGAAGTTGCTCACTCCTCATGTATCACTCTCAATTTAAATCAATGGATACTACAGCTCAAACCACCAGAGAATAGTAAAACCTGGGAATGGTAACTTCTTATCTCACTTCCAGCCATAGACCTTGGGCTTCTGGGAACGTCCTCTGCCCCTTCTTGGCTCAGTACAGGACACCATTCAACCCACCAGCCTATCCCACTGCCTTCCTACCCCTTCTGCACACTGAGGAAGAGGTAGGTGTAGCTAGCTAGTTGAGAAAGATTTGTTCCAAGCTGTTACATTTCTCCAGTGAATGTCAGATGAATTTATAATTGTGAGAACTCTTGAAACATTTCCAGCCTTACACAACATGTTTGTTTTAGGGCTCCGGTAATGTCTGTAATGTGTGGGTCTGCTGAGATTTGAAACAGATGCATTATTTTCCTCAGCCACCTGGAAGAAAGTAAAATATTGAAAAAAGTTGGTTTATAAGGACTCCCTGGTGTCCACAAACTGGTCTGGTTAATAAAAGAGAAAATATTTCTGATTTTTTTCAGCTGCAAAACAAATAGCAAACATATCATTGCTGCTTTTTGTCAAGGACATTAAAATGTCAGGAGGTTTGCAAGGCTTAAAACCAACACACAGTAGCTTGCCTAGTATCCTGATTTGGGACTACATTAAGGATTTGTGAATGTACTTTTCAGACCTGTCCTGTAAACCTGAAACTGAGGAAAGAAGGCCTCAAACCTGTGCAAACCAGGTGGTTTTAGAAGGAGTTAGAAGAAATTAATAAGTTTAAGTTCATAAATTATTTTACTGACAAAAAGATACACTTGAAGTTTACACTTTTGAAAGCAAAAGATCTTTGAAAAAAGAAAAGGTGGCCAAGGTCAAATGGCAGCCTACAGAATGGACTTCTCCAGACTGAGCAATGTTCAGCTTGTTGCAAATGCCCTTGAGGTTACCAGCAAACTCTTTCACATATACAAATATCACCAGCCGCAACATCTGCTGAAGTGCTCCCTTGCTTCCCTTCAATGTAATGAAGTGTGTCAAAATCCTTCGTAATCCCCATTCCCTTCTTTGAGAGATAGGGGCCTGTCTATCTTTAGGCTGGAAAGAGGAACTTTGTGTGCACAGCCCTGGGCCTAGGAGCAGGCCCAGGAGGTTGTGTGCCAGCAGTGACTTTGTAGCTGGAGCAAAGCCTCAGGCAGGGATCAGGAACATGTGAGGAGACCCTGCTAAACTGCAAGGCTCCATCTGCTGCTCTGCTCGTGTATGGTCCCATGGCCTCAGAGCTGGTGGCATCCATAACAAGAAATTCCCAAGTTGGCTCAAGATGGAGCTTCTCTCATGAAGCCATTGGTTGTTAAAGATGATGAATAACAAATCTTCCTGTATGCAGAGACCATGGGCTGTTACAGAACAAATCACAGAATCTGGATTTTGACAGGAGAGATAAGCCTTTAATACAACTCTGGATATTAAAGCACAGGGATGCTTTAATATCCAGTGTTTCTCAGGTGGATTTACTTTTAAAAAATGTTTTAAAATGTCTTCACAGGCTGACCAGAGTTTTCCCCCATTCAGATACACAAGGTTTTGACTGAACTATTTTCAAAAATTTTCCTGAAAAGTCATCAGTGTTAAGTAAATGAGGTGTTTCTTAACTACTGCTGTGAATAGGGAGGACACAGTATATACAGCAAAAAACACTTGTCAGAGACCAGAGGTTTTGTCCCAGATATACACATTTCAACAGCACATGTAAAGACCAGTTGTTTCACCAGACATCCTAAGCTGCTGGCCTAAAAATAATGTTTGGGTAGATACTATTCTAAAAGAAAGAAGTCTCTGGCCAGCTGTGTTTGAAGGCTTTACAACCCTGAATGTACTTCTCCTTTACATGTTACAACTCAGCTGCAAGACATATACACTGGAATGTCCAAACTAGGTTTCAAATCTATATATTTCATTGAAATTATTTTTTTCATTTCATTGGAACTCTAAAATTTCAAAGCAAATAATCCACATCTATTGCCAGGAGAACATCAAGCTTAACTGAAGTTATCTTTTGTCTCTGCATTTCAGAGATCGAACGGCAATGATTAAAATATGATTTTGTAGCAAATATTTATGCATTACTAACAAAATTTCTGCATTCTCGTGTGCTGGCCATTGTGTAAGACCAACTCTTTATACCACAGTCAGTTCATCTCATCTTTGAAATATAAATGATGACATTTCCATGGCAAAATGCTGTGTAAAGGGATCAATGTGAGAGAAGTTGGCACTTCTTAAAAAAAATAAACCAAATAAAATGTTTATTTTTCAAGCCTCTCCTCTGCTAAATGAGCCAGAATATAAGGACATTTAGTTATAATACTAAGAAAATGAAATATGGAATACATTCCTCTCCTTTCACCCCCCCAAACGTAAATATTCATTATCTAACAATTTACAATGAGCTACATCTGCAAAACTGCATAGCTGCATTTGAAAATCCCAAAGGCCTAGTGCAATTCCTAACAGATGTATCATTGCTTTTATACAAAGGGGAATAATGTGGCCCACTAACCACAAGAAATACATCAAATTATATCTCTGGTGATGACTCTAGCGTCTGGTGATCATATCCTGTGCCAACTAGTTTTTTCAGCATCTTACACGGACCTAGAATTAGGCCTGTCTGTGAAGCTCAGCAGAGAATTGTACTATAGTTCAGTTCTTATTGCATTTTCAGAAATGCTATGGAACATTTAATTGAAAGGATAATGCATTTATGAAGTCCATTATTTAGTAAACCATTTGTTATCCTTACATCATGGATATAATCCAGATATCAGGTTCACAGGCAATGTCTTCTTGTGTAAGACTCAAAATTGCTCTGCTGGGGTTTGATGACACGCTTGATTTTTCCAATTAAGCACAATCTGGAAGCAAAGTGGGAGTGAGATGAGCAAACCTGGATGAAAATCTAATGGGAGTAGAAGGATTAAGATGAGTAGTTAAGAATACAAGGGGAGGAAAAAGAGTGAGCAACCAAGGTGACAATGCAGAAGAGAAGGCAAACTGAAGGGTACATCAGAGAAGTGACAGCAGGGCTGGACCCAAACAGGGCTCGTCAGCTAATGTAGAAATTACATGGACCTGTATTCTTCAAGCAGCTCACATAATTGCCAGTTATCTCAGGCATTATCTAGTGCATTGGTTTTAAGATATCTAAAAATTGCCACTCTTTGAAACTCACTAGCCTGTTTGTGCTAACGTTTTGGAAAATGTTAGTTGGAATGAGATGGAAATGTGCAGGTTCTTTCTAACTCATTCACAGGTAAGAAGCCTGGCATTGCTCCATTTACTGTCATACAGAGCTTCATCTGCCCTTGGAGTCAGCTGCATGTCTGCATGACTGCCCTGGCCTACAATCAGCTGTTCTTGCATGCAGAACAGCCTAGACTTCAGATAAAGTTGTTCTCAAGTCTGTGAATTTTTTCTGTCTTCATTCCATGAACATTTAATATTAGTCACCACGTAGTTCTCAGCCTCTCAAGCATAATGAGCTACATCAGCAAAACGGCATTGCTGCATTGCTCCTCCAATGTTTTATAAGCCATCATATAACTGTCAAAGCACTAGAAAAATAAAAGTCTCAGTAAACTTTTACATTAAGTATTACCAAGTAGCTGAAAATTAGCACTAGCATGCCTTTTCCCAGTTACATAAAGGAAAATGTCCCTTCAGGTTAGTGTAGGTTGCTCACTGTTGAGCATAATCTTTTATCATATAGCCTATTTTTAGTTTCTTAACAGTCATTGTGTTTAATTATTAGGTTTATTAAGTTTAATATCCAACATTTTTATCTGACCATAATTTTAGTGGCATTTCTCATAAAGTAGCTATCTTCGGAGAGATTTCTACTCACTGCAGAAATACTGTATTGATTGAGTGTCTACCATTGTAGAGAGTAATTTCTGTCAACAGCATCTAGACAAGTACCAAAGGTTCTTCCTACTAGGAGTATATATAAATACAAATTTACTTTTTGTGTTATGACGTCAAGCAGTTAATGGTCATTTGGAAATTTTGCCACAGTGTAACAAGATCACTGGTGATTATCATATAAATCTTTTTAGTAAAAACATCCATGCAAACTAGACAAGGAATTCAAAGACTAACAGAGATTAAGGGTATATCTAAGAAATACTTTGCTTAATTCTACATATGCACAACTTTTTACAAGGAAATCTCTAATTGAATCCCTTATAATTAAAGCTGCTAATTATTTTTGAAGGAAGGGAATGAAAATATAATTCATGCTATAAAGATATACCTATCTTCAGTCAGAAGAATTTGAATTTAGCTGTGAAATTAGCCCATCTCTCATCCTTCATCAGGTACATTTATGAAAGGGACATTTTTACATCTTTATCAAGAATTCTTGATGAACAACTTGAAAGAAACAAACTTGTTATTAGGATGATTGAACATTGCATGGCTGCAGAAACTCTAGTGTTTTAAGAAAGTAGAAGCATGTCTTGTGATTCCATGCTTGCCTGGGAAAATTTAAGGAAGGCAAATATGTGAACAGAACGTGAAGACAATGTTTTCCAGATGAATTTAGGATGAAGATTGTCTGAAAACATCAGACATTCTGCTGAAAGATGGAATTTTGGACTCATCAAACATCTCAGAAAATTAAACTGACAAAAACTTAATTCTATATGCTAGCAGAGACAATATTTTTGCCTGTGCATTGTTTGATGATGATTTCAAATTCAGTAGGATTCAGTGAAATTCTGGGATGTTCTATGATTGTTTTCAAATGATATTAACTGGCATTTTTCCTTCAGTTTAGTTTCAGATGGGTAATCTGATGTTCAAGTGATTCGAGGATTTATTTTTAAGAGCACAGGCAATCTGACAGGAATTAGATATGCACAAGTATGGTCTCACTAATTCTCCACATGCCTAACTCCATCTACATGAGATGAAGGAAGAAAGGACAGGGAACTCTAAATCTCCACTACAGAGCAGCTGGTAGGAAATGACAGGCACTGCAAGGCCATTATCAGCCACTCCCAGACCTGGAAAACTTCTGTCATAATGAGATCATCTAAGACTCAGCTTCCCCCTCTGGTTAAAAGTTCATGGAGGTGTTGTACATGGTAGATTTGTCTTCCTTTGATCAACCAAACTGCTATTCAAAATAAAGGCAAAGAACACCAAAATGAAAAATAAACAAGGAAAGGAAGTAACACATAAGAAGGAACAACAGTAAGGTTTCTCTGAGACACAACAGGCCACCAGTGAGCTTCAGAGATTTTAAAAGACTTTAAGAGGCTTGCATTATTATGTCTTTCTTACAGATGGGAGACTTAAATATTGAGTTTAAATTAATTGCCTGAGCATGCCAAAAGCTAACCCAAGAACTAAAGCATCCTATTTCTTATCTTCAAGGTCATCCTGCCTTCAATTAATTGCCCCAAATCTAGTCAAAGTTAAGAGATGTTTTTTCCTTCTGTCTGCCTTGATCCAGAATATATTTTATGATCAAAATGTCAAATAGTATCAATGTAGAATCCAGTAAGTCTTCAGACAGGAAGGTGAGCAGCTCCATTAGCCAAGTGTCCTCTCCAATGTGTTAAAGCAAAACTTCCTCCTACATTCTATTTAAATACTTAGTCTAACTCACAGCTTGACTGCTACAGTTGAAAACCATTTTCTTGCCTTTTTTTTTCTAGTTTAGGCAATTAATTCTACCTCTGACTTTTACTTTTAAAAATTATTTTATTTTGCTTCAGTCGTGTGTATAAAACACATTTTAAAAAGAGGATTATATTGTGCAGACTGTAGAGTACTCCCTAACAGTTCATTTCCACTTCTCAGTGCACAAGTCTCTGCATTGCCTTCAGGTCAGAGAAAAAGAATTGTTACAGAGAAAAGAAACCCCAGTTACTGAAAAAACAACTAATATATGGATAACTAATATACAGATAAATACGTAAAAAATATTAATCTCAGATACAAGGAACAAGACTCCTAACCACTGGTTTTGGCTGGAGTAGAATTAATTTTCTTCCCAGTGGCTGGTATGGAGCTGTGTTCTGGATTTGTGCTGAACACAGGGTTGATAATACAAAGACGCTTTTGTCACTGCTGAGCAGGGCTTGGCACAGAGCCAAGCCCTTTTCTGCTTTCCATGCTGCCATGCTGGTGAGAAGGCTGGGGGTGCATGGGAGGTTGGGAGGAGACACAGCCAGGACGGGTGACCCAGATTGACCAGAGTCAATCAACATCACGCTTAGACCAGAGTCAATCATGAGTACAACAGAGTACAACAGAGTACAACATGAGTACAATCAGAGTACAACATGAGTACAATCAGAGTACAACATCATGCTTAGTATATGAAGTGGGGGGAGGAAGGAAGTAGAGGGAATGCTTGCTTTCCCAAGCGATCGTTGTGTGTGATGGGGCCTTGGTCTCCTGGAGATCAAGTGCTTGGGAAGCACTGAATTAATTCCTTGTTTTGCTTTCCTTTCCCTGTTAAACTGTTTTTACTTCAACCTGTAAGTTTTCTAGCTTTTTTCCCTAGCTTTTACCCTTTTGACCCTCTCCACAAACCCATTGGTGGGGGGGAAGAGGCTGCTTAGGGCTCGTTTGCTGGATGGGGTGAAACCATGACATCCTAGCATCTTAAAATCATTATCAAAGGAGTATACAATCTATTAACACAGTAATTGCAACTTACCACTTAAAAAAACACATTTTAAATGCTGCAGATAGTTCTTACATGGCGATATTTCTTTCACAAGGAATAGAACTTTCTAGATGATGATAAGTAAATCAGCATATAGGTAAAAGCAGGCATGATATATTTAGATATGCTGCAAACCTTGAAAATTAACAATTTAATATATATTTGTTGACATTATATTTTATGAAAATCCTTTGCTAGGATTTTCTTCTCCTGAGAAGCTGAGGACCCTCAGGAAAGAAATGTAAACAATAACTATCTGCTGCTGTAGAATGCAACAAGTGCTTCTTTGATTAGTCTATGTTAAGTGTTTCTACTTAAGAACCAACCAAAGACGCAGCTGGGTCAGACTCTCTGGTCAGTCACCAGCCTTTGTTATTCATTCCTTTCTATTCCTGTCCAGCCTTCTGATGAATCTTTTCCTCTATTTAGTATAGTTTTAATGTAGCATTTTTAATACAATATATATCATAATGTAATAAATCAGCCTTCTGAAACATGGAATCAAAATTCTCATCTCTTCCCTTGTCCTGGGACCCCTGCAAATCCCACATATATTTATTTTTGTACATCCTGCACTCACTTTTGTGCAAATTTCACCATGGAATGAACAAATTAATTCCTTCAGTTTACTTCAGGGATTATTCCACACTTTGAGGAATTGAATAGGGTAGCTCAATGCTCAATGGCCTTTTTTCTCCCAAAATTGCATTCTATTTAAACCACCTCAAAAAACTCCTTCCTTCCATTTTTCCAAACATTTCCTTCAAAATAATTGTGAATTGTTGCCATATTCAGACACTTCCTGATGGTTGCTTGGCAAAAGGTCTGTTAACTCCCTTAGGAAACCAGTCCCCATAGGGCCATAAATGCTTGTTTTCTCTTACATTCATTCCCTTTGACAGAACCCTTGGGTGAGGACTTTGGATCACTTGTTTAGGTACAGGGTCACCAGTGTCGTGCAATAGAGAGTCATATGGACTACAGAGGTCACTAGATAGGCATAAGAAATATATGCATCTTAGAAATAAATACATGTAATCACTACAGTCACAAAGACTTTAACTCATATAAATATCAAATATTTCATAACTAAAAGAAAATACATGTAATAAAGGAATATCATTGTCAGTGGAGTTTTCCTTCCTGCCTCCAGCTGGAAATTCATGTATTCTATAGAGATATTTAACTAATTGGCTCTCAAGTTTACAAGACAAAAGGGAAGTATGGATTTTCTGCCTGATTGCCAGAGGTTTTATTCAGGGCCCAAGAGAGAAATGTGTTCATGTAAGTCATGATCCTGTGCATGCTTCCTTGGTGTGCTGTGCCAAGACTGTTGTAACAAGCCTTGGGAATCTTCACTGAAGACCCTAATGTGCTAACTGAGATCTGAGATAGCAGCCATCATCCTGACAGTCTGGCAAGCTGTCTAGAAGAATTCTCTGAATCTGCTGGAAGAGTCAAAGATATTCTCTAAAGAGTGAAGGATTTCCTGACATCTTGCCCAAACCACAAAAGCTAGTTTTTGTGTGGATTCCAGTTTCATTTGTAGCTAGCACTCACAAGTATGGATCCTGCATAATAAAATCTACCTAGAAAAAAAAAAAAGTATTTTCTAGGATAACATCAACACGGTTTTTATTGGTGTCCTGTAAAAGGAATACATTTAGTGAAATCCTGTCCTTAAATTGTAGGATATTATATCTTATTATATATCATATACTATATCACATTCTATCACACATTATCCCTGGCAATCTTATTAGGGAAGATTTCTAAGTAAATTGGTCACGAGTGTCCCTTGGGATACTTCTGTTTTCAGGAGCTGCAACTAACTTCTCTGTTTATTCAGTTTACTTGCACTGGGCACTTGTGTAAACAAACAAAAATTAGGACAGAGGCCAGGGACATTACAGAAAATAGGATTTCTTCCTAGTAAAAATATACTGTTCAGTGTTGTCATACTGAACTGTAGTAAGATGACATTACGGAAACTGATCTCCTGATCTTGTATCTTAGACACCAAATTCCTTCTCCTTCTTAACGCACAGAATCCAGAACTACAGGAATATTATTTGATTATCTGTGTGGAAATCTTGGCACAACAAGAGTCTTTCCCAGGACTGACCATGAAGTGTCAATGACATCACCACATTGACTTAGCAGGGAGAAGATGGCAGCCCTGTCTTATCTCTTGTTAATTTGAATGAGATTTTAATGTTAATGTTTTAAATGTTAATTTAAAGATTTTTATGGGCTTTCAGAATGAAAAAAGGCCACCTGTTTGGTTGAAGATAGAAAGACAAAACAGAAAAATAATGGTCCACTTAGGGAAGCAGTTTCTACAACACTTTTCCAAGATCGTACTTTATTAAGAGCTTAAGTTGTAAGTACTTAAATTTTCTATATTCCCATAGGAAAATTAAGATTAGGATTTTAAAACAGCTGAAATGAGCTCTACAATCACTGCCATCAGCTTTCTTCAGACCAGACTTAGTACTAGTATCTTGGTTGCTTTGCAAGAACCTGTGAAAGTAAAGCTATATCATTTTCTGTGAAAGTCTGGGATTAACATTCTAGTTTACACTTAGTAATAAGCAGTCAGCTACTCAAGATTTGGTTTACAAAATAAAGGTGTAATTGTTGTGGCATTTCCAATTTCTTCTATTCTATTCTATCCCTTTTATATTTATTATTTAAAGTAGTAACAAATTTTAAAAATACCATGTGAGTAACTTTTCTATGCATAAATATTCTAATAGTCTAAATAATAAATATTATGGATTTTAAGGTGGCCATAGTTAAATATTGCCATTGCAAATGCTTCTACAAGACAGGTAAGATGTTTTGCAGAGTTTCTAGTAGAGAAGCAAAATCGTAACCAGTAATTCAGTGCAGAACAGAGACACACTTCTCCTTTCTAACCACCTGTGAGCAAGTGATGCCACAAAGCCCACCAGGCTGGTACTTGTAGTGTTAGTCTTAACAGAGACACTGAGGCTTGAATGAACTCAGGTCTTCATCTGTGTCTGAGTAATTTTCCAGGGCTGTGGTGGTGTTCAGAGACGCTAGGAAGTTCTCACATCTGCCAATCTTGCAAGCCAAGGCATTTTATTTTCCAGTGGTGCAAATCCAGCACTAAAATATGCAAAATTCCTGACCACAGCTATAGCTTCATGTAGCCCAAACTCTTTAAACTTCTAATATAAACAGTTTCCCCAGCCATATTTTTCTGCTCTTTCATAAGTGTGTTCTATTCTTGTTTTAACCTAACTTAAATTAGAGACAGAACTAAGGGCTACAATACAGGAAAGCTGAAAGGGAGAGACAAGATTATCACTAGCAAAACACAACCTATACTGTGTGTTACTACACAGTGTAAATCCTGACTTTCTATCAAAGCCTCTCTCTAAGCTCTTGTATCTTTAAATAGTGCATCAAGAGTGAAGCAAACAGCAGCAGATATGAGGGGGAAAAAAGCCAGAGTCCATCACCAGCTTTTTTTCATTTGTGAATATCTTCTCACCCACAGAAGGGAAGTAGCAGCTCAGCCTTCATTTGTTTTTCCTTTGCTTTCTTATTCTTTCAAGTGTGGTCAGTCATACTTGGCTAATTATTGCTACAAGGAATCTACAAGAAGGATTCACTGTAACTGCATCAGAACATCTATACCAGATTACATAACTCAAAACCTTAAGTAAAAAACTTTCTATAAAGAAAATTAAAACAATTACTGATAAATCTGCTTACTTTCTAGACTGTTTATCTGATTAGAGTAACATAGTTAAATGCAAAATCATTCATGGAGGAATAAAGAATACTAAAAAAATTCAGGCCAATAAAATAGCTAAAAGGAGCTCTAAGATCTGGCTGAACATGAATTCTTGGTGTCGTTTAGTGAAGAGTCATCTTACACTACAAATGGCACCCATCTAAACCTTGCAGGTTTGAAATTAAAACAAAAAGAAGACTGGTCTAATTTTAAAATGAAACTATGGGTTAGGATGAGCAGTTCAGTAGTAGAATACGAAATTATTGCAGGCTGATTTTTTTTTTTTTTTTTTTTTTTGGCAAGAGTAACCCCTACTACACTTTAAATTATAGTTGTGCAGAAGTAACATTTAAAAATTTTCTGTCAAGACTGGAAGCCTTTTAAAGACACTATTCAAACACAAGATAATGTTTTAATGTGAGAAGCTCTAGAAAAATTGAGTTACTAGAGAAGGCTACAGTGACTTCTCAGGGCTTTAAAAAGGTCCGTTAATCTAAAGCAATAGGCAGGAACTACACCCCTTTTTATCACTCCCAATGTGCAAAATGCTTGAACTCAAAAAAGTAAGATGATGCTTTCTGATATATATCTGCAGATCAAATAAAAAAATACTAGCAGCTTGTGAAATAGGATTTGGGGTAACAATACCATTCCACCAAAATAAAAAACCCCCCAAAAAAATAGGATGAAGGATTTAAAATCTACATTAATGTTTGCCTGTAGCAGATACAAGCTGTTCCTTTTCTGACTTCAAGGCACCTATTGTCTGTTACTGCCTGAATTGATTGTTGATAAAAAAGAAATCCCAAATAATCCCACAGCAATATTTAAATAATCTCAGTATAAGAGAACAGCCTGGCAACATCCAAGGCTGAATGCAATCCTGCCAAGGCATTTCAGATGGAAGAAAACATTTATTCCACTTCTACAATGTCTCCAGTCTGCTGCACTCCATTCAAGGAAGCTATTTCCACAAAGCCTAATTTAAAAAGAAATCCTTTTCTGTGACAGCATTTGAGTTTTTAAATACAAATGTGTGTTGCTAAATAACTGATTTTTACCCAGAGATAATCATTGGTTAAAACAGCTCGAGTATTCCTTCAGCAACTGGAATAGCTCTCTATATATGAAAGTTGTTACATTTACCTCTCAGGTGTAGCAAGAAGATGGCTTTTTACAAAAAAAAAAAAGTGACCTAGGAAACAGCAAGCCCTCAGCTTGGTGTCTCCTAGCAGAGTTCCATGGAAGTGTGAAATCTGTGTTTTTGAAATCCATAACTAACTTGTATGCCAAATCTGTCACCCAAGCTCAGGAAAAGAACAGGAACTGCTGTATGTCCCTCTGGGAAATGTTTTTAAGTGAATGACTCTGAATCTTTCTCATTCAGGCCTCTCTTGTCCTTGTTCACCAGCCAGGACCTGCCATTCTGGGTCAGGCTGATGATATGCCCTAATAAACACCTTGACCTTCAGTCCTGAGTTCACATTTAAATCCTCTGGCTGTGAAAGCAGGTAGGACAGAAAAAAATAAATCTTCACTGCAAGAGAGACAATACACAGAATGGAGGTAGGGGACTAAAATCGTGCCTTACTATCACTAGTAGCTGGTTCAATAAATGGTGAAATTGCTTCCCAGAGCCTTTGGACTCTCTATTGCAGCCTAGTATATGTGTTGCTTTGGTAAAATTAACCTGCTCCTATATTCCTAATGAATTATTGCATTTGCCTGAAAAATTTCAAAGGCCTTGATGAAATCTTTCCTTTTTTCTCCCTGCTAAAACAAAACAGTACCTTATTGCCCTTTCTCTGGACAATTCCTGACTACTTTTTTCCCTCCTCTGGACACATTTTTCATGCTTATCTCTATGAAAAGAGACCTGAAGCACTTTGCCATTTCAGTCCTTGGAATGGCTGCACATGAGATTAACCACTTACAGCATCTCATAAAGATGTAAGTAAATAATGACCTTTGTTTTGGCAACTCAGCAACAGCACATGACTTGTGGGAAGGTTAAGTTGTATCACTGAGGAAGGCATCAAAAAACCACGAACATCTTTACCAGGTGCAACAATTAAATTTATTCCCTTATTGCAGCAACTGCTGTTCTGTTTGTTCCATTTCTGAATCTAAACACATTTTCAATTCATAGCGTTTCAGCCAAACACAGCTAGCCAGATCTTCTTGTAACTTAGACATATCTGATCTGTACTCTGCTCCATCTGTTAGCAGGCTGTAATGCTTAAGCCCATGAAAGGACCATTCATAGTCCTGCCAGCTGGACAGCAAATTCATTGGGCCCAAAAGAAAAGAAGCTATGCTGGAGGTGCAGAGGTTTCCTTGCCATGTCATAGCAGGCTAAGTGAGAAAAAAAAGGAAAGTAATGGAACTATGTCATGAAAGACAGGACTCCAGGAAATGGCCTGAAGCTGTCTCAGGGAAGGTTTAGGTTGGATATCAGGAAAAGGTTCTTCACCCAGAGGGTGTTGGGGCACTGTATGAGGCTCCCCAGGGAAGTGGTCACAGCATCAAAGCTCAAGAAGCATTTGGATAGTGCTCTCAGGCACATGGTGTGAATCTTGGAAATGCAGGGCCAGAAGCTGGACTCAGTGATCCTTGTGGGTGCCTTCCAACTCAGCTGATTCTATGGTTCTATGAACTAGGCAGCCAGAACAATTGCAAAACAAGAGTCTGATATTATTAGTATGTCTGCTTTAAAATATGCTGTTAAATGACAACGCTGCTTTTTCATGACTCAGAACAGTCTCCTGACATCACAACCCAAAGCTGGTAAGGACAGCTTTAGTACTGAATAATTTATTAAGCATTTAGCATTTTATTGGTTCACATTAGTTTTAAGGATAATGCTTCATTCTGCTGGGAATCTGAGAAACTTCCAGTGTGAATGAGATATGTGCATATGCTCATATTAGTATTTTTTGTTGACACAATTTAATCACATATTGGATCACATTCTTTCTTATACAAACCAAAAATTAGTCTGGTGAATTCTAAAATTTATTTCACTGAACTCCATGTCGTAGATGAGAGACCATTAGAGGACAATATGCAGTCTTTTGTTCTACTGGTAATTTTATAATTTTATTACATTGCGTGTGTGTAACTTAAACTTATTTTAACAATACAACAACAGAATAATGCAGATGTTTTGAGAAAATTAGTCAAATATACCAGTTCTTGATACCTTAATCTAGTTTTCAAACTAAAACCATGGAACAGTCCAACCTTTCTAATGATCTCTCTGCAAAGATTACTGATTTGGTACATAGTATAGGCAAAAAAGCATGAAGCTAGTTGAGGATTTGAAAGAAAATATGAGGAGAAATACTTCAGATCATATAATAATATAGGCTATGGCAGCAAAATATTATTTTACAAAACAAAGTTAATGACCATGGGAGGTCATTCCCTATAAATACAACTTTAATCATACTGCAGCCAAATGATTGTTAGCTGTAATCAACTAAAAGAAAAAACAAAGTAAAAGAAAATTACTTGATTTATTTCAAATGTAACTAAGTCTTCCTCAAAATATATCAGTATCAATGCAAGGTTTTTATTCTAAATTTCTACACTTTGTGGTTTGTTAGCAAACTTCTTGGCAATTAACACTGAGTGTGGGTGAGCAGCAGTATATTTCAGCAGCTGGAAAACACACAAATGACCTATTGCAGTTTTGCTTTTCTAGATTTGCCTTATGAAAAACTAAACTGTCTAAACTATAGTGAAGTGCAATTAAGTGCAACCTGAACACCATTCTTAACCTTGTCTCTTGGAGTCCTTCTTTAACGTCTCCCATATCAACGTAAGGTAACTTACAATTATATTCATTTCAGTGATATTGTATCACAAAATTCTTCAAATGAATTTCAAGTAGATCTGACAAAGGAACTGAGCTAGTGTCCTGGAGATCCTAACACCTCACCAAAGGATGAGAGGAACTCATCATGTGTCCCGCAGTAATTCATATCCCGGGATAAAAAGAATAAATGAGGTAAAAAAGATCTCTTGCACAGAAGACTCATTTTAAGCTGAGATTGTATGAACCTGAATATCCACTGGTGAAATGATGTAAAAAAAGAATGAATGTAGAATGAAGTGCTTGGGAAGGCAAGTCATGACTGGATCTATTTGGAGACATGAGGAACTGTAAGAACAGGCTTAAATTTGTATGTGTTTGTATTTAACTGTTATGACATTCCCCATAAAAAAAAAAAAAAAAGTTCAGCACTTAAGTCTAAAGAATGCATTTCGCTAAGAAATAAGTGTATTTTTAAATATTCTTCCTAAGCCTGTGGTATCTTTTTCCAGTCATCTAGAAGAAAATAGTGAAGAGACATTTTAATCTTTTGTGTTGTAATATTACATAAACTACTGAATCTACATGACTTATTAGCCCATTGCTTACTTCTCAGAAACAGTCTTGATTATGGCAATCCTGCTTAAGATAAGTAATATGAATCTGATCAAAGCCTACACATTGCAACTTCAGCAAATAATCTAAAGAATACAGGTACAAGAAGAAGTCTTGAAATTTACTTGGAAATGTGGCCCATTTTATTTTAACTGTAAAGCATTCATTATACAGTGCAAACAGTTCTTTGGTAAATTTACTGATTAAAATAACAACAACTTTGTTTCAGGTAACATTAAAAAAAGAAAATAAATATGTAAAATTTGCATCATATTACAGCAATATTCTCACAGTGGATACTGAGCAAATAGTCAGCTAGCCACTGGCCACTGTTTCAGAAATGTTAAAGTCAAGGCTGATTCTAAAGACACTGCAATAAAACTGAACTAGTACAATCCAGGACTCATTACATTTTACACTGTGGATAAAGACCTGTTTTTCCTGGTTTATAAACAGATGGATGGTGGAAAATAACTCAATATTAGACTTGTAACATTTGTTTAAGCATATCCAGACTCCTAAGCCCATTTTATATACCATATGAATAAACAGTGAACAACGAAGAAAACCTCCCACTTTGGAGGCTGGAGAAAAGGAACAATGAGATATAAGGTACTATTTTATAATGTATAAAATGGAAACTCTCTTCTCCTATAAGCAGAAATCTTAAGAAAACTTATTTAATATAAAATTGAAAAGAAAGAATGCAAGTAGTAACCAGCTGGATGTATTACTGCCTTATTTAACCATTTGGACAGTTAAATTATATTTGGTTTAGCTCTGCAACCCTTCTTCTTTGAAGAACTTCTGCTACAGGACGATGGGAGCTCCATCTGAGTTGGAATTACAGGGCGAGACATGTGGTTTGGACTCTCGAGAAAAGTCAGCAAAACAGAGAGTATCAAAGAAATACTGGAATGACAATCTTTAGGAACCATGTGATACTCAAACATGCTCACCACACAATTTCTAGAAGCATTAACAAAGAATATTACATAAATCAAAACACTGTATATAAAATCAATTAAAATATTCTTAAAAATATAAATTGCAATTCCATGTGTACCACACACCTTTAACACAGCACTCACATGTACATATTGATTCTACCATAGTATGAAACAAAGTTTCATAAGTAGTAAGCTTTAAAGTTACACCAAAGTTTGTATGTGTGTCATGGTAATTATCAAATTAGAAATTATTAATGTTAGTAATCAGAGAAATTATGTGCCAAACTATGATAGTGGATTTCATATTGCTGTGCTAGGTTAGTTATTAGACAGGTATTTGTTCTACCATGCAATAACTAAGTACTCAGTCTGTTGGCATAATCTGAAATGCTTAACATATGAAGGTTTAATTTTGTGCAGATTTCTTTGATACCCCAATCACTATCCCTTGAATTTCAACACTTAAACTCAGAAGTCAGTGAACCATGTAACCAGTTTTGGTTCTAGCGAATTCTGGCTTAGGACTAAAGGACAGGGCAATAACATCTAACAAATTAAGTATTCGGGGAAAGAATAAATTCTGAATACACAGAATAAAAACTGTAAAATGAGGTATGATAGTTGTCCTTCACTCAACCTAATTCCTGGTCAAAAACGCACAGTTTGCATCCTATAAAGTACACAACTTTGAAATGCTAGTATAGACATATACTCTATAATGTTAAACATTTAAATGGGAGATGAAGTCCATTGATGGACCTTTTTTAACACAAATGATTAAAATATTGAGGTAAATATAGATATTCATTAGATCAAATTGGGAAAAAAAATCAAACACCTTGTCAGAAAAAGTAGTCAATCCACAATTAATCATGTTGCTTGATTTTGATTTTCCTTTTTTCAACAGTGCCACAATATAATCAGGAACATGTCTATTGACAACATGCACAATGAACCAGTAGAAATCTTTGTATACAAAATGGCATGTGACATCTTTTCACATTTTCAAAACAGGGCCATACAATTACATGAGCTGATCTGAGATAAAGAGAAGCATGCTTTCAAACGGACCTGGATGGTTATGTTACAAAATTTAAAATAAATGAAACAAACACACAAAAAATGTCATCAAGCAATTATAAATGTTTTGACAAAAAGGATTTTGCTAATTTTTAAGACAAATGCTACTCTGTCATGCATGTTTCCCTAGAATGAGGAACACTGTCAATTACATCTATAAAACACATTCAGTTGCTTTTGCTTTCTTCCAAATACAGTTATTTATATTTTCTTACTAATTCCAGCTTTTATTGCTTTGAAAATTTGGTTAATTTTGCTCCTTAAATTAAGAAAAGAATGTTGAAAGGTGTCAAGTAGCTTTCTTTATTTCCTTGCTGGTCCAGGCCCAGCAGTGATAGTGTGATTTAAGAGAATTTCCGTGCATTGATGTTTGCAGAAACTGGCCTGGATATGGCATTGCTCAGGCACAGTGAGCTCGTCTTTTCCTTTTCCTGGCATTTTACTAAATAACAGCAAAAGTTAAGTATCAAGACAGACTGGTACTAAAAAGGGGCAGTAAACTTTTAATATTGCTAAGTAAAGATAGGAAACAAAGTGTTCATTTTAGATTAAATCTTAAACCCAGTCATTTTGGGTACCTAAAACTACCTGACAGTGTTCTTTTAAAGTAGCACCAGTTCGAGTTTGTCTAACCTGAGAAGTATAACACACAATTAACTTTGACCTGTTTGCTATTTTCCCTTTTGTTAATTTTTGCATTGTGATTTACCTTCATGGGCAGAAAACAAAATGATACATTATGTTATACTGTTACAGCACCATTAGAATATTGTAAATCTTGATTTCTTGCTGTTGTTAGGACTGCAGTTACCTGGTTTTGCCATCAGCAGGCACTGATATGATTTGAGGAGTATGCACCCTAAATTCTTAAAAAGCAGACTTATGGCTTCTTTTTATTAGCATTTTGTTGTAAGCAGACTGGACAGCAATCTCCTTTACCCTTGACAGGTGCTTCGCAGTCAGCAGGCGGGCACGATTCTACAAAACAGGTAATCTGACCAACCTGTGCCAGGAGAAAAACAGCAGAACAAAAATATACTTAGCTACATGTTCCAAACAAGAAATACATCTGCCATGTTATTGCAGAAAATATTCTCATTCATTCTCTGTAAGAACCTGACTAATATGGTGACTCCACATAGTCTGTTTCAGTATAAACTTACATTGAGAAGGTTAAGGCACTTTTTGGTTTACCTCATTTTTTGATAAAGCAGCCTATATGTTTTTGTCCAATGTTCAGGTGTGACTGAGGTACTAAGCACTAACATATTTTTTCTACTATCTTTTTAAAAATTTCTCTCTGATAGAAGAAAATTACAAACTAGCAATAAGTCAGATGAGCTTTTATTGATTTTTATGCATTTGGTGGGATTTTTTTCAAAAGCGTCTCACTTTGAAATTAAATTTACCCATGCAACTATACAGACATGAAAATAGAAGTATAATAGATAACAGCTGGATTGAAAAAGAATGTCCAGGGCAGGCGTATCTGAATAATATACTTTTCTGCCAAAAAACCCTGAGAACCATAAAAAAATTTGCAAGTATTACTCAGAAATTATCAGGCACAAAACTGGAACTGCTGTTTTAGAAGAAAAGTTATACTTTCTATCACTAAATTAATTTCCACATACTTACTTTGCATTCGCACACAGTACAAGGGTCCCTTTTCCAAGTTTCATTGCTGGAATATGATTTACCCTCTTCATCAGTGCAATCAGAATTACTGAGGCGTGATTCAAGTTTTTTTATCTGAAAACATTAAAAAAAGAAGCTGAATCAAAAAAGGGTTTTATTTGTGCAAAGTATTCTGTTTTTTTTCTTATCATACATGCTATATAATCCTTGTTATACTTGTCTGGGTTTCTCTTCTCACTATTTAGTTTTTATAATGTTAAAAGAGTAGGAACAGGTAAAACATATGAAGATAGTCTTTCAAAAGAAAGCTAACAGAAAATACATCTTTCCTACCATTGAAATACTCAGAGCATACAAAGAGAAAAAAAACTTCATGGTTCATCTACAGAAAGACAAATTTAAACTGTCAAAAATGTTCTGGAAAGGAAGTGAAAATTTTTTTTTTTTAAAGCGTCGTAATTAAAAATGTTTACTTGAATTTTTAGCTAACTTCTGTATGGTGTACATTTTAAAAATGGGATTCCACTATGGCTGAATAGAGTTTAGCTGCAAACATTGTAAAGTCTTCTCTAAGTGATCTAGATCTTAACTCTGTTTACAGCTGTAGTCTGGCACATTATTTCTTATGAAGTCTGCATTTTAATCATTGCTTTACACAAATTGTATACATTTCAAATGGTAAAAAAGATTTTATTAACACTAAAACCAAATTTTTAGAAGAAGATTAATACTGTGTTTAGTATACAATGGTTACACAGGGCTTCAGGTTCAAAGTCAAGAGGGTCCAGCTGTAGAATATCTCAGTACGATTTCAAAAGAACACAGAAATAAAGAATAACACACCATCTTCTGTGTTGGTTTTTGTTTGAGATACTATGTGGTGGGTATTGTCTGCAGGGGATGTATAAATATTAAAAAACATAAGACAGATGTTAGGAAAATATTATTAATTAAATCTACATTAGACATGATAGACTACAATAAGTTCATTATAGCATCTTACCTGATTTCTGAGGCTTGAAATAGTTTTTTGCATTTCCAAAACAAATTCTTTGAAGTCATTCACTGCGGGTACATTTCTATTTTCATTAGCTGTGGATGTTGCATTACGAAAATATTTACTCTGTTTCACAGAACTGCAACAAATAAATGCAAAGTCAGGAAATTCATGTAAATCCTTTTTTATCTGGCTAGATGTTTTAGGACATGTAACGAAAATGTAAAAGAAGAGCACCCAACAAATGTAGGAATATGAACCACAGCAGCTGGTGCTGAAGGTAGACTCAGGACAGGCGAGCTCCAGATTACTGTCAACATCCCTACCAACAGGGAATTTCTTATACTTACAAAAATTATGTATTTCATGGAGGGGTACACACAAATTTGTCACCAGTGACACTATACAGCATCACCTTAAGTTCACCCTGGAGCCTCCAATACAAAAGCAGACTAAAGTGAAAGAGTCTTAAAAAGTGTTCCCTCCCATATGAGATTCACATTTCACATTCTGAACCATAGATTCTTCCTCTACAGGCTTGTTAGCAAAACATGTATTTTAAGAAATATGACTTTAAAAAGGAGAAAGTTTGGTTTCATAAATAAATGAGAAGTACTTCTAGGTATGAACATATTTTTGACTAACATTTGACATCAATACTGCTAATAGTACACAAAGTCTTTTGTCTGTAGTATTTTCCAGCTGATATCTCATAACAGATATATAACACTAGATTGTGTTAATCAATTCAATCTGTTGATGAGAAAGAGAAACAAAAGGAACTGTCTGTAACTAACAATATATTATCTGGTACACTTAAATAAACAGGCATTCAAAAGCATGGATAACACTGATTTTTAAGTCACCTATTACATTAAGATCCTTAAATTAATTTACTTTTTTAAAGATTCTTGAATCCAATAATAATTACAGGCATTACTATTTGGTTAACGTATCATCTCCAGTCCTAAGGGATACCCAAAGAATGAACTGGCAAAGAAATTCTCATATATCAAGGCTCAGGATTTATAATCTTTCTGCATAAATTAAAACAGCACTTCCTGGCAGGGCTTCAAGCTACTTAGTTTCCCATAGTTTTTATTCTAAATTAGAGAAAAAGAACTCTAAACAACATAACATGCCAAAGTTCAAGTAAACCAGCTGCTATTGTATAACAAAATATTTAATCTTCCCCACCTGTTCAAGTTATTGCAAAGGAAAAGTTAAAAAAAGGAGGAAAAAACCCATCTGACCACAAATGCAATTTAAATACAACACTGAGCATGAGAACTCATGGGAATTGACTGAGGTTGCTTTAGCTTTATTTATGCTACAAATGAAGTACTGTAAATCTACTATTTTGTAGTCCTAATTAGTAATTGGACTGAAACAAAGTCAAACAAGCTGGTACTTAGATGCAAGGTTTATTTTTTTTCTTGCTTTCATTTTGATTTAATTTAACCCCTATTACAACTTTAGAATTATGGGACTAGGCATCCTTAAAAAAGTGAACTGCTGTTTTGTAAATTTTTCTAGCAGTTCACTTGCAAAGATGGACAAAACATCCTTCTTCAAGGATTACTTCAAAGGAACCTACCTTTCCATATTATCTACAGACCAGCTTATCCATAGCTGCTGTCTTCTCTTGTCTAAAATCCTAAACATCTAAAGGATCTTTTACTTCGGGACAGATTCCTCTCAATTAAGTGGAACATAATCATGGTATTCCTTCAAGCACTATAACACCTCCAGAGTATTTGAAATTGCTGAAATTCATTTACCTCTTTATGTATCTGTCTAGATGCTTTCCTTGCCAGAGTGGGTAGACTCTGCTTGATCATCATCATCATCACTCAAATAGAAAGTTTTATTTGTTAAAAGAATGCATGCTGAATAGAAAGAGCTGTAATTCAAGTGTCTCAAATTTGTTCATCATGGGGGGGTCTTCACAAGAAATGGTCTGAGCAGAACTCATTTCATGTCACTAATTCATAGGTAAGTTTTCATTCCCATGAAAGGGCAGAGACCCTGTACAGCTAATAATAGATAATTTGTGACTGAAACTGTGATTTACTTCCTTGCTATATTTTGAGGATTAGGGAGTTATAAACAATATTATTAGCACTGGTGTTCTCCATTCCTGCTTGAAGTATTTTGGTACCAGAAGCAATCCTTACCATTATCACAAATTTTTATGCAACTGAAATCAACACTTGATATCCTCCTATTTCTACAGGAGAATCTAGAAGCTCCAAATAGGAAACAAAATAATTTAGATTAATTTGTTACTGCAGGCACTGTAGGAATGTGGCATTTCAAATCCTCAAATTACGATTTGTTAGTGATTTTTTTTCATAAAAACTGCAGGAAAAACAAAAGTACTATACTTATACTACTTACAAAGAGTTTTACACAAATGAACTTGGAAAAAAAAGTGGTTTATTGTTACTAGATATGCAGAAGTGTCAGAATAAAATACATCAATCATAAACTTGAGAAAGCAGGAACTGGAAAAAAGTGGCATCTGAGAAATCATTCAGTTTCATTCCATTTTGAAAACAAATGTTTTTTTATAATTCTTTATAATATAATTTCTTTTTTTATAATTATTAAAAAAAAACAAACAAAAAACCTCTCACCTTACTGATTTGGACATTTTCATTTTTTTCAGGGGCTTGTCCTCCTGAAAGCTGTAGTCAAGAGAACGTCTTCCCCGAAAGTGATACGAAAATGCATTAAACTGTCCTCTGGTTCTACAGTCTGAAAACAGACAAGAAATTACACATAAACTACAGCATATTTCAGCAGTTACAATATTAATATGGTTTGGCAGTGTTTTCAGAGTTGGTAAAGGCAATTCACACATCCAGTCTGATCCCTCTGGAACTGGTTGATGGCAGATGAATATATCTCAGTGATAGAATATTTAAGCTAGTTAGATGCAGAAAATGTGATTACTCACAGACCAGCTTTTTAGTGTGAAACAAAGGAATAAATACAATTTTAACAAACCTATATAGTGCTACTTTAACTATTCTTTTCACTTCTGAAATTTCCACTCCTGGAATTTTTACTCTCTTGGCTTTTAATTATTTTCTGGGCAAACAGGGCAACTACATATGAAAAAAAACCAATGACAGACAAACCACTCTGTGGGTACTTCATCTGTCACAGCCATTATTATTTGGTTTTTTTTGCCATCTGAAAGTGAATTTTCAATTTCATTCCAAATTTGCAGACATGCTTTATAGGTTGACGAGTCTTACTTCCAAATCTGAGGAATCTGAATGTATCACCAGACCCTAAAACTCCTTCCACCACAGAGCAAAAATCTCAAGCCTGAAAATGAGCTATGACAGAAATCTCCTCAGATCTGAAGAGGAGGTCTTGGCAGGATGAAGTATGTCTTTCTTCCAGTTCACTTTATTTAGCCTTTCAAACATAGTGAGTATTTGTAAAGAGTCCCATTTAAGAAAGAAAAGGAAAACAAAATAAAACTGCTACAGCGCTTGATAGAGGAGACAATGAGAAAATGGAAGTTTTCTCATTTCTGTTCACAGAAGCTTTAAAGCTAAAAGTTATAATGGGCCAAGCTGAAGCAGGAACAAACTACATGATCAACTGCTAGAAGCAGAGTCTGCTAAAACCAAAGGGAAAGCCCAAATACAGGATGCCATAGGCACTTCTCAGCTAAGTCTGGTATTAGCAGAATGAGTCATGAAAGCAACTGAACATGGGAAGGAGTCATTTTCCATAATGTTTCTCTTAATTTGCACCAAAACAAATTAAATCAAAAACTCAGAAATATTTATAAAGTATTTTTCTGTAACTTAGATTGAATACCTGAAGTATTAACACAAATTACTGCAAAAGTTTCAAGTCTATCAACACTGCTGAAATGAGCAACTAGAGAAACAAATGGAAGGTTGCTCCGATTACAAAAAATTAGGTATCTTGGACTACTTTTAATTATGTTGAACTGTTATGTACATTAAAATATTATAATTTCTCTGTTAGGAAAAATTTAAGTTTGTTTTAATGGCTTAATATCATTTAAGACCCAAAAAAAGAAGAAGGTTACCAACCAAAAAAAAAATTCAGATCAAAACCAATATCTACAGATCGTTCTTGAACACAAGTTATCCACAATTCCCCTTCCCTGTGCTTTCCTTGCAGTTTGTCCCTTTCTTTAATAAATGCATTACTTTCCTCCTGTAACAACAGCACCCACCAAAGAGCTACATGCTATTTGCTGCCAACATATTGTTCATTCTTCTTGTGTGTTCTGCTCTTTCCCACATAACCTCCTTGCTGTCCACTCAGAAATGAAACTCGTTCAGATGGGAACAGACCCATGTGTCTGTAAGAAACTCAGCATGAAGGCATTTTTGAACACCCTTAGACACTTCTATATTTAGTATGGTGAGAAAAAGGATCATACTGAAGGGTTCCTGAAGAAAGAACTAATTTTGGTCAGAGGAATTTTTGTTGCACAAAGCAATGTGCTGCTTAAAGTTTTCTTGAGTATCACAAAGTCTCTGGTTTCTCTTGGAAGCAATACGTGAAAGGTTTCCGCTATCCTCCTTTGTTTAGTAGCTGCTATAGTCATCTTGCATAATACAGATTTTTTGGGGGTTTTTTGTACAATAACACAATGGCCCATTGTTTTTTTCATTCTTAGGTTGTTTCTTAGAAACAAAGGTCTGAAATCTTGGGCAGGCTTTATCACCTTAGACTGGTAAATATGAGAACCATATGTTCAGTGAAAGCTTTAAGTACACAGATCTGACATTCTGAGTTTTTTAAAACTCAAATATGTCAACTTGCCAAATTACCAGCTCATGCTGTTGGTTTCTCTTTCAGGTACAACAAGGAGGAATGCCACTGCTGAGAGGTGCAGGACAAAATGCATCAGTTTAGACAGCCTAAATCAAGAAATTTCTTCCCTCTCCTTTTTTTTTAAACTTTTATTCTTAATGAAGACTATCTTAGCAGTAAATAAGAAAAAAATAAGCCTGAAATTCTGGGGTTTTTTTTTTCCCCCAGCTTAACTAATATGTCTCCAGATTAGCTATACCCATTCCATTTAATTTTGTGCAGAAAAAAAGTGAATGTTTAAAAGTGACCTAAGAACTATTTTTCTCTGTGGACAGTTTTTTCTTCCAGAAGGTAGCTACCGTTACACTGCAAGTGTCAAGCTGATCCATTTACAGAACCACACATAATCACAGAATAATTTATGTTGGAAAAGACCCCTGATACCTTCAGATCCAACCTTTGACCAAACACCCTCTTGTCAACTAGACATGGCATGAAATACCACATCCAGTCATTTCTTGAACATTTCCAGGGATGATGACCCTCCCACCACCTCCCTGGGCAGCTTGTTCCAATGTCTAACAACCCCTTCCATAAAGAAATTGGCATTTCTATTTGTACATAGAAGCCATGTCCACATCTTCAGAAAATCCTGTTTCCCACAAGGTTTTAAAAATGTAACTATTAAGTAAATTGGATAATAAAAAACATGATAGAGAATTATATAGCAGTCCTAATTCTCTATGAATCACTCCTCAAAATCTAGGCCATGGAGAATTAATCTAACAGTAGATTAAAACAAAACAACTTGAAAGACTGAGGAAATGTGAAGCAAAGCACATATATCTATTTGATACTAGTTTGATTCTCCAGGCTTTATTGTAGTGAATTAGGTTGCTTTACTGTAAGCATTTGTATTAAGATCTTGTAGGCATGCCAGTGGGACCAGTAAAAGGGTGGAGAAATACTAAAAATATCTGATGTAAAATGATTTTTTGAGTAGATGTTTTCACAAAGCGGCTGCTTAAAAATTGCACAAGATAGGAAAGCCACTTTTCACATGAAATGAAGCCCTAACTCAAAATAACTGGTTTTGTTATTGCCAAAATAGGCCACAACCCTTCACATTGCACAGCATATCTTCATTTCTTCTGTTGAATAAGACTTTCTAACAAAAGATAAATTAAACACCACCAAAAATGTAATGTGGTGGGTCTGAAATCCAACACTAATCTGCTCAGATCAGAACAGATGTATTTTGTAAAAAGATTAGTTAAACATCTGAAAAGAAAAATGTATAGAAGGTAGAAGATGAAGTAACAACTCAGATTGTCATCTGCCAGCTGATATACTGGGGAATTTTAAGAATAAAGATGTTTCCTGTAGCTTATTGCAAAGCTCACAGACTGAGCTTCGAGATCAGTCTACTACCAGAACTAGAAGGTTCAGACATTGTTGGGAAAGCAAATGTCTAGTTTTGTAATATATAGCTAATGACAGACTAAAGATATTGAAAAACATTTCATGCTTTCATGATCTAAATAGGTCTTGGATGGTCTTCAGGTAGATAAAGGAGAAACATTAGGTTCTTGACACCAAACCAAAGCAAATCCAACCTCTCCAGTGCAAAAATTAAATAGGACTAGTTAGAGGATTTTGAAGATTAAAAACATGAAAACATGCAGCTTTTGGAATAGAAATCAGTAAGAAAGAGTAATTTCAGACAGACTGAAAATCTATGGAAATTTTTTAAGACCCTAAGAACTGTTCTGGCCACTAGACTGAAGTCACAAGAAGGAAATCCTCCAGCTGCCTAGATTTGTAGAAATCACTGAGACACTTCAATTAGGATGCTTTCCTACCCATGTTGATCTTAGAGTCAATGAACACTGACATAAGACGAGATTGCAGCCTGACTGTACTCCAGAGACATCTCTTTATTGCCTGCAGCGGAACTTTGACAGATCTGGCAACTCAGTCAGGAGTTTGAATTGAAATACAATGATTGAAGCCTATTGCTTCCCTGTTGCTCTTCACAAGGGATGGCAACTACTGGCATGAAACTGCTGGTAGAAGAGACAAAGCAATGTCATAACTTAAGTCTCCTTATTTCATGTTTATGAATGAAGAATTGTATTTAATGGATCGTAGATACCTGAGAAAGAATATTTTTTGGTTTGGATGAAATACAAATAAAAATACTGATTCTCTCAGTAAAATTTGTAACCATACAAAAACACTGGGCTATATGAAATACTTCCACTCAAAGATAAAATGAATGACGTCCTTATAATTATAGGCCCTGGAACTTAATTTTAGTAGCTTGGCATAGACTGAATTGTTACTAAACTAACAGACACTGTCTTTAAATGTAAATTTAAATGTAAAAAGGTAATTTGAACATAGAAAGCAAAAATATACGACCTGACCGAAGCATACAAGTTCTGGGTAAAGACAAAACCTTTTCAGACATAAATCACATAATATTGGTATTTTGAGAGTTATTGGTGAGCAATATCCTTTGTCAAAAAAGAACTTCCAGTCTCACACAGAGATTTCTGTTAACATTTTAAAGTGTTATTTCCACTATATTGCACAGAATTTAGTGCTTTGCCCAGTGCTGTTTAGTATTCTCATTGAAGATTAAAGGACATAATGAGAAGTGCATAGTAAGAGATTAATGTTGTCAGTAGAGAAGCAACAGAGAGCATAATTGTTCTTCTGGTCCTAAAATACAAGAGTTCATAAACATAGGTCTAATCTACTGAAAGCATTCAGATTAAGAATGTGTCTTAACTCTTCTAATGAAATTCAGTGGGATTTAAACATTTGATCATAATTTGTATAAGGCTGTATTCCTGAATTAAACAGGAAAAAAGCAAAGAAAAATAACAATATCTGACACAGGAGATAGGCTGTTCACTAACTGAGAAATAGTTAAGAAAAATCTTTCCAAATCAGTTTACACTTATAAGGATGACTTGCATCTTATCTGAATCACTTCCTCCAGGGTCATTGTCCATTGTCTTCCTGGGTCCATGTGAAACCTCATGGGTTTTAACATAAAACAAAAGGTTAAAGAAATTTTGTACTTCAACTTACAAAAAAAAAAAACAAACCCACATAACAAAACAAAACCAAAAAGTGTGAAACTTTTTAAGATTCACATTTGAGTAATCATGAAAGCATACACTGATTACTTAAAAAAAAAAAATTCCAAATACACTTCTTGCACTAGAGACCCTGAAATAAAGCACCAAAAGTTTCTTGTTTGGAAAATTTGAAGCTCGATTGCTCTTTGCACAAATAAAGAGCAGCAGCAAATCCAGCAATTACTCATCATCTCTGACAAGACAAAGAAAGATAGGAAGTGAAGGAAAACAGAAGAAAACTTGTGAACTTTTGTGGAACTCCTACTTTTTGCCATGATAAACTAGTAATTCTGCTGTATGATTTACCAACTGAAATCTAAATTTAATCTGTTATTTTTATTATTATAAAGAAGAATAATTCTTTGCTTTGTAAGAAGAAAATACTAGCTTTACTCAAAAAAGCTACAAGGCAGATTTTTAAAACTAAGAAATTTTTCTATTCTTCATATGGAAAAGTATTTTGACTTTTAACAAAACAGGAAGGACAACAAAACCAGATGTGTTTTTAACCAGGCTGAAACAGCTGAACACATGGGTCACTTATGAAACATACATAAAGGGCAATGAGCAATATTCTGTACTTGAAATTTAAACTTAAGATAATTTTAATTTTAAAATCATTAGAAACATTTTAAATCTGGAGATGGGTTTAATTTTTTTTTCTTTTAAATAATGAACAATAATAAATTTAACTAAACAAACCCTTTTAATGTACTCAACTCAAAGTAAATGCTGCTCTTGAGTGTATGCCCCATCTCAGAGGAACAGTGGCTATGGAAGGAAATAAAGTTTTTACATCAGTTACTTAAACTGGATTCCCACAGAAAATGTCACAGTCATTCATCCATGCAAGAAAGAAGTTCAAGCCATGCATACTTCACTTTCTCTTCATTAACCCCTGCAAGGCTTCAAGAGTTCAGAAAAAGAGGATACAAATAGGAAATTTTTTATAAAACAGTACTTATTTACCCTTTCTTTTGCTTGACAGTTGTCTAACTGTGCTGCATCCAGTGGTATTCTGTGGTAGCAACTTTCTTGAATGAAAATGCAAACTGGGTTGTTGAACACAAGAATACTCTAAAGATTTTCCAAAGATAACATCTGTTCTAAAGGGCTCAGTGATAACATAACATTTAGAGAATCAACACATAATTTCTCAGAACAGCTTTATCTTTTTTACAAATCAAAATAAAAAATGTCGTTGTGAAACTGTCTGTCAAGCTTCATGAACCATGGCAAAATGAACTTATTGTGAATTGGAAGAATGTGCTTTATTTATGGTAAAGCACTTAAAGAGTGATAATTGATTTTCTCCCAATGTTTCTGGCATATGTCAGGGAATTTTTGAAGAGATTCTGGAAGACTTTGTATTAAAATTACAATGTGTCAATAATGTCTAGCTTTTTAGAAACTATTATCATTAATTTGGGAATGGCAAACCTGGTAAACATTTTTTTAAAAAACCCCAAGTAACCTACCAATGAAAAAAAAGCTGTAAAAATTAGAGTAAGGCCTGAAAGATATTGTACATGGGGAATACTGTATGAGTTCTTATTGAAATTCAAAGCATTTATTTCTGTTAGTTTCACACTGATAACTGACATTTTGAACAGTCTCCAAGGAAGAATTTTCTTAGAGAGTGATTTTTTTTTAAGACTTGTTTACTGGATAAGACAATACAGTAATCAATTTAAAAGCTAAGTTATGTAGTAACTTTGAATAGTAAATCTCTATCTACCTTTTTAATAATTAATGATAGCTGAGATTGTTCTCATGGTATAGTCACATGACTATAAACCCTTCCTCAGTATTTACTGTATCTGTAGCAGACTGAAGAGACATTATCTATCAGTTTAATTTTTACCTTCTGCATTAAATTCTGAGCTGTATCACAAAAGGTCTTTGTCATTGTGGACAATTATATCTTACCAAAAGAGTTAAATAGACAAGACACTAGTGAAAGATTGTGACTTCTTTCAAAAATGAAATCCACCAGCTCTTTATACGTGCATTTCTTTCAACAGAATATTGAATATCCTACTCAGCAGTAGTAAACTCAAAAGAATCAGCAGTAGAAAAGATGAAGAACACAGATCTGGATACCTTTCATCAGCAAATATACAAGGTATTAGTATTGAAATATATTAAGGAAATGATCAGATTCTAATAATATCAACCAATACTACCCCTATCCTTTTTAAATAAGAGCAAGGCTTTTCATACTAGGAATTTGTTTGACAGCAATTTCTCAATAGTCAGAGTTCAAGAGCAAAGTTCCCAAAATTCCTGATTATACGTTTACAGCCTGGGCATGTAATTTGAATTTTTTCCAAAGAAAATGATAATGACATTGTCAAGGAGTTCTCAAGAAAGAGAGGTCATTGTCCTCTGAAGCATTTTGTTGTTGATACTACTGAAAATCATTCTGCATGATCCAGAAGATTCTCTTGGGAATGGATTCTAACTATGGAACACTTGCAGAGAATTCTGATGTGACGATGGCTGAAGAGAGGCCACGCAGAAAATCTGTGAGACAGAAGCCAACATACAGGCCACCAAGCAGTGTCCTGTGCTCCATGCAGCTAGACAAATCCTATTTCGGGAGAAAAAAAGCTTATTTTTCAGGAAAAAAAATGACCCCATGCTCCTAACTTTTGAAGGAGATGGCAATGAACAAGAATACTTATCTGCAAAAGAAAGAAAACAAGTAACCAATTATCTACACCTTGCAAAGCTCAAATTGATGCTATTTTTATGAGGTGTTTATTTAATATAGAATATGGAATGATTTCCCACTTAACAGGGGCTATGCTTCAGATTAGAATTTGTAATATCTTAACAAAACCCCAAAAGTAGTAAAACATCTTAAAAGAAAGCAGACACTTATCAAACTGCACACACCTCACTGCCCCCAAATCCACCTCTATACAAACCTTCACAGCAATCTTGCCACATCCTGAGGTCCAGTTTAGGAATATCTTCACAGTTACTATATCCATGTGGGAACTCAGCCACCCTAAAGACATCGTGTTGTACCCTGGTTATGTTGTCACCATTGTCACACAAAACTCTGGCAAGAGACGTCTGTTTGATCTGAGTGAGCTGAGCAGGAGTGAACACACCCGGGTTTTCATACCATAACCTGTAATCTCACAGAAAAGACAAGTCCGCTAGTGAAAAGAAACAATTGGCAGTTTTTCAAAGATATTTCAATACTGTGTTCAGAATGAAATTAATTATCTCATAAATCCTGTTCTCAACATTCTAACAAGTAACTGATCCAAATGCAATAATTGCAGTTCCTGGTGTCACTTCAGCACTAGCTGGTGTCATGCTGACACTCTGAAAGGGATGAAATAATCAAGAAATCATTTGATTTCTCCATTAGTCTCATTTCAATGTCGTGAGTATCTCCGGACATCTAAAATGGCACCAGACTACCACGTTAAGGATTCTTCTAAGTAAGAAACTTAAATGACCATAATTTCTTTCTTTAGGCAACTTTCTTACGGTCAAGAAAACATCTTGATGGAATTGCTGAAATTAGAAGAATGGTTAATTTATTTCTGGTTTACCTATCAAGATAAGTGAGACAATTTAATGTACTAACGATTTTTTTTTCTGTTTAACTATTTTCATGACTATTCTGATTCAGGGACTTTCTCATACATGCTCATTTAATTCATTATATTCAAGATGGAAACACTGTGGTTTCAAATAGTTTGTTTTTTCATACATAAAGTGCTAAAAGCCTGTTATCAATAGCAAATATAAAATATAAATTACTATAAAAAGCAAGCTTTACATGGATAAGTTACTGTCCAGAATTTGAAAACATTTTACACCATTCTAACACATAGGAACTGCTCACTGGGATATTTTTTCTGTCTTCCAAAGCTATATCAATATTGATACTTTTTCTCCTACCTATTTTAAATCAAAACCAAAACAAACTAAAAAAACAAACAAAAAACAGAGGAAAAAAAAAGGAGACTCTTTAAACTTTATGTAATATCAAAACCAGTAGTAAACGTAGAAGAATGGTCAAGAAATTTCATTTTACCTATTTAGTGTATAATTTACGTAAAGCATTGGACAGTGGCCAATGAATTTCCAAATACTACAAAAAGATTCTCAAATTTCCATCTTCACATGAAGTTAGGTTCCCTTCAAATATCACTCCTTTTTATGCACAGACACATTTGCTTTGCATGGTATTACCAGCTTTGATCCTCTGCCCACTAAAAAGACTTTTCAAACAAGTAAGAGCTGCTTTCACTATGTCTAATAATATTTTATTATTTGCTGGCATGTTGTTTCCAAATATTTGTATTCCTTTCCTAAATAGTCAGTGTTTTCCTATAGCTTCTAAATGTTCTATCAGAAAACAAAACAAAACAGGAAAAGGTGCTTTTGCTGAAAAAATGCAAACAAATATAAACAATAAGCAGTATAGATATCCTGCTGTGACACAAATACGTACTTGTCACCAGTAACCTGGATCTCATACTGCATATATTTCTTCCTCTTTTACTCTCTCTGCCTCCAGGCATGAGAGTTCTATGCTTCACAGCTTTATTTTTTAACATATTTTATGTAAAAAATGTTTGGTGGTTCTTTTAAAACAGCACAGAAAAAGGTTTGGGTTATTGACTACAAAAATAAAAAAGCCTTTATAATATTCTAAGTAGCAGTTTAATAACTTGATTCAATGAAATATCATTAAATAAAGAGAATCAAATCTAATTTCCTAATTATTCCTGTTTTCCTTTCATTAGGATTGAATTAATCAGCCTAAGTCTATGTACTCTCATGTCATTAAAAGAACAGGATTCTAGGTCACAAATTATGTTAAAATGAGGAAAACATTGATTTTCAGATGCTGAACAAATGTGCTGAAAGTGCTCAAAGGAGATCTGGCTGCTGTGACAAGAGAAATTACTATTCTCTTACTTCAGGTATTCTAAAAACTGAAAATGAGAAATTGCTTACAATGTGCATATCTTTAAAGCATTTTTACTTTAAAGAAATATAATTTAAACTAATTTAAAGACAATCATCAAACTGTGGTTTTTGGATTTACCTGTCTGTTTTAATACTCATTTGTTGCACAAATTGCTTGTACTGTAGTATGCATAGGGGCTATATATACAGCGTGATACTGTTCCAACCTATGCTTAAGTAACAACCACAATTTCTTTGCCAATAAAATAACTCAGTAACAATAAGAGAAGCATCATGCACTTTTTCAAAAAGGTAAGTGACTTGAATATCTGGAAAAAGGAAACTGTTGTGTTTTTGGAGGTCAGTATGACATTCACCACAAAGAGTAACAGAATTAATAAAGAATCACAGCTTCTAAAAATGTTTTAAACATGTATTCTTTATCTTTTAAGATATATTTTAACATCATAAATGAAGATAATATAGAGTTTGTTTTGGAAACATGACATTGAAACTGTTATTAAGCATCCTTAAGTTAAAATTCATTTTGGTTTCCATGGTATTTTATTGTACCTGTCTCCATCCCGAATACGCCTGAACTGTGTGCTTAACAGACACATCAAAGTTGGCCCCAGCCGACTCCCTGGAACCAAGTCTTCCACCATTAGAGCAGGAAATAGGTCTATGTTCAGTGGGGAGCCATACAACCTATAAATTGAAAAATACAAATACTGAATAACAAATATTTTATATTTACAAAATAATCAGTACATGGTGAAGCTAAGAGATACAAATAACACACAGGAAAAAAAACCGCAGTGATAGCACTACATCCTTTGTGAACAAGCTGCGAGTGTATACACAAGAAATCCTGCAATGCAGGTTGTATACATCATGTGGGTCTGCATGGCTAGCCTGCAATTTTTTTCTCCTAGCAGCTTTCTTTTGATTTCTTAGAATTGTTTCTTTTTTATAGCTTCTCTTTCCTGTGCCTCTGTACACCCTTTTTATATTACTATAGTTGAGACTAATTCTGTCTTTAATTATGAGCAAATAAGCTAGGGGTGGCAGGTGGATGTAGACTTAATTTTAAACACTGACTCTCTAAAGAAAAACTTACTGGTAGTGAAGGATGTCCACATGACAGAACAATGGGCAATACTGACATTTGTTTCACTGTACAGAATCAATGGAATTAAACATCTAAATACTTTCATGAAGGTGGCATTTAATATGACCTTACACTGAAATAGCATTCATATTTAACAGCATTTACAAAACTAGGCATTTTCAAATGAATAATTTCATGAACACATGCAGTATATATTACTGTATATATACTGTATATATTCTTACTGTTCATAGAGATGTAGAAGTAGAGAAATTATCTGAATGTGGAAATTGTTAACATCTGTTTTCTGGTACTGATGGAAGTTACTTAAAAATCCCATTAAGTCTTATTAAGTATCTTTTTCTAGATAAGACATTCAGGTACGGTTTTTGCATGCACATTTAGATAATCGACTTTTTCTTCATCTCAGGCTCACCTGCTAAGTTTCTCCCTGATTTCAGGATTCTTAATTTCATTTTTCAGATCTTCAAAAGTCTGAGCTGAAGAAAGATTACAGTAAACTCTAAAATCATGGTAGGGAGGAATTCCATGATCTCTGCCTCTCTGAATATTCATAGCTGCCAGATCTAAAGCCACAGTACGTGCCATGGAGAAGAGTCTTTCTGTTAATTCTGTATTGAGTAATTGTGAGGGGACACGCATCTTACCAGCAACACCAAAAAATCCCCTTAGAAGTGGATCAATGCCTCCTTCATTTACAATCCGAAATGGAGAGAAGAATGCCTTGTGAAGAGGTAGATGGCCTTGTGGAATAGGTTCAAAATTTTCATCCAGTCGATACAGAAAAGGATTAATGAGTGTGTGACCAAACCTAAAAGCGGCAGTTGCAAACTCATTAGTTATGCCAGAATTAACACTGGGATCATAACCCTTATATTCGCCAAGCATCTTCATGCCTACCTCTCCAAAGATCTTAGGGAGCCAGTGGCTAAATGTTATGTGTTGCATTTCTGCACCAACAATTTTGCGTGTTTCATGATATATTGTGTCACCGTCCCAGTGAGGATTAAGTTTCAGTAGCTCTGTGGCAATTCTGTTGTGTTCTCTAAACCACAATGTGTGGATGCTGGTAAGACCCAACTGTTCATTAGAGCGCTGATCACCAGCTAAAAAGCAGGGTATTGGGCTCTCATTTTCATCTCTCATACATTCTGTTGGTGGGCCAGTGGCAAACGGAAGAAGGGGCTTGCCAGATCTCTGTACAATGCCCTGCCTCAGAAGGCCTCTTTGACTTGCCAAGTCTCTGATTTCTAGTGCTTCATGGTCCGAACTGCCATACACATTGGACGCATCAATGTATGAAGTCAGCTGGTTGATCTGTTCTCGTGGGTACACAGAATTCATCAGGAGAGATGTCATGCCGCTTCCACAAACTGGGCTGGAGCGTACGAAAAACATGCAGCGTGCGCCATTTCTAACTCTGGGATCGTTTGGCGGTATCATGATTGAAAAGCATGGAGGATCATTTGTACAAACAGAACTGCAATGCTGACCATCCGAAAACCTGGCCTCACTCAGTGCAGCCACGGTGAGGTCAAGGTCATGGTCAAGAAACTGACCCCACTGCATGAGCATGTGAGTGTACTGGTCATCAGGAGTTACGGTTTCCGTGCCGATCAGAGTAGTTGAAACCAAGCGAGGCATTGGGAGCGCGTAGCCATTAGAGAGTCTTCTGGGTTCGATTCCCCGAGGCAAATTAAATCCATTTTCATAGACTGACTTTAACAGACGTTCAAAAGCTGTCAGAGAAGCGCCCCACATGGGATGCTGAAGGTTGTTGCAAGTTCCATCGTGTGTCCTGTACTTCTGGTGGAAGCACATATCGGAGCAGTTGTTCACTCGTCGATGGGCTGTACAGCCTGAGAGATTGGCTATCAGATTCAAGTACTGTGGGGATACAAGGTCATTGTAGTGATAACCTGAAAGAGAAAACAGACAAAGAAAACTATCAGAGAATTCATAGACTCATGGTCCCCCCACAGATCACAAATGTATTTGAAATGCTATTTTGTTTTTTATTTGATTTTACATTTCAGATTAAACATCCCCATTTTTAGATAAGGACAGCAATAATCATATATATATATTGTTATATCGTATATTTGAGCATTAGGTCATTTGAACAACTTCACAACCACTGTGTCAGGAGGAAACTTTCTAAAATGCCAATTCAAATGCAACTTTTACAAAATGATCACAAGAGGAGCTCATTACTTATTTGGTCACTTAGGAAAGCAGAGATATTTTCAGAAAGAAAAGCCTCTTATTGAGACAAATAGAACATTTTTCTCATGTTACTAAAAGCATTTAAAAAAACATCAGTAACACTTTAATGGACTTCAAGAACTTTAGTTCTTGAGGCTTGCTCATTCACTGAACAATACTATTTTGTTTTGCTTTTTACAGTGAAAGTTGCAAATTTTAAGAAAAAAACAATGAAAAAATAAAATACCACCAGCAATAGAGCCAAATGTGGAATGATCTCTAGGACAAACGTTGTGGAGTAACTCATATTCACATTACTCTGGATGAGTTTCTACATGAAAGTAGTGTTTGCATAGCACTTGGCACAGATTCCCTCTGCAATCCACACCATTCACCTTTGGGACTAAAACAAACTTATCATTTTCCTGTATTTTTTTCTCAGTTCATAGAAAAATAATACCTACAAAATATATACTGTAATTCATTAGAGTTATGTTTTTAGAACCTCAAACTAAGATTATGATCTCTGTTGTGATATGATGGCATGTGGAAGGACTGAAGACCATAAGGACACCCAGTACAGTGTTGGCTGACTGCAAATAGTAGAAGAGTCAGCCTGTGCCTTGTCCTTGCTGCCTATGAGGAATCATCATAAAAGCGATTTTTACTTAATAACATTTGGATTTAATTTCAGGGGGAAAAAAATCTGGCTACATCTACATTATCAGCTTGTGTAGATCAACATAAATGTCTCAGTAAAGTGAAATTTTTGCTGCTGAGTAAGACATACCTACTGTATCCAGGAGCAGGTCTCCTTCAGAAAATCTTTACTTAGTACTCCTGGACTGAATGTGGGCCTGGACCTGATTTTTCATTTAAGTTGAAAAGAATTCACATTGTTCATGACCCTAACACAAATCATACTTAAACACAGTAAGTGGGGACTAATTCAAAAAGGAGCTGCTGGTCCAAAGCAACAAGGCACACCATAAGTGACTAATGAATATATAGCATGGTTGAACAAGGTTCCAGGATCCAGGAAAAAGTCCAGGAGGTATTTGGCAGTGTAGATGTACATTTAGCTAACTAGAAACCATCATACATCACCATGGATCTTGATCTGGAAAGCTTGAAGTCAGGAATAAAACCAAACAAACAGTATAAACGCAAAAGGAAAAAAAGGAAATGAGTGAGTGTAGAGGGGTACTGTGCTCGCACAGGCTTCAGGAGTTTTCAGCATGATGGTATGCACTCAAAAATATGAACTGAATGCAGTTTTGCAAGGGGTGAGTATCGGTCAATTGCACACAGTTGGGAAATGTTACTTTTAGTTCTGAGCTCAGTCCCAGTGTACCTGCAAAGACAATGGTCTTCATCTAAACTCAACACATAAATATGTACTAGGCACAACTGGCTCTCTGCCAACTACCACAATGCAGGGCAATTGCAAACAAGCTACCTAAAGCCCAGCCTTGTCTTTGCCTTGAAAGGGACTGGGTTGTTCAAAGTTGCTCAGCTGGGACAGGACCTGCGCTCAACTAGGGAAGCTGTTTGCTCAGCCTCACGCTATGATTACTCCACATGGTTTGCAAGTCAAAGCAAAGATATGAGAGATTTAGTGCTTGCTAACATGCTCATGTAGACATACAGAAACTATTTTATGGAATATTCCATACTAGGAAAAAGAAAAACAAACCACAGAGCAAAACTTGTAAGTCCACTGGGTAATGCAGCAAAACACACTTTGAGGATATAATTGACAGCATATTAAAATATCCTGGCTACCGGGGCAGTTTAATTCTAGAACTACCCCCAGAAAACTTATCTTCTTTATAATAACACACCTGTTTAAATGATCATTCATTATGGAGTTCTTTGCTTATTATAATTATTCATTCAAATAAATGTTTGTGGTTATTCTGATTGCCACCTCCACTTCTGAAATCAAGTTGTGAGCAAAACTCACCTGTGAACCTTTTGGGTGAAATGAACTTCAGTACTAATTTAAAATAAAAGGCTCAGGTTCTCTCTAGAAGTTCAAGTGGGATGTAACGTCTTATGATGGATTAGATTTTGGCTTTCTGATGCCAGTTGCTAATCCTTAATTACCTCTCACACTGTAGGCACTAACTTTGCCTTTGCTAATCCTTAATTACCTCTCACATTGTAGGCACTAACTTTGCCTCTGCTCTCTAAATGGCTGGGTCTAGGGCATTTCCAGTGCTTAGAAGCTGGCTAGCTCAATTAACATATTAACTTTTTTTTTTTTTAAAGCAGGGAAGATGTTTCATAGAGTCATAGAAATATTGATTATAAGGGACCTCTTATCCAGACGAAGCTTCTGCTAGTAGTAGAGCTGTTTCCAGCACTAGATACCTGTATACCTGGTCCAGCAGGCTTGAAAACCTGCAAAGCCTGAGACTCCTCCACCTTTCTGGATTAGTTATTTCAGTGCTGCACTGGTCTTCTGGTGAGAAACTGTTTCCTAATATCTAACCTGAACTTCCATTAATGGCCATTCCCCTTGTTATACAGTCTGGCACTGTGAAGGAGTATTTGGCTTCATAGTCTCTCCTTGGGATATTCAAAGGTTTTGCAACAACGACAACAAAAAAATCTCTGACTAGGAAACTGTCACATTTCTCAATTGTTCTCAGTGCTAAAGTGCTAAATAACACCTTTCATTTGGCTCTGTATTTCTAAATAAAATGAAATAAGGACAAAAATTACTATTAAAAATTGGACAATTGGGCAATTTAAATGAAAACAGATTTATTTTACTATTCAAGTTTCCCTAAAAGCCAGGTTTCTTGGGATTCTGTAGGTCTAAAAAGCAAGATCTGGTTGCAAACAGAATTTCCAATATCACAAAAAGTTGCCTATTTTTGTTTTTATTAACTAGTATCCATAGGCTTTAATGCCAGTTTTTGGTAAAACTGGCCTTAGGTGTTTCACTATTATGAATCCTAGCCAACCAGTTCTCACACATCACATTTTATGTATTGCTAGTACTATATATTTATTGCATATATATTCAATATTCTTGCACATGCATCTAATCAGAGAACCAAACCAAACAGGGTGGCTCTTACAATACATCAGCCTTCAAAGAATTGTAAGTTTTTCTGGTAAACAATTAATCAAGAATTATCTATTCAGCTCTAATAATGAGTAACAAGCTGCTTTCACTAGCAAATGTGACAGTACACCACAAAGCTTGTTGTCTTTGGTCTTATAAATACTTTATAGTTTGCGGTCAGTGTTAAAGTTTTCAGAAGTTACAATAAATACTCAATTATAAACATCAAAAAGAATATAATGAGTAAAAGTATTTCCTCTAGATTGTCAGTGTAGTTTTTTGGCTATGTCTCAAGTCTCAAAAGCTCTCCTAAAACTCTATCATTATTTCCAAATGCTTCAATCTTATGTTTCAAGTCTATCCACACATACATCTACAGACATTAGCTGTATGTACTCCAGCTGGACTTCACGAGTTTGACTGGAATCCAATACCTAAAAGGCAGAAATTAAACCTCACACTTTTTTTTGCTAGTTATAAAAAGCAACAAGAGCTGTATTTCTCATTACATCATGTCAGTGTTAAACAAAGCAATTAGCTTAGTTTGACACTCATTTATAAAGTAGCAAATAATTCTTTGAATACTATTGCGGTACATGCAGAAACCTTGGTTTGTAAGGTATACAAATCCTTCTTGTTATGTCATATTTTCTCCTTGCCAAGGCACGCTGATATTAAATGGTTTTTCTTAAAGAAAGAGGAACAAAACACTGCTTATTTTTACCACACAACAGAAAAGTCTGTTCTGCTATGAGACAATGATCCTAATAAATAAACACACAGAGAACTAACAAACAGGATACATTATGCACTTCCATTATACTAAGTTTGACCCGCAGAAGAATCAGAATCTGAACTTTTTCCTAATATGTCAGTGTGAGAAAAAACACTCCACTTGGAGAGCTCAGAGTTATATAGTGAACAATGTGCAAACCAAGGAAGGAATTTGTTAAAGCTTTGCGAAGTCAAATACTTCACTGATTTCAATGTAATGGTTCTGCAGTTGGGACCAAGCCTCAGAAAATTAATGTCTCCTGAAGTATAATGACTTAAAAAGGCAAATACACGTTAAAACAGAAAAAGAAGGAAAGAATACTGACTTGTTCCATTCAGGTCAACCATTAGACCATCTTGTACATGATCTTGAATAAGCTGTAAGGTCCTTTCAAATATTTCCCCAGCTCTCGCTTGCTCAACAGTGTATGGGTCCCTTGGGTATCGAAATAAGGCTAGCAAATCATTTGGAGAACGAGGACGACTGATAGATAATTTAGAAAGAAATAGTAAGTGTACACAGGAGTCACAAAACAACAACACTATATAAATCATATAAATGTTCAGCAACATGATTAGTACATACCTTGGTTACTCATCTCAAAATGGAAGGCAAACCAAGAAAAAAAAATTCAATAAAATAATAAAAATTTAAATATATAGTAGTAATTAAATATTTAGAAGCATTTTAATATACATTATCTCAGCAGAAGAACTGCTGCAGTGAACAGAGATCTCAGCAGGAGTGCATGAACAATAAGAATCCTTACATGTTAAACTGTTAGTATTCTCAGAAACAACCAGACACTAACAATGTCTTTTAAGTAACAAAATGGTTTCTTGTTTAATAAATCTCCCATTTTTTTCTAGTACATACAAAATTAACTCTGACTTCTCAATTAACAAAAAAAAAAAAAAGGAGATACCTGTCAAACAGATGTGTACGTGTTGAATTTATTGCTCTGTCAACAGTTGCAATTGCTTCCACAATTGACGTTTGTACAAAAGGATCTCCATTTCGGCTGACATTAGGAACTACAGAAAAAGGAATTCACATGTTATTGCAAAAATGGCCACACACAAAAAGATACTTCTATAAAACAGAGTCTAGACACGACATCATTTCGGTTCTACAAAGTAAACCCTTGTTCTTTAAATGTTAGTTCATCCAAATATAAAATTCTTAACCATTTTGGAATTCCATCAAGGCATATTAAAGTAGCAAAAATTAATTTAAAACAGAAGTTAACCTAAGCTTAAAAGTCATCTAGCTTATAACTCAAAACCAAGATAAAGAAAAATGCATACAGTGTTTAGCTGTCCTTTAATTAGACTACAATTTCAAATGCAGATGACCAAATCAAAAATTAATTATTAAGGCTTTCTTCCTGGTTTATTATCAGGTTTCAGGTGTTGGTCTCAAAAGCCTGATCTATAACCACTGAAATCAATGCAGATTTCCCCTTTGATTTCAGCTAGTTCTGAATTAGTGTTGAATTCAATGAAAGAACTTAAAGGACTTACAGGGATGTGCTGCATGTGGTACATAATGAACATAATTTACATAATTGAATGAACATAACATTGTTCTTCTCCTGGTCTCAGTATAATAAGCAACACAGATTAATTTTAAAGGGCAGTAAATATTTTTTTTTTAATTTAGATCACTACTTTGTTTCCTACATTACAATTATCCATTTACAATTTTTTGTTTCCTACTACAATTATTTTTTAAAGATATTTTTTTTCCATTAAAACTCACATGCTTAAATGCTATTTAACAACCATATACAACACTGGAAACTCAACAATGCACAGGCCTCTTCAAACAGTGTTTTGTTGCAGCTGGATGTTTGTACAAACTATGTAGGACTAATAACGTTCCTTTCAGTCTAAACTAAGAACTACCAGATCCAGGGGCAACAGCTAACAATTTCCAGAGTGTGTTTAGATTGGAGAAGTCACACAGGAAGAAGGGTAAAGTAGGGAAAAAGTCCAAAGCAAATATACTGGTATGAAATCAGCAGATGTACAAAATCATCTGACATAAAAACTGTTGTTTATAAGCTTTTCATTATTTCCTTTTTTTTTTTTTTTTTGCCTAGGCAACTTTTCATTATTCCTTCCTAAGTGGCAGCTTAAATTGTCTCTACATGAGTTTCATAGTCTAGACCCACTTAATCAAACTTAACCATCTATAGTATCAAATAAAACAGTCCCTGGAACTCTATAGTTGCAGATGAAGCCCCTTTCTGTGCCCTGAGGCCAGTCGCAGGCTTTTGGCAATATATTCCCAGCATCCAAAATCATCTGACCCTGTCCACACTGCCTGAGGGCAGTAGTCCCTGATCCGTCCTAATTACCAACTATACTTGCTTGACAGCTTCATTTTCAATAGCAACCACACAGAATCACTATCAGATAAGCTACTTTATTATTATTCTTATTATTTTAGGAAGAAATGTCATTTACAGGTTTAAATTTTAAATTTTAGTTGTTTCAGCATGTTTGTGTGCCTTGAATGGCGTGAACAGTGCAAAACTGCAGTCTGTAGAAATCCAGTGGCTGGTTGCCCTCTTTAGTGCTGCCTATATTAGACGTAAACTTGGTGTTTACTTCCAGGGCTATCTTTCTGATTAATGGTATACGTGGGCTGAATTATAAACCTCGGTCACATGTTAAGTATTCTGTACTTGATTTTTGTTTAGATTATTTATTGCTAGCAGTTCTTTTTTTAGACTGATAAATTTTAGAAGTTAAAGCTCCTTGTAAGAGTCTCCCACTATACTTTTTTTTTTAATTTGGGCAGGGAGGGGGAATGACCCCTACAAAACAATGGAAAAGGACAGAAGAAAATGGCTAAAGGAAAGCATCTTTAAAATATTATCCAACAGTCAGCAAAACCTGTTCCCAGCTTCTATACACTTGCCTTTATTTGTTCTCGATCTTAGGAAAGTGTTTTGGTTTAGAAACATTTATAAAACATTGCCCTCTTTAAAACAAATGATGCCATGCAAGTTTTTAGGCATTTCTGGTTATGCCATTATATATATTATCTACACAGCAATTAACCAATACTTATAATCGGTCCACTTGTCCTCCTTGATCCTCTGACAGCACCAGTTTTTAAAGTAGCCACAGCAAAACAGCATCTCATATCCCACTAGTTTGAAGGAGAAATTTCATTTATGGTATCAGATGGAATGCAGATTAATTAAGTATATTTTCACTAATTTTAGGTTTATTTATGCTACAGTTGAGAAGAAATTACCCACATTACAACTATTTACTGAAAATCAGCTAATAAGTAGTTTTGTTGTTTGCTGATTTCAGCAGATGAAAATTATTAATTTACACCTGTACTAAGTGAATGAAACTCATTTCCACTGGGGTGCTATTTCAACTCATGGTTTCATTTTTCAGCACACTTAGTGACTTAATTAACTTAAAATTAGCTAATCTTTCCTAAACAAAAATGGTTTTTTGCTATATATCTCCAGAGTAGCCAGATTAACTGATTTTCATAGACTTTTTTTCTTTTTCTACTTCATACATGTAGATGGAAACTTATTACTGAATGATTCATAGCCCTAAAATTTTTCTCTCCTGAATAATCTTTACACATTAAAAATATTTTTCATAGAAGAAAGTACAGATTAAAAGTCTACCAAAAGCAACCTAATACAGGTAACATCATAGTTTTATTGATACCATGGCAAACAACACATTAGAAAAATCACTGATACATGCTTATCCATTTAGTAAACAAAATACAGAACATCCCAAATAACACTGGGAAACAATATTGAAGATATCTTTACAATAATCTTCAAAATACCAAAAAAATCACTGTTCTATACTAATTTTTTGAAGATATAAAAATATTGTCTTATATTTCCTACTGAGAGACAGAAACCATACCATTTTCTTTTATTTTCCATCAAAATTAAACTGAAAAATCAGTTTAATTAATAACTTAATTAGTCAATAGTTCAGAAAAGCACTGTGGTCAATCTTTATAGCAAATTTATTTCCTTTGCTTCTTTTGCTGCTTTATTGCCATTTATTACACAGTAATAATTGATAACTATTATTTGCCATTATTACTTTCAAATAATTAGAACCAGATCAAATATTCTCCTTTTCTTTTTGTTTTCTCTTTTAGTTTCCTGAGGTCTGTATGACTTCCCTGAACTATTTTGCAATAGTTGCAGACTAATTTTCAATGATGTGCTGTAAGTGTCTCTTCGAAGATGCCAAAAGACATTTGTCAAGTTATTTATAAAATTTAGACTGGGTATTTGACTAACAAATTCTAAAAGCTCTAAATAATATCTCAGGAAGAAAGTTGAAAGATTAACTTGAGCCCAAAGCATAGTTGGTTTTGGAGCTTAACACCTAGAGATATTCCTATTATGACATCACCATCTTACTAAAATATGGGGAAAAAGAGAAAGAATCATGGGAGGAAAATAAGACACATGAATAAAATAATAAATTTAGTATTTCAACAACTTTTTTTCATCTTACATGTCAGACAATTAGAACAATAATAATCTAAGCACTCAGTCATGTATCTTACCATTTACACTAAGCACCATACTAACAGAGGAGTACCCTATGGTGTTGCGGGCAACGCACTCATAGCGACCTTCATCGGCCGTGCCAACATCGCGAATGGTGAGGAATCCCTCTGGACTCACGTGAAATTTTCCACTCTCAGTTACCTGTACTCCATCCTGCAAGAAAGTCCAAAGTCGACTTCTTCAAAACACACTTGTTTTTATACATTATTTTTTGTCATCTTTTTTCTCTTTTGCTTTTTTTTTTATATTTCTATTTTGTATGCCAAGTTCACAGTCAGATAGATTTAGATAAGCTTACATAGAAAAATCACACATACTTCTAAATTGTACAGTGTATTTTTTTACTTTGAAAATTACTCATTATTTCAAATCAAAGTGTTTTAATAGGCTTTCACCACATAAGATCTATGACCCAAAAATAAGATAACACCACTTGAGAACATACATATTTTATTTTTCTCAAAATTAACCAACTGAACTAGATTTCAAGAGCTTTACGTATATCAGTTCTTCATGTGTTACACATTGAGAAGCTATTTAAGGTTCATTAGAGTAAATTTCTAATATTCACTAATTGAAGAGAAGAATATCATCAGAAAAATTGAATATCAATATTAGCAACTCATTAATTCACTGGTAACTCTGCTGTTGTGGTGTGATGTCGTGGTAAATATCAATACTCTGCTAATACTCTATAGTTTGATATAGCAATTATTACATGAATGGAAATCAAAGCCACAAAGAGGTTACCAGAAAGTTACCAAAATCTGTCCTGGCTGGTCTCAACCTAGCAGTAGCAAATGGCTCCAATACACCATTTCTTATTGTTTTATATCAATATAATTGAAAGTGTGAATATTAGTACGCTATTCACACAGAACTGTCATTAAATACAGACCCTTTAAGGTATACATTATGAATTTTAGCTGGTCTACATAATAATTTGCATAACTACATATGTGAATTTATCTATATGAAATTCAAGTTTAGTATCTATATACATGCTCTGTATTAAATACTTACTGATTGGACTTCAGGTAATGTTTTCAGACACCATAGGAAGCAATAATTTGACAATGTGCACTTCCAATAATTAATTATGAAGAGATGGAAAGGCCACTGCCTTTCTGCAATAACTGAATATGTAGTACCTTATTCCATGTGATGACTGGCTCCGGCTCTCCTTGAGCACTGCAAGGGATCTGCACGTTTGTGCCAACCTCCACTGTCATGTCACTGGGAACACTGGCAAATACAGGAGTCACTAAAAAAGCCAAAAGATACACTGATAAATTATTAAATACAACTTGTGCAAAAGACAATCAAAAAATAGGTCAACACTCTGTTTTTATTAGTTACTGAACATTTCTTAATCTATTACACAATTCTATCTGCAGGCTTTCAGTTGCTTGTAACTTCATTTCAGGGATTAAATTCTCTTTGAAGAAATTAACTTCCCATGGATGAATATTCTTTGCTGGATAAAAACTGTCTGGATGGTCAGGCCCAGAGATAGTAGTGAATGGAGTTACATCCAGTTGGTGGCCAGTAGCAAGAGGTGTACCCCAGGGCTCAGTACTGGGGCCAGCCCTGTTTAATATTTTCATCAATAACCTGGCTGAGGGGATCAAGTGACCTAAGCAAGGTCATAGACAACACCAAGTTGGGCAGGAGTGTTGATCTGTTGGAGAGTAGAAAGACACTACAGAGGGAGCTGGACAGGCTGAATAAATGGGCTGAGGCCAATTGCATGATGCACAGCAAGGCCACGAGCCAGGTACTGCCCTTGGATCACAACAACCCCTGCAGTGCCACAGGCTGGGGACAGAGTGGCTGGAAAGCTGCCCCATGGAAAAGAACCTGAGGGTGCTGGTTGACAGCAGCTGAACATAAGCCAGTGTGTGCCCAGGTGGCCAAGAAGGCCAATGGCATCCTGGCCTGAATCAGGAATAGTGTGGCCAGCATGATCAGGGCAGTGATTGTCCCCCCCACCCATGATTGTACTCAGCACTGGTGATGCCCCATCTCAAATCCTGTGTCCAGCTGTGGGCCCCTCACTAAATAACAGACATTGTGGCGATGGAGTATGTCCAGAGAAGGGCTGGTAACAAGCGACAGGACAAGACATAATGCCCTTCAGTCACGCCAGAGGAGGTTTAGATTAGATATAGGGAAAAATTTTTGCATAGAAAGGGTTGTCAAGCACTGGGACAGACTGTCCTGGGAAGCTGTAGAGGAACCGTCCCTGGAAGTGTTCAAAAAATGTGTGGATATGGCACTTAAAAGACACGGTTTAATGGTGAACATGGTGGTAGTGTTACATGGACAGCTGGACTTGAAGAAAGGTCTTTTCCAACCTTAATGACCTTATTTCTAATGTCTGCTTCAGGATGATTTTAAAGTACTCTTAACTTCTAACATAAAAGGCTAGTAGTTGTCAAAACCACTTAAGCTCAATGAATTTAGAGCTCTGAAAAATATTTCTGTTAATAGCTAAACCTGTACAAAGTTATCAGAATGAATATTGCATTGTCATCTTTTTTTTTTTTTAATTTTTTTAAGTAGTGACAACTGCAATTTCTTATATGACAAAAGCAAAACCTTCCACAACTCATTCAAGTGAGTCTCTCAGCCTGACTTGCTGAGGCACTGAGTCTTGACAGAGCTCCTACCTCCATGACACCTATGAGCCCCAGCCCTTAAAACACCAATCACCTTCAACTCTAAGGACAGAGTACACTGTTATCTAAATCCACTGTGAATAAAATTAATGTGTTTTTAAACTGTAATTTTCTTCAAATCCAACCTGATGCCTTGGCTCTCAGATACCATCATAAGAAGCACATACAAGATTATGAGGACATTAAGAATTCAATTTCTGCTGTAACAGATACTGCTATACTGATGTCATGATACTGATACTTAGGGGGGAGTGGGAGAGGGTAGAGAGCTGTGCTTTTATAGAGAAGTATTTGGCTCCACTGCAGTCATTTATACTACCAACCAAATCTGGCTCTACTGTTAAACTGTACATAAATGCCTGTAAAGGACCGGAGACCAGTTCAAATAAGGCCTCCAGAGGCAGGTGTCCAGCACTGGGAGGTAAGAGAGTCTGGCTCTGTGGATGTGAGCTGAGTCATGCCAGCAAACAGACCTGGACCATTAATCTGTGTTTATTAACACTGATTTAACCACAGTGACCAATGACTAAACATTCCTCAGATGAACAGTCCTTTTGTTAGAAGCCCAAAAGAACAAAATTTCTCTTCTTGCACAATTGAAAACAGCATTGCAAATAATCTGTGGAGAGCTCCAATTCCATGCTACATATTCAGCCTTTAATCTTGCATTTACTATCTTTAATCTTGTATTTACTATCTGACTGAATTTTGCAACCCAAGTTGCACAAAAATTGATTTATTAAACTTTACTCAAGTCCAGTGAAATTTAACACAGCTGGAAAGCGATACAACTTTTTTAAACTGATACTTGTTTTATATAATTTTAATCAACATTTTACATTGGTTAAAAAAAATCTCAATTTTGATGAATCCATCTCCTAATACTACTCTTAATTAAGAAAAATCAATAGAATTTTTTTTCTGACAAACTTCTAAGCTCATTTGAGCCCCTTTTACTAATATACAGTTTTAAGTAAGGTCAATAAAAAGAAATGTTTTGAATTACATGTTTTATCTCCTTGAATTCAGTTAAACATCAAAGTAACTAAATAAATTATGAATGGTAATATGATTATAATTTATCCTAGAAGTAACTTACTTAGAATTCAATTAAAAAAAAAGCATAAAAATGGAGTTTGGGTTGGAGGTTTAGGACTTTCTTTTGTCCCAGTTTATTTTCAGTACAAAGAATGACTTTTCTTTGTGAAGTTCATTCTGCTTTTGTAAAAGAAAGTGTTCTCTTTCTGGACATGAAACATTATGTTGATAACACCATTTAACTAACATCATAGAGCCTTATCAGAAACTAGACTTTACACAAAATAAAATATTTTCCAATGCATAGGAATACTGTCATCCTCAAAGCAAACCTTCACTTACAAAAAAAAAAAAAAAATCAGATAAACCTCTTTCTCAGAAGACAGACTGTTCTAAAGGACTGATGCCCTGCACAAATACTGGTAAATGTCCAGACATGTTATTTGCTGGAAACCAGCTGGGATCGACAAGGACATATACTCAGAAACAATCACACATGGTACTGTGTATTTTAGTGTAAGCTTAAATATTTCTCTTTTTTCTTGGTTTTCTTCCCAGCAGCTGAACATGGGCTGTACCTCTAGGCTGTACAGTCAGGTACACAACGATCCGCTGGGATCCAATGATGTTGACAGCTTGGCATTCATACTGTCCCTGGTCATGCAGAGCAACCCTGGAAATTCTCAGCGTTCCGGAGGACAGAACTAAGTGTCTTCTGTCAACCGACAACTGGCCTCCTGAAACACACAACAACATCATTTGCCCTTTATAGCAACAAAGTCCCTTTGTGCCAGAAAAAGGGAAACTCAGGTTTTAAATTCGATAAAACATTGGGAAATATTAAGGTTTATTAAAAAAAAAACCCAAAACCAAAACAAACATGAAAAAAAGTTTGAAACCTTTACTTCTAAGAAGATAAACATGAAAAGTAAGCACATTATACATATGCACACAATCATAATTCTTATCTCTTCTCTGTTTGTGGTAGAAATAAATATTTTCCTTTAAGGAGCATGCTAAAGCATCCAAATGAGAAGGTATAAAACCACCATGTTTTACTGCTCATGTCATATTATTGCCATGTGTGCAAGACACAATTTATCTTATTGGCCTAGGCCAAGATAATCTACAGAAAAATAGACACAGCCCTGAAAAAAATGGAACATAAGAAAAATGAATCATTGTCTGTACATCAGTGTCTGTACCCTATCCTTCCTTTCTGGACATTTCATTTGATTGGAGCAATCCAAGTAGAAGGAGAAACAGGGACATTATCAGCATCAAAATGATGAAAAATTTGTTAATAATCTGCTTTATGTACAATAATTTAGAATTTTCTCAGAGTTATTTAGCCCGTTAGAGTTTTTCGCTCAAATCAAACAGAATTTTTGCTTACCGATAAAACATCCACTACAGTATTTCTTCCTGCTGGATTTGGCTTAATGCCTTTAGAGCCATAATTTGATAAAATAGTCAGCACAGTGCACCCCACTGTTTCTGTCAATGCGCATTAAGTGACAGAGATGCTGGTACAGTTACAGGCTGGACTGTGCTGCTTTCTGAAGAGAGCACATCCCGCCTAATTTCAGACCTCCAGCTAAGGACAGCCATCTCCATTCCTTCTGCAGTACAACAGCAGTGATACATACTGCTACATGTAATTTGCTTCATATTTCTTAAACACTTATTATTAGAAATCTATTATGGACACATATTTTAGTGACTCTTTTTAACTTAACAATGAAAAATGCTTGGGCAGCTATCTCCTGTGGGATACCTTGCCTTTCCCAGCTAAAGGAGAAAGAGATGAACTCTGTTTCCTTCAGAGACTGAAGCATCTAAACAAATATATGCAGTTCCTTTCAGTAAAGAAGTGATTCTAATAATCTAAACTAAACTGACTAATAGGCTATCCTGGTAGTTTAAAAGTAAGAATGGAACACACTTACCTCCTTTAGTCCAGGCAATAACTGGCTGGGGATAACCTTGTGCTTCACAAGGGAAGTCAACGGTTTGTCCTTCAATCACTGTTTTGTCTTGTGGAGTGACAGTAAACTGAGGTAGAGCTACAGAAGAGGAAATAAAGCCATTTCAAAAAAACAATTGGAAAATCCATTACTAAATTATATACTATTTCCTGTGTAAGTTGAAATAGCTCATATTGGTGGGAAGAGAGATGCTAATGCAATTCTTTATATTGTGACCCCTAGAGAGAAGAGAGTTAGGGAAGCCAATTGTGCAAAAGGAACATCTCTCTCACAACCTGTCCCTGATGTCAGTGAAGGCATGTGGGATATACTGTGACAGATCCAAAATAAGAGGTGCAGTAAGACTTGTACAATCAAACATAGAGTCTTTCCTGGATTAAAAATATTATCTTCTCTTTCTCTCAAAACTTCCCAGTTAAATTGTAAAGAAGTAATGTAATCAAAATCTTCTCGAGCTGCTTGTTTTCTTCCATGAAACCAATGAGTGGAGAGTGGCCCAGATTCGGCAGAAACACTGTGCACTAACCAATTGCTCACTATGTGAGAAGTATTTGTTCAGCTCCCAAAACACAATTATCCACTGGTAATAAATGAACATACCACATGGAGAAGTTGTTCTGTATCTCTTTAGAACTCAATAAAAAGGTATTTGCAATCTTAACTGTTTGCCAACTAAAGATTTTAACATGAGAACAGAAGCAAACAAATTTAAAGGTTACTTAAAGTATTTTGGAAATAAAAGTTCCAGCACAAAAGTGTTTGCAAAAAATATTATCTATATGCACAGGAGACTTCTGATAGTTGATCTCAAATACTTTATAATCACACTATTGACAAACAATATCAAAAGTATTGCAAAAGCTAGAGTACTTTGACTTTTGCTTTGCAGAAAAGCTGTGCTAAAGCCTCAGATGGCAGAATGACAGCTTCTATCAAACTCAGCAGAAAATGTTTCCACATTCACTGAAGTGTCTACAAAAGAAAAGTGGCACAGAGCTGTATTCAAAACTCCATTTCCAGTTCTCCAGGCACAAATTTTAATCTCTAGCATTAGTGCCTGTTACAGAAAATATTTAATCATTCAAAAATCTGTTTGTTCCTCCAAGCAAACAAAACATAAGAAGTTAACATTTGAAAACATTAAACTTCTGATAATAATCACTGAAACATAATTTTCAGGGAAATAATATACAATATCTTACTCTGTGTGAAATGTATAGCAACTTCCCTGTGGACTACAATAGTGCAATTAGAAGTAAAAACTCTCATGTTTTAAGTTTGGCTCTGTCAACTCAGAAGAAAAGATAAATCCACATAATTTCAAGTACTATGTCTCTCCCAGTTTAACATTATTTACCTTGGACTATGATGTATGCAGTCGCATGGATGTTGTCTATGGTGTTAGTTGCAAAACAGGTGTACTCGCCACTGTCCTCCTGCTTTACATTTTGTATGTAAAGTCCTCCTGATGGAGTTATGGTGACACGAGGGTCATTTGGTAGAGGGGTTCTGTCGCCTTTGGTCCAGGTAATTCGTGGCTGAGGGTGCCCAGTTGCACTGCACTCCAAGGTAACACTCTCTCCAACGAGCACTTCGGTATTTTGTGGGTGAATCACGAAACTTGGCCTGGCTGTGAGAAAACAGCAATGCCTAAATGCAGCTTTTAGCTGGCACAGCTCTAATTTAGACAAATATAGTCTATAACTGGGGACACTTGGGAGCTTTAATAGTTCTAGGATGCCTCTAATCTTGGTGCAAACTCTGCCTTGCTTTAAGTCTGATCTAACTGCAGACACCAATAGATAAAAACAAAAGCTCATAACTGCTCTGAAGTTTTTTTCCTCAACTTGCATTAAAACAATTTTCAAACATTCTGCTCTCCTATGCTGATCTTTATAAAGGTCTCTTCAGAGGCATTGACATTGAGACCCAAAACACAAACAGGCTAAAAATTGCTCTAAGTGCACAAAAGCCAAAACTGATTAAGCTACATTTTAAGTAACCTTTCTCAAGTACATGAGTAATTTGCAGTGACATTTTAAGTTTACCTGATGCAGTGTGTCAAAACAAAATGTTCTCACAGCAAAGACTGTGTTTTAAAAACATTACAGTCCTGGACAGGAATTCAGTCCTTGCAAACATGAGGCCTTGGCTAGAGAGAGCTAAAAGGCTCTTGAGCAAGGATGGCTGCACAGGGTGTGCCGAAGCTTCCATGAGTGGCTTGTTTAGCAGCTTGTGGTTTTCTGTATCCATAGAGAATGTTACTACATTGAGAAATGTTGTAATGCAAAGCCTCTTCTCCTAACCATTCTACAGCCTATGAGACTATTATAAAAATTGCATAAACAATAAACATATTAATTAACCAGCTGAGTTGTATTTTTGTTCTAGGGATATTCCAGCTTCACGATCTATGTCTTAAGATGCCCAAGCCTAACAAATCTACATATCAAGTGCCAAAGCATTTTATTTTTTAGCAATCTTATTATCAAAACAACTCTCTATCTGAATGTAAAATTCAGAAAATGTTCTTTACCTGGTGACTCAAAGTACCTAAGAGTAACTTCCTGAGTTTTCACTTCTCCAGCCACATTTTTTGCCATGCACTGGTAAATGCCTTGGTCTGTTTCTTGAGTATTCTGAATCATCAACGTGCCATCATCTAGCAAGTTTAGACGGGAATCTTCTTTCATACTGAGCTCATTACTGAGAAGAAAAGGATCTGCTAGAGTTAAACCTTTAAATCACAAGTGCAGAAAACTGCCAAATAATAAAACTCAGGAGATAAATTACCCAAAATAACTTGTGGGGAAAAAGAACTTTTAGTTTGTTAAAAATAATGGAACTTCACATTTTCTCCTAAAGAGGAGGAAAAAAAAATCATGAAACTATTTTGCTTATGTGAGTAATGCATCTTCAAAATGAAAAGTTAGAATAAATTTATGAGGAAAAGCTTACAGTGGGAAAAAAAAACCAAAACAAAACAGTGAACAATACACATACCTGGTCTTCAAAAGTTCTTGTTGGCAAAACAATTAAAACTGTTTCCACTGGAAGCATGTCATGCAAGTTCAAAATTCAAGATACTTTCTGCTAGGAGAGAGGTTAGTTGCTATAAAACCATCTTTGTGCCAACCTCTGCCTGGATTGTTCAAGAAGCACTAATGAACTTGATTATATTTTGTACTGGTTTAAAATATAAGTTAAAGTCAGGTCTTCAGGTTAGGTCATGGATGAAAAGTTTCTGTGATGTAACCTAAGAAGTCTTAGGGGGTTTTATTAAAGGAAGTGTTTCTCAGTCCACCCCTCACTACATGATGAAGAAAGCACAGAGGAGGAATGAGATCACGCCTCTTATGTACAAAACCCAGCCTACTGATCTATTCAACATACTGCTCAACAGGCTGATGGCTTTTGACTGAAATCTTGCCATATTCAACTACCTTGCAAACAGCTCTGCTCTCATTCATACAGCCAGGAAACAAGCCAGAGTCAATAATCTCTCACCCCAGGCTCAAGTTTCTTCTTAAAATTCACATGTGTATTCTGAATACGTTTTCTTTGTGTATTATAAATACTTTGGCCAGAGAAAATTTTAAAGAAATAATTATACCATTCAAGTTCAAGGCTCTGTTCTTGACGTACTCCATAAATACTGTACCTTTGCTGCACAAGGGGTTCTCACTGACATCAGCAGAAAGATATAGAGCCAGGGCTCTAAACCATGCCATTTCATCAGCAACTGACTAACTAAAATGCTTTATAGAAATTGTAAGGGAATTTATGTTCCAGGTCAGGTTTGTATTAGGGCATCATTAAACCAAAGTCTGATTTGCTGATGGTAAACTCACAGTTCATGTGTCCATTGTAAGTTCACAACAGTTTAAAGGGGTGATGTGCCAGCACAAGGCTGGTTCAGCTGTGCTGTGTCCAGTGCAGCTGGAGGGAGCCAGGCTCTGGGCACAGCTTGAGCAGCCATTCTGCAGCAGGCTGGCCCTTGGGCTGTTTAAAGATAGTCATCTTTTATAGAACCTTCTCCCATCTTCTAAGTGGTGAAGGCAAGAGATGCAGTAGGTTGCCCAGACAACTTGTGCTATCTCCACCCATAGAGGTTTTTAAAACCCATCTGGATAAAGCAACCTGGTATAATCCTGCCTTGAGCAGAAGGCTGCACTGGAGACCTCCTCCAACCTTGGAGACCACCTTCAACCTGAATTACACTACAATCTTATGATAGAAAGACTTGCCCTCCATGTACTGGTTTGAGGAGGCTGGAAACAGATGTCTCTCACCTCTCCTGGGACAGAGCTCAGCCTTGGAGGGAAGATAACTCTGAGGAGCTAGGGCTCCAGAAAGAGTTCTCTGAAATTTTAATTGTATCCAGCTGGAGTCCTTAAAAAAAAGTATATTTTGCTCCACCCCAAATCATATGCAAATGCTAAGTATCCACAGTCTGTACATACAACATGTCCTCATGTCCTGGTACTTAGATATAAATGATTTGGTATTACAGGTGTGAGCAGCTTTGCAGGTATACTACAGCTGAAGATCTTACAATTAGTACTAGAGTAATAATACTTTCTTAAATGTTTAGAAATATTAATAAAAAAGCTATGGGCCATCATTACTTCATATGCTTATTTTAATTATAGCATGTTTTTGCTGTAACTATTTCATATATTACCACATGTAGCACATGGACACGCATCCAGAAATGTACATACACACAGGCAAATGTAATTACAACAAGTTTCTCTCTTCCTCTTTCAAACTTACTTGTTTCGAAGCCAGATAATTTCTGGTTTAGGATTGCCTTCAGCCCTGCATGTGAAGTACACTGTATTCCCTGAGGTAACGTCCACATCCTGAGGCTCTGATGTAATTCTTGGCCTCTCTATATCAACAATAAAACATACAAGGAACTCTTACTTATTTTAAAACTACTAAAAACTGGTAAATAAAAATATATCCACACATCTTCTAAAAATATTTTTCACAAATGTTTTGACTTAAAATATGTATATGCTTAGTCAGGATTAAATGCACTTTTCCCTGTGTAAAAGTGACTGTGGGATTTCTGACCTCCTTCATTGTTCCTTAGGACCTTTCAGCAGACTGGAAATAGATTGTGCAAATTTGTATCAGGTTCTAAAGCAGCTGTTTTATTTATTTGAATAGAGATTCAAATTGCCTATGAAGGAAAAACTTAAAAGCAGCAAGCTTAAGTGCCATTTAAAATAACTTCCTCTAGATAAGTATCAGTGCCTAACCTGCCTCACAGAATAATTTGTACAGCTTGCTTCCTGCAGTTTCCTTATTCAGGCTTCTTAGATGTGCAAAGAGCTGGTAGGATGCCTTGTGCATTATTCTTGCATCAAATTCCCTTTGTACTATGTTTTTCAAGAACCTTGTAGATGCTTATGGTGAGTTCTCTTGATCAGAATTATATCCAACACATAACGAAAAGCACAATTTACTTATTTTACACCTTGGCTTCATTATGTGAGTGGGCAGGCAAATACCTATAGCTTGATGAGAAATCTGCATTCGCATTTCAGAACACAAGAGTTACTGGGCCAAGTCACAGGGTGCCCATGGGGCCAAGTTTTTGCACCCCTAGGGTGAAGGAATATACACAAACAAAAGGATTACAAAGGTGCTTTTCCATTAATCCTCAGTGGCAGAGGATTCCAGTGCCTGTGTGGAGTAGTCCTATTAATTATAGCTGAGTAAAAAAAAAAATTCAGTGGCCCAACCCCAATTCCTATATCAACAAAAATTTTAAAGGCCAGAACTGTGTCATCAGGGGCAATTCAGTAAAGCTTCTTTCTTTCTTTTCCCTCATATAGAAGGGAATAAACAACATCAAATAATATTAATGCAACACCATAGACCCTAGTTGACAATCCTGTTATGATCAGAACTGAAATATAAAAGGGAAAAATAAGCTCCTTCAGGATAATCACCTTTCGTTCTTCAAGGGGAAATTTCAAACACGGTTATATTTGTTTCATTAAAGATAGGCTGAAGGATAAAAGCAATCAATCCTGTCAGAAGGACACAAAAACAGAAAAGGAACACAGAGAGATTTCTAGAAATAATCAATATTATCCAGAGGTGGTCAGTGTAAATAAACAGAACAATAAATTCTAACTCCCCCCCAAAAATACAGTTTAGGTACATGCAGCACATTAAAAATAAGCCATCAGGCAGTGGCAAACCCACCACAGTTCAATTCTTCCGGTGTTATTGTGGCCACTGATCTTCCCTGGATCCTCCGTGGATACTCGCAGGTAGCCGCTGCCTGAGCGTTACCCGACTCCGCGTACGTCTTCAGCAGCTCCGCCAGCCACAGGATCTCACAGTCGCAGTGGAGAGCGTTTGAGTCCAAACGCCTGCACAAAACAAGGAGCAGCCACAGCTCTGTTAGCAAGCCTCAGGCATTTTTTTCTAGGATCAACATGGTTCTGTACATGGAGCAATGCCTTTATCTGTGAGTACAGACAACAGCCAACATGCAATACAGGTGATGGTTACTTGCTTATAGGCATTCTGGTAGTTTTGATTAGAAGAATGTGTGTTATTTTTACTGCCCAAAGAACAATCTATGTATATTATTTAGTCTATAAAACAGTGATTACAAATAACCCTAATATAGGAAATAAACTTCAGTCAGTAACTAAAGAAAATCGATATAAAACAATCTATGCACATAAACAACTGGAGCACAGTTAAGAAAAAAAATTAATATTTAAAACCATAAAAGGCATTTGCAAGGAAGATATATACTGCAAGAGAAGATACAGTTTAATTGAGTTAAGATTTCATTACTTCCATAAAAATTCAATTTACTTACAGTCTCTTCATAGATTCTAAGTGACTAAATGTTCCAGGAATCAAATGAGCTATTCTGTTGTTATGCAAAAACCTGTTAAAAACACAGAAATATGCATGTAATAATTCAGATTTTGTGATGCATTAATTTCATTTACAGACTTCTGGAAGGTTTTCAAGAGAAATTAATCTAAGAATATTTAAGAAAAAAAAAATTTGAACCTGTTCAGCAACTCAGTGTCTGGTATTTTTTAAGCAGACTCCAAGGTGTACATGGGTATGTCCATGTGGGGAAAAAGAAACCGTAAGTACTACAAGGAAGGGAGTTCATAAGCATTCAAATTAGAAATTAAAAAGGTCCTAAATAAATAGTCTAGTTCTTCATTCATAACATTTATTTTAGGCCAAACATTGATCACAGATCTTTGGGAAGTAGTTTTGCAAAAGAAAAATAAACCACAGGCAACACTCACTTCTGCATGCCTCTAAGGTCAGCCTCACCAAAGTGCTCTTGGAAAGGCTACGTAGCAGTTACAGTAAAAAAATTGGATTCAATACCATCTATGGCAATGATAAAATTATTCTTTTTTAGTTTAAAATGCTAGATTGAATTCAAACAAGGAAACAAGCTTTCTTCTGAATCTTAGCCCGAGAAAAACAAACTTACAGCCTTTCAAGTTTTGGAAGATGAGTAAAGGATTCAGGTTCCAACGTTTCTATTTGATTAAAGTGCAGATACCTGAAAATATGTTAAACAAAAAGAAAAAATATTTAAATATTTTCTTGGTGAAATATTTTAAAGAACTTATTGTTTCCATAATGTTTACACATCTAAATGGCCATAGTGGCGTAGCAGCTTTTTTCTGTTACCATCTGAATCTCATACTTGAATCTGAGAAATAGAAGACATGATAAACAAAGACATGCTTGCAGATCACTATACTGAGTGTGTATGTATGTGTGTGTGTACATTTATATGCAAAAAACCCCAAACATTGCTTTGGAGATTTTGGAGATAATACTTTGAACGCTATTTTGCCAACTCAGATGTTCATTGTATGCATGTTTGAAACAATTTATCAAAAAAGAAAATTATTATTTTTAATAGGAAAAGTTTTAGAGGTTATTTAGAAAAACATTTACAGTTTCCAGCACAATGACATTTTCTGTGGCCAAATGTTTTCATTTCCATGACTGAAAGTTTCAAAAGATGCTGAGAAATCATCTTCTCTAGTCCATGAACACTGGCATTCAAAGCTGTGAATGCTCTCAAAACCAAATTTTTAATATAAACCCAAGTTTGACTAATTTGACTTTAGACAAAGGGCTTCCTAGCAACTGTTGCTGTTTGATGGTCTCTTGATGCTTCTGCAAGCTATGAAAATTACACAACAACAACTCTATACAGCTGTTAATGCTGTAAAATTGACAAAGTTAACATAACAAGACAATTAACCAGACTATTAAACTGTAACTATTGTGAAAATGGACTGCAAAGGCAGGATCATTCCAGCATCTACTATTTTGTGGAGCTACCCCTGAACCTCACAGACGAGAAAACAAGATGTATGGATAAGACTGGCACAAGAAACTGTGAAAATGATTTATAGACTTTGGATCTTGATTATATCCAAATGTATTCAAAACCCTTTAAGTTTCATATTCGACCTCTGACAAACTCAGGAGCCTCTAGAGAACGTGTATATACAGAAATCACTGTGGTCTGAAGAACAAGAAAGCCTGTCATTTAAAAACAGTGAGAACAACTCCGAGCTCAGTATCTCCTGAAACATCAATCCCTCAGCAGGACAGGGACAAGGACATGGGGATTCGCCCGTGCTGAGCCAGATGGTGGCTGCGCAGAGAGAAAAGCGGGAGCAGCGGTGATTCCGGCCAAGGCCTTGCAGGGAGCCCTGGAAGGCGCGTGCAGGGGGAAGCCAGGCACGTGCCTGGCAGCCTCCCAGGACAAGCGCGAGCCAGCGAGCGATGCCAGGGAGCAGTGAATGGGGACCACAGAAAAAGCCAATAAATCAGCACGGGCGTGATCAAGCACATCAGAGTGTCAAGCCTGCCTACTGCCAGTGCAACGCCACAGAGTGTCTTGAGCACAGGGTATGGTCTTGTTAGCATGAACAACCAAGAACCGCGCCACCTTGCTGGGACTGCCAGTTTTCATCTTCCCTTTAAAAATACGGGGCAATTTCTTGTAAATTAAAAAGACAGATCTCAAAGGCGGATATTTCCTGCAAGGTTCATTTGATTTTCCAGCAGAGAGAAGAGAGACCTCAGTGAGGAAGGACTGGCAGGACAAGGACTGGGCATGGCCCAGCCATGAGGTGGGCAGGCACCACTTGCCAGGAGCCAGGGCTCTGCTCGTCCACCTTCCAGGGTCAGCAGCATTTGGGAGGGGGCAAGGAAAGGTGGGGATCACTGCAATGGAAGAGTACAAAGGGAAAAACCAGGCACAACTACAGGGTTTGTTATCTCTGAAGCAGCTTTTGCTTTGAAAATATATTACAAACACTACTTTTGCAGGCAGCAGTGATATTTTTCCTTTTTAACTTTTTTTAATTCTTCTTGCATTTTTATGCCTCATGAGCACTTTACAAACATATTTCTTTATATTCCAAATAAATTAATCTCGTATACTTCCTTGGCATTGACAAGGCAATATTTGTAGGCATCTCTTCTTTGAACAAAAATAACATTGGTAAAAGCAGATACATTAAGCCACACAACCCCTTCTTCAGGGTCACAAATGAGGGTGAAATTAGAAAGAGAGAACAAGAAAGAATACCTCTCTCAGATAGTTTAGTAGTATATAAACTGCAAAACTCAAAGCTGCAGACCATAATGGCTGTTTAGTACTCAGGACTATTAGAATTACAGATGTAATCAATATGTGCCTGACAAGTCAACTTGTTTTTCCAAATAAATTTTAAAAAAATATTTCTCTTATAAAGCTTGCCTTGTTTACAAGCTCACACCATTGCAAAAACAATAATTCAGGTGCTGAAGAACATTTTAGCAGCTAACTTTACCTCATCAGATATCACGCTGTCCGAATTAGCTCAAAAAAATCAAATCATGAAATCCAGCTGGAAAATACTCTTAAGTGCCTCATAATAGTTGGGCTACACAAGTTAGTTGGATTCTGCAGGTCTTTAAATAATGATCTAAAAAAAGTCCTGAGCAACTTATCAAGCAATTTATTAATAGAACAAGGTGTTAAATATCTGGCCAAAATAATGTGTAATTCAAAATAAATAGATGCAAAAACCAGATTGCATTTTAAGCCTACAATAAAGAGAATAAAAAATCCTTGGCATTATGAATTCCACTTTAATCCCATTTTATCACTTAGGTTTATCACTTTTATTATTTTCTTCTACGTACCGCATTAAAGTTTTGTAAAGGTATATTTTAATATTTTAATTAATATGGTAATGTCTTGGATTTAAAATTCACTCTAAAGGTAACCATATTCAGGAAATAATCTCACACTGGCATATCTTTTATAGGCATCTTTTATGTTCAGAGTACAGAGCACTAAAATTAGTAGTATCATGTAATAAATTAGATATGAAAAAGACTTTCTGAATGGAAATTGAAAGAAAAAGCATGCAAGAGTGATTTTTAAATACCTACACGTCTTTCTTTTTTAATTCTAAACTCACTACCAAGATTTAAATAGAAGGAAAGGAAATACTTATAGGGAAAAAAAGTCCAAATGAAACACCTCAAGAGGAAGATTAAGATTTTATCAAATAAGCATGGTACACACTGTCTTTCTTATTATTAATCCTGTAGGACAAAAATTTACAGTAAAATTCTGTCCCAGTACTAAATTTAGGATTATATCTTACATAGATTTGTAGTTTTTGTAGGTGAGGACTTTTATTATATATGCCAATTATTCTTTTTCTAATAGCATCATCACATCTTTGGGGAAATACTTACTCACCCATAGCTGAGTATAATCTATGTTCTGAATATTTAAACAGCATGTTTGCCCTTTTGATTATTTGAATAAGAATGAACAAGCATATATGTTCCATATTTATCAAAGAGCTCTCCATGCTCAGGGACAACAAACAGCAGCCTTAAATCACAAGGAAAAATATTTAAATGTATGTTGTGATAATAATATAAAATATTGGAACAGGATACCTAAGGAGATTATGGAATCCTCACCAAAGACTTTTAAAACAAGGCTAGACAAGTATCTGTTTCCAGATACTTGTTGTCCCCAGCTGATCTTAGTGTAGAATAATAAGATTAACTTCTCAAGGCCCCTGTCATACCTCTTGGGTTCCTTTGTTTGTTTATTAATTAATTATATGACATAGAGTCATGCAAAAGTCAGGAACTTGTAGTATAAAACAAGCAAATAAATAGAAACACTTCAAAAATTAGACTTAACAAACTGTATCACTATATGTTAGTTAAGGTTTCTGTCTATTAATTCCCCCTAAATATGTATATGTGTACATAAACTACAGCATAACTAATAACAGCTTATAAAGAACAAAAATTGGTATGTTAATATGAAAGTTAAAAGAAAATGCATGACTAGGATTAGGTAAACAGATTTAAATAATTCCATTAATATTTGGGGATGCCACTAGTTAAATACTGGAGAGTATACTTTTTGTCCCTGATACATACAACTCATAAGCTGAGACCTCAAAAATGTGACAGATATTTGGAAGGAAAGTAAGGTATACACATCTGGAAATGGACTCCATTTAGAGCTAGATCTTGGGATCCAAACTCATGACCTCCCCAGCAGGGTACTTGTGACATTTCAGGTGGGATTCAGTTGTCAAGCCCAAGCACACAGAGGCACAGAGCAGCTGTCTAAGCCCAGGCACACAGAGGCAGCCCTCCTTGCCTTTCGGGTGTTCTGTCTGCCTTCCGGCTGCTGCTCTGAAAAAATGCAAGTTTCCTGCAGCTTTCTGCTGTCTGTGCCAGACCCAAACATATGTCTTGCAGATTTAACAGTGTCTAAACTGGTACTAAGCAGCTACTTTTCATCAACTCTCTCCCTTCATGCCCAGCCACAGGTGAAAAGTTAGGTGATGAAATATGTATGGTTTAGTGTGTTCAAGTACCTAAACCTGCCAATTTTTCTTCAGAATTTACCCTAGCACAAACAGGTTTCAAGATCTGATTCAAAGATCTTATTTTCTTGGCACTAATTTTCAAAGGAAAAGCTATTTTGACTACATCAGCAGCTAAGAATTCTGCTTGAGAGGTTTAAGGAGGAACCTGCCAGCTGCAGTAAATACTTGGGGGGGTTTGTCCCTCATACATGCAACAGTACATTTAGGTTTTAGTTAGCGTAATTTAGTTACATTTAACTAGATTTAGTTTCTGGTAACAATAACAATTACCAAAAATGTGTTTGCTTTGCTGATCAGGTATTTTTTAAAAAGCAGCTATCAGTTGAATTCTGCTTCACTGGAGTAGAAGAAATTGCTGTGAAACAAGTCATTCCCTGAAATGTGGTCCACAGTGTCTACTTCTGAGAACTCTGCTGAGCATTGAGAACAGCATTTGGCTGAGTTAACACAACCAGTAGCAAAATGTGTTCAATAACTTGTGGCCACAGAGACTTCAAATGCAGAAACATTGATTTAGTACTTTCAATACAGTTCAAAACTGAAATTAGGACACTTAGAAAGTTGTTTGCCAAGGGTAACTCTCGTCTTGTCAGCAGTTTTTCTCCAAAGCTAATGTGATAAAACAGACCCTGTAGAATCAGAATATATTTTTATGCTAAAGACGCATAAATGCCAAATCTCTCCTAAACTAAAAATCTTAAAAGTGTACTCTTCATTATTTCTGTGCCTGCCACTGGCTTCATGTTCTCCCATTTTCCCTCCTGGCAAGCTCTCTGCTTAGGAGAGAAGAAGAGCTCTAAAAGGCAGTGAGCTCTGATGCAGGCAGTGGGGAAGTACCTGCCCCCCATTCCCCAGCAGCTGCAGGTGCTGACATGACACACGGGCAGGCAATGAGCAGCGACTTTGCCAGGCTCCATATCCAATCTTCCCAGCTAGAGATGAGACTCAAGCCCTGAGTTCGAATCTCAATTTCATACTGAGTAATGTGGATGTCTCAAAAGTTTGAGCTTAAGCTGATACAGTGTGGTATCACTGTAGCCAGAGAGGCTTAGTTGTCACATAGTGGAAAAGTGCATTAAGAAGGTGTAAATATTCCAAACTGATTTATGTTCTTCAGTAATAACATACACCAACAGCGAAAAAGAACACAAGAAAAAAGGACAAATATTGCCACTTGCAGCATATGAGGCTTGGGCCATGGGGAAGAACATTATTTTGGAAATATTAGTAATTCAATAAATGGGCCTCAGTATTTCAAATTCTACACAGAAATTATGTATTGCTATTAGCATGCAAGTAAGCCCTACCAGTTGCTGTCAATATGGTGCAGTAATAATTTCTAGAGTAAAAGGAGAAGGAAGAGAAAGGCATTAAGGGAAAAAAATACATATTTATATTATTTTTATAATTAACACTTCCATTTTACATAGAAGCTCCTCCTTCAAAAGGCATCTATTGCACACTAAAAGAAGCATGTATGATTTTGTACCCATATGAAGTGTCATTTTTTTTTCATAAATACTCTGTTTCTACTAATATCCATTAGAGGTTTACAGTAACAAGGCAACTGGTACATACAGAACACTTGTAATACACTGATACCTTTCAGGAGTTAAAAAAGTTATATTCAGCTCCCAATTTATACACTACAAAACTCATTGGTTTCCTACTGTTATTTGGTAGCCAAACTGTGAAACAACTACACATGTAGAGTTTTTTTCCTTTTTCTAAACATCATCACAACGAATGTACAGCAATGCTTTCTGATCATAGAGTAATAGAATCGTTAAGGCTAGAAAAGACATTTAGGATTTTCAAGTCCAACCATCAACCTACCACCCCTATCATGTTCATCACTAAACCATGACCTCAAAGTGTGATATCCAGTCATTTCTTGAACACTTCCAGGAAGTGTGACTCCACTGCTTCGCAAAGCAGCCTGTTTCAATGTTTTACCACCCTTGCCATGAAAACATTTTTCCTAATACCAATCTAAACCTCTCCTGGTGCAACTTGAGACCATTTCCTCTTGTCCTGTGACTTGTTACCTGGGAGAAGAGACCACTCCCCAAATCACTGTAACCTCATTTCAAGTAGTGGTAGAGAGAAATGAGGTCTCCACTGAGCCTCCTTTTCCCCAGACTAAACAACCCCAGCTCCCTCAACTGCTCCTCACAGGATTTGTGCTCCAGCTCCTCCACTCGCTTCACTGCCCTTCTCTGGACTCACTACAGCAATTCAATGTCTCTCCTATAGTGATTATAATGCAAAACATAGTTGAACTTAATGGAGTCAATACAACTGGGTTTTGTCATGCTTAGGACTGTATTCTTCATTCTTTTTCCGTAGAAATTATTCTTCATTATACAGGAAAATAAGTATGATTTAATCTATCTTTCTGGAGGACATTACTGAAACATCTACATTGAAAATGATGGACTTCCTTACTTTTTAAACATCTGTATCTGTATGTGGCAATGATCAACACATAAATTATAGCAAGGTTTCTATTTAGAAAACTATTCTTGTTTCAAAGTATAACAAAACAGGTTGAACTTGCAGAGGCTAATTCAGCTTTAGTTATGCTGCATAAAACAAAGTAAGTGCTGCAGTGAAAGGAATTGAGATATTATAAAAACCTGCAGAAATGAAAGCAGATCTATCTCTAAGCAATACACATTAGTTTTCAACATTTCCCACAATAATTCTCCTTTGTCAAAGCTATGTAACAATGTATAGGGACATCAAGAATGCAAATCACAAATAAAAGACAAACATAGAAATGAGGAATTTGACACAGAGATCAATTGTTGTTTTTTTCACATGCAAATGATTATGGGGCTCTCTGCCCAACCCAGGGAGTGCAGACGTGCAGAGCATGCAGGTAGGATGTATGGATCAAGGCGTGCACTTTTCCTCTGCAGGGGAACCATGGAGATGACAGCACAGAAGAGAAAAGGCACTTACAGTTGTTCTAGAGAGGCAAGTCCTTTAAATGCTTGCCTGTCAATTGACTGGATTTCATTCTTGTACAAATAGCTGAAACAAGAAACAATCAGTAATATTAGTACACAAACAAGAGCTACATGAAGGTGGAAAAGAAGAATTAAGTTGACACGTGAAGACAGTTTTTCAACTACTTATAAAAAAATACAAATCAAAAACTAAAACCATAAAAATATTCTGTCCTTGAGAGTTCTTCCCAAATGACTACTAGGAAAGACATAAGTTTGAGGCCTTGAAGGCTCTGAGGCTGACACCCAGATGGACTTGGGCTTCCCAGTGCTCATGGCACTACTTACTGGATTTCTGTCCCTTGTTTTCTTGATTGGTTTGCAAAAATCAAAACAAGTTCAACTTAATGGGACAGAATTGCATTAGAAGTGCCTTTACCAGAACACGCCAGGGATACCACTGGCCTCTTGATTTCTTTAAAATTGCTCATCTGAATACTGGTGCAAATATTCAAATTGGGATAGAGTTGGTCTTTTACTGGACTTGGAGAACAAACAGTGAGAAATTTCTGTAACTCCACCTGTGTCACTTTCGGAATATTCACAAAAAAATTCAAGATATAATATTGGTGTCACACCCATAAAGCAGCACTGTATATTTGTTTTATCACTGTGTAGAAGATGGACATTAGGTCCCCACTGATACTCTATAATATAAACAGAATACATATGCAGAGTATCAGTATGATCAGATGTGTTGTCTACATCTCTTTTATGGAATTAAAATAAATCAGGAAGGATCAGTGTATGTGCTCATGTTCATCATGCTCTTAGCAGTGAGGATGGTTTAGTGAGGGGGTATTGGAGAAAAATCCCACCGTTTAGCTGATGACTACAGTTTCTGCATGGAGGCAGCAAATGAAAATACTTTGGGGGTTCAGCGTCAGTCACTCTTTTTGTGTTAGGTTAGGCACAGGTTTGTGGTTAAGAACTTTTTCACAATTATTTGACAAATGATTTGAAACTCAGTTAATCAGGCATGGGTTCTATGGAAAGGGGATGGAGAGACTTTGTACCACAAATGACTTTATTAGCAGGCATCTTATTATTAGTGGTTTTGGGTTTTCTATTATTACATTTTTCAGTAACTTACTGGAAATATTGCAAACTCCTGTTGGTGCAACAGAAAAAATACTGGCTCTGCTGGAGGTGGTGGCAGTTTTTACACTGATGTGACAATGGGCAACATTTCACAATAGGCCCTAACAAGGAAAGAAGTTGTAGGTATTTGATATTCAACTAATGACAACTTTGGGGAACAATAAGAAGTAGTATCCTTCCTTTGAATCTAAATTAACTTTTCCAATGCACCGCTTGCTGACAATCCAACACATTAATATACAGAGATTCCTGTGTGCTTTTTTGACATAGATATGCATCTGAATAAAAAAAAACAGAGTTCTTCTAAGAACAGGTAACATGGAAGTAAAAATTTCTAGGTTTTTAAAATATTAAAAACCAAAAAAATATGACTGTCATGTGAAATTACTGTAAAAACTTTAAAAATTATTTGAAAACAGTAATTTTATATAAGGATCTGGTTTTTATTCTATTTGAAAAAATATTTCATGAGTATTAAAATATTTGTTTTGGCTTGATTTACCAGTTCATTTGAGGATCACAGTCATTACAATTTTCTCTCCTTAATTTTCCTCTCTGATATTCAATTCCTATCTTATTTTCCTGTGAGAATTTTAAACACCTTTTCACTCCTTAGAAAATTCCGAGTGATCAGCTGAAGTGTTATTTATCTTTCTTAATACACTTAATTCCACTTGGCAGTGTGGAAATCCCTCTTATTTCTGAGCACTAAACTTCTGGTCAGACCAGAGAACCAAAGTGGGCTTAGACAGTTTTGAAAACCACCCTCAGGTAATTACCTCTTTCTGGCATTTCAACAATTTTATTCAAAAAATCTGAATTAATCTGAATTAAGATTTTTTTAGAAAGTTTTACCAATACCATTCATATAACTTTTATTTACTCTCTGCAGACAGAAGAAGGCAGAGAGTGAAAATCAGGGTTGAATTAGACTGGGATAATGACTGTAGTACTGCAGACTTTTACCACCATACTGCAGGGAAGGGAGCAACCTTTAGGACTTCTTACCAAGCCACTGCAGTGAGCCTTTATTTGGTGTTTTCAGCTTTAAACCAGAGCTTTTTCCATTCTGACCAGAAAAACCTCAGCTGCAGGAAACTCAACCAACCTCAGTCAACCATATCCTCCCTTCACAGAGAAACCCCAGCAACCTCAGAGCTACATATCCTATGACAAATGTGTTAACCAGACTTCCATTTAATTGTGTAGCTATTTCACTGAGGACAACAGAAAGAAAAACATATAATTATTTGCCTAATGGACAGAGACATGACAGAATATAAAGTACAAATAAGTATCATTCACAAAAAAAATTCGTCCCTCTAAAATGGTAACATGCACATACAGTGTTATAGAAGTAAAACTTTGTAAACACGGCTACATTTTAACAAACATTCTCAAAATTTATCTCAGTTACATTATCAGAAAACAAATGTAGTACAATTAGGAAAAAATGTTTTATCATTTAATTTACCTAAAAGCTCCCTTACAGAACTGAATATTAAGATTTTACAGGAGATAAGTAAACAGTGGATTGAGATGAAAAAGGGATATATTTTATTAAGACATTAAATTATTTTTGGACAATAACTAATACCTATTTTTAGACATGTTAAAAAAAAAGAAGAGCTTTTTTCTTTTCAAATGCAAGCAAGGCTGCTAGAGATCAGAGGTACTGGTCATATACTTCAGAAATGAACAAATAGGTAATCTGTTACCAGCAAATTTGGAAGAAAAAGTGGATTTAATTAACAAGCCTGCTAGATTGTCTATGAGGACATTATTAGGGGGTTATTTTTTCCTTTTTTAATGAGCCATATGAAAATCATGTGATTCAAGGAAAGTAAGATTCAGATATATTTGTTTGGAACTGGAAGGAAAAAAAGGCTAAAAAGTAACAGGCATTGCAGTGTTAAATCTCACAAGTAAATAAACACCCAAAGACAGGTTTACGTAGGAACATGAAGGACAGTGGAACCAGCAACATGAATTGCAAAGAAAAGAGATCTGGAACCACTGGAGGTGCCCAGAGGACCAAGTACCATGACCAAAACAGCAAGAGTGGCAGAAGGCATGGGAGGAAATGAGACCTAATTTCAAACACATCATCTACCACTATTACTTCATTCACCAGACACAAAACAAAACTTGCATGCTCCTTGTTGGCATTTCTGGAACTGATACACTTCATACAGTCTCAATTACCATTTACCATATGCTTACGGTAATACTTTCAAGTCTGTTTCCTCATCTATGCATTTCAGACCAGGCCAACATACAATGTTGTTGACAAAGTTAATTTCATTTCCCAGTTTTATTTCTTTCATTTCCTTCATGTTATCTTCTAGGTCGCCACTCTGTAAATGTCTAATACATGTTCTCTTTATCTGGAAATGTTTTTAATAGCTAACCTATATTATATATTTTTCCATATCTCCTCCTGACTTCTTCCTTTTTAACTCATCTTAATTTTTTCTACTTCTGATTCCAAATCTTCTAGTTCTCTACATGTGTAAATGATAATAATGTGCCTACCTTCAATTCCCAACTATCTTCTCTCTTGGAGAATAAACTGTCAACTTTTAGGCTAAGGAAGAATTATCCTATCACGTTTCCACAAACTTACTTGCATCTATATTATGAGGTTGGAAAGCTCTTACTAAAGAGCTTTACTGCCAACACTGAGATATAGGGAGTAAACATAGATGGACAGAAAAGCAGAGAAGCAGAAGAAAAAGGAAAAAAAAAAGGACTCTCTTAGTTTCACAATAAAACAATAATTACATTTCTTTCTTTCCAACCTTTAGTATATTAATACAAAACCAAATTATTACCCCAAACAGCACCGCAAAATCACACATAACTGCTTTTATAATTGCCAGAATTTCAATTACATAAAGAACAAGATAATAAAAAAAACCAAAAAAAAGGTTAAAAAATTATGTGCAGTTTTCTTTTGATGACGTAAAGACCAACTTTAAAGTGATGAATACTTTCAATGCAGAGAAAATACAGAAAATATTACTCTTCATCAAAATGTGTGCTTCATACAGATAATTCTGGTAACATACACTCCTCATAAAACTCTATGCTCCACTTGAGAAAGGAATTGTACAAAGAAGCATTGAAAATCCTGATTTAGATCCTGTTGAAAAAATTTTTGTTTGAAAGCAAAAAGGCTGATCTTCAGCAGTCATACAGGAATGGATCTTAACGTCTATCTCTCAGAGACTGGCTTTAAAAAAATAAATATGCTTCAGTATACTTTATATATTTTATATAAAAATATATAATTATGAATATTTTACTTAGTTTTATATAGGCAAGTTTACTGATTGTAATATATTTTATATTTATATATACTCACATTTTGCTAAATCAGGGACACTGAGAAATGACAGATTTTTTAAAATTAGTCAGGGAATTATATATTTTCAGAACCACATGCAATCCAGTATAAGTTCTCATAAGAACAGAAGTAACATCATGGATCAATGATTTAGTTTTATAAAACATGACAGTACAAGTTAGGTTTGCAAATATCAACAGGACCAGATGACACTAAACCTCAATTTTCCAGGTGATTTGTCTTTATAACAGTACATTCTGAGCAGTATTTCTAATTTTTGCACAATCTCTCCCCCCTGATTTCTACTTCAGTGAATCTGATTGGAAAGAATTCTTTGATTTGTTCCCTTCACTTCACAGAATACAGTTAGCATTCAGTTACTCAGCTGAAACTTTCACTGCGGAACAGTATTGATTTGTTACTTTTAAGTCTTCTATATTGATAACTTACCCAGTACCAGAAATTTTGTAACTTTAAGGCTGTACAATTTAAACATTTATCACAGCCTCTGAAACAGGCAAAAAAACTCCTTAGTTTATTTTTTCAAAACAAAGGATAGCTTTAAACAGCCCTCTGCAGTTGAATAAATTACCACACTGGACATAATATTTAAATTTTCCAGGGGACAACAGGAAAATAAAAAGATCTTCCTCTTATCAATATAGATACTGCCATTACTACCATGTATATGAAAACAAATCAGAGTCCAGCTATCTTTTTTCGCTCTTTCACTGAACTGAACACACTGCATTGTTAAGCTTTATTTCAGGTTTACTACAGCTAGGCAAAGGCAAGCATGTGAAAACAAAAAAATAATAAGAATCAAGAAAAATCTTTGTACAGTTGCTGACTATAGAAAGAAGTTTAGCAAACCTCACATAGTAAAACCTTATGCACCACACTACCAGAACCATCATGCAGACATTTCTTGTAACAAATACAATCATCATGGACTGTAATCATTCACTGGCAACAGTCTGTTCAATATTCTTTCCCCTCCTATTGTGTAGAGGTTAAACAATTTCATTACTGAAAGACAATACACATAAAAACGAGAGCAGGAAACGTAATCAAGCACAACTTGGAAAAACAGCCAAATGTGTCTGCACAAATTTATGTGATTTTCTCCCTGCTCCCACCTCCTTAGAGGTCTTCTGGCTGTATTCTTGGAAACTGCATGGAAATTTCAGCTTCTGGATTGTTTCCAAAGCAATGAAATCTTAATGTGACCTTTTTTTTTCTGTATGGCATTCAAGTAACCATCAATCAATACTCCAAGACAATGGAGTGAAACTTTTCTAAATGACACTCCATAGGGTTGTCTCCAGAAACTAGAGCTGAGAATTCATGAAAACTAACTATGCAGCTTTAGTCTATTATACAGACGAAAAAAACATTTTGGATGCCTTCTTTTTATTCATATAATTAATAACCTTGGTGCATTTGTTAAAAAAGAGAGAAGTTAGGCTTAAAATATACAGGCTGACTGAAGACCTAGAACTAACAGCAAATCATATACATACTCTGATATTTTGGGTTTTACTGAATTTTTCACTTATGAATTCAGTGAAAAATTTAGGGATAGTTAATAAGCTTAGGTAAGTTACAAGCTTCTGCAGACACAACCTTTGGACTAGCTACTTTTGAATCACTTTTCAAAAAATAAAAAGTACCTGTGTGAAGATTTTTCAGTGAACAATTGAAGAGGTGGTTTCCTTCACCGTTCAATGTATCCCTTTTTAAATTATAGGTTGCATATAATAAACCGCAATTAATAAGTCCTTTAAAATGCATTGCCTACAGAGAGTAGTCTTTTATTAGCAACAGATCAGAGAAATACAGTTTTCCCCACGCCATAAATTCATTTCACAGACTTTCAGTGCAGTTTATCTCCTGATATAGTGGGTCAGATAGAAATCACTTTCTCACTGAAGAAGCTGTTACACAGTGAAGTGACATTTCATTTAACTTACAGATATTTCAGATTTTCAAGATCTTCAAATGCCCCACTAGGAATTCTTTTGATTTGATTGTTGTTTAGAAGCCTACAAAAAGAAATAAACAACCATTTATTTTAACATAAAGAAACACTAGGGGGAAAAAGTGTAAAAGCAGGGGCAATATAGTATTAAATAGAAAATGCTTTTTCACCTAAGAGTAGCTGTTAGAGAAAAAAAAGTTATGTGCTTACAGCTGCTCAACCACTATCTTGCAGGTGAAAATCTGAAAAAATTAGACAGAATTGTAAAAAAAAAAAAAAATACTCAAACGCATAAAAAATAACAACGAAGAAAAAACAAACAAAACACCAAACCCCAACAAAAAACAAAAAGACTCACCCAGAAATGGAATAATGTATTTTCTTGTAGTTATCTGTGATGTAGATGAAGGGGAGAAAAAAACTTTCTGCATCAAGTATACACATCAGTTTGAAACTGATAAAAACAAAGATTTGTCACTAGCAGATGCATTAAAGTGACTTTTCCCAGATGTTTCTTAGCAATATCTTGTGTACTGGGCCTTTACATCGTATAGGAACACAGCTGTCTGTATGCACAGATTTGCACTCATCCTTTATACACTGGTTTTACAAAGAGAAACAAACTTAATGTATCCTGTCTTTGTTTGGGACTTGTGAATATCAGATCAGTGATTTGGACAGTTAAAACTTGAGCTGGATATCTGGCAGAAATTGCAATTCAAAACTGGGGATCAGCTGCAAACAGAAGCATGATCAAAGGAGACTGTAAATAGAGACAGTTAGTAAGAATATCTTGGCAGCACAAATTTGGACAATATACATTTCAGGGAAAGTCCTATCATTTCTTCTGGTGTGAATATAGAGTTCAAGATGTGTCAGTATATTTGTCATGATTGCCTGCAGATAAATAGTGATCCAAAGCTCACTGACATCACTACTGTATTTAAGCTCATACACTACTTGTGTTCTGGGAAACAGTCACATTTGCAATCGTTATGTACATTTAAAAGTAAAAATAATTGTCTGTCTTAATTCCTCCTCATGCCTGCTAATATATTAAAGAGAAACATGCATGCATTTGTTTTAAAAGTGATGCCTGAAGTAATGATAGAGGAGATACAAAGTTAAAATTATAATACTCATACTAATTGTATTATTGGTTGTAAAAGGCCTTTTAGAAAGACTTTTCTTCACAATCGTAAATGATAACAAAGACCTCTATAAAAGGCAGCTCAGTAGGAACAAAACCATCTGACTCCTGCCAGTCCTGGTAAGCACATTAGAATAGGAAAATTCAGAATACTAGAATTTGTCAAATATTTTGTAAGTGTAACACATTTACACATCTCAGCCTTTGAACAGCTTTCTTGTAACCCCATGGTTTATTATGTGATATTCCAGCAAAACAATTTAGCACCATTAAAAAAATCTTACAATAATGGTCTGCATTTTTAATGAAATTCAATTAAAGTATATTAGCAAAATACTAGCATGCAAATAGTTTTATTTTAATTTTGATAGACATACATGTGTTTCTGCCTCAAATATTTTGGTCCTAAGCCCACCTCTCCCATCTGTGTATATGCTACAGCTCAAATTTATGAGACTACTTACCTGTGAAAAGTGAGCAAATATGACACATTACCAAATTGATCATATTAAGTCAAAAAGGGAAAGGGTCTTAGGGTTGAAAAAAGACTTACAGTGTGTTCAGGTTTTTAAGCCGTCTAAATTCTCCAGGCTGTATTTCTTTAATCCTATTAAATCTTAGGTCTCTGTAGAATTAAAAAAAAATTAAAAATCATGTTATTAAAAAACCTATGCAATTTTTCATATGAAAAAATGAACTAAGCACAAGTCTTTTGTGATGACTGACCAGCCTCTGTCCATAAACCACAACTTTTGACCCAAGCAAAACAAATCCAAAGGCTGTTTGACAAGTTTAGGCAGAGGATTCACCAAATCCAGCCTCAGTGGTCAGCTGAAGGCTGTATATCTAAGTTAAATCTGTGGTCATGAAGTATGTTCTCTTCCACAGTGAAGCAGCTTGTAATGGGTTGTTCAGTATTTCACCAAATTGAATTGTCTCTGTACTTTAAAAGCTGTTTGTAAATAATACCATAGGACAAAAATGCTTATTTATAAATAAACAAATACAGAAACATTTGCATCAGAAAAAAAAATGGGAAAAAAAGTGACAGGTTAAGACTTTTAAGCTACTCAATTCTATAGTTCTAAGTAAGGAGGCCTAATTGTCCTATGTTGCCTTGCTTTTAAAACATGTAAACCCAGCTGCCTGAAGCTAAACATTTCCTTATTTAACTTTACTTTTTCTTATTTTTTATATGTTTCTTCCACCTTCCATTTCCTGTTAGCTCAATAGCTTAATTAGAAGTTCTCCAAGAAGAAGGAAATCTATTTCTCAAGCAAAGTTCTGCAGAGAAAGCAGAGACAGGAAGCAAGGAGGAAGTAGACCAGAGATTTGGGGAAACACCTTGGCTGTGCCAGTCTCACCCCTCTCTTCTGCTGAGAACAGGCAACGGGGCTTCCCACCTCTGCCACCTCCTGTTCTCCCCTGACTCCATGTCTGGCTGCTGTATTCCAGCAGCTCAAAGTTGGTTTAACCAGCTTGTCAGAACCAGCAATAAACCCATGCAAAAGAACTCAAAACAACCAGGAAATAATTTTCTGCTTGATAAGCAAAATGGACAGGCTTCTTGGGAGAGCACTCAGGTGAGAAGAGGACTGCAGGACCAGGGGAAAGGAAGCAGGGTGATAAGTCTGTCCTCTTTCCTGGCAACAGACCAAGGACACCAGGACCTTATGGTGTCTGGTAAGCAAACAGAAGGGAAGCAAATGGAAAGTAAGTAAAATCTAAGACTGTGACCACATATCTTAGAACACACACCAATTTCTTTCAAAAAGTAGGATATAAACATGTCACAACTGTAATCTTTGCACCATGCCTGGTCTCAATTAAAACAAATATGCTCTACATTTTAACAAGTAATATGTTAAGAAAAGTCTCTCTGCAATTTGGTCAAAGGAAATTCATAAGAGCAGACAAAAAGTCAGCTGCATCCTAAGCCCATACAACCCCACTAGCTGAAGCTGCATTTATGGCAGGTATAGTTGTCTGAAGTCTTTTATGAAGAACATGCTTAAGCATCATTCCTCATGAACCCGCCCATCAGGATTTATTCAGCTCTGGAATAATGGCCTCAGAAGGACTTTTTCTACGGAAGTGATTTAAAATGTGGCGTACTGCTCATTGCAAGGAAAGGATTAGACATGTGGTTCTGTTTGCATTACACTCCACCAAAGTACTTGATTAGTGACTGGAATAAATGAGGAATGCAAACTTCTATCTCTTCTTTAGATGCGTAGTTAAACTGCCTGTAGATGTGCTGGACAGCCCCTCTACATAATACTCAGTGAATTGAGGATTTCCAGATTTAGAAACACAAATTTTCACAGCCCTAACTTGTTCTTCACAAAAGCACTTCAATTCTGCTTTAACAGCATTACATTTTACTCATCCCTCAGGTGTTTTATGTGTCATACATAAATGTTCCTGACGAGAAGGAGGTGGTGCCTCTGAACCTCAGGTGCCAAGATATTCTAAACAACCATGGAATGTCATATCCTGCACTGAGAGAAGATACAGCAGATCCCTCTGTAAGAATCATTGGACTTTACTTTTCCTGATTTTTCTAGATTATCAGAAAGTTTACTGTGTTCCAAAGAAGCATTTTAGTTTTGATTAAAATATTCAAAATGCAAAAATTCAATATTCTTGAATGGAATATTGAAAACTGAGTATTTTTCAAAAGCCTCAAAATACCATTACAACTAGCAATATTTAGCTCCTAAAAACCTCTTTTTTAGATATAAAATATTGTAGGTTCATGCATATGACAAGCAGGCCTATTCCCTACATCAGCCCAAAGACTGATAAAAATTTAACTTTCATGAATGCAAGCAAGGAGCCAGGGCACGGGGTCAGCAGCAAAATGAACCCCCTTTTGATCAATTCAATCTACTCTGGAGTAACTCATGAGGATAACGGGGAATTGGGAACACCAGGCAAGGTAATTACATGCATTATTACATGCAGTACCAAGCTGCATGTAACAACATATCTAGTGGTATTTATCTCAACTCCTAACACTATTGCCCTTCTCATATGAAGTTGTTAAAGCTCGAGTTTGAAATTCTACCCATTTATTTTCATTCTACATAAAGATATGAGAAAAAGGAGCTGCAATAAAACACAGCACACAAATTTTCTCTGGAGCGCAGTATATTATGTATCTATAACTAAAATTATAAACAATATACATGTGTTCTTCAAAGTCAGTCCTACAATTACATTAAAACTGGAGAGAAAAAATAATGTTAATCTTACTAAAATGTAGGATTATATCTTGGTCCATTCTTTCAAAGAATATTTCCTTCTTCAAAGGAAATAACATTTATCAGTATTTACTCAAAGTATTTTCATTTATTTTCAGCACAAAAATCCCCCAAAATAAAAGAGTTAAACAGCTCACAAATTAAGAAGATGAAACTTAAATCATAACCACTGAAGATTTCTAAAGAAGAAATATATCAAACGGTGATAATTTCTGTATGCAACAAGAAAATAAACAAGTGGATAAAGGAAATAGAATTTACATTGCATGCATTAGTTTAAGGAGTGTGGTATATGCCATTCACATAAACAATACAGGAAATCTCTGTAAACCAAGTGTTCAACTGCTAGGGGAAAAGATATGCAAGACTAGTTATTGAAGTGAAAGACTGCGTCCAACAGAATTGTCAGTAGGAAACGAAAAAAGCAAAAAACTTTAGTTTACCACTATCATACCATCATAGGAAAAAAAAAAACAAAAACCAACAAACCCATTCCATACTAAACAGAAGCACCATTTCTGAGGCTTGAAATGCCATGCCCCCAAAGCACAGACACCATATCCAGCTTATGATAACAGAATGATTTCAGGGAACAGAAGAGCTCAGAGCAAAAGCCCAACAGCAATCGGAAACATCCCCTTGGAGAGTGAATGGCAGGAATGAGGACTGTGTTAAAACTGAAAAATGAGTATGGGTAGCACAAATAGGCCATTATGGAGAAGATCTTCAAAGGCATTTTGTGTTGCTGAAATAATGTGTGGTCAATCAGCATGATGAGGTTTCTTGACCCTTTTTTTCTGACTAGTTCCGGACCAAGGTGCCACATGACTTGCACTCACAAAAGCCTGTTCCCTGCCCATTCAATTCTCTTTCACCTTTTTTGCTGCTCCCCATTTCACTCTTAGAAACTGACATGTCCTGGCTGGATGCCGTGCTTTGGACCAGAGCAAGCCTAACTCCCACTGACCAGCCAGAGTGCACCAGGAGGTTAAAACAGCAGACTGAGGGAATCCACTCAGTTGTCATTATCATTTTTCCCCCTCCAAATCTCTAAACAGTAAATGAAATGACCAATTAAAGAAATGCGAACACCTGCGAGGATGGCATTGAATTTTAGAGTATTTAACAACTTTTGCATAATAATTCAAAGCTAAATGTCATGCATTTGTTTTTTACAATAAAAATCTATTACACCTAATTCAGATTGTCTCTTTTATTATGTGTTTCAAAGTGAAAACATTTACTCATTAAAATTGTAGCTAGACAACATAATTCAAAAAATCCACTTCAGCTGCACAGGCTTCCCCAGAAGCTAAGCCCATCATTTTGAAGCATGTCTTGCCTGAATAACACAAACAAAACATGTCCATGACAGCCAGTAAACTGAATACTCTCAAGGGTTATTTTCCTGGCTGCACTCAGGAGCTCTGCTCTGTGCTAATCCATGGAGCATGACCAGGAAATGTTCGGCAGAGCGCGAGGCTGCGTGGGCCAAGAACGTGCCAGGGAGCAGGCGGTCAATTTAGCAATTGGATGCCCTTGAGATTCACATTCCAGTGCCTGGGAATGGCCGTGGTCCCACAGCCCAGCAAGCAGCCACGGCCAGGACATGTGCCAGGCAGGGTGTGCACACACACTGGCTTTGCTGGCTTCCTGCGTTCTGTTACCTGAACAGGGCTGTGGGAAGACCCCTAAGGCCCAGATGTATGGCATGGAAGTAAATACAATATTTGTATATGTTTCCTTTTCTGTCACAAAAAAAACGAGAAATGTGCTGCAGAGATTTTTTCTCTGGATGAAACTGAATCTTGTTCTTAATAAATTCTTTATTTGAGCTAACAGCATCCATTCATCTCACCTCTTTACACTGCCCATTTTTAACTATTTCCAATTTAGAATTGAAAATTAACTTTTAACAGTATTTTTATTTAATTAAACACAGTGAAAATTTCTAAGTATATAAAAATTAAAAACCATTGCTGTCCCATAAGATCCAATGCTTCCATGGCATATCCTGGCACTGCGGGTCATTCTTTAAAGTTTACACTGGCAGTATGCAGTAATGAAAGACAGGGTTTCTCTCTTAAAACATACTGATGGGGTATGGGAACATTGGGCCATATGAATTCATTGCAAGTTTACAAAATAACACTTTATAAACACTAAAGACCTTAATAAATATTTGGACATATGACAGTCACACAGGGTACACAGCAAACGGTACAAAATTGACCTTAAACATCAAGCAACTTACAAGAAGAACTAATTAAAGAAGTTTCTGTTTGAAATCCCTATGAGAGAAGGGATTGTTTTTACTTAGATCAAACCATGCACTGAAAGTAAAAGTGCAACATTTTATATAAAATGCCTAAAGTGCAGTTTTCCTTTATTCTTTTTTTTTTCCTAGTTATTGCTAAGCAACAAACAGGGCGGAAAGGTAAGGATTACAATTTCATTATTTTTATAAAGGGTTAGACTTCACGTATTTCAATAATATTATTTCAGGTCCCTTTTTGCATATGCTTGAATTTTAAAGATTCTGTTGCTTCATCAAATTCAGAAAAATCATTAACTGTTCTAAGTCAAATGGATTTAAAGTCGGGTTGTGAAGAACATATTGTGTGCTCTCATCATGCATCTCAAAAGGCAGCCACCTTTGGATCAGATTGTGGATGCTCAACACCAAAACTGGTCACTCCCAGTCATCACTCCACCAATGATAACCTACTGATCTCAAATAATAAGCACTCATTAGTCAGCAGTTGTTACAAAAAGTGTCATCCTAAGCAGGACAAATGTGAAAATTCCTTATAAAGAACTGCTGGAGCAGCAGTGGGAAAGACACCAAGGCTTCTCCTCTGCTTGAACCATCCCAGCCATGTACTTCTCATCTCTCCCTGAGGACTGGGCATCCTGTGTCTTATTAAGATCCCCCCATTGCTAGAGAGTATACTAAAAATGGCTTTCATTTTTTTCAATTTTAATCTGTGTCAGAAAAAAAAAAACCTGTCATGACCCAATACTAAGATCTTTAATAAAAAAATTAAACCCAAAATTTAACATATTATGCTACTGCTTCTTCTACAGTCATCTTTCTCTATATATACGTATATAATTAGCCAATTGTAACATGGATATAGAAACACTATGTATTAAGTAATGATGTAATTAAAAACCTTTATCTTGGGAGATATTGTATGTATGCAAAGCATAACATCAGGACATTCACAAAAAAACTCACTCTGCGTGCCACAGAAATGAGACAATTAAAATATTTCAAATCTAGTATCACAAGTACAAGTATTCTTGGTTATTCCTAGCTACAGGATAGAAATTAAAGTTAAAATATAAATAATTTTATTTAAGGCTCATTTGCTTGGGTGTAACAATAAGATTTACAAAATATAGTATAAGGAAAGAGTTTCTAACTTTAGCTGCTAGAATTACCAACACAGCCCCAAAATCTTAGATTAAAGTAAGGGAGATAACTTAGTTTGCTTTGGACACTTTTATTCCTATTATTAAAAAGTGCTTGAGAGGAGAATTCTATATGCAAAACAAAGATTTAAAGCACAATGTGTAATTTGATCTTCTGTTTACACTTCTCCCTATACTGGAAAAGATAAATGCAAAAATAGACTTATGATCCCATTTCCTTCTCACATTAAGGAATAAATTTGTTATTGTTTTCAATAGTGTTAATGAGGAAGACACACAGCTGGTCAAACCAAGCACTCATCAGTTGTACTGATGCCACCAATTGTGCAACATGAAGCTATGTCTTACTTAGTACTTTTTGGTTAGACCTACTACTTCATATCACCTGGACTTCCCAACTTCAGAAGATCCCTTTAATAATTTGTTAATCTCTGAGGATCGTTATAAGCTTTTCTAGTCCAAAAATGAAAATATCCTCTTACTTTGCTTAATAACACTAAATGCAAACAACAGAACAACCTAAACCAAATTGCACTTAGACTTGTTATATTGTTCTAGGTACTACTGACCAGCATATTGCTCCCAGGTATCACAGAGTAAACATCCACACATTCATGCTAAGGAACACTGAAAAGGAGAATAAGTAAAACAAAACAATTTTTTTAAAAACACCAAATCCTAGGACTGTCTCCAAAACTAGTATCTGTAAATACAGAATAAAGCAAATTTACCACTGGCAAACTAGAACAAAGTATTTAAACTGAAGTTTTGAAGAGCTGCATTTTTTTTAACCTGTCATATTGAAAGCATCTGATTTCGTACTTTAAATTGAAAGTAGTTGTGTATCTGTTAGCTTTGGACAAGACAGAGGCAATTTGGATGAAACCAACTTAGTCATATCTTAGTCATATAATACGCTGTTTCAAATGCCATGATGACCCATTAATGACTTTTATTACCAGTCCTCATTTAAAAGCAAAATACTAAAACATTTACCAATGAAACCAAATCCTGATTTTTATCAGCAATGAAGGTATCTCATTACCTTGTTTCAAGGGTTAACCAGCACCGATTCAAGACATGAATGAACTTAAAATTTAGAGTTATTTCCTCAGCTAAGCAAAATCACCACAGCAGCAAAATGAAAAAATCTGAAAGAACACTACTGTGTTAAGTATTTTAAAAATGGACAGGTTCTCAAGTGTCCAACCTCTGCTGCAAAGGTAGATGCTTTTAAAAGGTCCAGTGAAAAGTATTTAAAGCTAAACGTCTTCCTCTCTATAAGTGACTGTAAAGTAATATAATATAATATAATCTTTATTACTTTAATGTGACAAATTGAAAGGAGGTAGTGGCAGAAATAATGCAAGCTTTAAAATTATGGATTTATCATTGTCTTAATATTCTGATATTGAGTGATATAAAGAGTCTGAGAAAGATGCTTATGTGAAACACAGTGCACTCATTCCTCTGTAAGGCTAGTTATGAAATGCCTATTGGCAACAAATAACAAAATGGAAAATAAATTCCTTCAGGTGTGTGATACATAAAAAATCTGGGAATAAGGTGCAAACTAGCTAATCTCAGTTTCCTTAAAAAAAAAAAGGAGCAATTTAATAGATAAACATTAAATTTGTAGATCTATTAGATTTAAAAGGTAAATCAATGATTTAAGTTTACATAATTGCCATCATGCATTTAGCACTTTTCTGACATGTTCATAAGGAAGGAATTGTCATAACCAGATGATTTTTCCATGCTAAATCCAAAAGAACAACATAAAACAATTTCTTTTCCTAACCATTGCAGATTAATTACTACCCAGTAGAAATAACCTATACCTTGAACACCAAACTGCTATGTTTCTCAATACAAAACAAAAGATCTGCAAATGCCAGCAAGACTACATTGCTTATGTCTACTTTATTCTTATTCTTTTTTTTATTCAAAGTCATCCCAGCAGGAAATGAAAAACAGCCATCAGCATGGTAAAAACATTCAAACAGAGCAGAGCATGAAAATTGCACAAAAGAGGTTATATAATCAAGTCAGTGGAGTAACTGGATGATGTCAATGGCACTTTAATGCTGCTTTAACTACTGCCCTGTAAAAAAATGTGTCACTTCGTTGAACAAACAAAGACACAGCCACCACTTAAAAAAAATAAAAACAAACCCTACTTGCAGTTATAGCACTACTTACAGTAATCATCTCTGTTAGCAGTGTAACACTCGCTAGAATACTACAGGAACCAAGTTTTTGGTTTGCTTTTTTTTTTTGCCTCCTTTTCAGATTTAGCCCTAGAGCTTCTTTTACAAACAAAATTATATCATTCTTCTTTTTCTTGGCAATTCATTTTCTGGATTATTCTTCCCCAGTCTAATTATTACATACAACATGTAATTTTCTCTAATTTATATTGAGATATTTTTATTTTCTGTACGTTAGCATGCAACACATAAAAAAAGCCACCGTATTTTGAGATGGGAGATTAAAACATTATTCTTACACAGTGAGGGAGTACCATAGTCAATAGTACTTGGTATACTGTAATTTCAGTACCAAAAGTAAATAGTAGGACCATAAAAATATTGAAATCTGTTGAACAGGATGCAAAACATTTGCAGTACTTGCCTTCATCATAAACCCATGCTTCAGAAAATATAAATAATGAAGTCTAGATGATATATCAATTAACTAATTAAAGTAATATCTGATTTGCACAAATATGTAAGATTTGTTAACAGGAACTTTTATCAGCTACAGCTTTGGTGAATACAGAGCTTACTATATATCCTTCTCCAAGAGCTAAGGATTTGTTTTAACTAACAATTATTTTGCCATTACAGTTGAAAGGAAAACATTTAAATGCTAATTCAGTGAAATGCACTACAGTATTGTCTTACTAAGTCTTTAGATCCCTTTGCTGCCCTTGTCGCCAGGATTTCTAACCAGCCATTAAAAGTGCCATTAAAAGGACTCAAGTGGGATTTGCTGGTCCAAAGTTTTAGACCTGTAGGCTTGCCAAAAATTATACATGGAAATTTTACCCTGGTATGATTGTGGCTCTTTGTCTCATCCACCTTCAGAGTCCTTCAATATTCCTCCACTACAGAAATTATTTTGAAATTAGAAATTTTATTTTATAATAGTTTCTAATTCTCATGATATCTTTAAAAAAAACCACCAAAACAAAACCAAACGAACACAACCAAACCCCCCTCCTTTTACCAGCATGGACAGAATTCAGAGATGCAATTGCTGTTTCTGCAGTCTGAGAAATTACAAGAAAAGGCAAAATCTGTTTTTATTTCTCTCAGGGGGATCTATTGCTAAAACCAAACAATGAAAAGGCTGTTGACAGCACAGCCATATGTTCCATTACTAATTATTTTTCACAGAAATAACCTTGGGAAAGGGCTGATGTTTTGTCCTGTGTTTGTGCTATGCCCAATAAAACAGAGCACGACAGTTGTACCTGCGTGCTGTACAAACACAAATCTGAGATACCAAACATCTTGGATCAAAATAATGGCACAGTCTGTGTAAAGAGCTATGATACACTGAAATATTTTAGAGGACTAGTGGCAGTTGGAGATGCAACCTTTTCTTGGTTTCCTTTTTAATATTTAAGAATATGCAGTTTCAACTGGACTTTTGAAAAAAAAGTTACGTTTCTCGTCTATAGTAGGCTAAAGAAGACACCAAAATATGAAGCTGACTAGTTTATGGCTCAGCATGAACCACTGAAACAAAAGCACTAGTTTTGTTTTCTTTTAAAGTCAGCACTCCCGTGAATTACTACTGTGAAAAGCCCACAGAAATTCTGCTGTTATGCTACAGTCATAAATTAGTCTTATTTTCCTCCCATGTACCATTCTGTAAAATAAATACTGTTTCTGCACTTCTCTGTCTCACAGGGATGCTTAATTCTAAACTCTATATCCATGAAATACTGATATTCCCAGAGGAAAAATCTGAAAGCCAGAAAGAAACATTATCATCCCTGAACCTCACACACAAGATAAGTCACACAACAATAGAGAAATTCCTGTCTTAAGGCAATTATTGCTGTCAGAGCTGAGCCATCCCTTTGAGAAATATATAAAATTGTGATTCAAGAACATTAATCAAGCAAAAGCACAATGACTTGCTAGTCAGTCTAGTAGTAAATATATTCACTGTTAAAAATGGGATAGTCTCATCCTGCTTTCAAATTTCAGCTTGAACATGTTTGTTTTCAGTTTCTGCTCAGCAGAAACAAACATCTTTAAGTGAGGAATAGCACTGACCATTTTTCTGTAAAAAATCCAAACACTGAAGTTCAGGCATATTTTTTGTTTTTGCAGCAGCAGCTCTTGAAAGATTTAAAAAGAAATAAACCATAAAACTTCCAATAGTTATGGTTAGGAAAAAATACAACTCTGATTTTGTTCTGCAGCAGATCAGTTCTCTCAGGAAAATGAATGCAAATAGTGTGCATATTCATAATTGAAAACCAACACAGAATAATCACCTGTGTTTTACCAGAGTGCCATAAGCTTCCTTCTAACTCTGCCACATCAGCACCTCTCCCTCAGGAGCACCCAGCTGGGTACCCCCTGTGCTGGGCAAGAATCAGTGCAGGGTTGAGCTCTCAGCAACAAAGACCCTACATCTGAAAACAGGTGAGAGAGAGGACTCTGAATGAACGAATGAGCTGGACAGGTGAACTAATAAGCAAGTATAAAAGTGTGGTTTCCCTATCACTGCAGTTTTAGGGACTTCTTTCCTCGGGGCAGGCAGCCTCATTGATGCAGTGCATGGGAGTTTCTATTATATTTATTATGCCAATAAATAACATCCGGCATCTAAAATGCCAATGACCTTACTAAAGAATGCCCATTTTGTTTCCTCCAATTCAAAAAGAAGTTCTGCAATTCAAGACCAACATCAAGCCAAAGGATGTGGAAAATTTAAGGAATTACTGCATCTAAAAATAACATCTAAATTTGACTCAAAAGCTTTTATTCATTGTAAATCTATGCATCACTCTTCCCCCTACACAAGGCAGATTTTCTTGGAATATATTTACAACTGTTTTGTACTTCCCACTTGTTTCCAATAGTGATAGGCATATTAGATTCCAATAGACTTGGAGGTGCTAGAATTTACATGGATAGTGGTTCTTGTAGAATGCTAAGGACATTTTACTAATAAAATGGAAACATTGTTTGCTTGCATGAAGAGTAACAACAAAAATTCAGGTTCTCTATCACTTGGCTGCAGACTGGATTCCTGGTTTCAGACAAAGCAACAGCTCTTCCTTCCACTTCATGGAAAATCCCAGGTCACCTCAATGAAAAAGCTGCAACTCTTGGAATGGAATTTTCTGCTTCCTGAGGTTAACAACAGGCTGCAAGAGCAGATAAGTTAGCTACTTTTTGACTCTGCTTACAGCTACTCTTGCTCCTGGCAAAGAAAACTCAGAGGACCAGGGGTCTTAGGACTCCTCTGATATTTATCTCCCCATACCTCAGGAGTGCAGACAGCCTCAAGGCAGGCAACTGGGTGTTCCTGTCTCTTGGGAGAAGTTGTTTTCTCCCTATGAAGAGTAGTGCAAGTGGCTACAAGTCACCTTAAAGTTGAATGCAGAGAAGGGAACATTTGGGACCTGATTATTGCTTCCCTTTTCTTCTTACATCATGTCCGTCCTCACACAGATATCAAAATTATAAACAAAAAGCGGTTTTGGAGCTACTACTCATTAGGGAACAAGTTATCTTACAGAATGCATCAAGAGAATAATAGAAGATTAATAATAAACATTAGGCTTTATACATTTTAATTATATTCTATAGCTTGACTCAATCAATATCCATTGTCTCTTACCTCACACCGCAAAAGTAGAACTAAGTAATACTAGCCTACAACTTCTTCTCCTGCACATTTCTTTTCTTCTTTCTCCACATAAATTGAATTGACTTGCCATCTTAAAGAACACCTTCAAAAACTGGATTGCTGAAAATTATGGATGTATCTGAAATTTCCAAGTAAATTTTACTAGTTTTTTCAGTATTTTTAATTCCAATGGCCTCAGGAGATCACATCTATTTTGCATTGTCATGCACCCCGCTTCCTAGCAGTTCTAATATTGGCAGCATTAAGCCAACAATCAATTAGAAAACACTCTTCTATGAATCTCTCTGTAATTATCCCATTCTATTGACACAATACTGAAAAGACCAGAAAAAAGTATGAAACATTTGTAGACAGAATAACATTTTTACACACTTTCATGTTGTTCATAATACAAAAAAGGTAACTTCTGAATAAAATCAAACACAAGTTTATCCTTCAGTCTTCACAGTGTAATGCCATTTTTAAAGTTATAATTCAATCTTATTTTTCCATTTTGAACACGTTTCAACGTATGTTCTTGCTTTAATTCCCCCATACAAACTAGCTATATATACCCAGGCCATATAAATACCATTTGGGCCACATGGAGAGCAGCCATGCTGCCCAGTAACACATAACAGCAAACAGAGATTCTCAAGGGGTCTTTTCTCAGCTCAAACATAAAGAACAACACTTTTGACTAGTGTGTATGCAAAAAGAAAGTTCAAACATTTGATTACTCTTGCCAAAGTAGCATGAAAATACCTGAATTATCTCTAAAATATTCAATTAAGTACAAACCTGCCTTTAAGGAATATCAGATGGTTTAAAATATCCACATAATAAATACCTAGCATAACAACTCACTAGAGGGAACATTAATTCAAAATTAATTTGTGGAAGTTAAAGTTGCAGACATTTCTGAGGTAGAACGTTTGCTCGGGCAGGTGGGTGCAGCAGCCCAGGGAAGCACAGAGCAGGGGCTGGTGGCACTCGCATCCCTGGCAAGGAAGCAAAGTGCAAGGGGGATTTTTCTTAAGAAGGGGCACATACAGTTCTCTGTTTGCCCAAACCTGCTCCTTCAAGCTGCATCACAGATTCAGCTTATTTTATGGTTTTCCCTGAGGGCAGGTTTGATGAGGCCCCAGGGGCAGGTGAGCAGGTTTGCTCAGGAGGCAGCTCCTCCCCTCTCAGACATCATCACCAGGCCACCGAACCAGGGAAATGATTCAGACTCAAACCAAATGTTCTTCCCTTGCTTATTTTTCAGCTAACTCTGAGAAATGATGAAGACCATGGGCAGGAGTGAGCAACAACTGCTGGCCAAAAGAAAGCCAAGGACCTTTAACAAGGTGTTCTGAGTTGCTGGTTTTGGGTTTTTTTTTTTTACTGCAAAAGGGTACAATCTCTGTTTTGTAAATTAAAAAAGAAAGTTGGAAGAAAACAAGTAGGTATACACTAGCAATAATATACTTAATAGACCAGCTGTTTAAATACATTAGACTTACTCTTTTCTTTTAATATGCAATCTAGATAATAAAAAAGTCTACTCTCTGCAGCCAGTTTTTTTTTTTTAAATCTTAGTTTCAATAAGCAGTTACATCTACCAATTAATTTCCAGCTCTGAATAAAAGATTCTTACAATAGTACTACTACTGAAAAACACATCTACATTACTTGAAAATGTATAAATTAGTAATATTCCATGTGACTAAGACCACTGCTATGTCATATATTTGGCTTAAAAGCCTGTGAAAAAATTCTTTCCAAGAAATATTAATCGCCAAATTTTAAGTTCAACTGCAAAAGAATCCTCTGGACCCACAGTTAAACGATCACTGCTCTAAGAGTGGTCAGAAGTACAAATATACCCTCTGATCCAAAGGCATACAAACACCAATTTGTGGCTGGGATTTCCACAAACACTTGAGACACTTCAAGAACTGAAGAGGCTGAAGACTGCAAGCCATAAACCCAGAACTCAGCACTTAGGTGAAAATTAATTTCTACTTGGTAAAGTTTCCTCAGGTGTCAGATACTGTGCAGTCCTGTGGCTGAAACCTCTCCTGAGAGATTATACAGTGCTCTGGTCTCTGGAGGGACAGGTCCTTCCCATGTCCAAATCATGCAGCTAAAGATAAGCCTGAACTAAATGAATGTTTTATTTCCTGCCCACTGAAGCTTCATCACTATGCAGTTAAAACCAACAGATTTACATAATGAAAGAGACATCAATCATGAAAAAAACAAAACCAAACAAACCCCAAATTTTAAATCCCCAAAGGCATTCAAAAATATTTACAAATCCTGATGCTATCAGAAATTTCTTACATGTAGGTCTGGATGCTAAAAGAAATTTATTTTATGGGTCTATCATTGTGTTGAACAATCTCCAAATTTCAAAGTTAAAACAATAAAATAAATTCATTCCACTCGAATCATAACCTTTTTTTAAAAGCAATTTTTTGTTTACACTATCCAGAAGACTGATTCCTGAAAAATGAAATATTCTTTCAGAGAAATACAGATATTTTTAAAGTGAAATCAGCCTGCAAAAGCCAGTAAGTTTATAAAAGTTATTTTGTTAACCAACCAACCAAACAGGATACAAATTCTGTCACAATGTCTGATGTGTGAGACAGGCACATGTTCTATTCTAGCACTATTAAGAAACAATTCCTTGTGGGTATTCAGAGTAAAAAAAAGTAAATGAAAGGTAATGAAAAACTCTCATCTAAGGAATCTGGGTTGCACAGATATTGCTGTGTTCTATGTACAGTGGGAATTCAAAATTTTACCAATATTGAAAAGACAAAACTAGTTTGAATTCAACTTGTTATTGTTAAACAGCGAGTGCAAAACCACAGCGAGTTCTTACTTCTTTCTCTGATGAATAAGGAATTATAAACACATGCCATGGAGTTATAGAACTGGCCTACATAATATACCTGAGTGTGAGGGCTGTACACAAGTCACTTGCCTACCTGTCATACCTGTTGTAAATGTTGTTCGCATTGCAACTTCATCAAAACCAGAAAATTTCCCCTGTACTATCTGAGGTGTTTGGCAATCCCACAAATTTCTTCAAAAGACAAGTCCATCTTACACCTATTGACGGATATATATCTTTTACACAGATATGACCAGTATAAAGATTGGCACTGAAGGCTGGTTTGGTTTGTTGTTTTTTTAAATAAACCTTGTTTTCTGCCAATTAATTACTGTTCAGTTAGAAATTACAGTTCATTAGAAGTCTTTAATGAATACTGGGTCCCAGACTCTTTTAACGTATTTTTTCTCTTTCTAAATCTCATATTCAATTATTCCCATGCAAGATGTATCCAAATTTGTTAAATAAAATAGAGGATATCAAAAAGAAAACATCTACAATAGAAAGTACAAAAAGCTGACATAGCATAAAACATCCAAGAAAATACTCATATCACAATGGAGGATTGGAGGATTTTCTGACTAAGTTTTCAAAACTGTTGTTTACTGAATCAAGAAAAATGTTTCAACATGTATCAACATTTTAGAAATTTCAAGTGATTTAGGTTATTGATAAAGAATTCAAGAAAAAATATAACATCCAGAGTTTTTAAAATTGGTTTAAATAAATTATAAATGTTACCACACTAAGAAAGGTATTTACAGACCTTTAATAATTGTCTGGTAGCCATTATTTACACATCTGACAACTAAGTCTCCAATCTACAAGTTAACATGCTTTAGTTATACATAAATGTCTAACTAGAAAACATTTTAATTGATTTTACCCCCTACATAGGTGCTTTTGCATTTACTTAAGCTTTTCCCAGGGCAATAAAATTAAATCAGGAAGTTAACATCATTAATCTGGCCAGAGCAAGCCACCAACTCACAAAATCAAATTGCTCTCCCTGCTCTTACACCTCTGTCCTAGCTCTGCAGTTCTCTTTCCCTGATGTAAGTCTCTCCTTCTATTGGCACCTTAATTCAATTACCTAGGCCCTTTTTACTGGAGCCTGAGAACTTTACCAAAGTCAAAGATCTCAATTTTCTCATTCAATTTACGTCTGTAAGAAAAAAAATGCTATCACCTCTCCAATTTCTTGGAGAGTTTATCAAAACGCCATCAAACCAAAACTACTTTTTTGAACCCAAATTAGCTATTATCCCAAAGAGTGACAAAATATCCTTTAAAAGCTATCCTGCTTTGATCGGCCACATACTTTTTAATATACAAATGTCATACCATCATACTGCTGCTCTAGCTTTTTACTTTATCTTAGCAGACAATGTAAGGTGACATTTACTTGTATTTGAGTTTTGAATGGCCCGCTAGGATTATCTGTGTACCGCAACACACATTGCCCCCTCATATTTTTCAAAATATTTTGGAAAAATGAGGAAGAAAAATTCTCTCATCTTACCATTAAAACATGACAAGACATTAATCTAAAGATTTGAAAATTGGTGACTGATCTAATCTGACTATGATTATAATCTATCATTAAATAGAAGCCACCACGAGACACCAAATAGTGAAATTTTATATTACAGTGGACAACCAAGATCTCATAAAAGTGAAATTTTTGCTTCTGTAGAGCATGATGGACCTTGGACAGAGGCTATAAGCCTCTCAATTTAACTGTTTTGAGAAGTCTGCACTGAATTTCATGCTGTCCCAGTCACAATGCTCACACTGCCTAAAGATAAGTCAAGCATGCAAGGACTCATTTATTCTTTATTTTTTCTGCAACAAAGGAAACCAGAAGCAAAATGGCTAATAAAATGCTATTAAATCCAGTCTGGCTAACACAGTGCAAAGAACTTGACATTTAGCAGTCATCATCCTCCTTACCAAAAACAGTCATTAGTTAAGGTAACACTGTGTACCAAGTAATATTTTTCCTTTTTCAGACCAGCCAGGCAATGAGCAGTCTGTTGTAATAAGTGATTTAAGGGGAAAGAATGCTGAAAGAAAATGTTTCCGAAAGATACAGGGAGTGGCAATTGGAAAGAGAATAAAAAACCTGAAAGTTACAACAGATCACAATAAAAGAGAGAGCAATGTCACAGGCAGTAAAACTGATTTGGAGTTAAATACATTTGCTCATTGTTTTCCTTAGTGAAACAACTTTTTCCTTAAAAAAAAACTCATAAAAGAAAACTAAAAGAGAACACTACATTGCACAAAACTTCACTTTTTATTCTACAAACTTTCACACAGTTTCAAGAAACCAGAAACCCTGCCAGCCACTGCACAAACTCTTCAATGTCCTAATCTTTGCTTATCTTTGTAAATACAGATTAAACAAAAAGAGATGAAGATGAGAGGCCACATTAATCTCTCCTTCATGTGTCTTTTTCAAGATTTTGAGACTCTTTGTTATTTGTAATAAACATTCGATTTTCTGTTTAAAAGAATCACTTGACTCTCATTAGCAGCAGTAATAATGCCATACCAAAAAGAAATCAAATTTGGCAGCCTGATAAGCAAAGGAAGGAAAAGGAAACATTTGAGTCATTCCGTTCCAGCTCAGTCAGCTCTCGTTGCACCATCTCTATGGATTGTCTTGAAACTCTGCCCACATTTGCAATAAGAAAGCCTTTAAAGTTATTTTTGTTTTGGTTTGTTTTTTTTTTAAATTGAATCCAAATGGAAAAAATGGTAGACAATTTAGCTAAGTTGTTTGCCTATATCTGTGTATCCATCTATGTGTATACACACACATTATGTACAGCATGTGTATATATAAATATACAGAAACACACATACACAGAAGTATTTAAAATACTAACTTCTTTTTATACATAGACTTCACCAGAAAGAGAAGCAACTATAAATGTTTAGATTGCGTGATACAGATTTTAAATGTCACCTTTATAAATGGATCTTTTCTGTAAGTGAAGTCTTATCCTATAAGGATGTAAACACTTTGGCTTGCTGGAAAGAGACTCAGCAAATGTCCATGTCCAGGAAAAATCAGAAGCCTGGGGATTACTCATGTATACAAAGCTATGCGTGAGTTTTGCAAGATGAGATCTAGAGTGTACAAAACATTTGATCACAAAATACTGTAAACAAAAAACAATAAGCTTTGAAAGTCCCAGAAATTTGAATTGAAAAATAAATAACAGAAAAATACCATTTTAAAACATGAATCTAGATGGATTAAAATTTGGTTGTTTTTTCAGTTGTTCAAAATAGAATTGGAGTCTCCAACAATAATCTAGCATTTTCATTTTACCCATTACACACAGTAAAATATTCCTGCAAAGGCCATTTTGTAATTAAAAAAAAAACCAACATAATATGCAATTTTAAACATAATGCACTACCTCTCTTCTTCTTTTGTTATTTCCTGAGTGGCTGTCTGCTATTTTTTCATGTCATAATAGCAATATTGATTTCTTCTGTTATATTACATTGGTTTCTTTCCACAGTTTCCTTCTATCTTCATGCCAAGCCCTTTTCTTTTCTGGCTGTATTTCCTAATTTTCTTTTCTGCTAGACTTGCAACCTTTCAATTTAGTTTATTTGCAAGGCAATCCATAAGCCCATGCGACAAGCCTAACGTTTATTTAACACCTAAATGACAAAGTTTTCTGCAGGCTAATGACACCCCCATGTCATCTCTTAATGAACACTGACCTCACCTGGGAGAAAAATCAGTAGGGGCTACTCAGAAAATGGAGGAAGTTAGAATGTTTATTAATCATGTTTTTCTCTTGGGCATGTGTTTACCACCGTTTTAGGTGAGACACTCCTCTCCCTGTGTTTCAAATCCAGACCTTTCTGATGATGTAAGGATAGGCATCTCCCTGTTATTTTTCCACCAGCTGACTTTGGGAATTAAGAGAGAAAGAATATATTTACTCATGTCCGAGCATCCATTTCCTACTCTTTCCAATACGTAATCCCATGTTTGTCTCTGCAACACAAAAATTTCTTATTCACTGTCCCTCATGACCCTAAATTCCCCAAAGTAATTCTGAAATTTCATCTAACTCATCATTTTTAATTATGTTGTTCGGGAAAACTGAGTAACAGCAGAGAGACACTGAAGCTCTCTGTTAAACAGAATCAGAAAGACAGAAAAATGTTTAAAACAGATTTTGAATAGGGGGTGTAGACAACAACACCAAGCAATCCACTGATCTGTATAATCTCTATAGCTTTCTAAAACATTTCAGTACAACAAACAAAAAACCTTGTGCTAACAACAGTCGAACTCCCAAATTTGTTTTGCTTTGGGAATTAGAAGACAATCTTTTGAAATGGCAATAAAGCAAATACTCCACAGTCCAGATGAGCATATGAAGAGATGTTTCCAGTAAATGGAGAATTTTTGTAGTTGGGAAAGGTCACCAGTAGAGTTTCACAGAGAGCTGTGCTGAGTTGTGCATTGTTCAGTTCATTCCTAAATGGAAGAGTGATAAACCACAGAAAGAGCAAAGTTTTGCTTATGATATTAATCTACTTTAACAAAGTCTACCCAGGAAGAACAACAAAAAAATCTATCAACAGTCCATGAATGGCTGTTAAAATGCAGACCTAATGCACATATTAATATAAAATAATGTATATGGAGAAAATCAAACTTTACAAATAAAATGGCAGGCCTAGAAGATACCATTACTACTTACAGACAAGATCTCAAGCTTCCCTTGATTACTCCATGAGACCTCATACCAGATTTATCCATACAAATACTGAGCAAAGTTACAATTCCCTCACCTCCAAACACAGCAGAGTGGGGAAGCAACAGTCCAGATGATGAGAGATTAATACCAACCTTTCATTGAGAAGACTCCAACTTTAAAAAGACAGAAATGGAGAAGCTTAGGATCAAAGATCACAGAATCATGACTGCATTGGAATGATAGAGAGGGATCAAGTACTCACTGTCTCTTCCCATAGAAGAAATGGGCAACACTAAGTGAAGCTAACAACTTTCAAGCTTCAAACAGAAGACAGCAATTTCCACCATATAGTTTGTGTAGTACTCCTTGTCACTGAAAGTTATAATGTAACTTAACAGCTAAATTAGTTGAAAAAAAGAGGTTAAACAATTTGTGGAGGAGAGATCCATCAAGATCTACATAAACTATGGAAGTCTCTTTAGCCTCAAAAATCCACATCTGCAAATTATTATAGGTATAAACAAATATATGCTCCTCTATACTATCTACTTGTTCATAAGCCGTGCTTTCCATCACCCTCAAAAAGCAGACATCAGGTCAAACAGGTCTTTGGGTTTACTTATTAGAAGTAGTTTTCTGTAAATAAACATATATTCATCATTTTAACATTCAAATGTTAAGTATTTACTGCTTAAAAACACATCTTAGTAAAACAAGATGAAAACAAGAAACTGTATTTATTCACTGTAATATACGACAATGTATTCCTCTGATGACAGTGTATTAAGTGTACAGTAAGCTAGTTGCAGTAAATTATGGATATTATTTTTTTCCATATGTTTTCCCATTATTCAGCAAAGAACTTGATGAGGGCTAACACAATGCTGCGATGACAAAAATATCTTCCCACCAGTGAATCCGGTGACTCGAAGCGAAGACTCGTTTGGGCCTTCTGTTGCAGCCCTCAGCAGCTTTGCCTCTGTCTCCCAGTAAATGTCAAACACTATCAGTGCTGTGCCCTTCTGGCCCCTGCTAATGACCAAACACATTCTGCAAGCTCTGCAAATGTCTCCTTAACACACTCATGCCTTGGTCCTGGCTCATTCCATCAGCAGTACAACCAGACTGCCTGGGAATGGCTTCAGCAGGCTTTACCTCCTACACATCCTCCACAGCTGCTTTGCTGGGGAGGATTGGTATCTTTTGCAGTATCCACTTGATTTGTTGGGACTCAGGATGGAGCTTAATAAAGAGAAAACAACAATTTTTAGCAACAATTTATGCACTTTGAAAGCTAATTTTTTAAAAATCTCTTATGACTCCTTTGCCTACTTTTTGCAAGTAGTTTCTTTCTATTGAAAATTCTATGAAAACATTCTCATCTGAAAAACACTTTAAACTTTGGTTTAGACAAAAAAACATCAACATCAACATCTACATACAGACATATTATCTCCTTTACTGTCAACAGAAGACTAGTCAACACACTTGGGCTGGAGTAGGCACAAATAAATTAATAATCTGCCCAAACAGTAGCTAATTTATTCAGTTGTCTGACCAGTGGTGCTCACTGTTGATTTAGATGTCCTAGGCTGAGAGCAAGCAGCTGAGACACAGGCCCAATAGGGACCTAATCTGCAGTTAGAAATTATTATTTTCAATAAAGGTGTCCCCTTTTGAGTGAGCTGAGTTCTGCTCCAGGCACTATGAACTGTACTGGCTGAATTGCTACTTATTAGAAGGGAAACTCACAAACCAAATACAGATGTAAACTCCGGCGCATAGAGACCTAAATGTAGCTGTTTTAATCTCAAATTGAATTCTTTACTTGTTCATAAAATTTCTATGAAAGAAAATGTAAGATAATTTTGATTGAAATAATCTTGTGGTTTAACCCCCCTGTTCTGTGTCATTCAAGAAAATCATCACTGGCACCTACTAGAGTTTGCTGCCCAGCCAGGAGTGCCAATAGCTGTGTCAATATAAAGTTATTTTCAAACCCTTCAAATAAATCTTCAGTATCTGTACTTCTTTTTTTAACATTAAGTACAAATCCCTGCATCTTGAATAAAATCTTCTGGTGTGTTATCTTGTGACCAACTCCTACATGCAAATTGATGTTTACCCATAAAGTAATCAAGTTTACTCATGGTCCACATTTGAGATTGCAATTCTTCACTCTTCACAGTGATGAGGTGTGTTTATTTTATTTTGTCCTAATTTTAATCTACTGCAATTTTCCTAAAAGGCTTTCAAAGATCTGACAGAACACAAGGATCTTGTATTTTCAGATGAAAATGGGATGGTTGTTTGCAGGCTGAAAATGCATCATTTCAAATAGCAGATCTGCAAACAGCATGCAGATTTCTGCAGTGATAGCCCAGAGACTCCTGCACTGACAGTCTCCATACATATCACCCATTTCATTTTCCTAAACATCTCTGCCAAGAGGTATAATGTTAGCACAAATCAACAATGAAATGCGAAATATCATTACACTTCCATTACCCCTACTTCTCTAGTGATTCACATATTCTCCAAATAGATGTGATTTGTGCCCTTTAGTGTTGTGGGGTTTTTATTTGTATTAAGACAGATACTCTTGGGAAGCCTCAATAACTGTTTTCACTGGCATTATGAACATACATTAGATTCCATCAAAAGCTCTTATGGAGAGATGAAAAAAATGTAAGTTCTTCTTACTCAGCTGTCCAGAAAGTCACCATAGAAAGAATTAAATTACTAACACTTGCCCCTTTCCCTCTGACATCTACAGTACAAACCAGAAATTAAAATACATCGACAAATGAGTAAATAAAAAGTACACACCCTAAACATTAACACATATATCCAATGTTGAGTATATGTTAGAATCATGTAACAAAAGCAGTAACATGCAACACAAACTGTTGCCTTCAATCTCATTTCACAGCCTACCTTCAAAAGCTATTCAGCTGGAATGACTGCAACTTAAGAAGTCCTATTAAAGTTTGATCACTCAAAATTATACTCGCATGTTGAAAAGGTGTTTTACCCATAGCAGACATGCAGGTGTAATAATAATTACACCCAAAGTAATAATCACATAGCAAATACAGAATGACTTATTTCAAAATTAAATCTTCTCCTCAATAATTTGCATGTCATTCTCAGTGCAAATCAAGACCACTTTCTTCTGTGAAAAACTATTTTTGTCAATTTTTACTTTTTCTGCTATTAACAGAACATTAGTTTCTTTTCTTTTTCAGTCTGTTAGACTCAAGTGCAATGAATACAATTTTGTTTGTACAGCTAGCAAGAAACAAGAGAGCAATGAGGCGATGCCAAGAAAAACTGCGAACAAATTTCAGTATTGGTCTGAGTATGTATAGCTAGTCCTGTAGACAGGTTTGGATTGTGTTTAGATACAAATAGTAACATATTGTATCAATAGTCAAAAGTCTTCTGTCAGAAATATCCACCACATACAAGAAATTGCTCTAGAACACAGGAATTCCCTAAAAAGTGTAATACAGGATGCAATTATGGGAGGGGGAGACAGCAAGAGGAGATACCCAGAATTTTACATTCCTCAACAGTTTAAATGTTTTAATATAAACATGTTCCAGCAATTTCTGTGAAAATAAGGACTCTGTATTTAGTCAGAGATGAAATGAAACTTCCATTATTGTATTTATGGCATTGAATAGTTTTTCAAACCATTTTGTACATGGTTCTCCATTTTTAAGGGAAGCCGGCACACAACTGGGATGTTGGCCCTAGTCCAAAAAAGTCCAAAATTGTCCCAGGTGAAAATGAAACCACATGCTTATGCAAGGCTCTCTGAGCTCTTTCAAAACTGGCAGAATCCACCCTGCAGAAGCAATCTAAACCATGGTTCTGAGCCTGCAGCAGGGAAGGGGAAGTGCCAGAAAGTGGAAGGAGCAAGGGAGAGTGAGAAAATGTACAGCCAGAAGTAGCACTGGCAAGGTCAGCAACTAGTAATGTTATGAACAGTTTTCAAAAGAGAGCCTGAGATTAGGAGTAGACATTTTTGATATGTGGGAGAAAACACTTGGCTGCACCACTGGTCCAGGTCCCATGCTGTTTTAATCCATATAACAAATGATATGTGAAGTAGAGCAAAGTCAACTCAGCTTCCAAAATGGGGCATTTTTCAGAAGCAGTATTCAGCAAAAATACTTATAAACCAGGAAAAACTTAGGGCGATAATTTTTTTTACAAAATTACTCTGCACAGTCAATCTATGCTGTAAGTAAGAAATAAAACAGATGAGAATGTGGAATTTATCAATGCCAGTAAAAATGAACTTAACCCATCAGCAATACACTTTGCAGGATTTCCTAAATTTTTGTTTGAAAGAGGAAGGTGATTGATTTAAATTAATTTATTATTTTTAATGATCTAACTATCAACACCTCTACTAAAGAAAATACATTTAATATACAGGCACCACTTTAAAGACAAACATTGAGAGTCAAACCAGAGATTAAATAACTGCTTACTTTCATGCTTAAAAAAGTAACTGTTCTTGAGTGTAGAAAGCCCTCTGTGGGTGATGGGCTACCTCTGGGAAGTGCAGTGTAGAACTACAGTTCAACATCGCAGGTAAGTAAAAAAAATGAGTGGTAATTCAGTGAGTACCTCAGACATGTAATAGTTATTCTGAAAGTTACCTCCTACAGCTAAAACTAAGCAATTCATATAAAACAGGTAAGCTATTTATGTATGATTGGTACCTTCAAACTACTGATTAATAAATAAATTGTACCATTGTTCTTTGTCCCAAAGACTCATATTGCCCGACTATCTTCTGACCCAGCTCCTTTCCATTCACAGACATTCAGCAGAACTGTAGCAGAAGGAGTAACTGAGTATTTACAGATGTAATACTGCCTATTTTATTTATAATAGTTCCCTAGTCAACTGTCTAGAAAGGATAATACTCATTAGTAGATGACAAGTAAGGTCACCACTACGTTTTGAAGAATGCTGGTCATCTGCAGGCATATTTTGAAAATGACCACTCTTTGTCAAGCTGAAAACATATTTTTAACTTCTTTTGCATTACTTCTGCAGCATGGTAGCTTGCATTCTACCAGAATGATAATTCAGATTTGGGATACTAGACAACTTGATATATTAGTGGAGTTAGACGAGTATAATGCTTGCATTGTTCACACATTCTCCTCTGACTCACTGCAAGATTATAAATACCCACCGTAAGGGGAGCTCCACCCCGGCAAAGTTTAATCTAATATTTTCTGCTGTTGCAGACCCTTCTTCATTTAAGACAAAACCAAGCCATTAAGACTGGACTCCACACTCTAAGACTTTTTCTTTTTTTTTACATTTAAGATGATTCACAAAAACTAGCTTTACACGGTTTCCTGTAATCTCAAGGCAAAAGGTGCTCTGTAAATGTACTTTGTTTCAAATGTAAGAAACATTAACCACCCACTTCCTGTACTGTTCCCTAAAAGGTTTACAAGTACTGCAGGACTAATCCAATTCCGCCAAAAGCCTGCACTTCTTGCCAAAGAGGGACTCAGTTAATGCTAAATGACTCTACTCTTCGCATTAAATAATACTTGGAAGCTGAAACACAGCAAGGCTTTATAGACCCCTTTTGAAAATATCTGACAAAGTCGCAAGTTAATTTATGACAGGAGGCCCCGCAGAAAATTCCCAGGGCCAAGCTCTGCTCAGCTTCCACGGCTGCGTGTGTGTAAGGAAAGGGCAGGGCTGGTGCCAAGAGCTTTCTGAGCCCAAGTAACATATAAGCAGGTCAGTGGAACAAATCTGTTCCTCTTAGTAAGCCACGAAACAAAATAGTGTGTGATGTTCATTTGGAACTTTGCCTTTATTGCAGGGAAATATGCCTGGAAAGGTAACTGTTTCAGTCAGATCAATGTGAATTAAATGTCAATCATTGTCAATAGTGAAATTTATACCAATGCAATCCTACCCAAAACAGTGACCAGAGGAATGGCCGGGCACTTCAACTGACACATTTGTGCCTAAACTAAAAAACCGGTTATTAACTAATGTTCGCAATTCCGCAGGAATCTGAGCCGGGTTCGTTTCCAGCAAGCCCAGGGTTTGGGTCCCGGTTTGCTCGTACATCCCCAACACGTCTAAGAATTAAGCAGAAAGTGCCACCTATGTCCCTGTCGATCCCCCTGACGCCTGAATACACTTTTAAACAGGATACTAAGGAAGTACTGAAACCCTTCTAGGGACGAATATACTGGGACACAACACCCGCACGCTAACCCGAACATCCATCCTTAACATCCCGGCAGAAGCGGGGGCACCGCTCCGACCCCCTGGGCCCCTCGCCGCAGAGCCGGGCAGGAGCGCGCCGGGCACGGCCGGACCGCGGGGCCGGGGGCGAGCGCAGCCCCGGAGCAGCGCCCGGGCCCCTCGGGCAGAGCCACCGCCGAGGGTCCGGCCCCCTCCCCCGACCGCAGACAAAGAGCTGAGGCTCCGCCGCCACCCACCCCAGTGCCTCTCACCCCAGGTATCCATCCCCCCCTCCGCCTTCGCCTCTGCCCTCCCTCCCTTCCTGCCTCCCTCCGCCCCCCGCCCTGCCGCCGCGGCAGCCCCCGCCGGCTACTCACAGGATGGTGGTCTGAGGGGACACGGCGGGGACGCTCTCCAGCATCAGATGCATGCAGCGCACCGTGGTGCGGAAGCAGAGGCAGCGGCTGGGGCACCACACGCTCCCGCGCTGCGGCGGCGGCGGCGGCTGCGCGGCGGCGGGGGGGAAGAGCCCCCCACTGCGGAGCAGCAGCAGCAGCAGCAGGCAGAGGCCGGGGGCGGCCGCCGCCTCGCACCGGGCCATGCTGCCGGGCGGAGGGCGAGGAGGAGGAGGAAGAAGAGGAGAGGGGCTTCTGCAGATCCGCGTCGCACCCGCTCCGCTCCCGGCTGCCGCTCGGGTCGGCGGCGGGGCGATCCCGTCCCCGGCGCGGGCTGGAGGAGGGGACGGCGGTGGGCCCGCCCCGGCCGGCGGAGGGATGGGCGGCCGCCCCGCGCGGGGCTCCGCGCCGCCCTGCGCACGCACCGCGGGGCAGAGCCGCGCCGGGCACGGGCTGGGGCCGGGGTCCGCCCGCCGCCCCGGCTGGTGCTCCGTGCTCGGCAGGGAAAGCGTGAAGGCACCCTCTGAGCGGGACGGCAGCTTGCCCCTCGGGAGAGGAGAGAGGGAAGGCAAAATGAGGGGACTGGAGAAGGGGAAAGAAAGGGTAAGGAGAGGGAAGGAGAACAGAAAGCAAAGAGAAAAGATGAGGACAAACAGATCGGGGAAAGAGAAACCCTTATGGGAAGAACCAAGTCCAGCAAGCCAATTTCCATTTCTGCCCAGGTTTGAAAACCCACAAACACAACCCTTGGACTGTCCTATGTGACTTTGACTGCTGAGCCAGGACAATCTGTTGGATTTGCCCTGAATTACTTTCTGATGGTGGTTTTGGGTAGGTGGGTGCACAGGCAAGGAGGTATAAGAGGACCCACTAGAATGTCACGTAGAAGAATAATGGTTGCAGCCACAGCTCACATGATCTTAACACTTTCACAAAACAAGTCTTGACTGAAAACAAAACAAAAAAAAACCCAACTAGATTGGCTTTGAGATTTCTAACATTGCCCTAAATACTAATGTCAGTCAGTCCTAAGCAGATCAATACCTTATCAACCAACCCTTTGCCTATCCCAGGTGAGCACTGACACATCATTTCTATGATGACGGCAACAGTGATCACAACTAACCTATGATATCTAAGAACAACAACACATTCTCTTATAAATTATGCATGTCAACACCCCCAGTTCCACCCCAGAAATAAGCCATCACACTTCTGCAGCATTGCCTGAATCTCTTTTTCTTCTCGAAACAATGCAGAGGCCATTCTTGCCTAAAACTTAACTATAGTAATTTATTGCTCAGAGAGGTTGTAGAATCTCCCTCACTGGAGATAACTGTCTGGATGTAATCTTGTTCCATGTGCTCTAGAATGACCCTGCCTGAGCTGGGAAGTTGGACCAGATTACACAATGTAGTACCTTCCAACCTCATCCTCTCTGTGATTCTGTTATTCTGAAACTCACTGTGAAAACCTGTGTTTAGCCCATGAGTCGGAGTTACTTTTGGATACTTTTTTTTTGTTTTTTAACATCAGGTTAAATACCTCATTAAGAAAATCAGAGCATGGAAGTCTGCTGTGATGCTGGAAATCACGAATGGGCCCATAATTAAAATACACTGAGATGATTCATTATCTTTGACAATGTTTTCCATGAGTCACTATGTCTCGTTCTCTAAGGCAACACAACTGCTTCCTTCACCACCCCAGTGGTTAACTGAGAGCCTGTGGGCTCAAACTGTGTCTGGAGGTAAGGAAGGCTTACTGACTTGCCATCAGTATGATTACTGATTTTCTAGGGTGGTCAGAGACTCCTAGAAGAATCTTACCAGTTAGGTACACTTCTAAATTGGGTGCATTTCTAAATACTCTTGCAGGGCTGGGCATAAGTCTTCTACTTCAACATACTAAATTGCTCAGAAACTCATATATATCCACATTAGCTGTTTTACAGCAGAAGATACCAGTCTGAAGTAGAAGAGAATTTACAGGTTAAAAAGTTCATCACTTCAATGTCAATTCAACCAGCAGCTGCTATGTGTATCACCTCCTCTGCATTTGTAATCAGTGTTGGGATATAAGCATGTCTTAATCTTAAAATTAAATTTGCTTCCTGGTCCAGGAAGCCTCTGACACTTTTAACCCATAAAGTGCAAATGTCGGCACAAGTAAGTTTTTGTTGCAGAAATGCCACTCACATTAGAACATCTTGGCAGCTGTAAATCTGTCATCCTGCAGTGCCTGTACTGAAAGCAGCAGAACATCTGAGGTTAGATAATTAAACACAGTAATACAGAGATAGCACCAAATTGGGATATTTGTAGCATTTAGGAAAATATGATGACAGTTTACTTCGTGTAATTTTGGTGCTTTGTGATGATTTATTTTTCAGAAAAAAGTACATAGTTAAAATAATATTTTCTATAGGAAATTAACATTGTTCTGAAAAGTTTTTTCGCCTTTGGGATCTTGATAGACTATTGTGCTATGCCTCAGAAGTATCTGTGCTATTACACCTGTAATTCTGACAGTGAGAATAAAAGTGCATAGATACTCTCATGGTCCTTAGGCAATTTAGATGTAACATGTGCTATAGCATTCTTGTCATTTGTTGCATGCAACTTCCAGGCTCTTGGTTAATATGTTATTGATGCCTCATAAGTCATTAAAGTTAGACTTTTTTTGTGCCCTGTTGAATCCAAAACGATGAGGTGTTATGTTTATAGTTGGACCTAGTGATCCTAAAGGTGACCTTTTCCTAAACAGTTCTATAATTGTATGATTTTAATTTATGATATTGATTGCATGCTATTCTAAATTTCTGGCAGGGAAGATTTCTGATAAATAAAACTTCCAAATGGTTTTGATATATGTTTCTATTCTTAGCCAGTTTTATAGAAGAATTTTTATAAAATGTGCAAGGTCATTTTTGTTGACCTTGCATATAAATATCCATGGGAAATTTGTCTTCCGTTTGTCTTTCATTATCTCTAGTTGAACAGTTGACCTAACAAAAAAAGAAAAAGAAAAAAAAATGTGCTGGAAATGAGATATGTTTCTTTCTAAATGCTAGCAGAAGTGATTACCTTATAGTCAGATATAGTGTAAATCTCCATTTGCTTTTAAATTTTCCTATCCTATCTCACAAATTTTGTCAAATACTGCCACTTGCTGGTTTTATTCCATACCAATAATTTAGTTCCATAGATTTTGCTCTGGTGAGGTACTAAAAAAACTTTCTAAAAGATCAAATAGTTAATACTTTTATCTTTTGTTTTTCTAGAAATTCAGGTATAAGAAATGTATACTCAAATCCTCTTCAATTTAGTTTATATCTCCATGTTAAATTCTATCTTTGGATATTAAATCAGACATGCTAGACATTTCAACATATCCTCAGATACCTGACAGTGAAAATGCTTTGCATTGTGTCTAGCAGACACTGAATCATGACCTAGATCATTAATTAGAACCTTCTGGTCAATAATAACAGTAAGACTTAAGAGGAACCATATTGACAAAATCTTGAACAAAGCACCATAGAAACTTATATTTAAAAGTGTTTTCATGATAAGATACTAGCACAGGGATCTAAAGATTAAACTCTTATGATTGTTGATTTTTTAAAGGCAGAAACAAAACTCAAACTGGTTTTGAAATCACATAATCTTACCTTTTATTTCTATTCTATATGCAAAGTCAATGTCATGGAGTACTTGGATATCATGTCAGCAATTGTGCTAAATGCAATTATTAAAATTCATAAATTCATAAGCATTTCTCAACTATCCAGGAAAGCTTAGGCTATATTCCAGATACATTGTTCTTGAAACTCCTTGTGCATCTTAACAGCCAGATCTGTCAGAGGCAATGTAACTTCTCTGACCATGGGCATTTGAGGGTTTATGAGATCTGCTGGCACAGCAAAGAACATTGAGGATATTGTGTCCACATACAAATCCTTCTTCCTCTCAGTAGGGATAGTAATGTTGATATCTTTAAAAGCTGCCATTCTCCTTTCCTGAATATAATACGAATTTCTGGAGGAAATTATTCCTTCACTGGCTCCATCATAAAAGATGTCCTGTCCAAGTTTGAACAAGAGTGTTCCAGCTCCTATGGAATGTGATGGGTAACCTTATTTGCTTGGTGACTTGCAGACACCTGAACAAGTGTTGCTAGTTTCTTTATAATAATAAATTCCTGTGACTGACAAAAAAAAAAAAAAAAAAGGAAAAGCTTGTCTTCTAAGTTATCTTTGAATCTTCACTTCAACCAGACTACCTGGTGCTAGTGAATGTGTTCAAGGAAAGATGCTTACTGTATCTTAAATCAAACAGTACAACTTACATTTGCCACATATTTCTGTTCTTCCAGACAATGCATTTTAATGTGTCCTCCCTTTCAAAGGGACAGTTTGTTACATGAAGGAAATGGACCTTGCCTACCCCTTATCTGATATTTAGGAAAATATAAGCCTGTTTTTTTACCAACTGTGAAATAAGAATCTATTAGACCTAATTCCTTCGGTTTGATTCCACACAACTCCCACAGGTAACACAGTAGCAGTAAAAAACTTACCAATCTGCACTGACTAGTGAAGCCAGGCTTGAAAAGTAGATAGCACAGGAGGAGAACCTGGTTTTATCCTTCTGGCTTTTTAAATTATATGCTAAGAAAATAAATAATATTAAGCCCTGCTTGGGCAAGCCATTTAAAATGCAGAGAAACATGGCCAGCCAACATACAATGGAAGAGTTTGCCTGTGATGATAAAGAAAAATAATAAAACTCCCCTGAAGAGACTTTCCCGAAGGAAAATGTACTTGAGCCAATGAGCTCCTGTTTTCCCACAGAGTAATTTTCTTTAATATCAGCATAGCGGGAAATTGGGTGTTATTAGTTTAATCCCTTGACTACACTGAGGAAATACCTCACCCAGAAGAGATTCCAGGCTATGATTTGTTCTGCAGCTGTGCCTGGAGGCCTCAGAGGATCAGAGCCACCAGCCACATGTTTACAGTCATAAATAAAACCAAATGCCCTCACTGAAGACAGATGAATGCTGTGGGATTGTGCCCACTTCCCAGCTGGGTACTGGGCTGATCCTGGGCACCTTGAGCCCAGGGGCCTGGCTCTTGATGTGCTGGTACAATCTGGGAAGAGCACAGCTGGTCCCTGGGCAGAGGGAGCTGCTGTGGGGAAGGCCAGAGCCCCGGTGAGGGCAGGCAGACCTGCTTTTAAACAAACTGCCATTTCCAGCCTGGCTTCAGCCCATCCCCATCCCCACAGCCCTGCCCATACATCCCAGGGCTGTGCCGGACTCTGGTTCCTCCTATGGGACTGATCCCAAGCCCAGCCCAGGAAAGGGTTGGCAGGAGAGACAGGCCCCAGCCTGGGGCATAGGAAATGGCAGGAGAGACATGGCCCCAGCCATGGGCATAGGAAATCCTAGGAAGGATCCTGGAGGCAGTGGTGAACGAATGCTGCTCAACTCTCCAGAGCAGTGTAAATGTTTTCTGTTCTTAACTTTAAACGAATGAGCACAATCAGGAGAAACAGGCAGCAGATTGAAGGAGGATGCTTTCCACCACAGCTGGTGCACATGAGGTTCCACCTGGAAGGACACATCCTGTTCTGCCTTACCAGATCAAAGGGGATGACAACCAGCTAGAAGAAGAAAGATGCCCAATGGCCATGAGTACATGACATGTGAGCATAGACTGAGGGGTCTGGGCTTATTTCATCTGGTGAAGTTTGCTTAAGGTTGTGATCCAACCTGTGACACTTGGAAGAGAAAGTACCAGCATTGATATAACAAAGCCATTTTTTGCAGTGGCAGATGATATAATAGCAGTGATATAGGTGTAATGGTTGTAAATTGGGGTTTGAGAAATTTAGGTTAGATATTGTGTAAAAATATTTTTTACTAGGATGGCAATATGGCACGGGCATGGGTTACATGGTAACACTGGGAATCCTCTTTCTGAGACAGTCTCAATATTTGATTAGACAAAGCTATGACTGCTATGAGAGATTGCTGGCAATAGCCCTTACCTCGACAGGAGGTTGGCCAAGAAGTCTTCAGACATCCCCTCCAGGCATCATCTGTTTTTTTCATCACCTGAGTTGCCCTTTGTCAATGACACCTCACTGTTAACAATAGCTGAGCCTGAGTGACCACCTTGGGCAAGATGCCTCAAAAGCTTAGAGGGTGAGTCATGAGTAACTTCACCAAAATGACACAGTCTGGGACAGGAATGGTCTGACCTATTCATCATGACCTAAGCTTCCAGTGAAATGCAACAGTTTGTCTGGAGCAAAATCAATTTACCATAGTTTGATTGCAGCAATAGTTTAACAAAGGTCTTTGGAAAATCAGAAGTAATGCAATACTTAACAGGACATTCAGAAGAATATTTATTTTTCCATATAGATGTTTATGTTTAAAAATAGAAAGATGTAGTTTCTCAGACTTTCAGGTGTACAAAATACCAAGGTACACCAAGAGGGTGTGTTCAGCTAGGTTGTTTGAGGTTGAGGCTATCAACAGAGCTCCCTTAATTCATCCATACTTTTCAGGCTGATCAAAGCCAATATGACTGTTCAGCTAGGGTGGGCCAGCTCAGTCCTGTTCTCTCCCTAAGGGCCCTTTCAGTGTCCTCTAATTGCTCCCTGGATTGACTAATTGCTGTTTGATCTTCCTCCTCTAGTCACCTTTGATGTTCTGTTGTTTGTTACAGTCTCTGGTTAGAATTAAGTAATTTTAGAGAGTAAGACAGCAATCCTTGAAGGGAATGCAGACAAATAAGTACTAAAAACAATGTTCTTTGCCCCAGGGCATTGTTATAATGGCAGTGAAATCAGGGGAGTCTTGATTTGTAACTCTGGTATCATGACCAAAATATCAGACTTGCAGCCATGCTCTTTCCTGTTCGCCCTTGAATTTATAATGACCTGCCAAGGCAAAAAAGCCATTCCACATGCAAGACTTAGATAAGAGTAAGGAAAACAGGGTGTGCTAAAGAAGCAAATGGAGAAAAAAATCCACTACTAAAACCTGTAGCAATATGGGCACCTTTTGCATGCAAATCAAAGTAATGTACAATTCTCTTTCCTTGCACAGATAGTAATCTTATTCTCCAGCATCCTTGCTGTACATGTTCCACTGGCCTTCACTCATTTGTTTGTCCCATCTCATCCACAAAATGGACATTTGGCTGGTTCAGTTCCTTTCTCTCTTTTTGCATAGCTTGGGGAAAGCATAATTTATTCCCATCCAATTCTTACTGAAAGTTGCAATATTTTCAAAATATGAGTTAAGGCTCTATTATTTATCCTTATCATTTGAAAGTTAGGTGGAAGAATTTTAGAAAATTATCAAATTTTATATTTTTCTGCTGATTTTTCCAATTTTGTTTGTTTTTCTTTCATTGCCAATTCTCATTCTATTCTCACTCTCATTTTTCTAGCAGAACAACAGCCAAAGCAGCTCTTAGGTAGTAATAAGTTTGAAAGAGACAGGGTTGTTGTTTGATTTTTAATTGCTTTTTTTGTTGTTGTTTTATCAAAAAAAGAAAAATATTTGAAAACCCCAGTGCAATTAAGATGTCCTGTTCTGCAGAGAAACAGACCACAAGAGACTTTGACCTTGGTAACAAGTATCTATTAAGAAACTGGCAGCTGGCAGGCATTTTAGTACAAAATACTAGCCTTTAAATGGAAAAAAAATTAAAATCCCTGTATCATTTGTAAGACCAACATGAACAACATACTTCTAATATTTATTTGCAACTTTTTTCAGAGGCACCAGAATTGAAAGGACACAATCATTATTTTTCCATTTCAAACTTTATTTTTTCATCATTCTTCATGCTTTCCCTGTTCTCTTCAATACACAAGGTTTTTAGCTCTTAGATTAAAAAACCAAAACATTAGAAGGTGCTTGAGTGATTCCTAATTCCATGTCTACTTTTGAGTCATGGTGTTCATTTTCTTTGACTCTTATACATTTGTGTTATTGAAAAATACCAAGAAAGGTGAACCCTGTGGCACAGAAGCACGAGGGTTGCTCCTTTGTGGGAATGCAGGGCCCTGGAGCTGTCAGTGTTTGAGAGACCTGGAGTTCTCAGAGAGGGTTTGGGGAGCCTCCTAGGGACAGGGGGCATAAGCCAGGACATAGCCAATGACTCAGAACGTTGTTGGTTTGCTTGGAAGCAAGAACATGCTTCCGAGGAGCTCATGAGAACAACTGAAAAATCTTTTTTCTCTTCTAGTTGTTTAAAAAAAAAACAAAAAACCTCCTACTTTTGTTAAAAACCTGTCTTTTTCTGTGTTTAAAATAGTTTTGGTCTTCTTTTGGAAAAGAATTCCTAGGCAGATGCTTTTCAAAGCCAGCTCAGGACCTTGCCACACTCACATTTTGCGGTCTTGCTCATTACAGTGAAACTTCCTCTTGACTGCAGTGAGATTTGGAGAAAGAACACTTGAAACAGTTAAAATAGATCATTTAATAGATGAATATTGTTATGAGTGTATATGCTGCTATATGCTAGTATATAGTATTATGGGTGACATATATACTTTACCTTTTTCTTTATTTTACCTTTTATCTATATTTTATCTAAATTTACCATTTTAAATTTGCCTTTTATCTATGGGTTTGTTTGTCATGAATGTTTAACTGTTTATCAGATTCCTTAGGAAATAGTGGGTGAGTTCAAATGGCAGTTCAAAAAAATCAAGGTAAAATCAAGGTTTATCCAGGATTTTCAAAGGGAAGCATGTGAGAACAATGACTTCCCAAGGTGTTGATCATCTCTGTTCAGACAGCTGCTGATCATGTGTGGACAAGATACATCATGGAACGGTTTTCATGATCCCTATCTACAGATGAGATCACCTCCTGTGCAGTGCTAGCAGCCTCCCCTGAGTCAGCACCTCCAATGAGAGGTGCGACCTTTGCCATGAATATTGCTATCACTTCTTGCTTATTTACCCACCTACCCTGAAAGATTCCCTTTTCATGCCAGTCAGTTCAAAATGGCTTATAATTATACAGTCCCAAAGTTATGACGACAAAAACTTAGCAGTTCTGCTGATACTGCAATACCTGTTTTTAGACATACCACATTTTGCTCTTGGTTTTAAGTATTTTCTATCAGCTGTCCTACAGTAAATGCAATTTCTTAAAAAAGATCATTCCATTCTCTCTCCTGGAATGAATTATTCTTCCAGACAGTATGCTCCAGACCTTACTCCTGGGATAGAAATTCAGCTTAAGTAATTTTCAGAAATTGTCCTCACATGTGTTCTGATAACCATGGATGGTGCAAATGAGAAAGAGTGAAATAACTACAAGGGAATTTCAAAAAATAATTTTATTGTAAAGGACCATATAACTAAGCAGGTGAGAATCAGAGAAATTGGCACCTGATAGAAAGAAGTTTCTCCTGAATAGGCTTGAATCCGTTAAATTAGCTGCTATTACTGTTGCCATGCCATTTTCCTGGGAAGAGCAGCAAAATTAGATTTTACTGTGAACTTTTCTTTTTTGTAGTTTTCCAAAAGTGCTAGTGATATAAAGACAAAATTCTTTTTTGGTCCAAGAGGTATAGCATAGAAAGGGCTCTCCATTTTTTCTTAGGAAACATAAAGCTTTGAGGTATCAGCATTTTTAATCAGAGATTAACTCTACATATGTATCTGGGAACATAGATGTGAGAGGTAAATAGGTATCATGTCATGTGTAGTCAGAAGAGCTGAAATATCTATTTTAGCAATGAAGGTTAGATATTACTGATATCTGAGCAAGACCTTACTTCTGTCTAGGCCTGAACATGTTGATGGAGGTGTTAACAATGATCTGCTGAAATATGAATGTGGCTCACACATCTTGGGCATCTATCTGGGCAGAGCCTCAGGGCTCCATGGCATGATTGTGGATTTTGTGAAGTGGCACACTTCACAATTAAGGAATATATGCACATGCGCACACACTAGTATTTCATGTTAATGTTACAAAAAAAAAAAGAGAAATCTTCAGTTTCATGCATGTAGAGAATAATCTCCTTAAAACGACTCAAGCAAGGACAAGGTGGTCCGTACAGAAAACGATCTCTGTCTGAAAATCTGTTTTCATTTTGTTAACATCTCCTTAATGTGTAAATCCAGTAATGACTTCCATTCTCTCATTATAAAGGTCATGGTCAGGGAAGAATCGAATAAAAGCAAGTCCATATGTTAGAAGGGTCAGTGAATAGCTCGTTCTTTATAAGCCATACTATTTCCTAGCTGCATACTGTTCAGATACCATTGAATTTAGCACATTTACTTCTGTTAATTGAAGTAACAAACCAATTTAAAAATAACCACAGCCATAATCACCACAAAAAAAAAAAAAAAAAAAAAAACAACAAACAACAAAACAAAACGAAAAACCATACTGCCTCTTGAATTGTTCCTATTATAAGTAATGGCTGGATATAAATTTATGCCTCACTTTCATAACAAATAACCACAGGAAAGGATCTAAACCAGAGGTGCTCTCTAAAGCACAGTTTGAAGCAGTTAGTGCTGCTGTCACCCCAGTGAAGCCTTTGTGCAGCTGCTGCTCTCCCCAAAGCTGCTGCAGGTATTGCTGTCTCTGGGACAACTTGGTGCCAGCAGCCCCAGAGCTACGGGCAAGGGAACAGCAGCACAAACATCACCAGAGGAACCAGAAGCAAGGGAAATCCTCAAGTGAGGCTTGATCTAACAAGATCTGACAAAGAAGATAACCTGGCTTGAGATTCTGTCCTTCAAGGCAATATTCAATTTCTTTAAATCTCAAATGGAAAGTGGGTGCTAGAGCAAATTACCAGGTACCCAAAAATCCTGCTCATCTGACATACAGAGTGTTTCAGGGCTGAAGAAAAAAACTTCATCAGTCACCTCCACAGCAGAGTTGGTTGCTCCTCAGACATATGCTCAACGTCAGTGTGTGCAGTCCTAATGTTTGGTATGCAGTAGGAGACAAAATATCTGTTTTTTTCAGTGAAGCAGTTTGACATTTCAGTCTTAAGAGTTTCTTATTTTCAGATCACAAAAGCAAGACTCATCTAAAGCTAATTTAAGGTTAAAGCTTCTCTCATTGGCAGTCTGAATCATGCAGCAAAGGTATCAAAACCTTTGGACGAGGCAGAGCCCAGGGCATAATGCAAAAACAAGGAGTAAGTGCAAGTGTCAATAGGTGAATATCAGAAAAACTTAATTACTTCTGAAAAACACCCACTTGGCATGTCTGTGGCATCCTCTAGCTCCACTGTACCCTGCATTCTTTTCCTTCTTGAAAGGGCTGTGCATTGTCCCATCACGAGTGTTCCTATCTTTTTTTTGCTATGTACTCCATTTTATATGTCTGAATTTTTGATGGTCTGATAGTCCTGTTTCTTTTGCTTCTTACTGACCACGTTTACTTGTTCTGAAGCTTCTTTTCTTCTTTTTTTTTTTTTTTTTTGTTTTTGTTTTTGTTTTGTTTTTTTTTTGTTTTTTGTTTTCTGTTTTGATCCCTTCCCAGACATTTGGGCTAATCATGCTTTTTGGAGGTATTTGCAAGAGGAGTGATTTTCAGTGTACGGTCAGTGAATCTGGAGAATCCCCAAATTATTCCTTATCATTCATGAGAGGTAGTGAAGAAAATCAAGCCTACTGTCAGCTGAGTTAAATGTTCTGCTTAGAGATCAATTTCAATCCATTGAAAAAAGTGTCTGTAATGAAAACTCTTCCTCTAGACTTAGATCTGGTTTTCTCCACAAAAAGTGCTGAATGAGTAATTGATTACACATGCTCCATTCCACATCTTCCCCACTGCTTTATGACAAAGTAAAACTCTATATTTAGTAGTGACAAGACAGAGCTCAAAGTTATTTGTGCATACAGTTTCTGACATAGTTTTTTGTCTTTTTGGTACTACTGAGGCACATAATCCCATTACTGATTTTAAATAACAAAACCAGAAATGACTGAAGATTGATGAGCACAAAATTGATATATTATACATAAAGAACTTGATGATATGATGGACTAAATAGAAAGGCAAGATTAGAGATTGCTTAGAGATAATAGACTTTTTTTGATCTATTACAAAACTTGATAAAAATGTAGCAGTTGGTCACAGGTCTAAGCGTTGTCAGTGAATGATCAAGAAAAAGCAAAATGTACAAGGATGTAGTGACATGCAAGGTACTTGCAAAATGTAGTAATAAAAAGTGGTCTTATGCATACATATAGTGCAGTCATTTTGAAGAAAACAATCAAATCTTGAAGGTACAAGTAAGTTTTACCTTAAAATGGTCCTGTTTAAAGCAAAAAAAAAGTGCTGAAGTATATTTAATGCGAAGTATTTCAAGGCGAAAAGAACAGAGAGATCTAGTGTTATTTATGAAGACATTGTTTGGGATACTGGGCACGGGAGGCTCAAGAAGGATTAATTCAAAAAAGTTCAAGAAGGATTAAGTCCACCAGCACAGAGTATAGCTTGTTGATCAAAACAATGGAAAAATGGTCCAACAAGACCAGAGGAGTTGGCTTTTATCCTTTGGCAAAAGGATTTGTCAGAAGAGATACTGATGTTGGCAGGAGACAGAAGAAGGGAGTGGCATTAACCACTTCACTGCTCATCTGACTACTAATGTAGAGAACACGATGCCTTTATGTACTCTCATCATACCAGCCTACTGGTGTACTGAGATTTGAAACACAGCTATCCTCCAAATGTTCACTTTTTTCATCTGTTCACCTCTTGTTGTTTCTCTTTTTTTTTTTTAAGCATTGCTGGTTTGTGCTGGTTTTGGTTTTTTTCCTATAAAAAGCCTCACAGTTGGATGTATCAAATTCTAATATGAAAAAAACTTCTATAGCT